>NW_027040988.1:6665000-7337139 GCF_037179485.1 Ochlerotatus camptorhynchus
TTTAAGGGGCAAGATGATTTAGAAAACATCGGGCCTGTTTAAATCGAATTTAAACACGATGTTTCAGAATCCAATAAATGGATGAAACGTGGACATCTCGACCGTACGTTCCGATTTTGGTAATTATATGATTGGTTGGTCGTTGGAAGCATCAAAGCTAGAAAGGTTATGTGATGCTCCACTTTCTTCTGACGGTTGGGGCATGAGCACTAACTCTCGTCCTAGCCTTTTATGACTTATCTATAGCACCATTACTCGCTTTCTGAAAAGAGAAGAAGGAAAGAAAAAGGAGAAGGACAAAGGGAAAAGGATTATGTGAAATCAATGAACATAAACAATATTTTTGATTTGAAATATACAATATAGAAATGCATAACGGCGCGATGGTCACTACCCGAGTCTTGTATCTATTATCAAGTCATTAAAAGTAACAAGGACTAAAATGTGATCCTTTGATTACTGGAAAATCCTTATTCCCTAGTTTGAAGTTGTCACGACTAGGGTTCGGTGGTAGATCTTATACCAGTAACGCACCACAAAAGGGTGATCTCCCAACGTTACTGGTTTGAAAAGATAAAAATTTACAAAATGGAACGAACTCACCAAGTTTAGCCAATTGAACCTGAAGGCTGCTTGACATGTGTTGATGTAGAAGTCCAAATTGTTGACGAAGCTAGACGAAGATCATGAACTAGTCCTTTTTATGGTAGCTACTCAGCGTGCTTCGGAATACCTCTGGAAACTGTTTGCTTGAGTTGATTGGTGAACTGATAGGAACGATGGTGAACGACGTTAACCAAACTGCTTATCGGCACAGACCACAAATGGAACCGATCCATAGTCTCGATTCCAAGAACGTTGAGTTCAGCACTACTCGAGATAAAAATGCGACCAGCCTTGGTAACATTTCCGATGGTGATCTCAGTCTAGAACTCGGCGAAAAGGTTGAGGTTGCCACCAGAAACTGTGAATGCAGATTCTTCCGTCGGTTGAGTGGGTGATTGTCCGATACTGACCCATGTCTCTTCTGAGATGATGGTGATGTCGGACGCTGAGTCGTGTTGAAGTTTTACTGCTGTACCATTCGAAGGCGCCGGTTTGTTGCTGGAATAGTACCCTTCCTTGTGTCTTTTTTACTTGCATCTGGAACAGGTATGCGAAGCGAACGGACATTCACGAACATAGTGCAGCTGTTGAGATTTCGGAAAAATTTCACAGATTTCGGTAAAATAACCTTAGTGTGTTGACTTGTGTTCGTCCATTGATGAAGCCGTTAAGTTGTGAGCCGATTAATAATGGATTGTGTGCCTCTGAGGAGACCTGCTCCAAAACCTGCATGGTTACAACACTTGAAGCGTGTGAGGTCGAAGGCTCTTCGCAAATACAGCCAGTCCCGTAATCCATTCACCAAGCGATTATTTTCGTTAGCAAGTAATCGAATGTACAACCGATTTCTATACAATAAGTACTCAAGACGTACGCAGACCAATCACCGGCGTAATCCTAAGCTATTCTGGTCGTTTGTGAAGACAAAAAGGAAAGAGGATGGGCTACCGGTTGAGATTCATCTAAGCGATAAAAGAGCCAACACCTTTTTAGACAAATGTAATCTCCTGGCAGAGCATTTCAAGAGTGTCACCGCAGAAAAGTCCATGATGACGTCATGCTCGTTTGGCTACACTAACTGACAGCTCCGCTTATCTATGGAATCTATAGTTTCTATAATATCTATAATTAACATTTGAAGTAAGCAAAGTAATAAAAATTGTATAAATATGAAAACGCAAAAAAATGAATAAACAGCTAAACACAGAGATGAAAAAATGATACGGAAAATAATCATAATAAAAAGAAGAATGAAGCCTAGTGAAAAGTGAGAAGTAGAGATTAAACAAGATAAGAAAAATAAATGTATGAAACATATTATGCACCCAAATAATAGAAGTGAAAGAAACAGTATGATTTAAAAACAAAACTTTAAGGAATAATGAATATAGTAATGACAGCTAATGACCCGCCACCATGGCGTGCGGGGTAATGGCAGAGTCCTCTCGAGACAAGCTTTAAAGAAATGATTACAACCTCGAAGCAATTATAAAAAACCAATATTTATTTGAACAGAAAAAAAGCAAAAGACACGCAACATCATGCTAACACTAATTCTTCCGCTTCGCAAACATCTCCATGCGGGTTTTCCGCTCCTGTTCGAGCTGCTTTGCATACTCCCAGCACTCTCGGTCCATCGAGTTTTTGCCCCGGGAAAGCCCCAACAAGCGGGACAACACTAACAACGAATGCAAATCCTCGGCCGAAGCATCGCTCTCCTTGCGCATCTCGATGAAGTCGTTCTGGATAACCTCCGGATCGAAGTTCTTCATGTCAAACTGTTGGATTCGCTGCTGGGTTAGAAACTTCCGCATTTCGGTGAGCTTCGGTTTAATAAAATGTTTCCCGGCCTTTAGGGTTTCTTCAATCATTTTGATTGCGTCCACATCCGGCACCAGCGGGAAATGGAAGTTGGTCTGTGAAAGTTGTGGAGCCACATTTTAGTTTTCTGGATAAGAGCAGCGTTATTACATAAAACTTACCGGAAGCATACTTTTACCCTCGCTCAATACTAATACTGGAACATCAGAATCGAATTCGAGCTGATAGAACTGGAAGTTGTACTTAAGTTTCTGAGTTTTAATCAGGTGAGCAATGCTCTGAACTGCTTCAACTCCGCTGCTCTCCAGCTTACCGGTCTGAAGTTTGGTTTCGTCCAGAAGCAAATGAGTATGGGGTGCTAGTTGCAGTAGTCCGCTAGTCAGTTTGTTCGTGGTGTAATCTTTCCTAGAAACAAATGGCAGGTTTATTAGGTATTTTTCAATCCAACATCGACATCAAATTAACCTACTTTGGCACGAATTGCATCGTGTTCATATTTTCCAACGTCATCGGGAAGTAATGGCTAGCAGGGAGCAACAATTCCATGATTTCGTATAATCCCTTCGTATAATCCGGAAGCACTTCAGCTGGAATGTTGCTCAAGTTGAGGCTGAAATGTCCCAGCGATTCGATCTCATTCCGTATGTAGACCGTCGATATCAGATGACATAACAGATAATCAGCAGCCACTTTATCCTCGAACAAACACTGAGTTAACAGATTCTGGATATCCTTCCAAATGTCCGTATTGAAGTACTGAGATTCGTGAGGAGCTTCCAACAGAGGGTTGACATGCTTTAGCTTCTGAAAACTGATGGCATGTATCCGAGGAATAAGGGAAGGGGGAGGATTAGTGGCCTGGTGTTCGGACATTCCATCATCGGAATCATCCATCTGGTCGGTGCTTCCGTCTAGAGCCGGATCAACCGAAAGGAATCCCACAACATCCACCAGAGTATTCAGGGTACAATCGTCATAATTATAATATAGCTTCACCAAACATGCTTTGCTTGGCCTTTCAGAAATCGGAGAATTTAGCAAATATTCAGCAGATAGAACATTCTGCTTGCTTTCGCTTGAAGAAGCACTCCTTGACGAACTGGCTTGTTGGGCTTTTGAGCATGGTTCAACCGGAAGCATTGGTTTCTTGAATGGATTATCCTTGTCTACAGTTTGATCCGTCTCCATTTCTTCATCGTCCCCATGAGGCCTTTTAACAGAAGATAACTCATCGGACTTGTCTTCAACTTTCGGTTGATACACAAGATTCATCTTTTGCTCACATTCCACAGCCCAGCTGTTGTAGCCCGGAATGGAAATAACAAACATCGATCTTCGCTCACCGTACTGATTAGTCTCGGCTTGGAAATCCACAACTTCTTCGTTCTTGTTCATGACCAAGACATCATGATATTTTCCACCCTGAACCCGAAGAAGCGAGCCGTCGTCCTTCCGCCGTACTTCATACCGTTCCAGGTAGCACTCAGGATCCTGCATGTCCTGAATCATACCTCGGAAACGAACCAAAGCATTGTCGCGGAGATCATGCAACTGAGTACAATTCAGCAGTGGAATTTGAGCCCGCACTTCCGGTTTGCTCAGCTGCTCTGAGCAAGACTTTTCGTTCGCTGCAAAGTACTCCGGTGTCCAGGTGGAGAAATCCATTTTTGTTCACACTTTCAAGAACAGCAAGTACTATAACTTTTTGAAAACTGCAGAAATAACAGCTGCTGCTTAATACGACCACGGATGGAAGCTTGAAGTCTCAATGTTGTGATGTTGCGATTAATTATTATGCTGCCGATGTGAATCCGAGTCCGAAGTAGCGCGCGTTTTCCGATGTCAACACAAAACAAAAGTAATAGCATAAAATAACTGTTATACGCAGTTTTACTTATACGCAGAGCCGCTGTCAGGGATATAGATAGCGTTCAGAATCACAAAGGCTTAACTGTGATGATCGATTCTCGTAATCGATTTTATCTTTGAAACAAAATCCATTAGAAAAAAAAACTATACACGGTAATTGCAAAATACCCAATAATGACTACAAAGTAAGTATTTTCGAGGGAGACTGGGACTACCCATTCAATGAGTAAATATATTACCTATTTATGAGTATTTGCTACTCAAAAATGAATACTTACTACTTGTTTTTGTAGTTGTAATTACTCATAAATGGGTAAACTTTTACTCATTTAATGGGTAGTCCCAGTTTCCCTCGAAAATGCTTACTTTGTAGTCATTATTGGGTATTTTGCGGTTACCGTGTATTGCTGGTTTAAATCTGAGTACTGTGAACTCGATGTGCGGTATTGATCAGTTCACGAAGATTTGCCGCACTCTTCTCTCACCCGTAAGTTTTGACAGTTTTGGGTGGTTTGTTTTGGCTCCCATTCGTTGCTATCTCTTTTACTCAGAAGCAAAATGATAGGGAGCAAAAAGTGAGGTTAGGGACCGTGCACTGATCTATAAAAGGTGAGGAGAAAGGAAACTAGTGGACTCTTTCGTACTCGCGTCTTCTTATGCAGCAACAGACGTGACGTCACGTCTGCTGTTGCATAAGAACACCGTCAGAATGAAAGAGTTCACTAGTTTCCTTCAAGGTTGCAAAGACTCATTTCAGCTAAAACAATGTTTTTCTAAATTATGAAATACTTAGATGCCATGATCAAATTTTGAATTGGTAGGATACAAGAAGAGGTTGCAAAGAATGTGTTTGCCATACTAAACCTGTTTATTTCATTTCATGAGAGTTACAATCAGCGATTTTTCACAAACTCACTCACTCACTCACTCACTCACTCAGCGATCAGCAAATCGCTGATTGTGACTCATAGAAAGCAAAATTTACAGGTTTTATGTTTCCAACGCATACTTTGTAACCTCTTCTTGTAAGTTACAAGTAAAACATGCCACCATACCATCTTTTGGTTTTATTATTCCGAAAAACATTATTTTAGATGAAATGAGTCTTTGCAACCTTGGTTTCCTTTCTCCTCACCTCTTTTACCGCACATCGCTGTGAACTAACTCAAAATGCTTGTCATCTGGGAGCCGAGTCAAACCGTCAATCGCGAGCGAAACATTCAAAAGAGCTCAAAAGTCATGTGGGTAGTTACTGTTTGAACCACAAAAGTAAAGGTATTGCCACCTACTGAAAACAAATGAAGAATAGAAAAAAAAAGAAAATTAACTGTCGAAACATCAACCTTAGTAGGCAGATAATGTAAATCATTGAACGTGATGCTCGAATAAGTGTTTTATTTGATATTAATAATAATGTCAAAACTGCCAAGAATTTAATCAAACTTTATAAGAGTCATGTGAGCTTTGTGGGCAGGTGCACTCGCAACACCAATTATACGTTATTTGAGGAGCAGAGAAGGAGGAGCCAAGAGTTCATTTGACAGCTTGAAATTCTAGTACTACACTATGTTTGTTTTGATTCGCTATGAAAGTTTGACAGATAAAATGAGGGGTTCGTGGATTTTCCTACACGAAACGAAAATCAATTATTTTATCCATGTGTTTAACGGCGCCGGTGGTGTAGTGGTGTAATGTTTTCCCTGAAATTCCAATATAGTTCAAGCATAACTATTCAAATCGACGTATCTGATTTTGTAAACAATCACTTCAATCGACGATTTGTGGCAACTGCAAGCTCACTCACAGAAACTAACAACACTAGCTAGTAGGGGAAATATTCCCCTGCCTGACAAATGTCTACGGTCCATACAAATTCCCAAAAAAAAAATGAATGGACGATTGTCTATGAGGGGGGAGGGGGTTTCTAAAACCTCTAAAAATCGGTCTACGTTGTTTATGAACAGCCCCTTCGAGGTTCAATTGGGATTTTTTTTTTCGTAGCTGCTAGTTGACCGAGGATCCAACGTTTATGCAAGGGGGATAACTCAATTTTTGATATACATTATGTGGCATTACGTGGGCCCTGATGTGCACACTTAATCTAGCTCGGTAAAATCTCCAACAGCCGATTACCTCGGCATTTACTTTTGCTGATATCTCTGAAAAATATCTGTTTGTTAGCTGATATCTCAGCAAAATGTTATTTGTTAGCTGAGTCTCGGCAATTGTTTTACTGAATCTCAGCAAAATAAATTGCAGAACTACTCGGCTGTTGGAATCTCGGCGAAAAATTTTAAGAGTGTGGATCTCTGAAGCTTAGAACAATTTTTTTAAATAAATAATAAGGGCGTCTATGTGATGTTTTGCTGTACCTGTTGTGGACATCTAGTGCATCCTGTTCCCTTAACTTGTTGAGGACACCCTGTCTTGCCTCAAAAGTTACCCTTTTTGAAGTACTAGTCTTCACAACATAAAGGGCACCAGTACGGAGCATGAGATTTGATCAAATTATTCGCAGTTCTACTTGTCCAACGCCCCCGGCTGGGTGAGGGATAGAGGATGACACACACACACACACAACCTACGCCGAGATGCTTTTCACTTTCATTCATTTGGTAGGTACAATTAGGTTTCTCACTGTATTCCATTTCATAATCACAATCTACATTCTCGTTCGGCTCTCGCAATGTTGGAACAGCTGTTGAACCAACAATCAATACGAAACTAACGATTTTAAATTGGCTCACCACTTTAGTAGCCTATTGGTCCCAAGCAAACGATTAACGTACCCTATTCTAGTTGAAATTCTATTACTACACTATGTTTGTTTTGATTCGCTATGAAAGTTTGACAGATAACATCAGGGGTGTGTGGATTCATGCAGAACATGCAGGGGTGAGTGAAATAGCTTGGGACTGCTTGGGACCGTTGTTCTGGTACTGAGTGAGCCAAAAATAATAATGATTTTCTTCGGGACCCAGTGGTCTTAGAGTTACCTCTATGGTTGAACCATCCACATTTTTTTCCCAGTTGGGAAATGAACCTAGAATATCATTACGTGCACATTGAGGATTTTGTAATCTATGTTCAAACTTACGCTGCAAACTCTTGAACTTCCTTTAACTTCAAAAAACTCAACATCGTCTTCATTTTTTACGCAAAACCGAATCCAAGCTAAACGAATTGTTTTATCTTTCGGAAACCGGAAAAACTTTAAAGTTGGATTTGACATTGAGTTTCTACCACAGCGTATTGCCTTGCACTTCATCTTCAATCAGAGCACAATAAACACAATTTACAGTATCGATCACTTCAAAGCACGCAGTTCATTCCACTTCCGTTTCGCAAATAAAATCTTCAAATATCATCAATATCATTCAGGTCAATGTTGATTTCGGCATCACTGCCAGCCAGATTGCTGCGTTCCCTCTGTCTTCATTTTTCTACGATTGCTGCTGTCAAATCGTCCAATCAGTAACTGGCTCGGATTTGACAGAAAATTGGCTCGAAATCGCTACCCGATTGTCGGGTCCCGTCCCAGATCATTAGCACTTAATTATATCGATAAAAAAAATCAAACGATGAGCGAAAGTACATTCTTCTTCAAGCACGGCCTTCTTCTGATAAATGTTGTCTATTAAAGGTTTCTAACAGGTTTTACCGGTAGCACGAAAATGAAAATGATGTCAGCGACACAGTTGTAGGACATTGGTTTGCCTTTTCAGAAAAAATATAAACACTGAAAAATTTAAAAAAAAATGTTGAAAACTACAATTGGGGTTGACGGCGACTCTGTAGCTCTGTACTCCTATGAGAAAATCCATAAGCAAACGTCAGACTGTGCGTGAAACATGGCGGACTTTGTACTATCCTTTCACTCCACCGAAAATTCCCAAAAGAAACTGTCTATATTTGCTGGAAGAGCAAATTTTTCGACGGTGCCGTCAACGCCAATAACTACATTAAATTTGAAAAATCTAGATAGAGCTGGAATTAGGGCGTAACAGCTTTTGTAAACAATGACTTCTCTCGATGATTTCTAGAAAGCAAAGGCTCGCCCACTCAAATCAACGTCACCATCGGGTAGAGGAAGACTTCCCCTTCCCGTTGGTTATGTTGGTTGGCGTGAGCGTGCCTTGAGTTTCGAGAAATCATCGAGAGAAGTCATTGTTTACAAAAGCTGTTACGCCCTAATTCCAGCTCTATCAAGAAATGTACCTTTTTTACATTTTTCAAATTTAAAAACAAATGTTTATTAGGTAGCTTACCAAAAATGCTAACTTTTCTAATATTGCCCAACATCGTAGAAATTCAACTTTTAGTACAAATTTTGTTCAATTTTCCACAAATAATTTGTATTATTTTGCATGCGAAAAACAAATTTTTAGTTCAGAAATTCATTTCCAATGCACAAATCACATAAATATTGCGTGAAAATGAAAGATCACAAATTTTACATAAACTTGATTTGGGTTAATTTTGAAGTGTCTATTGTGTCCTATGAAATGAACAGTATAAAAATCTTTAAAATGTGCTTTTTTGCTAGTGAGTTTTAATGCACCCGATGTGGTGTGGTGAAATGACCTTACATGATCTTATTCATAATTCTGAGACTTTACCCATTAACGCCCAGTGATCCATTTAAATATCAGCATTTTTTTCTGTCAGGTTACTCCTGGAAAAATCGCGCATTGTCTGGAGGCCAAAAACGACTTGGGCGTTAACGGGTTAATGTGTAAAAATGCTAGTTGAAGAACTGAACTAGCAATGATGCCCGTCAAATTCATGGTTGTAGAAATGAAAAGCTTTAGAAACATTTCGTTAGGCCATTTTACTCCACTGGCGTTTTGGACTGACTAGCCCCTACAATTACAGAACGCTTATTACACTAATTTTGTTAGGTGTCAGGACAAAGAAGGTGTCAGATCGTTTGACCCATTACCGTTTGACCAATTTGCTGTTCTGAAATTTGGAAGATAATGGTGGTGTAAAACATTTTACCGGGTTCTGGAGCTCGAATGACGCAAAATTCAATTTTTACTTATCAAAATGTGCATATGGAAGGTAGCTATCTTTAGCGAATATCCTTGTACAATGTTTTGTACAAATTTGCTAAAGACACCATCGCATTTAAATTGGCATGAGATGATGTTTCATCTCGCTGCTATTAATAAAAAAAAACTAATTTATTCGGCTATGGTGAGAACTAACCCAAATAATTGCATATAAAACATCATTTTACTAATTTTCAGGTATGTATATAGGAGATTTTTTTCATCATTTTTTTTTTCAACGGGCCAAACCCAAGATTTGTGCCATTTAGTGATAAAACCACTCTTTGAAAATTTCAGCTCATTCGGATGTATTTGATCCATGAGTTGATCGGGTGGGGTAGCTACTTCTCTGGCATCGGTAACATTGGTACTCAGTTCGGAAAGCAAGATCGACGGAAAACAACCAAGGGAAAAAAATATGCATATAGAATTTGATGCACTATACCGCCGAAACCTTTACAGACGCTCTGGAAAAGGCGAGAAAATGTTGTTCAATACATAATACAGCAATATGAAAAAAATACATGCAAAGGTAGCAAGTTTAATTAGGAGCTACACCGCTGGCGGCACTTCACTTACTTACTTACGCATATGACTTATGACGGGCACTATATATCTCGTGATCAATGGACCAACCCGTAAACAAAAATGAACAATAGAGATACAACAGAATTTATTGAATTTACAATAAATCATTTTGTCAACAGTGCTAAAATAAGCATAGAGTTTATTGTTTCCACAATAGAATCTATGGTAAATGGGGAAATATACAATAATGGATTATCTTAACCGTCCACAAAAATACTTTTTGCCGATCAAACTTGAGCCATTTTCGATTAATTTGATTGTTTCTCTATTTTTGAAAATCCACACTATATCTTGTAACAAGGAAAAAATGAGTAAGTTAGTGTTCATCTATGTGATTCCTAATCTTCTATTCGTTGTTCCCTAGTTTGAAGTGGTTCAGACTAGGGTTCTGATTCATGGTTAATATCGGTGTCATTCCTTAATTTTGTTGCTAAGGAATCCAATTTTGACCGACAAAGGGGCGCGCCTTTGGAGGGTGTTCCGTTTGGATGTCATCTATAGTAGAACCACTCCATTTTCGGGTTTTTATCCGTTTTTAAAAGAGAGGTGGTTGTGCGTAATATGACGGAAATCAGATCAACAACGCTATAGACCTCGAAAACTTAATGTATTCTGTAAAATGTTCAAGGGGTCATGCAATAATAAATTAGCACTGTTTTAGATTAATCAACAACAACAAAAGAGGCTTGAAAGATGGCATCGAATATTTGAGCGGTCTTTATGTGACTTATTCTTACCTATGTAGGATACTACTGAGATTCCCACTGTGCTATGCATCTTCCCATGCAATTAATTATCCAATACCAGCAAGAACATTTCCATTCCAATCACAGTAAAATAGCCAGCACAACCATCGATGCTATTTCCGAAACATACCATTTAACACGCAACTAAGAGACAGCCAGGCATGTGCGGTATGAACGTAGCAATATAGAAACCCCACGCATGTTTTGCTGACTCAAATTGCATACCGGGGTGGTCTTGCGCCACAGGCCCAAAAAACAGCATAAGCAAATTTAATCAAAACAAATGCATCGATGCAAGGGCAAAAACCCAAATATCAATATTTGTCAGCATTATGTCCCAGGCGTCTTTTTCGTTCTCTTTTTAACTCATTAGAAGATAGGAAAATTGAATGTTAATTGTTGTAAACCGAAGACTATAAGAGCCAAAGAAATTTGTAGAATAAAACAGTCTTTTTCCAACCAGGGACTCAACTTTCCTCAAAGCGATTTTCGGCTGTAACCAGTCGTAAAAGACCGCTGACTGAAGAACTCCTTTTTTTTAACTCTTTATTTGTTCCAAATTCAAAATAAATTACATTTCATTTTAACCTAGGTGCTCCAGTTACTGCAGTAACGTACCAGCCTTAATTGTTATGATATAAAGGGTGATACAGTCAAAATTTGGTCAAGGGAAAACGCGTGTAAATCGGTGAAATCGTTTATTTAAAAAATCAAATTAAATTTCTTTTTCAAGTTCAATTAGTATAAAATTCAGGAAAAATATTCATTTAGGCTTCCGCTTTTCCAAATCCGAATTGCCGGGCCTTACGCTTGACCCCTGCCATCAGATTTTGTACAGCCACCTTGTCCACCTTCTTCGCCGCAGAAAGCCAGTTTGCCTTGAACTGCTGCTCAACCTTAGCAGTTTTTTTGGTCTTCTTTAGGTTCCGCTTGACAATAGCCCAGTATTTCTCAATTGGGCGGAGCTCTGGCGTGTTGGGAGGGTTCTTGTCCTTGGGAACCACCTGCACGTTGTTGGCGGCGTACCACTCCATGGCCTTTTTACCGTAATGGCAAGATGCCAAATCCGGCCAAAACAGTACGGAACAACCGGGTTTCTTCAGGAAAGGCAGCAGACGTTTATTCAAACACTCTTTCACGTAAATTTCTTGGTTGACAGTCCCGGAAGCTATGAAAATGCTGCTTTTCAAGCCACAGGTACAGATGGCTTGCCAAACCAGATATTTCTTTGCGAACTTTGCAAGTTTCATGTGCTTGAAAACATCTGCTACCTTTCCCCTTCTTTTTGCCGTATAAAACTCCTGTCCCGGAAGCTGCTTGTAGTCGGCTTTGACGTAGGTTTCGTCGTCCATTACCACGCAGTCAAACTTCGTCAGCATCGTCGTGTACAGCCTCCGGGATCGCGCTTTGGCCGTCGTATTTTGTTTATCATCGCGATTTGGAGTCACTACCTTCTTGTAAGTCGATAGTCCGACTCTTTTTTTGGCTCGATGCACGGTTGTAGACGATACACCCAGCTTATTTGCGGCATCTCGGAGAGAGAGGTTAGGGTTTCGCTTGAAACTACCGGCAACTCTCTTTGTCGTCTCAGCGGCTTCCGGTTTTCGATTTCCCCCCGATCCAGACTTCCTGGCTGTCGACAAACGTTCCCCAAACACTTTAATTACATTTGTAACGGTTGATTTGGCAACTTTTAGCGATTTTGCCAACTTTGCGTGCGAGTAGCTCGGATACGCTGCTCTTCTTGCTTGGACGGCATTTTGACAACTGAAGAGTGAATTCCAAAATCAAAATAGGAGCAACATTCTACACACACACACCTTCAAAATGAGGGGTGTTCAGGTTTTTTAAATGCAAAATTGAAAGAAATACGTCAAGTTGATATTGACCAAATTTTGACCGTATCACCCTTTATATCTAAGTGTTTTTACATTGTTCATGTCTTGACAATTCAGTATTTTAAACAGATTTTTTCACCTACATGTCAGTATAACAATTGATATCTTAAAACTAAAAACTAAAACTAAATCTTATCTAAGTATAAAGGTAATTAATCGTTGCAATTGAGGATTGCAACGATTTTTGCCTGAAATTATTAATTATTTTGTTGGACATTTGTTCTAAAGTCTCAACATTCGAAATTCTATGTACCTCGGTAGTATTTTACCAGGGAGGCAACTTCAAAATCATTTTCAGACCTTTGTTCTGAATCCTTTGAAGTGCTTTCTTCCTGGTAGTGCAACAACAAGACCATATTGGCACAGCGTAAAGCATTCTTCTTCTTCTTCTTCGCATTTCAAGCTTATTGCTTTTCGCATATTAGCTTATTGCGTGCTCTCAACTTAGTGTTCTAGATGCACTTCCACAGTTATTAATTGAGAGCTTCCGATGTCAGTACCAATGCATGAATTTGTATATTGTGTGACAAGTACAATGATACACTATGCCCAGGGAAGTCGAGAAAATTTCCAACCCGAAAGATTCCCTCGACCGGACCGGGAATCGAACCCGCCGCCTCCGGCTTGATAATACCGTGCCTTTACCGACTAGGCTATCTGAGGCCCCATGGCAGCGTAAAGCATGGCCGGTCTAAAAACTTGTTTAAATATTAGAAGTTTATTCGTCAGGCAAAGTTTGGATTTCACGTTTATAAGAGGATACAAACATTTTATATATTTGTTACATTTGGCTTGAATGCCCTCAATGTGATCTTTAAAAGTTAGTTTTTGGTCAAG
Organism: Ochlerotatus camptorhynchus; assembly: GCF_037179485.1. Taxonomy (NCBI): domain Eukaryota; kingdom Metazoa; phylum Arthropoda; class Insecta; order Diptera; family Culicidae; genus Ochlerotatus; species Ochlerotatus camptorhynchus. The sequence continues at coordinate 6,678,420 of NW_027040988.1, forward strand.
TATTAATCCAAGATATTTCACTTGGTTTGACCAGGAAATAGGAACTCCGTTCATAGTGACTATGTGACTACTACTAGGTTTCAAAAAGGAAGCTCTAGGCTTATGTGGAAATATTATAAGTTGAGTTTTGGAAGCGTTGGGAGAAATCTTCCATTTTTGTAAATAATAAGAGAAAATATCTAAACTTTTCTGCAGTCTGCTGCAAATAACACGAAGACTTCTCGCGTAACATTTGAAAAGGGCCTATGTCCAAAATGTAAACAATCCAGAAAATGAATTGTAAATTTTTCCGCCAGTATTTAATTTCTATATAAATAAATTGAAGTATTTTAGGCATTTATATTGTTCACAATAACAATAGTAACTATATCTCAGTACACAACATCCAAAACATGCGAAACGTTTTCAAAAATACATGAAAATCGATAAAAATTTAATATCACAGTAATAAGCCTTTTTGTGAATCTTTAAATGGTTAGGCCCTTTTTGTTAAGCCGTTGTGCTTGTCATCATAAATTGTAGGCCCTTTGCTAAGCCTTTTCTTAACGTCAAATAAATCATCGGCCCTGCCTCAAGCAGTAGGGCCTAGCTTTGATTTGAAATTTTTCAATCATCGGCTCATCTGCAAAAATTGAGTTCGTATTGATGTGAAGCATCATTCTATTCAAAATTATCTTTTCAAAAAGTTTACTTATTGAAGAAAGCAAACTTATTGGGCGGTAGCTAGAAGCTTCAGCTGGATTTTTATCCGGCTTCAAAATTGGAACAACTTTTGCATGTCTAATTTAGAAACATTATTTTCAAAAGTTTTGTTCCTTAGGGCAGAGAATCGCTTTTTAATTTGTTTTTGCAAATCCCGCCAGATAACTTTCATGGCAGGATCGCGTGTTCTTTGAAATTGTCTCCTACGGACATTTTTAAGACGGATCAAGAGCTGAAGATCATCGTCTATTATAATTGAATCGAATTTAACCTCGCATTTTGGTACTGAGGCAGCTCTTGCTTCAACTATAGAAGTAGTCAGAGATTCAAGAGCATAATTAATTTCATCTTTGGTTTGCAAAGGAATGTTTGGATCGAAGTTATATTCCATAAATGTTCGATACTGCTCCCAATCAGCTCTATGGTAATTGAAAGTAGAGCTGTTGGGATTACAAATTATTTCTTGGGATATTTCAAAAGTTACTGGAAGGTGATCAGAACCGAAGTCAGCATGGGTAACCAGTTGGCTACAAAGTTGACATGAATCAGTTAAGACCAAATCAATAGTGGAGGGATTTCTTGCAGAAGAAAAGCATGTTGGGCTGTTTGGATATTGAATAGTGTAATAACCTGCAGAACAATCATCAAACAGAATATTACCGTTGGAATTGTTTTGAGCATTATTCCATGAGCGGTGTTTTGCATTAAAATCACCAATAATGAAGAATTTAGACCTATGACGGGTAAGTTTCTGGAGGTCACCCTTGAGAAAATTCTTTTGCTGGCCTACGCATTGAAATGGCAAATAGGCAGCTATAAACGTAAGTTGCCCAAATTTTGTTTCTACAGAAACTCCCAAAGTTTCAAAAACTTTGGTTTCAAATGAAGAAAGAATTTTATGTTTGATTCGTCTATGAACAATGACGGCAACGCCCCCACAGGGTTCATCAAGACGATCATTTCTATAAATCAAGTAATTTGCGTCCTTCTTAACCTTATGGTCAGGTTTAAGGAACGTTTCAGTTATAACGGCAATATGCACGTTATGAACTATCAAAAAGTTAAATAGCTCGTCTTCATTATCTTTAAAAAATCGAGCATTCCAATTTACAATATTTAATGCTTTAAAATCCATTACTGAATTTTAAAGTCATGACAATATTATTTGCAAATTTTACTCCAGTTTGAATAGCATCAAACATGGAGTTAGATTTAAGCATATCAGAAATCATGTCAATTAATGATTTCTGTAAAAATTCCATTTTAGGGGCAGTAATGCTTCCTAAGTCAAAATTGTCAAAATTTCCGTTAGAGTTTCTTTGGTTAGTATTTTGATTTCTACCCGCTGCAATAGCAGCATAGGTAGCTCCATTAACTCGCTGAACATTGTTAGCAGCGAGAGGAATAGGTACAGATGAAAAATGTGAAGCAGGGGTGATATTTGTACCTACGGGTACGAATGTAGAATTTGTTCCTCGCTGACCGTTGTTAACAGCAGAGGATTTTGTACCTGTCCGGAAACGTGGAGCGTTCCCTACCTGTCGCTTAGAACGAGATTGTAGGATCACTTTGCGAGTCTTACATTCCCAAAAATTGGATTTGTGGTTTTCACCACAATTTGAACATTTAAATTTCTTAGGATCTTCCTTCACAGGACAGTCGTCCTTTCCGTGCGAGGAATCACCCCAATACATGCATTTAGGTGGCATGTAGCAATTTTTAGTTCCGTCACCCCATCCCTGGCACTTACGGCACTGGGTGACGTTTTGGAAATTTCCTCCAGTCTTCCTGAAGTGTTCCCACTTCACTCGGACATGGAGCATAAGGCTAGCTTTTTCTAAGGCCTTAAGGTTGTTTAGTTCACTAGACTTGAAGTGAACTAAATAAAAATCATTAGAAATCCCGTTGCGCGAATCGCCAGGACGGGATTTCATTTTCATTTTGATTACTTGGAGTGGCACAACTCCAAGTAATTTTGCCAGTTCATCTTTGATCTGATCCAGGGATTCACCACTGGGCAGTCCTTTCATGACAACCTTGAACACACGTTCAGTTTTGGTGTCGTAAGTAAAAAATTTGTGCTTCTTCTCAGTAAGATACTTGAGAAGACATTTAAAGCACTGAAAAGTTGAGCACTGAAAAGTGCTGTTTAAATTTGTTGTAGCTTTAGGTAGTAGTAACACTTCCTTAAGCAAAAAGCAAATAGATCCGCACGGCAAGAGAGCACGATGATCTACGTTTATTTTATTTTTTAATATTCTGAGATAAGCCTTTGTTACATGCTTATCCTGCTTTAGAAAATTATTAAAGCTTGTTGTTATGTAAATTTATATGGCAAAAAATAATATTTTATCATTGTAGTTCTTGGAACAGACATATTAGAGAAACGCTGGAAAAAAAATTACACGTCGTATTCTCCATTTATTAATGATTTTAAAAACGATAGATTGCTTGTACTATTGACAGTAGTTACGGCCAGAAGTGATGCACATCTATAAATATATACGAAAAATCATAATTACATTACGAAACACTTTAATTTCTATTGATATCGCCCTTGTTTACCACGTGGCTCGACACGCGGTACGATGGGCGCTCCTGAAACTATTGATTCTGAATGAAAGATCACAGATGGCTTTGACTTTGATGATGACTTTTAAGCTGCCATTCGCTCCCAGGAGCTGTTTGAACATCATTATTAACGGACTGGAGTTTTAAATTGCAGTAACAGGTAATTCATGAGATCGATATTCATAATTCTATTTGAATTTTCTTACTTGTTCTTTAGGATTGTGTCTGGAACAAAACGAGGAACGTACTTTTTGTTAAAGAAAGGCAATTCCACATCGGGTACGACGTGAAAAATTCTTTATGCCGGGCTACATCCAATCCTGTTCGAAATGTTTCTCCAGTGAATATGGCTTCAGGTTTGCCATTCGCCTTTTTTTGATGAAGAGCAGAAGTTGGGTGAGTGAAATTTAATTTTTTAGTCATATTCTTCATCTCTTCGTAGACAAACTGTGTCCCGATTTCTGTAATACCAGCTCAGGAACACGTTCACTAGTTTTTCAACGCAGCAACGCTTTAAGATTGACCCAGTTTACATATCGGTTTCATTGCTTTGAAGCAGATTTGGTTAAACTGTATCATAAAAACCCTCGGTTTAGTTTAATAATGAGGATGTCAGCTACCCTCTAGTCCTGTACGGTGATCCGAAAATATCAAGGAAAGAGCGCTGAAGGCTCTCTCCACCGATACTTGGTTCGATTGTGTTGCCAACAGTACCGTGCCCACTGCGTGTAGATTAGGATGCTTCTGTTTACGCTGTAACCAGAGCTGTCACAAAGAGAAATATGCCCTGCTAGCATTTTATTTGTAGCCAGATAAAGTGGCTTGAAGGCTTGTTCATAATAAGTGATGAACTCCCAATGACTTGATTAATCTATAAGAAAGTTTATAGCAAGAGATTAGGAATTGTGAAAACATGATTTTAAATTTGTAGAAATTATAATCTATTCACCATACATTTTTTTCTAAACATCTAATATACTATGGGAGAGAATTTACTTGACATTTGAACTGTTACATGTTATTTGACACATATCTCGGGAATCGGGTTGCATTCATAAATTAAATTAGGCTGCCCTTCCTAATCCTAAATTGAACACTTAATGTTGAATATCATACTTCTTCGAGGAAACCAGATTTGTATGATAACACTAATAACACATTTATTTATTCTTAATATGTACCAGTATGCGCCAGTACCAGAGGACTAAAAATACTTCGCGCTGATGGCAAAGCTCCAATGCCGGATGGTATTACCTCACATGGTTTCTGGTTAGCTATGGTCAAACAGTTTACTTAAAACGTGATTATTAGTTAACATACAAATATGAGCCTCGATCAAAATTATTATAATTGTTTGTTAAGTGTTTGGTTTGAGAAAACGTTAAATTTATTCTGTTACGTTTGGAAGAATGTGAATTTTCGACTAGTTTCGAATCGAATAGATAAGGAAACTGATTATAGATTGTTTTTTTTTTTAATTCTCCGTAAACGAAAATTAAATGTAAAAGTATCCTTTACATGAATCAAGAAAACCACGTAAATGGATCGATGACTGTATAAAAACTTACCAAGCTCTGGAAACAAGTTTTGTTGATAGACGAAGCTTTCCATCACAACATAAATTACTTCCCATCGAGTTTGACCTCATATGGGGAGAAATGAGCTGCCATAAAACCCTGTCTTGTATTGTATGTTCCGATACCAGCTGCAGTTTTTTTTCTTGACGGACTCGTTAGACTTGTTAACTACCTCCAATATAGCGAGCTGCACCGTGTGTACAGCGCAACGGATCAAATTTAGTTTATTTTGCAACTCATCTGTTCCCGCAATTAGTTCGGTTATCTCCTTCTTCAATAGTTTAACTGTCGCAACCATGTTGGGACAATATTTATCACAAGTCACGGAGAATATTTGCATTATATACACACAGTAGCTCTTGATAACCTCCATATTTTTAAATATTTCGCTCCTCGCCTCCTCGTTTTTAAATATTTCGCTTTCTGTCTTTCGTTAACCTCAATCATGCCTGTATTACGGGTACAAAAGTGTCCTTATTGAGTCTAATATTTAAAGAAATCTAAACAAACTCATCCAATGTCCAAATGACATCCTTATCCCACAGGACATACTGAATATTTATTACGACAACTATTATTTAATTTTCTGTGCGGCTGATCTTAGGTATGTTTTAATGTTCGAACGATTTAATGTTAACCCGGTAGCTTCAGCAATTGGATCAAACAATTGCTTCAAGCCTTCCCATTCTAGGCTTGCCAGGGAAAGATTGTGCAGCGAAACAATCTTAATTACGGAATCAATGAACAGCTGCTGATCCAATGACTATTGGCCTCTTCGGAACAATGATGGGCTTTTTGGTGGCTACGTCTTCAGCCTTCATTATGCCAATTTCTAGCGCTTTTTCGGAATGCGTAGCACGAACATGCCGGATAAAGTTCCCCGGATCATAACTCACTTGCTCGTACTTACAGTTACTGCTGGGATCAGTTATGAATTTGCCTATTGAGCCATCGGCCAATAAAAAAATTCTGTCACAATTTCAGTCAATGTTCGATCACTTTGCAGATTTTTGGAGTCCTTTGCACTTCGCTTAGATCCATTTTCGGAACCAAAACAGAATTTTGTTTGATACACTGCAACTGAAATTTTCAGTGGTGTCTATAGATACTTACTGAACGCACAAAAGTTCTCTCAGATCTTTGACACTTTTGTGATAGCCATTTCAATCACAGCTCTAAGGAAATGACGTAGACCTGGTTCATGAGTGAACATAAAAGCGATTGATTGCCACTTTGACACGACTGTGTGTAATAAGAAAGAGATGCATGTAGCTAAGAGAGATGAACTTGAATAACAAGTAGAAGTCCATGTTATGAGCCTTGACACTGAAAGAAAAACGCTTTCTGTGTTGGAAAAATTGTAACGCTGACCAAAATATTTTGACGTAGAACTACGTCTTTGTCGACTATACTGGGGTGCAAATCAAAAAATATGTGTGGTGAAGGAGTGTTAGGTTTTTCACGCTTGTAACTTTGTCATTTATAGATGAAATTAAAATGCAAACACGCCAATCGATAGAATATTACATTACGAACCTGTTGAAATAAATATTTTTCCAATTTTTCTGTAATTAAACTATTGAAAGCGTACAAATGATAATTTTATCACTTTTTTTTTTTAATGCGTTTATTTTTCCAGGCTCATTTGCCGTAGCTTTGCGGAGCCGATATTCATTGTTTAGGTTACAAAATTTCATCTAACGTTAGTAAAGCGGGGGCCGATTACTCGCGGCTATCTCGAGGTTAGGGGTAACAAATTGTAACAAATGGATGGCAGGGTAGGGATTGAGAACACAAGGTTTGGAGAGCAATGTGCTCTTGATCTCGAACTAAGCGACCAACTGATGAAAAAGACAAACATGGGGGTACACCGATGGGCAGCTAACAACTTGGGGGAACACAAGATGACAATAACTACTAAATCCTCAGATCTATCCGTTTTAAAAACACATATATTAAATTGCAATAGTCGAGATCTCGGCTCGCCAAGATGTCTCTAACGGGCCGCATGGGTTGTTTTCCTCGGGCCCTGAGGGATGCGGATAACTCGGATCTAGCAACACAATGGAGGGTGCATGACCAAAGTACGTGGTCGATATCGTGATAGCCACTACCACAAGCGCACAAATTGCTGCCTGCGAGCCCGATTCGGAAGAAATGCGAGTCTAACGAGTAGTGATTGGACATGAGCCTTGATATGACACGTATAAAGTCACGGCTCATGTCCAATCCTTTGAACCATGACTTGTTCGATACCATCTTCCCAGATCACTCTCATTCCATTTTTGTTGCCAGTTGGTGAGGACGTGCTGACGGGTACCTAATTGAGAAAAATTCCGCAAAGGCGATTTGTCGATCAAAAATATCGCCTTCCATAGCGCCCACCTTAGCTAGCGAGTCCGCTTTCTCATTACCCGGAATTGAGCAATGAGATGGGACCCAAACTAAGGTGATAGTATAGGAGCAGTTAGATAAAGTACTCAATTTAGCTCGGATTTCGGTCAGGAAATACGAGGAGTGCTTCATCGGCCTCATTGATCGAATAGCCTCCAACGAGCCAAGGCTATCTGTAAAAATAAAATAGTGATCAGATGATAGTGAGGCAATTTGCTCTACTGCGTAAAATATGGCTGCTAGTTCCGCAACGTATACGGAACAGGGTTTTTGCAGTTGATATGAGGCGCTATGAAATTCGTTGAATACTCCAAATCCAGTGGAAGCGTTTATAGTAGACCCATCTGTGACAAAACTCTTATTGTTACTAACATGGTGGTACTTGTTTGCAAAAATTAAGGGAACAACCATCGACCGATGGTGATCTGGTATTCCATGGATTTCTTGCAACATGGTCAGATCAAAATTTACAGAGGAACTATAAAAGTCTTGGAGGCAAACACGAGAGGAATTGAATGAAGAAGGGCCAATCTCCAGCGTCATGTACTCGTAATAGAGACTCATGAATCTTGTTTGAGGATTTCTGTCGAGCAGCTTCTCAAAGTTTTCTATTACCAATGGGTTCATTACTTCACAACGGATAAGAAACCGGAAGGACAGTTCCGCGAAACGATCTGTCAGTGGGAGAACACCCGCAAGTACTTCGAGGCTCATCGTATGCGTCGAGTGCATACAGCCAAGCGCGATTCGGAGGCAACGGTATTGAACCCGTTGTAGCTTCAGGATGTGTGTTTTTGCCGCGGATTGAAAGCAGAAGCTACCGTACTCTAGAACCGACAAGATGGTTGTTCGATACAACCTGATCAGATCTTCCGGGTGTGCTCCCCACCAAGTTCCAGTAATTGTACGAAGAAAATTAATTCTTTGCTGGCATTTTTGTTTCAGATACGCAATATGTTTTCCCCATGTGCATTTGGAATCGAACCAGACACCTAAATACTTGAAAGATATACTTTGAGTGATTGTTCTACCCTTTAGTTGAAGCTGTAACTGTGCAGGATGATGCTTCCTAGAAAAAACAACCAACTCAGTTTTCTCCGGAGAGAATTCGATACCCAGCTTCATAGCCCAAGTAGACAAATTGTCTAAGGTATCTTGCAATGGTCCTTGCAGGTCCGGTGCACTTGGCCCTATAACGGACACAACCCCGTCATCTGCAAGCTGCCTTAGCGAGCAATTTTCATCAAGACAACCATCAATGTCTTTTACATAAAAATTATAAAGAAGGGGGCTTAAACATGAGCCCTGGGGGAGACCCATGTAACTAATTCGTGAAGTTGTCGAGTTTCCATGAGAGAAGCTCATATATTTCTCAGACAACAAGTTGCTCAAATAGTTGTTCATAATTGGTGAAAGCCCACTATCGTGGAGTTTATCCGAAAGGACATCGATACAAAAAGAATCAAAATCCCCCTTAATGTCCAAGAAAACTGAACCCATTTGCTGTTTTTGCGCATAGGCCAGTTGAATTTCAGTTGAAAGCAACGCAAGACAGTCACTCGTTCCCTTGCCTCTCCGAAATCCAAATTGCGTATCTGAAAGTAAACCATTCGACTCGACCCATTTGTCTAGACGAAAAAGAATCATTTTCTCCAACAATTTCCGTATACAGGACAGCATCGCGATGGGACGGTACGAGTTATAATCCGACGCGGGTTTACCGGGTTTTCGAATGGCGATAACTCTTACTTGTCTCCAGTCATCCGGAACAATGTTGTGCTCCAGAAATTGATTGAATAAGTTCAACAAGCGTCTCTTCGCGACATCTGGGAGATTTTTAAGCAAGCTGAACTTGATTCTATCCATTCCTGGAGCTGAATTGTTACATGAAAGGAGAGCAAGTGAGAATTCCACCATCGAAAACGGGGAATCTATTTCGTTATTACCGGACGGACGATCACGAACGTTGGTTTGAACCGACACCGAATCCGGGCAAACTTTCCGCGCGAAGCTGAAAATCCATCTGTCCGAGTACTCCTTGTCTTCGTTAATCGGTGTAGACGCGTTTCGCATTCTCCTACCGACATTCCAGAGTGTTCTCATGGAAGTCTCTCGTGACAAACCATCGACGAACCGACGCCAGTAACCGCGTTTTTTTGCTTTAATTAAGTCCTTAAAAGTTTTCTCGAGATCGGTGTACCGCTCGAAATCCCCGACCTTGCCGTGTTTGCGGAAGCGTTTAAACGCGGCGGACTTCTCGCTGTTCGCGTCGGTGCAATCCTTATCCCACCACGGGGTGGGAGGTCGCTTGCGGACGGAAACACCCGGAACTCGTTTCGTCTGTGCTTGTAGCGCAGAATCGATGATGACACGCGCGAGAAAGGAGTACTCGTCCAGCGGAGGAAGTACGTCAACCGATTGACTGGCATCAAGAACCGCGGTCGCGAATTTTCGCCAGTCAATGTTTTTCGTAAGATCGTACGCGATGTCGACCGAGCGAGTAGAAGATGAACCAACTAATCTGCTTATTTTTGCTGGAGGTTTGGCTACTCGTGTTGCTTCCCCGGTGTTTAGAATTGTCATTTTGAAGAAGTCGCACATGTCGTATATCAAGGTTGAGCGGTTGTCGTCGTGCAGTTCCCCCCAGCCTGTACCGTGAGAGTTAAAATCTCCCAAGATCAACCGTGGCTCCGGCATAGCCGTGCAGATATCCGAGAAACTTTGACGAGAAATCGCAGTTCGCGGTGGAAGATATACTGAGGCAATACTGAGGCATTTACCTCGAATATTAACCTGACATGCAACAACTTCAATGCCTGTCACCGAAGGCAGATCGATTCTGTAGAAGGAATGGAGCTTGTTGATCCCCAGAAGCACCCCTCCATACGAATCTGCCCGATCAAGGCGAATAATGTTGAAATCGTCTAAAGCAAGATCGGTGTCTGAAGAGAGCCATGTTTCACAAAGGGCAAATGCATCAGAAAGTAAATTGTTAACTAAAAATTTAAATGTGTCAAGTTTTGGCATAAGACTTCTACAGTTCCACTGAAGAACAGAGATCATATCCCCGACCTCATTCGGAGAATTATCCATCAAAGGATATGATCGATGCAAGGAAGGACCAACTAGAAGCTAGTTGCTTCAAAAGAGTTTTCACCATTGGCAGCACTAAATTAATAATGCTCCTCGTTGAGTCAGAGACATTGAATATACTGAAGAAGCTATCCACAATACCAGAAAACGTGAACATGGGGGCATGTTCTTGCTGATTATTCAGCTGCTTTTCTGGCCGAAAAACTGGGACATCTGGGGTTTTAGATGATCCTGGAAGTGACGGAAAGTTCTTGTCATAATTACAAGGTTGAAAACCCGGTGGAATGGGCTTCGGTGCATTTCCGTTACCTCTTGATTTTTCCAAGGTGGAAGGGTGGTCCGTACGAGTGGCCTTACGAGGCTTTTCGGTGGTGTGTTTTTTTGCTCGTTTTCTCGTATTGCCTTTAAAGACAAACGGACTACCCTCACCGACCTCTGAGTCAGAGTCTAGATCATCAACTGGCAAAATGGAGAACGTGTTACTGCTTTTTGGTGTGGTCTGAGAAGATGAAGCGGTATTCTTCAAGAGTTCTGCTAGTGTTCTCTTGGAGCGAGCTTGCAGAGACCGCTTAAGTTTTTCTCCCTGCTGTTTATACCTCGGGCAGTCAGTCAGGGTATGTAGGCTTTCCTTGCAGTACACGCATTTTGGAGGAGCACCGCAAGGGCCCTCTTGATGTTGCTCGCCACACTGATCGCAGCGTGGTTTGTTCGAGCAGTAGTCCGATGTATGACCAAGTTGTTTACATTTCGAGCAGTTCATTACCCGAGGTACAAACAGACGTACAGGCAGCCGAACCTTGCCAATAGCGACGTAGTGAGGTAACGCTGAACCCGAAAAGGTCACACGAAACGAGTTTGACAAGGAATAAGTTTTTTTGGAGCCTACTACGGATACTGACTGCATTTGAAGGCAGTCCAATATCTTCACCTTCGGCAGGGCACGGTTTTTAAAGATTCCGAAGGAATCGGGACCCAAGAAATCATCACTAGTCAAACTCGCTTCGGTGACCACTCCTTCAATTTCTACCTCACTACTGGGTATGTAGACTCGGTATTCCAATGAAAAAAGCTCGCACGCAACAATTTGGTTAGCCTGCTTCCGGTCATCAACGGTCGAGTCAACGGTAACGCGCAGTTTTATTGGTGTTACCTTGAAAATATCGGTAACGGCCGAAAAATGTGTTGTTAGATCCTTAGAGATCCTCGGAATGTTCAAAGGTTTTTGTTTGGGCCGGAAAAAAACAACCCATGGGCCTTTCGAGGCTTCTGGGTAAGCTTTTAGGCGGGGGAGCGCAGAGATTTTTGGGGGCAATTGTGTGGGGGGTGCAGGACGAGGAGGTGATGGTGGGGGAGAGGGTTGTGGGGGATACCTTTTCTTGGGATATGCTCCAGTATTTTTGCTGGAGAGCGAGTCAACTGGGACGTCAAGGGTTTCCATTTCCACAACTTCCTCGAGACTTTCGTGTGAGGAGGAATTAAGAGTTTCGTCGTCTGAGATGGAAAGCGACCATCCCCCGCCTTTATCATTTTCATCCATTGCGGTTAAATATCGCCGCAATGGTGTTTTTAATAAATATTTTTAAAAAAATTACAGTAATTTCAAATAGTATCAAAAAAATGCAAAAAAAAAAAAAAATAAAATAAAAAATTAAAAAAAAAATACAAAAAAAATTATATAGTTTTACTCTAATAAAGAGTAATACGAAAGAAGGAAAAAAAACAAAAAAAGAAAAAAATATATATATGTATACTAAAAAAAAAAAATTTTTTTTTGATCACCCTAACTATGCTCTACTTATAAATAGTACGAGAAAAAAAAACCAAGAAAAAAAAATTAAAGATATATACTATTTACAAAATTTTGAATCACCCTAATTATGACCCAACCTAATCTAATATTGGACCATGCAGGGAGATGCGATACTGGTGAAAACAAAGCGACACGGTATACCTATTACACTGAGGCGGCAGATGACTGGTGCGAGGCTATTGTTTGCCCCAACGGCTGTTGGGTCGATAACCTGATAGCTGGTATGCCTCGGTCGCCTCGGTAGGCAATTTCACGTGCTTTCGTTGTTGCTATCAATGGGATGATGTGATGATGCGATGATGGTGATTAAAGCTGGACCGTAAGCAAAGCGCTCGGCGTATGGTTAACGGCTTCCTCACTCGCGCACTAGTTGTATTAACACTATGCCAACTAACTTTGGCGAGAAAAAACCCTCGCGTGGGGAAAAACTCAAAAACTCAAATACAAGTGTCGTACAACGAGACCGATGCGACTTGACCGGCTCAGCGTGCGAGACGGAATGAATTTTATCACTGATGTCATGAAATAAGCCTTTTTCACAAACCCAGTCATCATAAACGAATACCACTTGGTTGCACATCATTCTGCTTGAACCTGAAAAGATATAAATCAGCGCTGCTCTCATGCCACTGCTCATTACCGCTTCGGACGGCGTGGCACTAGGTCCTACATCAAGCAGGACTAGGTTAGCGGCTAAAGGTGGATCACGGCGTATCCACCACAATGAGGAATGAGACTTGAAAAAACGTGCATGTAAAACCCCCTCCCCCTCCCCCTTAACAATAACCCGAAAAAGACATGGACATTGTATGAACAATTAATTTTATACATGCAGAGCTAACATTTTCAAAAAAAAAATATTGCTTAATAGGAGACATACACTCGATGAATTACCAACTACTGACAGTAAAACATATCTGGTACCTCTATATATGCAATTATATTAACATCCAAAGTCCATCCTCTTTTACATATTCTGCACAAAAGAAACTTTTTGCTCCGCCCCATTCATAAAAAACGGCGGGAAATCCTACCAGGTTCTGAACCTGAAAAGATATAAAACAACGCTGCTGTCATGCTTTTGCTCATTGTCGCTTCGGACGGCGTGGCACTTGGTCCTGCAGTAAGCAGGATCAAATCAGCGGCTAAAGGTGGATCACGGCGTGACCAAAATAAGGAAAAGTAATAATTAAACCCCTCCGCCTTTCACATTAACCCCTCTCCCTCCCCCCTTCACAACAATCTCTCCCCCCCCCCATTCATCAATAACCTTTCCTATCCCCCCCACCCCTCAACAATAACCCGAAAAAGACATAGACTTTGACGATCTCTTTTTTCCGGGAAATAAATTTGAAACAAATCACAATCATTAGTAAAATCAGAAGTTTTTCCATTAATTTCTTCCCACACCAAAACTTTCAAACTTTAACATAAAAACCATGCGTGACCACACATACTATTCATTTGCGTATAAATTTCATGTGTACTTCTGAGTGGATTCTGTTTATGTGTGGTCAAATGAAAATCATGTGGAATTTCACATGGATATTTGTCAAGAAAAATGTGTAAATTGTTTTGAGTCTTGTTGAGTTGAAATACTTGAAAATTTTAAGATAAAGTATAATAGTCAAAAATGCATGAAAAACATCAATTTTGTGTGGTTCTACGTCATACTGCGGTCGTGTCTAGGACACAACCCTTTAATTTTTTTTGTATGAGAATTTCGTTCGAAACGAAATACAGAATAGTGGTGATAATGTATGCCGTTGTCTCACCGTCAACCTGTCAGCATATAGCAATTCATAGTAGAGGAAGGTGGGACAATACGCACCACGAGGTAATATGACCTAAAGCGTTTAAAATGCGTTTTTAAAACCCAATTTAAGGGTTTTCCACCTAGCATTACCAAATAAACTATTGATAGGTATATGATTAGCAAAAACTGTTCGTATCAATTAGTCTTAGTATAGCACGAGAAAAAATGTCGTTGGTGATATTACCCTGAAACGCAATTCCCCCGCAGTTTTACAAGAGCTCATCCGCTGCTAAAGAGGTAGAAATATTTGGGTGACGTGCCAAATTGAAAAAATGATCGCGTTTTTGCATATTTTTTTTAAATTAAATTAATAAGCATAACTAATGCAATTTGTGATGTTTATTTTTTCATTTTCTTTTTTTTTCATTGCTTCGAAATACACAAATTTTTGGAGGTTTCGAATAAAAACACTCGGAATTCAATTTCTTGACTTTTTACTACATCATCGTGAAAGTTTTCCAGGCCTAAGATGTCTAAAAATAGTCTAGGAAAATTTTAAGCTCTAGAGACTTTTTCAAAGCCTTGAATTTTGAACATTCTTTAAAGCCCGGTAGCTTTAGTGTCTGTCCAAACATCGAACAATCATGCAATAGTATCTTGAGTGCTTTGAATTTTTTATAAGTCCCTCAGCAATAAATTTCCTAGCTTAGATTTTAGCGAAATGCAATGAATACTTTTCTTTGTTTTTTTACATTCTTAAATAGAAAAATATACCAGGCTTTCTTAATTTGATTGTATTAGAGATCACGAATTTAAAACTTATCAAAATTTATAAAAAATAAATCAAAATATTTCAAAATTATCCCAGAATTTTACAATTTTGATTATTTGATCAAGATCGAGATTTTAAATTATAAACGTATTTAAAATGTCCTATTTCCGTGATTATACCAAGTGAACACTATTCTTAGTAGGCGTTAATGTCCAAAACTGAGGAAGCTCAGTGCTTTTGGTAGAAGTACTGGGAATTTATTAAAAACTCATCTCAGGTTTGACTTCTTAAAAACTCAAGCATTTGCTTTGGTGTCTTACTAGTAGTTTTGGGAACTTTTTTTGCCCGTGTGCAAAATACGAATGTTTAGGAAAATTTCTAGAAATGTTTCAAGGTTTTTTATTGAAATTTGGAAAAGTCAAGTATATTTTGAGATGATTAAGAAAAAAAATTATGGTGGTTGGAAAATGTTGACGAAACTTTAAGGAATTAAGAATAATGTCAAGAAGTAAGGACTTTGTAGATATACAATGAATATTAGAGTCATTTATTATTTCCCACCCCTTAGGTGTTGCTGTGTGGCAACTGCAACATACCATATCATCTAGATAATACACTATTTGAAATAAGGTACTTTTTTAAAGACTTCAAGAGGTGGGCGCATCTTGTTAGGGAGATTTATCTTTAGGGAGATGTATATTTAAGGGCGCAGGTCAATTATTAGGTGTGACTGCTTAGCTCAAATTTTAGGAACACAGCATTGGATTCTGTTATTCAATTTCAAAAGCAGAGCAAAAACTCGTGTAAAGGATCTCCACCTGTTAAATATTGTAATAATAAGCATCATAGCTAAGCGTCGAACGTATGCGTTTCCAAAGACTTGTTAAAAATTAATTTGATTTTCCTACCACGAGTTGAAGAACCAGTTCCAATTGTGACGCATCACCTCTGACTGATTTCATGCTTTTAGATTAGCATTGTAAGTCCCTACTATATGAAGAATTGAGGCGCAGTATAGCAAGCCGTTGCATGGATTAATTCTCCAAGTAGGAGAGACTTGCATTCCTAACCTAAAAGCATAAATAGAAGCACCGGCTGAGATTTTCAGTGCTGTGAACAGGAATCTGTAATCTGTGATAGATAAATTCCTATTTTTTCCCACCGCAGAAAAACCCCGTTTTTTTCTGGAAATAATAGGGGAAATGAATTTAATGTCGGCCTAAATGTCCCTGATTTGGGCCCATACATAAATTCAGAAATCGAATAAATTTTCAATAGCGACCAAAAATATCCCAATGACGCGTTCATCTAGATAAAATTGATTTTTAATGATGGGCCCTACATATCCGTGGGACGAAACGCATGAAATAATAAAAACAAGCAATATTTAAAGAAATATTTTGCGTTGCCGCAGAGTTTTTGAAATGACGCCGCAGTTTGAAGTGACGCCTCATTTTGACGCGCTGCCTAATTTTGACGCACCACCTCGATTTGGCGCACCGCTTCGTTTTGACGCGCCGCCTCGATTTGACGCGCCGCCTCATTTTGAAGTGCTGCCTCGAATTGACGCGTCGCCTCATTTTGAAGCGCTGCCTTATTTTGACGCGCCGCCTCAATTTGACGCGCCGCTTCATTTTGACGCGCCGCTTCATTTTGCAGCACCGCCTCATTTTGACACGCCGCCTCGATTTGAAGCACTGCCTCATTTTGCAGCGCCGCCTTATTTTGACGCGCCGCTTTGATTTGACGCGCCGCCTCGATTTGAAGCGCCGCCTCATTTTGACGCGCCGCTTCGATTTGACGCGCCGCTTCATTTTGAAGCGCCGCCTCATTTTGAAGCGCCGCCTCATTTTGAAGCGCCGCCTCATTTTGAAGCGCCGCTTCGATTTGAAGCGCCGCCTCATTTTGAAGCGCCGCCTCATTTTGAAGCGCCGCCTCGATCTGACGCGCCGCTTTGATTTGACGCGCCGCCTCGATTTGAAGCGCCGCCTCGATTTGAAGCGCCGCTTTGATTTGAAGCGCCACCTCGATTTGAAGCGCCGCCTCGATTTGAAGCGCCGCCTCATTTTGAAGCGCCGCCTCGATTTGAAGCGCCGCCTCATTTTGACGCGCCGCTTCATTTTGACGCGCCGCTTCATTTTGAAGCGCCGCCTCGATTTGAAGCGCCGCCTCGATTTGAAGCGCCGCCTCGATTTGAAGCGCCGCCTCATTTTGAAGCGCCGCTTTGATTTGACGCGCCCCCTCGATTTGAAGCGCCGCCTCATTTTGAAGCGCCGCCTCATTTTGAAGCGCCGCCTCATTTTGAAGCGCCGCCTCATTTTGAAGCGCCGCAAGCGCCGCCTCATTTTGACGCGCCGCTTCATTTTGACGCGCCGCTTCATTTTGAAGCGCCGCCTCGATTTGAAGCGCCGCCTCGATTTGAAGCGCCGCCTCATTTTGACGCGACGCCGCAGTGTTTTTGAAGCATCATCGCAGCTTCATCGCAGCGTCGCCAGGGCGGTTGTCTGGTCCGCCGGGAAGGGCGCCGGTGGGGGTGCCGGTTTTGTCGTTTGCGGGGCCCGTTGGCTGGGGCGTTGTGGGGGCGTTGGCGAGGGCGTCTCAGAATTTATTTGCTTCGCTGCTGTTACCCGCGGTTGGCCGGCGAGATAGCCGAGGTTGGTTGATTTCGTTTAAACTTTAATGAACTTCATAATGAATACATGATTTTCTTTGATTTGCTAAGAATATAATAGTCGGCCCTTATTACCGGTGTCATTTCTCGGTGAAGTGATAACTTATCACTCACGGTGTAGTGATTCCCATTAATGAAGGAAATAAAAAGGCATGACACGCTAAAAACCGTTTACCCAAATCCTATATTGTTAAAATAAACA
The DNA here is from genome assembly GCF_037179485.1 of Ochlerotatus camptorhynchus. Lineage (NCBI taxonomy): Eukaryota > Metazoa > Arthropoda > Insecta > Diptera > Culicidae > Ochlerotatus > Ochlerotatus camptorhynchus. The sequence continues at coordinate 6,695,968 of NW_027040988.1, forward strand.
TGCTTTTGAATTTAATTCAAACATAAATATTTTAGTTTTAAACATGCTTTCAATTTACTTTGAATAATTCATATGTTCAGAGTATAAACATTTATATTTTTGTTTTAAATGAACAAAATTCGTATCCGTGTATGTGTGGACACATGAAAGTCACGTGGAATTTTACATGGAAATTCACCAATAAAAATGTGTCGAATTTTATCAGTGGCCTGGCCGTTCACGGTAACCAGCGTAAACACATTAATGTGTAAAATTTCACACATTTTGTGAAAAAAGGGGTCTACTCATAAAATGTGTAAACTGCGTTTGCACATTTATGTGTAAACCCATCAAACGTCAATAGATGTGTATTTTTTACACATTTTTCAAGAATGGTTTTTACTGCAAAATGTGTAAAAAGTAATCATTCAAAGAAATTAAATATGATAAGGACGCATGGTTTTTTTTTTTATTAATATCGGAGATTTCTTATTTGTGCCAATGATAAAAAAAAAAGATTGATCGGATTCAATAATATTATATTAAAAAAATCACAGCCAGACACCGGACAATGAAAACCTTAATAAAGATTATTTTTCTAGGGCTTAGCTATGAAAATAAAATAAATCACTTACCCTCTAGCTTGGCCACCGTTGCTCTGTTACAGTTTGGACTGTAGTTTCCCAAAAAAAATTATTAAAATTGCTGAAAGTTTTTCGCTTAGGCAAATGGCGTCCATCAACGAAGCAGAAGTTTTTTTTACCCATTAATGATTATAAAAATAAACATTTTTTGACTGGTACTACATTCTTAAAATGTGTATTTTTTACACATTTCAGTGCCAACATTTCAAAGGGGCGTAATTGCATTTGTAAACAATGGCTTTAGTCGTCGATTTCTCGCAAATGAAAGCTCACTCATGAAAATGAATGCCACCAGCATGCAGAGGCTGGCTCATTTGCTGTAGCTTTGCGGAGCCGATATTCATTGTTTAGATAACAAAATTACTTAAAACTAACGTTAGTAAAGCGGGGGCCGATTACTCGCGGCTATCTCGAGGTTAGGGGTAACAAATTGTAACAAAAGGAAGGCAGGGTAGGGATTGTGAACACAAGATTTGGAGAGCAATGTGCTCTTGATCTCGAACTAGGCGACACTCTGATGAAAAAGACAAACATGGGGGTACACCGATGGGTAGCTAACAACTTGGGAGAACACAAGATGACACTAACTTCTAACTCCTCAAACCTATCCGTTTTAAAAACACATAAATTAAATTCAAATAGTCGAGGTCTCGGCTCGCCAAGACATCTCTAACGGGTATCGCGGGTTGTTTTCCTCGGGCCCTGAGGGATGTGGATAACTCAGATCTGGCAACACGGTGTAAGGTACACGACCAAACAACATGCTCAATATCGTGATAACCACTGCCACACGCACATAAATTGCTGTCTGAGAGCCCAATTCGATAGAAGTGCGAATCTAATGAGCAGTGATTGGACATAAGCCTTGATATAACGCGTATAAAGTCGCGGCTCATGTCCAACCCTTTGAACCATGCTTTGTTCGACACCTGTGGGAGAATAGAATGTAACCATCTTCCCAATTCACCATCATTCCATTTTTGTTGCCAACTGATGAGGACTTGCTGGCGAGCAATGGAGAAACATTCGTTGAAGGCGATTTGTCGCTCAAAAATATCGCCTTCCATAGTGCCCACCTTAGCCAATGAGTCCGCTTTCTCATTACCCGGAATTGAGCAATGAGATGGGACCCAAGCTAAGGTGATAGTATAGGAGCAGTTAGATAAAGCACTCAGTTTAGATCGTATTTCAGGCAGGAAATACGAGGAGTGCTTCATCGGCCTCATTGAACGAATAGCCTCCAATGAGCTAAGACTATCCGTAAAAATGAAGTCAGAAGGTAGTGAGGCAATTCGCTCTACTGCGTAAAATATAGCTGCGAGTTCCGCAACGTATACGGAGCATGGTTTCTGCAGTTTATAGGAGGCGCTATGAAATTGATTAAATACACCAAATCCAGTGGAAGCATTTATCTGTGAAAAATCTTTTATCGTTACTTACATGGTGGTACTTGATTGCAAAAATTGCGGGAACAACCATCGACCGATGGTGATCTGGTATTCCATGGATTTCTCGCATCATGGGCAGATCAAAATTTACAGAGGAACTATAGAAGGCTTGAAAGCAATCACGATTGGAGATTAATGAAGAAGGACCAACCTCCAGCGTCATGTACTCATAGTACAAACTCATGAATCTTGTTTGAGGATTTTGGTCGAGCAGCTTCCCAAAGTGTTCTATTACCAAAGGATTCAATACTTCACAACGGATGAGAAACCGGAAAGACAGCTCAGCGAAACGATCTGTCAGTGGGAGAACACCCGCGAGTACTTCGAGGCTCATCGTATGCGTCGAGTGCATACAGCCAAGCGCGATTCGGAGGCAACGGTATTGAATCCGTTGCAGCTTAAGAATGTGTGTTTTTGCTGCGGATTGGAAGCAAAAGCTGCCGTACTCTAAAACCGAAAGGATGGTTGTTCGGTACAACCTGATCAGATCTTCCGGGTGTGCTCCCCACCAAGTTCCGGTAATTGTACGAAGAAAATTGATTCTTTGTTGGCATTTTTGTTTCAGATACGCAATATGTTTTCCCCATGTGCATTTGGAATCGAACCAGACACCTAAATACTTGAATTACGCCCCTTTGAAATGTTGGCACTGATTTTAAGATCTCCAAATTTACATTAACATAAAATATGTGTATTTTTTACTCATTAATGTGTTTACGCTGGTTACCGTGGGGGACTTTTGTTTTACTTTGTAGAAATCTTTTTTTTCTGTGTGTTCGTGAATTGGTTTACGACTATGGGAGCACTGCTTGAATAAAATTGTATAACAGTTTCCTGAATGCACTTCTGTTGACGTGCTATTTTGTTTTTGGTTTTACGTGAGAAAGTAAAAGAGAGGAGGTTTTTTCTTTTTTCCAAAAGACGCTTCAATGAGAAATATCGTTGGAGTAAAGAGTGTTTCCCGGCTCAGAGATAGTCGTCCTCGTCAGCGCTGTTTCAAAACATTGCATCAGAGTTTCTAGATCTTACATACCCCCCACTCACCCTTCAACCCAATAGATCGTCAGCACCAACTTCATTCAGTCCAGCAGTATTTTTTCAGAAGTGAAACGATAAACTTGCAGTCTTGTTATTGAATTTCATAAGCATCAAAACAGACCTAACTGACGAAAAACGTTGATAATTATTGTAATTTCTATTGTTCAACACAATCGCTGAGCTAAACAAAGTGATAATTTATTGAAAATGGAAGGTCAAGGGAAGAAAAGTGAGTAGAAAAATAATTCATAACTGAGGGCGAATACCTACTCCAAGTCGGAATAAAGATGGCTGAAGTAGATTTTTTTTTTTGCGTTTTTCCCATGTTGGAGACAATGATTCATACTCTTGTTATTGATTTTAAAAATAACAAAATCAACCTAAATTTAATCTGTTGACCAGCACTTTGACGATTGCTGATTATTCCAGAACTTTTTCTTCGAATTGTAAACGCAATAATTTTATTTTTCAATATGTTTTACGACGTGTTCAATCTTGTTTCAATCGAATGCAAGTGTCAGAAGGTGCGAAGAAAATCGCAACTATTGTTAAAATTTCAAGGAGATTTTTATTACGCCTTGACTGCTGGGCAGAACTACCCAACTATAATATAGTCAACTCGATAACATTAATTTCATGGCTACTGTGATAGCGATTTTGTATGGGAATGTGATTCTATAACTCGATGGTCCCTTCAATAACGAGTTGTATTCAAATTACGATTGATGATGGCTTTTATCAGATAAAATTTTCGTATAAACACTTTCATGGTGCTAAGCACCAACCGATATCCTCGGATTAAATCCCGATCAAGAATGTTCGCCTGCTTTAATAGCGACAACAGAATTATTCAACACGACTCTAAGCAAATATTTCGCAGATCATACAAACAGGGTCGGTATTAAAAGTTAAGTCGACTTGGAGCTTACCACCATCAATATTGTTTTTTTTTTCACTTAGCTGTTATATTTTGGAGTTTGTTCGTTTTAACTGTATAAGATTAAAGTGACTAAAATTACATTTATTGTTCTTTTCAGAAGGAAAAGGTGGTGGCCAACAGCAGCAGCAGCAGGGTGGAGGAGGGAAAAAACAACAACACCCAGCAGGTGGAGATGGACAGCAACCGCAGGGCCAAGGCAAAGGAGCAGGGAAGTGAGTAACATGAAATTATGCTAATTCTTGTTTTTTTTTTTCCAAAATTCTACATCTAAAATATTTTTTTCAATCCCATAAAAAAAATGAGTACGGTCCCAGCGTTGTCTATCTATGCATATCTAATCCATATCTCTAACACCAAAGTTCACGAGTTCAAATCTCATCCACGGACAAGTCACGAATGGCCCAAGAGTGTTAAAGTGACTAACAAAGAATGAAAGTTAAAAAACATCATTTTTTTCTAAATATAAGATCTTAAAGATTTTTTATAAATCACAGATCTAAAAAACATGGTCTAATGCTCTTTACAAATGACGGAAGACGCAAAATCTTGTAATTTTCCGTTAATTTTTAATTTCGCTAGATTTCTAAAACAATAAATTGGAGAATTCAAGCTCTCGCTCTTAACAACTCGTCCTATATAGAGACCATCAAAATACTCCATGACCTAGTTGCTCAAATCCAAGATATTATAAATTATGAAGTGTATAGTTTATTTGTCTCAGACTTTTATTTTAAGCTTGTGTACATAATTCTGCCATTTCAAATAGTTATCTGATATAACTCTTAATCTTATATAAAGATTATCTGCATATAACTATTAATCTTAATTATTATCTTCGAATTTCTAATAATTCTGCCACAATCACTTTGGAATTTCCCTCATAATCCTCAGCGTTTTTCATGTATTCTCCCTGAACATCAATGGAAATGTTCCTTGAATTACTTAACATTCAATTTCTGCTCAGGAATTCTCAATTGAATACAACTGAAATTCCCCTACGCATTGGTGACGTCATAATTCTTTAACGGTTTACGGTTTTAGGTTTTAAGACTAACCCTGGACATCCCCTACTTTAGCTTAAGTGTCATTTGAATTGAAACATCTTTGGGCTTACCCTAAAGGACCACTGAACAAGCCTGAAAAGGCCTCTAGGCTCACTCTAAATGACTTGTCGTGGAATTTTGACCCATCATCTGAATTTACTCTTCAAATTCAATTCTCGTTCAAATTTCCCTTAGCACTTAGCATTTATTCTGAAAGTTCCCTGTCCATATCCTCGAAATTCTCTTGCTACTTATACCTTTATGAAGTATGAATTATGATGCACTTTTACTATGTGCAATAATTAGTCCGAAAATGCCATACAGCTACAACAGTAACCAATTTAATAATTTATTAACGAAAACAAATGCCAATGAAGAGATTCTATCAATGAAACTTCGACCTTTTAGCACTATTCGGTTTGAGATGTTTTAAATAACGTTTATGTTGTATATTGTTTCAAATTGAAACAGAAAACAAAACCAGCAACAACAGCAGCAGAAGCAACCATCTTCGGAATCAACTGGACAGCAGGTGCCATCCAATCAGCCACAAAAACCCCAGCAGCAGCAGCAGCAAGCTGAACAAGGAAAACTTACCTATAAGTAAGCATACCTTCGTTTATATCTGTATTTCCATTATAACTTCTAGCGTTCAGAATCAAAGGGCCTAACTAAGATGATCGATTCTCTCTTTTCGCATTACTACAGTTAGTGAACCAATTTTCCGAAACTGTTCCAGTACAGTGTGGTAAAAGGATGTATTAGCTCGCAAAAGCAACATCAAACGCATCGAAAAATGGTAAATCTACTGAGTTATTAACAAAAGAGAGAATCGATGAAGAGAATCGATCATCCCAGTTAGGCCCAGTGGCGATGCGTGACTATTTCAGATACCTGTTCAACATATTTATTAAAACAACATTGTTAGTACATTATCGGTTTTGTTCACTACAATTTAGCCTATTTATACAACAGTGGAATTCTCATATTAATTTTAATTGAAAAATCAGCGATAATATTATTGTCGTAAGATAACACTAGTTTACAAAACAACATAAAAAGTGTGAACTTTAGTGGTTGACCAACGTTTCTAATGCAAAATCCTACGCTGAATTCAATGCCGTGGTCAGAAAAAATTAAAGTAGAGCCATTTTTGAGGTATACAAAAATTTGCTATCGTTCATTAGAATATTATGTCTTAATTAAAAATTTAATTTTAAAGTCATTTAAAAATTTACAGCATTTTTTTTTATTTGTTCTGCGAATTTTCCATACAAATCTTGTTTTAATCAACATTTTTAATGGGATAAAAAGATTCAAAAAATCATTCCATAATTTATTCTTAAATTCCATTAAAAACTGGAGAAAATGAGCCTTTAATGGATGAAATCGGTTGGAAATTGTCGAAGTTATGAAATTTTTTGTAAAATCATGGAAATTGAATGTTCCAAGATTGGCCGTTGTCCCGCTCCTAGGTTCATGCACCACTTCCAGTAAGCCTTTCTGCGGACGTGTACGCATACGGTGCATTTCACTAACACTACCAGCTGTCACGCAAAATTAAATGGGATATTTTCAACAATATCATTTACGCTAGTGTTTGTGAGACCGCTCGGCGAGAACCTAACGCAACCAACTCAATTTGACAGCTTTCTTTCTTTAACATTGCTTAACGATGTATACGACAAAACGTGAATTCAAGTGTAAAAATGATCCTCAAAAGTTTTGTTACGCGTGTGGCAACTATATATTTACAAAATCGGTCAATTTCACTGCTTCGTTGCAAATGCGAGGAAGACTTCGAGGTGGAATTGGAAAGAAACCCAAAACTGTTTACACAATCCGAATTTAATGATTTGGTGCGAGATCTCGACTTATCGAAGGAGAAATCCGAGAATCTCCCATGAAAACTTTACATGCGATTTGGATGCTTACAACGACACCTAGAAAAGGAACTCTAAAGCTGTTGTATTTCAGCAACATTTTTAAGTGTTTTACAAAAATGCTCATAACTTCGACAATTTCCAACCGATTTCATTCATTAAAGGCTCATTTTCTCCGGTTTTTAATGGAATTTAAGAATGAATTATGGAATGATTTTTTGAATCTTTTTATCCTATTAAAAATGTTGATTAAAACAAGATTTTTATGGAAAATTCGCAGGAAAAATAAAAAAAAAATGCTGTAAATTTTTAAATGACCTAAAAATTAAATTTTTAATTAAGACATAATATTCAAGTGAACGATAGCAAATTTATTTAGCTTCATTTTCATAAAAAAAGGATTTAAAATTTCTGCTCTAGTTCCAAAGATATTGACATTTTAGTAATCGTACTTTTGTCCAAAATTCAAAAAATCATTTTTTTTTGTAAAGGGTGATACGGTCAAAATTTGGTCAAGGGAAAACGTGTGTAAATCGGTGAAATCGTTTATTTAAAAAATCAAATTAAATTTCTTTTTCAAGTTCAATTAGTATAAAATTCAGGAAAAATATTCAGTTAGGCTTCCGCTTTCCCAAAGCCGAATTGCCGGGCCTTACGCTTGACCCCTGTCATCAGATTTTGTACAGCCACCTTGTCCACCTTCTTCGCCGCAGAAAGCCAGTTTGCCTTGAACTGCTGCTCGCCCTTAGCAGTTTTTTTGGTCTTCTTTAGGATCCGCTTGACAATAGCCCAGTATTTCTCAATTGGGCGAGGCTCTGGCGTGTTGGGAGGGTTCTTGTCCTTGGGAACCACCTGCACGTTGTTGGCGGCGTACCACTCCATGGCCTTTTTACCGTAATGGCAAGATGCCAAATCCGGCCAAAACAGTACGGAACAACCGTGTTTCTTCAGGAAAGGCAGCAGACGTTTATTCAAACACTCTTTCACGTAAATTTCTTGGTTGACAGTCCCGGAAGCTATGAAAATGCTGCTTTTCAAGCCACAGGTACAGATGGCTTGCCAAACCAGATATTTCTTTGCGAACTTTGACAGTTTCATGTGCTTGAAAACATCTGCTACCTTTCCCCTTCCTTTTGCCGTATAAAACTCCTGTCCCGGAAGCTGCTTGTAGTCGGCTTTGACGTAGGTTTCGTCGTCCATTACCACGCAGTCAAACTTCGTCAGCATCGTCGTGTACAGCCTCCGGGATCGCGCTTTGGCCGTCGTATTTTGTTTATCATCGCGATTTGGAGTCACTACCTTCTTGTAAGTCGATAGTCCGGCTCGTTTTTTGGCTCGATGCACGGTTGTAGACGATACACCCAGCTTATTTGCGGCATCTCGGAGAGAGAGGTTAGGGTTTCGCTTGAAACTACCGGCAACTCTCTTTGTCGTCTCAGCGGCTTCCGGTTTTCGATTTCCCCCCGATCCAGACTTCCTGGCTGTCGACAAACGTTCCCCAAACACTTTAATTACATTTGTAACGGTTGATTTGGCAACTTTTAGCGATTTTGCCAACTTTGCGTGCGAGTAGCTCGGATTTTCGCGATGCGCGAGCAAAATTTTGATACGCTGCTCTTCTTGCTTGGACGGCATTTTGACAACTGAAGAGTGAATTCCAAAATCAAAATAGGAGCAACATTCTACACACACACACCTTCAAAATGAGTGGTGTTCAGGTTTTTTAAATGCAAAATTGAAAGAAATACGTCAAGTTGATATTGACCAAATTTTGACCGTATCACCCTTTATATCTCAAAAATGGCTCTACTTTAATTTTTTTCTGACCACGGCATTGAATTCAGCGTAGGATTTTGCATTGGAAATGATCATCACCTTACCGAGTTCAAAAATGCTGTAAACTAGTGTAATGGACGTTTCATGTTTTCATTCAGCAACTCTCGCTCTACAGCTATCATCATCAAACCAAACAGACGCTTTTCACCCATTGTCGTTCTCAAATAATTCTAGATATAGCTGGAATTAGGATGTAACAGCTTTTGTAAACAATGGCTTCTATCGATGATTGCTATAAATTCAAGGCTCGCCAATGTAAATCAACATAACCATCTGGTAGGGGACAGACTTCCCCTACCCAACGGTTATGTTGGTTTGCGTGGGCGTGTTTTGAATTCCTAGAAATCATCGAGAGAAGACATTGTTTACAAAAGCTGTTACGTCCTAATTCCAGCTCTATCTAGATTTTTCACACGCCGTAGATCTGAAAATCCCAAGTAACCATCAAGCCCGCTAATGTAAATGTATGTAATATAAAGCCTTATAGCAGCCTTATATTGCAACGGGCTTGGTGGTTACTTGAAATGACCGCTCGACAGATGCTGTTGTGCTTGACGAAGTCAGTATCAATTTGGAAAGCCCTATAGAGTTTCCGAAAAGGTTTGGATGAGGTTTTGCCAAATATTATAAATTAACAATATGGCCCACTTCCCTTTCTCCAGGTTAGAAAGGGGACTAAAACCATTCGTGGCATTATTATTTAAGCGTGTGATCAAATTATTGATTTCGTAAAATAAGAGGTGTGGCAGACCGAATTAGCTTTTTCTTGCATATTGATCATGTAAGCCAGTGTTATGACGTCACGGCATCAGCTTCAAGGAACTGAATCAGTTGCATAAAATAAAAGGCAGATTGTCACCCCTATACTGTGTTTCGTTTCGAACGAAATTCTCATACAAAAAAATATTTTTTTGTATGAGAATTTCGTTCGAAACGAAATACAGAATAGGGGTGTGTATCTGCCACGCCTCTTTGCCTACCCTAATAAACAAATAACATAAACGAACTGTATCCCGGATGGGTAAACTATCCCACAAATGGTTTGGATGATACCTCGAACACGTCGTAAGCTCTCTTTTATGGTTATTTTTATTAGGGTACCCGATCGCAACTGACCTGATGCAAACAGGGGTGGGTGGGGGTGATCTTGGATCGAAACACAAAAGATCGATTCTTTTGGTTCGATTAATCGATTGTCAAACACGACAAAAATCGACTGGATCGATCCTTTTCATTCGATTTTTGTTTGGATCAAAAAAAAATCAATTCATTTGCATTTGCAATTTAATATTGATTTTTTTGTCTAAGATTTTATTTTTTAGCCATCGAATAAAAACAAAATCTGAAGATTTGGCATCACGGCGTAATATTTGACAGTTCTTGTGCCGGGAAGCGTGCGCATCGCACCATTGTGTTTTGTTTGCGTCATTTGAAAAGTGAAAAATGTCGGGAAGCAGATTTCGCCCGATGTTAGAAATTTGGTGATTCGCGATCGTGAAAAAGGAATTTCTTTTCGGAAAATTGCCGAAAAGTACTCGATCTCAGTTGGAGCTGTTCAGCACATATGGAAAAAGTACGAAACACGAGGAATTGTGAGGAATTTATCCGGACAAGGACGTCATCGTGCGACAAGTAATCGTGATGACATCAGAATTGTTCGAATGGCTAAGCAGAATCTGAAATATTCGTCGAGGCATATTGTGGAGTCGATGGATCTCAATGTAAGTCCACGTACTGTTGGCCGGCGGCTTAATGAGAGCGGTTTGAAAAGCTGTTTGGCATCGAAGCGTCCTTTTATCAACAAGCGGAACCAACGGAAGCGACTGGAATTTGCTAAAAAGTACGCCGGAATGACTGTGGACTTCTGGAAACGAGTTCTGTGGACGGATGAGAGCAAATTTGAGTTATTTGGACAGAAAAGGCGATCAAGGGTTTGGCGAGGTTCCGGTGACGCTCTTAAGGAACCATTAATTCAAAAGACGGTTAAACACGGAGGCGGAAATATCATGGTATGGGGAGCATTTGCGTCTGTTGTTGGAAGCTTGGCTCATTTAAAGTGAATAATGACTGCAGATGCGTACATTGACTTGTTAAGTGAAAATCTGGAAGTTTCGCTACTGAAAACTGGCCTGGAATCCAATTACATTTTCCAACAAGATAATGACCCAAAGCACACAGCGAAGAAAACAACGGTATTTTTCAAATCAAATCGGATCAAAACGCTGGAATGGCCTCCCCAATCTCCCGATCTCAACCCAATTGAGAATTTGTGGTCTTACTTGGACAACAAAGTGAATAAAGCATCGGTTTCCAACAAAAACGTTTATTTTAAAGCACTTGAAGCAGCGTGGGAGAATATCGATTCAGGATATATACAAAACCTCTTCGAAAGTATGCCAAGACGGTTGGAAGCAGTGTTGAAAGCAAAGGGTGGTCATACCAAATACTGAGAGTGTTAAAATGTAAGTTAAAAGTAATTAAACAAGAATTTTCAATAAGAAATCAGGCGTATGATTTATTTTGTCCAACTAGAAATTCTCCTTTTACAACTTATAATAAATGATGATTGAGAAAGTCATACAATATATTGAATATTCTATACCTGCACAGGTTTAGCGAAAAACATATACTTCTGAACAAACAAACCATTATTGTATGTTTGAATCTACCTGATATATAGAGCTCAAAAGAAAAATTATATGGGTGTATGATTTATTTTGTCCAGTACTGTATCTGAATTAAGTACTTTCCGTGCTTACCTGCTTTTGCACTGCGACCATCTAATTGTTTTGTGTCATTTTTTTAATCTTTCGTTCTTAAATCGTTCATTTAATACAAATAAAACGAATATTATAGCCTGTTAAATCACTCACCTAATCAAGTATCCTGAGCAAAAACAGGTAATTTGATATATCTACAAATCCACGGAATCACGAATTGAGTTGAGAGACTTACTAGTAAAGACTGGAACGCGCAAAAACAGGTCGAGAAAAAAATCGTTTCTTTCAGTCAAAATTCATATCATAAAAATCTTCTTATTTCAAGAGCTACATGTGAAAAAGGCATACAAGCTTTTTGTAAACAAACCTTTGTAGGCCCTCTTCTCGCCAACCGAGGGTCGCCCACGCAAACTAACAACATCATCGGGAAGGGAAAACCTTCCGGCGATGTTGATGGTTTGCGTTGGTGTCATATGGGTGGCGAGAAAAGGGCATAAGATTGTTTACAAAAATCTTGTATGCCCTTTTCACATGTTGTTCTTAATTTTTCTTTTGGTAGTTCAATTCATATATTTAAAGGAAAAAATGTTCGTTTATCCTTTTGGTTTGGCTGCCACGTCCGGATTACGATTGCCGCCGGTTCCAGGCTTCCTGGTGGTCTACAGACGCTCCCCGAACACTTTTAAAACGTTTGTCACGTTTGTCCAGCAATTTTGCCAACTTGGCGGCGTCGAATTCTCTTGCTGCGCGAGCAAAATTTTGACAAGCTGCTCCTCTTGCTTGGACGTCATTTTGAAAACTTGAGAGCGAACGGTGAAAACTCATCATAGCAACCATTGTATATACACTCAACTTCCAAATGCAGCATTTCAGGTTTTTAATGCAATTTTTAACAAAAATCACCAATTTGAAGTTGACCAATTTTTGCGCGTTCCAGACTTTATGCTTGTAGTTTGGCGATGAAATTGAATTATTCTGCTGCTCAAAAGAGGCACTGGGTTTCCTGCTCGTCTTCTACATCTGGCTGAAGTAACCATTGATTGATATCTGGCAAAGTTGGACCCTTATCTTCTGTCGCCTGACTCTAATTCTCCGGATTCAAAAGTTCTATTTCCTTCTGTCCCCTATGCTGCCAGTTGCACTTTAATATCGATTGTCAAAAAAATGAGAATCTGTCTGAAATTGTTGGCAAATCCAAGTTTCAATCGACCACCGTGACGCTGCAATCGCAACGGTGATAAGATCGAAATAATGTGTCAAACTGAATACAATTTAGAAATTTTATCCAAAACACTATTATTTTCTATTTATCCCAGCGAGTTTCTGTAAGTCAAAACATAATCCGAGCAAAAAAGCAGTACTCGTAATAATGGCATATAATTGATATAATGCTAAATGTTATCGTACTTTGTTTCGAAAATATCTTCCAAATAAACAAACATCATCCAAATCACCGACTAAATCTATTGCCACTTAAAAATTATTTTCAGACGGAGTATTAATCAGCAAATTAAATCGTTTTTCGTCTGGTGCTACACCGAGCAATCGGCCTATTTAATAGTTTTTCGTCGATGGATTTAGTCGGCCAACTTTGTCTGCTGTTTAATCGGCAGATGATTTCAAACCATAACATGTTTTCTGTAATTTATAAGTCTTGAAGTAGCTTATTATTTAGGAATAATGCATTACAAAATAGTTTTATGCATTTTGTACAAGATTCATCCATGCTGACAAGAAATGTGCATGAAATTACATTGAAATTAAACAATTTTGCAAACAATCATTGAAATTGTCAAGGGCTACCACAGACTTATCACCGTCTGTTAGTGCTTATTCCTGCCACCAGGCGCACAGGAGTCTACACACTATTTTTATTTCGCTGAAAACCAGCAAAATTTTGCTGGATTTTGCCGAGCTGGAAATCCAGCAATCCTACCAGCAACAAAATTTTGCAAAATAATCTGACATGAAAATGACAGCACTTTACTGTAGAACCAGCAAAATTTGCTGGTTGTTCAGTAATACAGAAGAGGAATTTATTTTGCTGTATGATCAGCAATATTAATAAAGTATTATTTTTTATTACACACATCAACATCGTAACTATATTTCAAATTATGTAGTGAAATTCAGTCAGTGAAAACGAAGAAATACTATCACAAATGATGAACGCCGACCCATTATCCACTTCCTTCTGCAAATAAATAAAAAAGGATGTCACATTACAGATGCACTGTTCTAACAGTTATACAAATATGCTAATTTACTTTTAATAATGATATAAAATCACATTAAATAGCAAAACACATTGAAAACTAGTATAAAACAATCAAAATAAATCAACTTGCAATCAGGCATGCGAAAAAGAATCCACTTACGAAATTGCAATCTATTTGACAGTTCCCGCATTTTACTGATCTAGAGTCGGTGTATAATGAGTCACGCCAAGAGAAAAACAGTGGAACTCGCATCACGGTTTTCGAAAGATTCCCTTCTCTTTCACTTGGCAACAGAGGATTTATGCATCAACTTCAAATGACTTCTAGCGAGAAATTAAATTACCGGCTGCAGTAAATTATTATACTAGTGATTTTGTTGGATTAAATCAGCAACATTTATTACAAATTCTCATTACTGATCATTACCAAACGAATCTAATTACAATTTAAATGCTCACTGCGTGTTTATGGTCATTTCTTCGATTGAATTTTATATTTTATTGCAATACCTTTCATGTAGCTTTCATAGCATCGTAATGTTTATTTATTTTGCACGATAGGTAGCCAGTTTGACAGTTCAATAGGTAGACTTGGCTTCACTCTTGGCGTGACTCATTATACACCGACTCTATACTGATCATCCAGCAAACAAACATGTTTGCTGGATTCACAGTAAATCTTAATTTTGCTGGACTCTGTTCAGCTATTCGTTTTGCTGGAAGGCTGATTCAAAATTTGGTGTTGGATTTCTCAATTAAACCTATCTGCTTGAAAATAAAAAAAATCACGAACCACCTTCAAAACTTGGTTGATTGGTGATCATACTTTTGAGTTGACTCACGGGCCTTTGCCGCAGGAATCCATTTATTCAGATGGGGAAAGGTGTCTGGAAATGATAAACTGCAGCTGTTAATGTGGCTTCTGGAGATTTAGTACTGGAACTTTATCGAGTAATTTGTATTATTTAGTGCACTTTTAAATCAGCATTCTTGAGAAATGTGTTGTTCAAAACCGGAGTAAACCGAACGAAAATGTATAAAGTCTTTGGCAAAACACGGTGGGTAAAATCTCTGTACGATTAATCAAAAGTGAGTAAGCATTAATTTAACATAATCAGAGTACATAGAACTTACTCAGATTGGTAAATCAATGTTACTCAGTTTTTGACATTTTTGACACAAATTAGTGAGCGTGTAGGATGCAAACAAACAAATAGACAAGACAAACTGCTCAGCTGGAACAGAGACGATGTTAAATGAGGAGGTTAGAAGGAAAGGGGTGTAGGTGGCTTTGATCGATACTCTTCATCGACTTTCTCTTTCGTTAATAATTCAACTGTAAACACATTCCTTGATTCGTGTGCAATTCTGGATGCTAGATGAGAACCTCCTTTATCAAACTATGTGGCAGAAGTAGCGCAAAATCAGTTTATAAAGCTGTGGCTATCAAAAGAGAAAGTCGATGAAGAGAATCGATCAAAGTCACTTACACCCCTTTCCTTCTAACCCCCTTAAATAAGAGACGTGCGAAGACTGAAAACAAAAATTCCAATCGAGCAATGTAAATAAACACAAGTGCTTCACGAGGAAAAGTGTGGGTAGTATTGAGATTGAGGTTGAAATTTAATTTTAGAGATTTAAATAATTATAAAAAAAGTTTGTATTTGAAAAATATTACAATCTGTTACATAATCATAAATTTCATTATCTGTTCCCTCAGTTAAATCCGCAACAATTTAAAAACAGGAATAAGGTATTATGATGATATTTTGTATATGCAAGTAACAAGCAAAGATTGTTGAGTTTGTGTTTGACACATAAAACCTTTTTCAAAGTCAACTCTGCACACTGTGCCTAAACACAGCATGGCACAGCGTTCAGCACGTTAGGGCACTCGGTGACAAGTAGGTCACAACAAATATAATATAAAACGGCATGACTGTCGACGTTTTGCCAATCTTTGGATGCATAAGGAGGGATACATTGTTTACTCCTTTGTAAAGTTCAATGCGCTACAATGCCATGCCACATTTCGAAAAGTACTGTAAGTATTTTCTGCACCATGAATCTATTTACTAACAAAAGTCAGTTCATCTCATCCGATTCGCAGTAAAAACCCCTGTGGCTTGTCAAGAGTCCAGAACAGTTTCAATTTACTTTTCCTCGACATCATAGTTTGGCGATAGAGTGTTGTCGATATGGCAGTCAAGACGGCCGTAACGGGTTACCTCCAACGAGAGCTGGTCAAATACCTAGAAGATCTGGTTGTCCAATACGACGATTTAGTTCAGAATGGGGTCGGCGAAATCGTTGAGTTTGCATTTGGTTCAACAGGCTTAACTGTACATGCTGCAGAGCAAATTTTGAAGAAGTTTGTTTTCAACGGTTGTCGAGCAGACTTCCGGAGGAGTTTCTGTGAGTAGGTTCCAGTCTTCCGAAAAACACGCGTACATTTGCACCTGATGTAAAAACATAACGTTTTTGTTGAACACGTACACGCTCTTCCTTGTGTTGTAATGTTTATTTCAATCATGCTGCACAATACACACACATGAACGTTTTGTTGAAGCCACGTGTTTTTTTTTTCATATGTACAAACACGGTGTTTGAAGTTCAAACTTTGAACACGATGTTTGTTTTCTTTGGATTGCTTTTGTTGTACGGATTACCGTGCCGGACCATTTTCCACGTTGTTAATAATGATTGTGCACTCAAGTGTTTAGAAAGCAAAAACATATTATGAGATATGTTCAAAATGTTCACAGATACGAATTTTGTTTATTTAAAACAAAAATATAAATGTTTATACTCTAAGCAAATGAATTATTCAAAGTAAATTGAAAGCATGTTTAAAACTAAAATATTTATGTTTGAATAAAATTCAAAAACATGTTTATTTCAACATAAACGGTTGGGTAAACGGTTTTTAGCGTGTCATGCCTTTTTATTTCCTTCTTGTTACATTCGGAAAAAGTTGCCCCAGCTTTGCTCAACCTCAACAGAAAACGGCCATCCATTCCGAATCCATTCCGGATCCTCCTCCGACACCGAACATAGAAAGAAACCGGTATGAGGACCAGTGGCAGAAACCGAGGCAGAAACGGCATTACGACGTTAATAACACAAATTTGCACCGGTTCCACTGAACTGGAACCCCCGGACACCCTTCCCGACGGGTCATCGCATCCCGGACCAGAACCCCAATACCCACAGCTCACCCTTAATCGCACCCGAAAAAGAGCAGGAATTAAGATGCCCTGCCCGAAGATCTTTTTTTTCATTTTTTTGCAAACCGTTTTATTTTGCTTTACCCTGCACTCAACTACTAAAATAATTTCAAAATATGTATATTTATT
This sequence comes from Ochlerotatus camptorhynchus, assembly GCF_037179485.1. Classification (NCBI taxonomy): domain Eukaryota; kingdom Metazoa; phylum Arthropoda; class Insecta; order Diptera; family Culicidae; genus Ochlerotatus; species Ochlerotatus camptorhynchus. The sequence continues at coordinate 6,713,073 of NW_027040988.1, forward strand.
TTAAACATGAGAAGCATGTTGAAAATAAACATATTTATTATTGTTCGCATAGCTGTCAAACCAAACAAAAATAAATACGTTTATTTTCAACACGAATATTTTTGAAATAAACGTAACATTATTTTTGTTTTAAACATTGATTTCACATGACTTCAAACATGGAATACGTTTGGAATCAACCTAATTTATGTTTGTGGCCAGAACAAACTGAGTAATATTTAAAGTGGTAACATTTCAAAAATATTGTTGAAAAATAAACATCTGGAAATCTTCTTCCATTGACCTTTCTGACGTTTATAACACGCACACTTGCGTGCAAAGTTTGTTATCCTCACTTTCGCTCAAGCCAAAAATGTTGGTTTGTTATTGTTATCCTCACTTTCGGACTATCAATACTCGTGCACGTAGAATGGACTATGGTAGAATACTTTCCTGATGAAAACATATGACTGACACAATCGCACTTCAAGCTGAACCTTGCATTAGGTCCCAAATAACATTGATCGGTTCTCTTCATCGACTTTCTCCTTCGTTAATAACTTGTTATGTATGTAAAGCTTCTTTTATCGGTATGTGTGCTGAAAATATCTGGGAATGTCTTTTCAAAGCCGTGAAGATACAAAGAGAAAGTCGACGAAGAGAATCTGTCAATGTTACTTAGGACCCAATGCAATGTTCAGCTTGACTTTAGCTTTATGTATTATTTGTTATTTTACAGGTACTGAAAGTATGATGAAAAATACTTCTGTTAATTGGAAAGTAGAAAAAGATGCACTTGATCATCGTTTTACCGAAGACAACAAATCAAGAAGACTGGCAACTTTGCCAGAAACAGATACAGTAGCACTGCACTTGAGTGAAGGTGGAAGCAACGCATAGAAAAATGAGCAAATACACAAACCCTTCTTCTGAGGATGTAATCTTTGCTATCAAATTCGTTCGAAGCATTTACCTTTGAGACGCGATTGTACCTGTCTCATAGCATTTGTACACGCAGAGAAATGATTTTTTAAATTCAAATGGATATATTTTTGGCTCAGGGCCTATATGAATCAATAACAAAATACATTTGGCCCTGAAACAAAAATCAATTTTTCTGCGTGTATGAGAAAATGGAAGAGTTGCCAGTCTTCTTGACTTGATGTTTTTGGTTTTACTTCACTACTTTTTCTTTATCGAATGTTGGTAAAAAAAAATCCACGTGTTCTCTATACATTTAGCACCAACGTAATACATATATTCAGCCATACACATATTTGTGATTTATTTCCTTTTAATTCCGTTATAATTGCTTATCAGTGGTGTTGAGCACTTGGCACTGATGAAGTCTGCAAGAAGCAGGGTGGCCAGATTATTTGTTTCATTATCGGTAGTTATCGGTAGGCCGTCTTAAGAAGGCTTTCTCGATACTTGAAACCTTTGTGAACGGGGGGGGGGGGGGGGGACCTTTCTCCACAACAATACACTGTCCTTCAGTTCTTCTGCTTCAAACGTGTCGAAATCAATATTTATAATTTTAATGCTAATTCTGATTACACGGAAAACAAAACATAGGTATTGAACATTTTTCAAGATTACTAAAAATCTGTGATTCTCGGTAGGAAAAGTGAAAAATCGGTAGTTTTTAACCGTTCGTCTGTGAATCGGTAGGCATCCCGAAAATCGGTAGGACTACCGGTAAATCGGTAGGTCTGGCCACCCTATCAAGAAGTAGACGAAATACACGTATCTCCGGAGAACTTTGAGATTTGAGCGTAATTGCATTTGTACAGGGGCCTCATAGCCTAGTCAGTAAAGGCACGGTATTACCAAGCCGGAGGCGGCGGGTTCGATTCCCAGTCCGGTCGAGAGAATCTTTCGGGTTGGAAATTTTCTCAACTTCCCTGGGCATAGAGTATCATTGTGCTTGCCACACAATATACAAATTCATGGATTGGTATTGGCATCGAAAGCTCTCAATTAATAACTGTGGAAGAGCATTTAGAATACTAAGTTGAGAGCACGCAATAAGCTAATATGCGCTAAGCAATAAGCTTGAATTGCGAACAAGAAGAAGAAGAAGAAGCATTTGTAAACAAACACGTCTTATCGTATCTTATCTTTCTTTATTAAAGAGACTTTCAGCCATCGGCTGGTTCATCTCTGCACAAACACGTTGATCGCCGATTTCTAGTAAATAAAAACTCAATATCGCGAACAAACTATACCAAATGATAGAGGAATCCATCATATACCTGATTGTGCCATTAGTTTTCGAGATTGAGCTTTTATTCGCGAGAAATCGGCGATTGACGAGGTTTTTACAAAACGAATTACGCCCTAATCTCGAAGTTCTCTGGATCTGTCAAAAGAAACGCAATTCCATGGTGGGTATATACAGTATATGTATATGTATATACATATAATGTATATACTGCCGCTCTTCGCGTGACGGTCCCATAGTCGTTTTTTGTCAAAACTGAGTTTTTCAATGCAAATGGTTGCTAATTACCCATATTTTCATATTACTGGATGAACTCATCAACTTTGCAGCCGGCGCCGGTGGTGTAGTGGTAAGCGTGACTGCTTTCTAACACCCCAATGGGTCTGGGTTCAATCCCAACCGAGGTCGGTGGGATTTTTCTGAGGCATAAAAATCTCTGGTCACCCTGAGAACCCCCCGTATTCAAGTTAATTTTGTGATTTTGCTGCCCCCTCGGAAGAGATGAAATTTTGCGCTCATTTTTATCAAAACAATCACACCAAAATCAGAAATGTCCCATTTTTTAATTACTCGATTAACAACTAATCGATTATTTTTTGTTCGCTGTGCTGCCATTTTTCCACCAGAGAGAGTGCAGCACATGTTTGAAACGATCGGTGATGATCCTGTGGAGATGTTAATGCATATATCGACATGATCATGAATTTATAATTAATAGTTTACTTTTCGGTTCGTTAATCGATTAAACGATTATTCGAATGAAAATCGGCCATCACTAGATGAATGTGAAACGTCATTTCAAATATAAGGCCGTTCATAAATAATGATACAATTTGAAAGGGACCGGGGCTAATCACAAATTACGTCTCCATGGTAACTGAAATAAACACGAGTGTTCACCGGTTGGTAAAGCCGTTGGTCCCGGCCCATGTATGTTGAATGGGTGCGATATCCCACGCAGGTGTGGAAGCTGCCTTCCTGCACATTCGATTGCCGTCAATGAATGGCAATCGATGTCCGTCGGTGATTGGCACTAGATTGCGGAACAGAGACCGACGTTAAATAAAGGAAAGAAGAAGAAGAACTCATCAACTTTGTTCTGAAAACGTTTGGAAAGACAGTCACATTGGTTGTCCCATCACATAAGAATCAATGGTACGAAGCAAACTTAAAACGCGATTTTCTCGGCCTGCCGATTTTCGCTATGGGACGGACATGCGAAGAGCGGTGGTATAGTATATGTAGTCACCTTGCGCAATTCTTCAATACACAACGTGTAAATATTTACATGATTGACAAATCACAGGTAATCATGACATTTTGATTTTTGAAAACAACGTGCATGAGAAAAAGAGACCTACTTCGTCGGGATCTGCCTTGATTAACTGATTTTTGTCAAAAAATCGTAAATATTTACGCTGTATGCAGCGAACGAATTGTTAATAATGCCAATTAGTTATCTTGGCTGTTACCAACGTAGATACTAGTACGCTTTGACAACTGCATGGATTTATTTTGCTTAATTAATTTAGTTCCGTTACAAATTTAAATGATAACAAAAACTGCACATGTTCGTCACTGCTAGTTGAAATGATTTCCCTTGAAGATAATCTTTAGTTTGAGTGAGTGACGAATGCTGTTTTGTCAATATCGCCAAATGACGACGTACATTGCATTTTGACGTAGGACTCCGTCTTTGATTTCTATATGGGGGTACACCTTGTGAAAACCAAAACTGGAACATGTAACAAATTAAGAAAGATTTTGAACGTTAATAACTCAGCTGCCCCTGGTCCAATTTCAATAATTTTATCACCAATCCATCAGAAATATGGCTACGCATCGAAAACAATACTTCCGAATGTTGATTTTCAACAAGAGACTATTGAAAAACTGGTAAATGTCCAGCATTGTCCAAAAGCGTCGAATTAACTAACAAATCCACCAATTACCTACATGCATATGCTGCTTCCCCAGCACAGTCGTCAGAGAGTAGTAAGTAGACGAAACAAGTCGAAGTGGCATTCGCCTCCGATCCTCGGGCGCGTGCGAATAGGGAGGATGGAATTCCGTAATATTTTGCACACTCATCGCCATACTCAGAACCACACGCTCCCAACGACCACACCACTGTGTGGTGGTGTTCGGTCGTCGAAATTAGTAGCAGCAGTAGCAGTGCTTTCGGCGTGTGGCGTTGAAAATTGCTCTCCAGTAACAACGAAAGGCTGCCTGCAAGCAGCGAGCTATTTCCCGGCGACTTCACAAACAAATAAAATCAAACAAAATCATCATGCAGAACTAGCTAGGATTTGTTTTACTTCATATTTCACAAAATTGCTTTCGAGTTTTAAGACATCGTCTCCCGCAAAGTTTCCTTTTTTTCCTTTACCAACACATACATCAGGGCTAGATAGATCTCCACAGGATCTATAGAATCCACGCAATTTCAAAAAACCAAAATGCACAGCATTACGAAAAGAGATAGATTTTAATTCTAAACAACAGGCTTGCAATTGCTCATTACAGCTAAAATGCTATTTTTCGTAATTATGAAACAATGAGATACTATAATGATAATTTTTATTTGTAAGATGGATGAGGAGGTGGTAAAGTTTGTGTATGACATATAAAATTTGCCAATTTTGCTTTCAGAAGGTCACAACTAGCGATTAGCTGTAACGATGAGCGAGCAATCAGCGATCATAAAATCGCTCGTTGAGACCTTCTGAAAGCAAAATTGATAAATTTTATATGTCATACACAAACTTCACCACCTCTTCTTGCATCTTAAGAATAAAAATTATCATTTTATTATCTCATTGTTTCATAATTACGAAAAATAGCATTTTAGCTGTAATGAGCAATTGCAAGCCTGCTAGACAAGCCAAACGATTGGAAATTTATCTACCAATCTGCTAAAATGAACACTTAGTTAATTTTCAATAGGTCACTATTGAAAAATACCAAATGTCCAACTGTTGCAATGGTGATCAAAATTATCACCGAATGTCTGAAAACAGCGAATTCGATGCGGTCCCACTGAACGGTGCTCATTCAATCACCGTAAGTGGTGGTGTCCAATCCAACAGCAGCAGGAGTGCTTTCAACAACAACGAAAGGCTGCCTGCAAGTAGCGAGCTGCAGAGCTCATATGAGCAACCATAGAGAAGGAGGAAGAAGTCCCACTGCTAGGCTAGGATCGGAATCAGTAGCTCGTCGTGCTCAGCTCAGCATTACTCAACCATCACTACAAAACGGTCCTTTTCACAGGACCACCATAAATTTGTTAAGAGTATTATTTGGACATTTGTCAAGGTCATCAGTTCCCGCAAGCAGCTAGCTATCAAGGCTCAACCTGGTCTCTATAGAAGGTGTGGAATTGTAGGCCCGAATGTATTGGTGAGATTAATCATCGTCCGACCATTTTCCAGAACACGCTGGTAGGAAGTATTAAAAATCCATATAGAATTTGAGAGAAGTGGGAATAATTCGCCTTGGGTGTATATTCAGTCCCCAGAAAGCCAATAAAATCAAATTTGTGAGAAAATTAGCTCTCACGAGTTCAATCTCTCGAAGTACCTCCTTTTTTACATATTCTGCACAAACGATACTTTCCGCCCCGCCCCATTCATATAATTCGGAAGGAAATCCTGTGAGGGGTGAATTGAATGCACTTTAATACCAAAATGCACAAAACTTAAAAATTCATAAATAACAAAAAAATCATAATACACCTTTTAAAGTCGGGTAGATGAATCGAAAATACTCAAGTTGACAGTCCCTTGGATTCTCTTCATCAACTTTCTCTTTGAAATAAATACTACAAATTTGATACGCTTACAAATTAAAAAACGGAAAGAGTTAAGATAATTGATAATTGATCAATTAAAAGAACTAAATGTTCACATTTGTTCCGTCCACTAGCGGTCCTTCTTCAAGCTTCCGTTCGTGCCTCTAGGCACAGACCCTTCTACTTTTTTAAAGTTTTATTGAAGCTTGTATAGAACGGTCGTGGTTTGTTGTGCCAGTTGGCTTCACGTCATCCGCTCTATAATGTTTATCAATAAATATGAACCTCTGAGATCCTATGATTTGAGATATTTTGCAGCACTGGTAAGCTCACTGATGGAGGGGTTATTTTTCTTCTAGCCACTTTTTCTCACAACCGTATGCCCTCAAATCAAGATTGTGCAAGAAAATTATCTTGAACCGAATATTACCGACCAAATTTCACATTTATTATATGCGCAAGCTATACTTCTAAACTAAATTTATCTGGGACTTCATGTATTAAAAAAGGGGTTTTCGAGTTAACAACTTAACAATGATTTCTAGAAACTGTTTGACGCACTGCACATGGATACATTATTTTTCAACTACTTACTACCCTTTTCATTTATCCCAGGCAAAAACAACAACTACGCCTTCAACAGCAGCAGCAAGAGCAGCCGCAACCATCTTCGGGACCTGGCGAACAACAGGTTCCACCGGGCCAGACACAACAACCTGAGCAAGGAAAACTGACCTACAAGTATGACATACATCATATTCTCTTTTAAATTAAAGCAATGCGCGAGCTATCACTGTACACTTTTTTTCCTCTGTTCGAGACATAAACTACCCATAATCGCATATCAGTCCCATCTTTGCTTGATTTCATATCCATATGGGACTGATATGCGATTATGGGCAGTAAATCCACTGCGACCTATTTGATCTATTGTGGTATACCTCATGTCCTTCCATTGTAGTTTCCATCACTATTAAGAAATGATGAAGTATTCGGTTTTGATACAGTTGTCATTCTTGCCTTTATCGCAAGGATCCGAGTCTAATTGAAAGGTCCCGCTCTTTATATTTACCCTTCGAAGTGTTGAAACACCTTCCAAAGGCGCACTCCTTTGTCGGTCGAAAACAAAATCAAGCAATAACACCGATAATGACGATGCATCAGAATCCTAGTCAAACTAGAGAACAGCGAATAAAAGAATCACGTAGATGAAAAATAACTACCTAATTGATCGCTTAGTGGTTTCGGATCGTTGCTTCGACGTCATCGCTCTCACTGAGACTTGGCTCGACACTCGCACATTGTCAAATCAAGTGTTTGGTTCCGAATACGAGGTTTTTCGATGCGATCGGAATCCGTACAACAGCTGCAAATCTACTGGTGGAGGCGTTCTCATGGCGGTCGGCTCTGGATTGAAGGCAAAGTTATCGAAAACGATTCATGGAATTGTGTGGAACAAGTTTGGATTGCCAGTAAGCTCGCTGACCGCACTTTGTTTTTGTGTGTAGTTTACTTTCCTCCGGATCGAACTCGCGACTCTACGTTAATTGAATCCCACAGTAAGTCTATTCGAGCTATAATGGAGATCGCTACAGCTGCTGACGAGATGATAATCATTGGCGATCTATCGGTCTATCAATCTATCGGCAGTTTCTGGGCGATCATCTTACGGTGGATTCCTGTATCCAGACCACGACCGTTCTACATTTCACTCTGGGACTGTAAACCTTTTGGATCATTACAGTATCTCCACTCTGAAGCAAATCAACCACGTGGTTAATTAGATCAATCGTAGCTTAGACCTTTGCTTCGTCACCGCTCAGGATACTGCTCCGCATTTGTCTATGGCTGTTTCTCCGCTGATAAAGACTGTTCCACACCATCATCCTTTAGTTATTTCACTTGAAGGCATCCAAACTCCTGAGGTAATTCCACCCCCCTAGAGGTCTCCTACGATTTCCGAAATGCTGACCACGACAGTATCGGGGAACTTCTTTCGAATTTGGACTGGCACAGGATACTCGTCCCTGCCGATGTTAATGCAGCTGCCCAAACGGTCTCGCATATTTTGGCTTACGTCATTGAGCGACACGTTCCGAAAAAAGTTCCTAAACAAGGTAATCATCATCCTTGGCAAACAAGTGAACTCCGTATGTTAAAGTCTTCCAAAAGAGCCCCGCTAAGAAAATACACTAAGAATCACACCCTACAACTCAAGGACCATTATGCGAGGATCAATCATGCGTATCAACGAACCAGCCGCCAATGTTATCGGCGTTATCAACAAGATGTTCAACGGAAGCTTCGATCTCACCAGAAAACTTTTTGGAATTATGTGAATAAGCAATGAAAGGAGTCTGGCCTTCCATCGACTATGGTACTGAACGGCGAAAAGCTTCATCCCCTCAGGACATTTGCCGTCTGTTCTCAACTAAGTTGGCGAGTGTATTCTCGGATGAGAACCTACCTGACGAGCACGTTTCTCTAGCAGCCAGTAATGTTCCAATGTCTGGTCAATCTTTGGCAGCTATCAACATCGACCTCGCTATGATAACTAGGGCGGCTTCGCAACTGAAGTCTTTATTTAAGCCTGGACTTGACGGAGCTCCTTTCGTCTTTCTCAAGCAAAACATCGATAGCCTGTTCGAAATGTCCCTCTTCAGTGGGGTGTTTCCTTCCTGCTGGAAATCAGCTGAAACGTTTCCAGTGCATAAGAAGGGATGCAAAAACAAATATCGCGGCATCACATCGTTGTGTTCCATATCTAAACTGTTCGAGTTGGTCGTTATGGAATCATTAGTCTCACTTCAAGCAGCACTTGAGCGAAGACCAGCATGGTTTCATGGCAGGGCGGTCGATTACTTCCAACCTTCTGTGTCTCACCTCGTACATTACGGAGAGTATGACAGACCATATGCAAACAGATGTCATCTACACTGACCTATCAGCCGCCTTCGACAAGTTGAACCATCCTATAGCGATCGCCAAACTGGATAGGCTCAGCATAAACGGCAGTCTCCTACGATGGTTCGCATCCTTTCTATCTGATCGTCAGTTGAACGTTGCAATCGACGACTGCCACTTCGGGTATTCCGCAAGGTAGCCACCTCGGCCCGTTGATATTTCTTGTGTATTTCAACGACGTCAATTTCGTCCTCGACTATCCACAACTGTCGTTCGCAGACGACATGAAAATCTATCTCCGAATCCGAGCCATCGCTGACTGCCACCTTCGCCAACTGCAACTCAACGCTTTTGCTAATTGGTGCCAACTGAACCGCATGGTTGTAAATCCAACAAAATGTTCAGTAATCACACATTCAGCTATATCCTAGAAGGCGTTGACGTACATCGTGTGAATCACATTAAGGATCTGGGAGTCATCTTAGATTGTCAACTCACATACAGCTAGCATATCTCGTACGTGATCGACAAGGCATCCAGAAAGCTCGGCTTCATTTTCAGGATAGCTAAAAGTTTCACGGACATCTACTGTTTGAAGTCGCTTTACTGCTCCCTCGTCCGGTCGGTGTTAGAATACTATGGAATCCCAATTACCAAAACAGTGTACAAAGAGTAGAATCTATTCAACGACGATTCATCTGGTGTGCCCTTCGACGATTGCCTTAGAGGGATCCTCATCGCCTTCCAAGCTACGAAAGTCGGTGCCAGTTAATTCACCTTGATCCTTTATGGAATCGAAGAGATACGACAAGGGCCCTGTTTGTAGCAGACATTCTACAGACACTCGACGTTAACGTTGCTTCCTTATTTGATTTTCACTTGGCACGCGAAACGCTGCGTCAGATATTCCGTGATATATTTTTAAGAATTAGGAATTAAGTTGGACTTCACGGCCTTTGCAGCTTGTTACTTCTCGATGGACAAAGCCGACATGGACACTATCAACAAGGCATAACAAGAAAAAGGACTAAGATGTGTTCCTTTGATTACAAAACAATCCTGTTCCCCTAGTTTGAAGTAGTTTGGTCTAAGCTTCGATGGTAGATCTAAATGACAGTAACGCACCACTAAACGGTAATATATCAGATAAATTTATCTGGGACTTCATGTATTTAAAAAAAAAGAGTTTTTCGCAAGAATTTCCAAAAACTGTTTGACCACATGGAGATTGTTTTTTTAACAACCTTGTTTCGTTTATCTCAGGCAAAAACAACAACTACGTAATCAACAGCAGCCGCAACCGGGACCTGGCGAACAACAGGTTCCACAGGGCCAGCCGCAACAACCTGAGCAAGGGAAACTGACCTACAAGTATGACATACGTCATATCCTCTTTTCAATTAAAGCAATTGCATTAAATTTGGTTGTCTGTTACGTTTTTATCTCAGGCAAAAGCAGCAACTGCGCCAGCAGCAACAACCCCAGCAGCAACAACCCCAGCAGCAACAACCCCAGCAGCAACAACCCCAGCAGCAACAACCCCAGCAGCAACAACCCCAGCAGCCAGTTCAAACACATGATCCATCTCCAACACATTCGTCACACTCATCCTCACCCGCACATGCCGCCGCACTCGAACGGATCGAGGATGACTTCAACCGCATCAAGATTGACAAGCAAAAGATTCATTCGTCCAGCCTGTTGCCTGTGCTGATGCGTCCAAACGCGCACGGCACCCGCGGTAGAGTGATCCAAGTGGAGGTCAACTATATCCAACTCCTGCTGGATCGCATCATTTCCACTGCATACCACTACGATGTGGACATCAAACCGCCCGCTTCTCGCAAATGGCAACGCTTGGCCTTTGCCGAGTTCTCGAAGCAGTTGTTCCCGAATCATGGATTTGCCTTCGATGGTAACAAAAATGCCTATACCGCACGGCGCCTGAAAGCCGACCACTACGAACAGGAGATAAAGGTTCGAAGTGATGGTCGCGATCGTAAGTTCACCGTTGCCATGAAGGAAGCCGCCGTGCTGGACATGAACTGTCTGAAAACGTATATGAATAATGGTAGCACTCTCGACAAGCCGATGTCGGCCATTCAGTGTCTGGACATCGTGCTGCGAACCGCGTACGAGAACAATCCACGATTTATCAAGGTTAGTGGGATGATTCGCTTTGATGAGTTTTGTATGGCAGAGGTTCCCAGCCCGTTTTCCATTTATAAAGTCTCATGTACCTCCAGGACAGGCGGGGTACAATTATCGGGAGGTTCAAAATTTGGAATGATCTGCTAACAGATCTGGAGAGCCAATTTGAAAGATTTCAAGCTTGAAATAACTATCCAGTTGACAGCCAAATACAGAGTGCGAAAGACGTGTTACTTTTGTTCTCCCATGGATACTATTATCAGTCACAATGGGTGCCAATCGCGAAAATACCTAGGTGGTAGACTTCGGTGCGGAACCTCGTTTTTGTCGAAATGGTTGACATCACGACGGCGAAACAGTCGTAATCTCCAGCGTAGAATGAAGATCGACAAGCAGGAATTTAAAATTCCTGTATACGTGGAAGATGAAGCAGTGAATGTACGCTTTCATGATATTCCACCATGAACAACTAACACAGTGCTGAAGGATCACTTACAGCAATTTGGCCGAGAAATGTGGAAAAACTACTTTCCCGGTGTGTAAAACGAAGTTCGAGTGGTTAGGATGCTGTTAACTCTCCGAACACGATGCTTCCGATAAAATGTGTCATGGCAAACTTGCAATGTTTGAAAAATCGTTGCTCAGCCATTTATTGACGAATTTCAAACTTATTGGCGCCACTTGAAACTACAGAATGTAAAGATTTATGCGGTATCAATTGAATTAAAATCTACCAATAAATTGGTGATCAGTGCGCAAAACAGTCAGGTTCAATGAGTCATTTTCATATGAATATGAACTGCCATCTGCCTCATTATTCACGGCCTCGTGATAGTCTGAATGATTGAGAGGTAATTAAACTACCCATAATCGCATATCAGTCACATCGTTGCTTGATTTCGTTTAAAACGAGTCACTGACAGCCGAGCACTCAGTCAGCACGTTTATTCTACCGTGATGGTACCCAATACTTGTTTTGAATGTCTGAGCGTACATTTTCTATTGAAAAATGCCTCAATTACATGCTGTGTGAGCGAAGGCAAGCGTTGTGAGTCGCCTGTTCGTGAGTGACTGAATGTTGTCGTTGGCTCTTTCATTGCTTCGTCCTTTAACGTTTTGTACAAACGGTCTGCACAGAGCAATGGATTGAATACTGCAGTGCTTTCACACTCAGCCTTAGCAGTCAATAATTTTACGCTCTGGGCAGTTCATTAATGTTTAATATAGAAATTTAAAATCTTCCAATTGCCCTTCCCTTGGCTAGTTTTTGCACCTTGCTGTTGGTGGGCGGGCTTAATTTCATGCTGCATAGCGGAGTGTTGGAGACGGTGGGTTTATGGCCAGCGTTGCTGGCTCATGCCGCGATAGAATGGCGTCATGGGCAGGCAATGGGGATTACTAAGCTTCCCCTCTCTGATAAACCATGCATGAGAAAAGCAAAGATCTAGTCCAGCAGTGATAGTATCACACTTGTTACTCCTTTGTTTAAGAGCCGCGTTGTAGTACGCTTACGTATAGGCACTGACTTTGTGTGCGATACTGGCGGGTTTCTCCGCAAATCACTCTTATTTATTTTTACGCAGATATATTTATTTGGGTTTGCAAAGGAATTATACTATTCAAATATTTCAGAAAGTGCCCAACGGTGCTTTTTCTATTTGTGTGACAAGCTTTCATTGTTGTTTTCATTGAAGTATTACTCAGGAAACTATCTTCTTTTCTTTATTTAACGTCGGTCTCTGTTCCGCAATCTAGTGCCAATCACCGACGGACATCAATTGCCATCCATTTTTTTTTTCAGTTCGTTTATTTGGCAGGCTCAAATGTTATAAAAATAACTTAGCGGAGCCGAGTAACATAGAATACCAATTTTGGTACTCAAAATACAAAAAAATAAATATATATATAGGGGAAATGCAGGTAATGTCGGCCTAAGTGTCCCTAATTTGGGCCCATACCTAAATTCAGCAATCGACTAAATTTTCAATAGCAACCAAAAATATGCATTAGTAACGTCCCAATAACGCGTTCATCTAGATAAAATTGATAAATAGCAGATTTTTAGCGATGGGCCCAATCTTAGGTCCATAGGCCAACATTAGAGACATTTCCCCTATATACAAACATATTTTATCATATGATTTTTCTTGGTGGCGATCGAAGCGGCGACAAAGCGGTCTTCTCCCGTGCACGCAACTTCTTTCTTTCCCGAATTTGTTCCTCATTTTCATTGAACCCGAATCGTGATCGCTGCTGCTGCTTCTGAACATCGTTTCCCGTTGCATGCTCTCCGCTACTCTCGTCGGTCGTCGGGGTCGTCACGTCCATTTCGTTTTCTTCATTCAACATCTCCAACCCCGTGTCCGTTTCCTGATCGCTAATGACAAACGACGCACCTTCCACCACTACACCAGCATACGTACTGCTGCTGTTTTGTTTTCTTTCACTTTGCTTTCCTTTTTCCTTCAGTTGCTTCTCCGGTTCCTTCCGAGCCTTCCGCTTGGCACAGGAAAGCTTCCGGTGTCCGTCCGCTTTGCACAGAAAACATTTATCTTTGTTGCCATCATAAAAAAGATTTCCTTTGCGATTGAAGAAATGTAATGACGTGGGGATTTCCTTCTTCACATCCATATATATACCGCGTATCCCTGTATATACCTCAAAACACAGGTCAGTTGGAAATTTCTCCCGGATGATGCGTTTAATTTTCCCATATTTCCCCAGCACTTTATCCAGCTCGTTGTCGGGTACCTCTGGTGGCAAGTCATACACACGCACATATTGAATGAATTCACCAGCATGCGACATGCGTACCTTTGCCGTCGTTCCATTCGCATAATGGAAGATTAAATCCTCCGAATTGAATGTCAGAGCATGGAGCATCGCTTCCTCTGATTTGAACTTCATGAAGACTCCCCTTTCCTCACCAATGCGATAAACAGCTTCCATTTCAGCCAGATCCGCGTCGAGTGCTTTGGCGAAATTTACTATCTCTCCGATGCACAGTGGTTCAAAACCCCCCAAAACGTGCGTTTTTTATTTTTCGGTATGTAAACGACAATTTAGAAGGATGGTGTCTTCAGAAAAGTTGCAGAGTTTTCAAAGGGCTATCGTTTGTTGCTGAGATATTGCTGATCTATCCACCTAGAAGGGCAGAGCAAACTTAAAACTTTTACAAACTTGCTCAAATCAAATGAAACAACTTTGCTGAAGACACTAACTTCGTAAAACGATTGCATAACGAGTTAACGAACGTTTTCTTTAAATGACCCCCCCAAAACAGTTTTTTTAAATAACTTTTTTGGACGCGATTTTATCAACAAGGTTTGCTCAAAAAAAGTTATTCGCAATTACAAAACACACATTTGACCCGAACACACTTTACCTCTCTGACCATAACTGTCAAAGTTATAAACAATATTATAGTCAAAATACGCATTTTTCACGTCGACACACCATAAAAACCGGCCAAAACCGGCAAACCAAACAGTTTCCATTCGAAAGATACGCTTTCAAACTACAAAACACCATAGGTTTCATCTTGTTCTGTAATATTCTTCTATTGATTTATCCTCATTCAAAGAGGAGCGTATTTTCTTCATACAGCATTCCGATTTTACCTTTGGTCTTCAGTTTGCCTTCCTACTAACACATTCACATTGTTATATAATACAAAAATAAATTACAGTTTTTGATCAACCACGTGCTGCTTAGTTTCAGTTTGTTTGTGCTGGCAATTCGTACCGTTCAGTTTATTGTGTTAGACGATCTTTATCTTAAAATCTAAAATGGAGGAATAGGATCTAGGACTAGCATATGTCATCAGGTAGCGGCGTGGTTCTCTGGAAGATTTTGAACATCCACAATTCGCATAAAAATCCTTGTTTTATTTGGACTTCCGTGAGGTTTTGTATCTTTCCTGAAGTTCATTAATTTTTCTATTTTTCCGGAAATTTTAATCTTATTTATAAAATTTCCTGAAGATCACGCATTGTTTCTGAAGCACCGCAAAATTCATGAAATTCTTTAAATATCCCATAATTCCTCTGTATTCCTTAAAATATCCTGCGATTTTCCTTAAATAAATGAAACTGATATGAAGATCTCTAATCATCTACGAAGTTCCAAGAACTTCCCAAAATATAATGAAACAACCAAAAAATCTATATACTTCTGTAGCCCTTAAAATTGAGACGTTTCTCAATGTTTGCCGTCACCAACGTAAAAAACGAAATAAAACGCGTCTGAACTTTGCAAAGCGGAAGTATGGAATGTTTTATTGTCTGAGTTTGGAGAGTTTGTCAGTTCGTTCGAAATCTACACAGTTTACACATTTCGTAGATAGTGGTAGGGATGTACATTAATTCGTTGTGGAAAAAATGTAGTTGATCTATGCTAAGTAGTCTTGGGGTTATTAATTTTGGCCTACAGCTCGGCCATCCTGGCTATTCTATTGTCCTCAATAGACGTTTAATTTTTTTTTCTATAACAGTATTAAAGTAAACTTAAAATTAAAGTTAGTATAGGGTGGACCGTTTACTCGCGGTGGCACGAGGTTAGTGATTGACATTTTTTTTTTGTTCTAAGAAAGGAAGGAAGGAAGTGTTACAAAAATATGTTATCATGTTCTTCTCCTTATCGCTCAGAATGTCGGTTAAAATGTTCCCTGCAATTTAAAAAAAAAAAACCTAAATTATTGATTCTTATTATCAACTATTCCCTAACTCGAGCTGGATTTCTGGTAAAGTTTCATTGTGGTTGGATCAAAAATCCCAGTGAACGGACGATTTGACACCTGAAATCTGTCAATATCAGTAATGACGTACCGATTATGATCTAACACCTTCTTGACCACATACGGACCTTTGTACTTCGGCTTAAGCTTTTGGCTCTCTCCCACCGTCCCCACATTACGAATCATTACCAAATCACCAACCCTATAAACAGAATTAGCCGTCACTTTGCTGTCATAATACTTTTTATTATATTCTTGAAGGCGCTTCACGTTGTCCGAAGATCTTTGTCTAATTTCATCCAGATTGCGTTCCTCACAATCATTTATATCTTGCATGTACTCCAATAAGCGTTGATCTACTGTTAACTTTTGAGCCACGCCGAATAAAACTCCCGATGGCACGTCAGCAATCGTTCGATTGTAAGTGTTGTTCAACAGATATTCTGCTTTGTACAAAATATTATCCCATTGTGCTTTGCTTTCATCTGATAGCTTTGCCAGTAGGGGTATAAGGGTTCGATTGTATCGTTCAATTTGTCCGTTAGCCTTCGGACAAGCGGTTGCCACTTGTACGTGATAAAAGCCTTGATCCCGTACGAACGAATCGAATTCTTTTGAGGTAAATGCGGAGCCCCGATCAGATACTATAACCTTAGGGACAGAATATGCCATGAAATACGATTTAAGACACTTCATCACCTCCTTAGTACCTGTTGACTTCACCGCATATAACTTTAAGAACTTGGTACACCCATCACAGACAGCTAATATATGCAAATTTTTCCCTTTTGTTTTCTCCAATGGCCCTAGATGATCGATATGAATGGTCTGGAAAGGCTTATCAGGTTTTTCATAAATATGCAAAAATCCATCAGTTTTCCTTTGCTTAGGATTATAGCTTAAGCATGTACATAATTTATTTATTTATTTATTTCGTCAACCAACGTAGACTAGTACAATTAATACAGTTTTGTTTTCTTAAATATATATTTATATAAAAAAGTAGTGTCAGCTTTCTTGTCTTTTCTTTTATGAGTTGTTATTTCTTATGGAATAAAAATATTGCTTTAGTTTATGCCGAGACATTGTAAAGTCAATGGTTTCGCAGTGTTTATTGTAAGAGGCCATCATGCGGTTTAATGGCCCATATTTTGCATAATTTGTGCGATGATGTTTTATGGCAAATAAATTTCGATTTCGGAGTTGCCGAGTGGGTGCATGGAAGTTTAATTTTGATAAAAGTTCTGTTGAGTCAATTCGCTGCGAAACGATATCATTTACAAATGAAACCATTGCATATTCACGACGCTTTTTTAATGTTTGTATGTTTATAAGCATGCAGCGTGCTTCATATGATGGAAGAGGAAATGAAGTCCAACCTAATTTACGAAGAGCGTATAATAGAAATTGTTTTTGTACTGATTCTAATCTTTCGTCGTGCGTGATTGAAAATGGAGACCATACAATACTTCAAAATTCCAGTATTGACCTCACATAGGCAATATATAGTGTTTTAATTGTGTAAGGGTCCTGAAAGTTATAGCAAAAGCGCTTGATAAAGCCTAGCATGTTATTTGCCCTGTGAATAATTGTATTGTAATGGTCTATGAAAGTTAGCTTAGAGTCTAAGATAATTCCTAAATCCCTAACTCTTTCACATTTGTCTACAGTTTGATTTCCTAATGCAATTGAAATATTTGAAGTTGTTCTTTTTCTACTAAATGATATTAAGTTACATTTTTTTACATTCAATTCTAGTAGACTTTTTTTGCACCATATGTAGAATATGTGTATTTCATTCCGGAATATATTGATGTCTTCTTCATTTCTTATTTCCAAAAAGAGCTTCATGTCGTCGGCATAAATAAGCAATTTCTTTCCGTTGAATTTAATTATTTGTTGGCGGTTAGTTAAATATGATTCAAGCCATTTCAGGAGCCCTGACTTAATTCCAATTTTTTGCAGTTCAAAGAGTAACATTGGTATGTCAATGCGGTCAAATGCCTTGCTAAAGTCTGTATAGAGAGCTTCTACGTGGTTTCCATTATCCATTGCATTCAATGAATAGTCTATAAATTCAAGTAAGTTGGTCGAGGTCGAACGACCCTTGAAAAAGCCGTGTTGCATGTCAGTAATTGTATTTTTGATTTGGAGAAATAATTTTTCGTTGATAATTGACTCGAAAAGCTTAGGAATGCAAGAGATAATGGCTATACCACGATAATTACGTACGTCAGATTTTCGACCAGATTTAAAGATAGGTACTAGAAATGAGCTTTTCCACATTTTAGGGAAGGTTCCGGATTCTAGGGACATATTAAAAAGCCAAAACAATGGAGCAGTGAGTTCCATTGCTAGACATTTAATAAATACTGGAGGAATTCCGTCAGGTCCAGGACTTTTCGAGGAATCTAAATTTTTTAAAGCCTGCAAAATGTCCTGCACTTGAAGTTGATTGAGGCCAATGTCCCTTGAAAATTCTGGATAAAATGCAAAATAATCGCGGTCACGATCTTCTTCAGAAAATGTCGTATAAATTTCTTGAAAAAATTTTGCGAATAGATTACAGTTTTTTTCCGAACTATCACCGACATTTTCGTCTAGATGCATTATTGAAGGAAAATTGTCAGATTTTAATTTCGTTTTTACGTAATTAAAGAAGTTCTTCGGACAGGACTTTATTTCACGTTCAGTTTTTGCATTATATTCTTCAAATGCAGTACTGATAGCTAAATTCAGTTGATCGCATAGATCCAAATAAATTAATAAATTATTACTACTATTGTGTTTTTTATAAATTTTATGTGCTTTTTGCTTCCGATTTTCAAGTTTTTTATTTGTCTGTTAAACCAGACTGGATTTTGTGTGTTTCTGTTACGTCTTTTTTTCTTCAAAGGTATTTCTTCCGAAATTATTTCTGTTAAAATTTTGTAGAACACGTCTATACCAATTTCGACATTTCCTACATTCCTTAAAATTAATTGCCAATTGACACTGTTTAATTTAAATTTTATTTTTTCGTAGTCTGCAAATTTGTATTCAAAGACTTCTTCGTATTCGCAGTCGTTGGGTCTTTGGTTTTCATGCATAAATAAAGAATATTCGATTGCTGTGTGAAACGCTTCATTTTTCCACAGTGGATTTAATGATTCGGTCACACAGAAATCTTCATAAATATTCGTTAGTAAAAAGTCCAAATAGCAATTTTGTTGGTTTTTGATGTGGTTAATTTGGTTCAGTCCTAAATTAGCAGTTTTGTCAAAAATGAACTGCAATGTTTCATTATCCCCAACGACTGGGAGTAAGATACATTCATTTTCAGAGTCCAGAATGAAGTCAGCATGGCGTTGATTAAAGTCTCCATAGATGTGAACTTTAACCTCAGGAGGAAGGTCAGATAGAATTTGTTCAGCACTTTGGAAGAAGGCTTCATAAGTGCTTTTATGAGCATGGTCTGGTGGAAAATACACTGAGGCGAACACGTGCGTTTCACCGGCTATGTGTGATTTCACCCAAATATGCTCAAATTCTGTAAATTTTGGTGTAAAGATAATTTCTGAGTTAAAATTGGCCGAAAGAGCTATAAGAACTCCACCACCTGACTTCTTCTGTGTTGCATGAAAATTTCTGTCGTCCCTGAATACATTAAAGGCATTTCCAAAGATTTCTTCACTTTTTACGCTTTCGTCCCAGCTTGTTTCAGTTGCCAGAATGACCGAAAAGGATGAGCATAATAAATGTTGATAAATTTCCTTCATTTTAGCTGGGCTTTTCATGCGATTGAAATTTTGACAATAAATCAAAATTTCAGTCGCATTCTGTCTGTGTGAATAAATTGTTGGAAATACGTCGGTTGATAAAGTATGGTCATTGTTATTATTAGTTACCTCAGTCTCATGCCGAGCATCGTTATATAGAAATAATGAGTCTTCCTCAAGGTGCGTCAGCGGCGTTGAAAATTTACAGGATTGTAAAATTTGAGGGCGGCCTCCCTAGTAGATTGTAGCCGTTGCGTGCGTTCACTGGACAGGAATGTACAGTAGGATTGCAGGTCTGCCAAGGCGTCGTTTCGAGTAATTCCAAGTTCTTCATGGACGTCCAGGAAAATTTCGTGCAGGAGATTTCTGTCTTCTGGTAGTCCTTCAGCTGCTAGCATTAGAATAGCACTGGTTTTGGTGATTCCGCGAATACATGTTGATGATGGCTGGTCATGCAGGAAGGAGAGGTAGGTCCGAACAATGTCCATAATTTTCGGGTCCCTTAGACGCGCCTTCAGGAAGCGTTGGTCGCCAGTTACGGACTGTTCAGTAAGTCTCACTATTGGCGGACGCATGGGGTCCAGAAGAGGAGGGTGTTCTCGCTCAGTTGGTTTTTCAGTTCGATAAGGGTTAATAGTTTCCCCTTTTTCGAAATTAATGAAATTTAGTCCGCTTTCTTTGGGTGGCCGAGAAAATTGTATTCGTGCAGCAGCCAAAAGTTCTCTATCCAAAGGTAATGCAGTGCTGTTGTAGAGATGGCTACTTCGGGTCCTGTTGTTGTTGATGTTGTTGTTATTGCTGTTGTTGTTGTTATTGTTGTAGTTGTAGTTGTTGTTGTTGCTGTTGTTGTTGCTGTTGTTGTTGTTGTCGTTGGTGTTGTTGTTGTTGTTGTTGTTGTTGTTGTTGTTGTTGTTGTTGTTGTTGTTGTTGTTGTTGTTGTTGTTTTTGTTGTTGTTGTTGTTGTTATTGTTGCAATTTCCAATAGTGTAGTTGTTACTGCCGCTGTTTTTGTTGGTATTGTTGTGGGGGTTGTTACCTGGTTTCTTTTCTCGTTTTTTGCGCCTAAGTCTGGCTTTTTCCTCGTTTTTTTCCTGGAGACGGCGGGAATGTTGCATTCACTTATATGCTTCTTCAACTTTTCTGTCAAGTTAGGAATGTAAAAGTTTCGCTTGATCATTTCAGCAACCTTGTCCACTCCAAAATGACCCAATTCATTATGGTACTTGAACATAACGGAAGTTTCCATAATTTGAGGAACATAAAGAAGATTTCTTCTACCACTCTTCTTATAGACAATCTGATCAATTACTGTGAAACTTTCGTTTTTACCTTCTTCTACTGCCTGTTTTATCTTCTGAACGTTCCCATCCTGTAACTGATTCACATATAGGGCACTTTCCTCGACTCCAAATCCACCTAATTGACAGTCCTCCAAAGCATAAACGTGTACCCGCGATAATGCATCGACATGCTTCATTTTATCCCCAGATCGATGAATGATTTCAAAATCAAACTGCTCTATGTAGGTATAAAGCCCATCTTGAAATTTTAGGATTCAATTCTTTCTTATTTAATGTCAACTGCAATGCACTACAGTCTGTAACGATCTGGAACTGTAGACCAAATAAATAGTTACGGAAGCGCTTAAGACTGTATACTATGGGCCAGTGTTTCAAGTTCGAAAGAATGAAGCTTTCTTTCAGCTGGAGAAGATTTTTTGCTAAAATACATCACCGGGCGGAAGTATTTATCTTCTTTTCTTTTCTGCAAAAGAATTCCCCCAAAACCATATGACGAAGCATCGTCATATGTGTGTAGCTGCGTTTCTGCTGTAGATGAATAAATTCCAAGTACAGGTTTCGATGATAGAATCTTGCATAAAGCTTCAAAAGATTCTTTGTGAGTTTGATCGAACACGAATGGCTCATCCTTTTTGATTAAATCATACAATGGATTAGCAATTTTGTTGAAATCAGGAATAAACTTCCGAAAATAGCTGACCAGTCCTATAAAGCGTTGTACAGCCCGTAGAGAATCCGGGAACGGAAATTCTCTGATTGCAGCAACGTGCCGATCGGATGGCTGAATTTGATTAAAAGTCACATCGTACCCCAGATATTCAATCCGAGTTTTTAGGAAATGGCATTTAGACAAATTTAGCTGCACATGATTATCGGAAAGAACACGCAACAACGTCAAGAGCACTTTAATATGTTCTTCGATTGTAGATGTAGCAATCAGTATATCGTCGAAGAAAACAATTACATATCCAGACTTAATTAGTTCGGAAAGCATTTGGTTGATGTATCTTACAAATATCTCGGGAGCATTACAATACCCGAATGGCATACGAGTGTATTCGTACTGTCCATTTTCGACTACGAACGAAAAATATTTACGTGAATCTTCATCAATTTCAACGTGGTGAAAACCGTCTTTCAAATCCAGCGAAGTAAAATACCGTTTATCTTCAAGTTTCATAATTTGGTCCTCAATCACAGGGATTGGAAAATGATCACGCTCAACCAATTTATTCAAAGCTCGAAAATTGACACATAGACGATAGGTGCCATTTTTCTTCTTAGTCAAAACCACCTTGCTTGAATAAGGAGAGTAACTTTCCCTTATCACACCAGAATTCAAAAGTTGTTTATCAAGCTCATTCCGTTCGAAGACCGACAGTCGCTGAGGTGAAGCATGATAGACTTTATCTTCCTTCAGCTTGACTCCAAACGAATACGACACTAATGGAGACAATGGTCGAGCTCGATTTAAATATTCTGTTTTAAACAGTTTCGTTACATCCTTGATCATGGAAAATGTTTCCACGTTGTCCCCAATATCTAGACACAACTCGTCATTGTTAAGACCAATAAGATCACAATCGTTTCGTATAGGTCCATAAACCTCTGACATCATCTGACAGTCATAACTGTTAGAAGAAGTTGTCGTGGATCGAGACAGCATCTTAACTTTCTCAATATCGTTATTTTTCAAAAATTTCCGGCCTACCAATCCATTAACATTCATCGTATTATCTGAAACCACCAAGAAATCCACCTCGTAGCTAACCGACTTGCAAATAATATTGGTTTTATAGATACAATCTGCCATAACCGGCACATTATTCAATCCTACTATCATCAAATTGTCAAAATGCACCGAGTGCAAATTTGCCCCATGTGGAACAAATTTCTTCTTCAACAGACTCACCTCACTGCCAGTGTCAAGTAGCAGTTCTGTCTCGAACTGATCTGCTACATTCGTTTGGAACCGACCGTTTTCATCAATTTCGAACTAAGCCGGTGGCCGCAATGTTGAGTTAGTGCATGTTCGCATTTTGATTCGTCATGTCCAATTCGCTGACATTTCGTGCAACGGATCATTCGCTGTGGTTGAGAGCAATTAATTGACAAATGACCCATCTTGTTACAATTGAAGCATTTCCTGTTGAGGTGTAGATCGTCCATCCATGGTGGTTGATCTGGCTGCTTTTGGTTGATCCTGTTGACAATACCCACTGGTTGACGTTTACGCTTCATGTTGTTGTTCGCTTCGCACAAACGGATATGGTTGAGTAAGTCCAGGCTGTTGTCGAAGTTACTGGCGGAGATTTGATCGTAAATTGGATCCAACGAAAGTCCTCTGACGATGTATGTCACCCTTGCTCTTTCACTCATCTGTATACGGGCCGCCATTGCTTCAACTCGAAAAACGAAATGTTCATAAGTTTCATCCCTTGATTTCACGACGTTGGATAACGCCAAATGAACCTCCGCTTCGTTTTCGCTATCCGGAAATGCCACTTGGATTTTCTGCTGAAACTGCGCCCAATTTGCAATCCCCATTTGCGCACTGTGATACCATTGTCTAGCTGCTCCTTCCAAACGACAAGAAGCATAAATCAGCGTCGTTTGATCTGTCCAGTGATACAAGGTTTTGAAATGGTTGACATTGGAGCACCATTTCCTGACATCTCTTCCACATGAAAACGTTGGAATCAATTTACTGACTTCATCCGGGTGCAACTGTCTTTCTCGATGTTCCTGATTATTCGGCTGCACTGCCACGTCACGAATAAACAACAATCGCCTCATCAGCGTCAGCAGCTCCCGCTCGCCCGTTTGCGCACCACGCGAACCGCTTGCACCGTTTCCGCTGCTTGCACCGTCCAAAACACCGCCGCCGCCATGTTGTCCTCCTTGGTTTTCATCTCGCTGCACCAACTCGTCTTCATCGAATCCGTGAGATTCGTCGTCCGGCATTTCAACAGAAACACTCGCGGATACTAATCCCACTTCTGAGAAAATTGTAGCCCTTAAAATTGAGATGTTTCTCAATGTTTGCCGTCACCAACGTAAAAAACGAAATAAAACGCGTCTGAACTTTGCAAAGCGGAAGTATGAAATGTTTTATTGTCTGAGTTTGGAGAGTTTGTCAGTTCGTTCGAAATCTACACAGTTTACACATTTCGTAGATAGTGGTAGGGATGTACATTAATTCGTTGTGGATAAAATGTAGTTGATCTATGCTAAGTAGTCTTGGGGTTACTAATTTTGGCCTACAATTCTCTGAAGGTCTCTAGACGTTCTTGAAGATTTCTGAACATTTTAAAAGATCTCTCGATTTTCTTGAACATAATCTGATCGTCGCTGAAGTTCCTGCATTTTTTGCAGTTCTTTAAACTGCATTGAAAACCATGGAACTCCCTTAAAATGATCTCACATTTTCCTGATGCTCATCTGATGATCATCTCTTATGTTTCTGAAATTTAAATAAAGGTCTTGGTACTTTGATGAAGTTTCGGAAATTCCCTGAGTTTCTTGGAACTTCTTAAACATTCTTCAATTTCCTTGAAATTAGTTGAACTCTTCTTAGTTTCTCTGATCAGTCCTTCTGCTCTCGAAGCATTCCTGAAGTACTCTCATTTCTATTGAAGTAGTTGGTATTACCCTGAACTAAATAGAACTGTATAAAAAATTCTCGAAGTTTTTCTGAAGTTTATGGAGTTGACTGGAATTTATCGGACCAAACCCATACAAATTATTGAACTTCCCTGAAAGTCCGGAATTTCTTGGATTTCGCGAAGTTATGAAGTTATTGGAAGTGCCGTCAACATCTCTGAAATTCCCTAAAGCCATCTAGTCTAACTTCTTTGAGGTACTTGGAATTTCTTTAAAATGTCAATTTTCCTCCACATCTCTGAAATTATTTTGACTTCTCTAAAGTTCGCTGGATATCCCTGAATTTCTCAAATTTTCTTAAAAGTTCCTGCAGTTTCCTGAAGTTTTTGGAACCACTTTGAAAATTTTGAAGTTTGCCTGAAGTCCACCAAAGTTTCCAGAAGTTTTCGGAACTTCCCTTTTGTTCCCGCAGTTGAAGCTTCCGAACCTCCCGACCCAGTCGCGCTTGTTGCTGTAGACATCCGCCATCGTCATCGTCCCGGTCCTGTGGTCGGTGATGGCATCGGGGGCTTCCGGCCTGCAACCTCAGGCGAGTATGTTAGCGATTTCGAGCTTTCGGTACCTGATGTCCTTTCGATTTCTAGTTCCCGTGATTGCTCCTCCAATGGTCTCCGGATCTACTACCAAAACGTGCGTGGGCTGAGGACTAAAATCGACTCGTTTTTTCTGGCTGTTGCGGAGGCCGAATATGATTTGATTGTGCTGACGGAAACGTGGCTGGACGACCGAATTTACTCATCGCAACTTTTCAAGTCATCCTATTCCGTCTTCAGAACTGACCGGTCTGCCCTAAACAGTCAAAATCGCGTGAGCATGTGGAATCGTTAGGGTCAATTTCGTCACAATTAAGTCCCTGTTCTCCCGCTTTCGTATTTGGTGACTACAATCAAGCTGGTCTGCAGTGGCGCTTTACAGACAGTGGCACGCCATTAATTGATCCACTGCTTTCGCATATGCCGGTTGCTTGCTGTGCTCTTTTGGACGGTTTTAACTTTTACGGGTTCACACAAGTGAATACTTTTCCGAATCGAAATGGACGTTTGCTAGATCTTGTCCTGGCAAATGATTCCGCACTACCGGGCACTTCTGTTTCCTTGCCGGTTGAGCCACTGATTGATCTAGATGCCGATCATCCCGCTCTCGTCGTGTCATTTAGTTTACCTGCGCCGATTCTTTTACGCCGTCATCTGAGTGCTACTCTTTGGACTTTCGCCGGGCCGATTATGTTGCATTGAACAATGCGCTTGCGGAAATTGATTGGCAATTTATCGAAACTGCTGCTAGCGTGAATGATGCAGTGGATTTTTTCAGTGCTGCACTGGAAGATGCTATTTTCCGCATTGTCCTAGCTCGACGACCTCCGCTAAAGACTGCATGGTCTAACCCACGCCTACGCGTGCTAAAACGTCAACGCTCTGTCGCCCTCCGAAAGTATTGTAACTCTCGCTCGCCGTACTACAAACGACTGTTCAATTTTGCGAGTCTTAGTTATCGAAATTACAATCGTTTTCTCTATAATCGACACGTGAGACGCACGGAAGCGAACCTTCGCACGAATCCGAAAAGTTTTTGTTCGTTTGTCAACTCAAAACGGAAGGAATCCGGGTTGCCTTGTTCCATGTTTCTCGGGAATGACTCGGCTAATAGTGAAAGAGAAAAATGCGACTTGTTTGCTCGTCATTTCAAGCAAGTGTTCAACGATTTCTCCGCTTCGCCAACACAAGTGCTGGATGCTGCTGTTGGGATGCCACGTGACGTGTTTAGTTTCGTTATTCCGCGCATTTCAGGAGACATGGTGATAGCCGCAACACGCAAACTGAAGCTCTCGTTCGCCTCCGGTCCTGACGGCATTCCGTCATCAGTTCTAAAACGTTGTGTAGCCAATCTCTGCCTTCCACTTGCGAGGCTATTCAATCTCTCGGCACAGCAATGTGAGTTCCCCTACCGCTGGAAACTTTCTTATCTGTTCCCAGTGCACAAAAAAGGAGATGAACGGAATGTCATAAATTATCGTGGAATCACCTCCCTGTGTGCCTGCTCAAAACTGTTCGAGATTATCATAAATGGTGCTCTGTTCGCACGCTGCAAAAATTATATCGATACAGAACAACACGGTTTCTACCCGAAGCGCTCCGTGTCCACGAACCTGGTGCAGTTCACTTCTAACTGTCTGCGATGCATGGATTCAGGATGGCAAGTCGATACGGCGTATATGGATCTAAAAGCTGCATTTGACACAGTGGACCATAATATCTTGCTGGCCAAGCTGGAGATACTTGGCATCTCGTCAACTGCTGTGGATTGGTTCAGATCTTACTTGGTGAATCGCTATGTACATGTCAAGATTGGCGCGTAGGAATCGGATGTTTTCTCAAACAACTCGAGAGTCCCGCAAGGCAGTAACCTAGGACCGCTACTATTTTCGATCTTTTTAAACGATGTCGCCTTGCTGATACCATCAGGATGCCGCGTTTTCTATGCAGATGATACGAAAATCTACAAAATTATTAAAAGCCTCTCGGACTGCTGGTATCTCCAGAATATGTTAGGTATTTTTGCTGACTGGTGCTCAAGAAATTTGATGAGTCTAAGCATAGAAAAATGTAACATTATTTCCTATCACCGAAAAATCGAACCAATCATGTTTGACTCTCTACGGACGCTGTCTTGCTCGTGTAGAGCACATAAAGGATCTCGGCGTTACCTTGGACTGCAGACTCACTTTCAGAATCCACTACAATGACATCATCTCCAGAGCTAATCGACAATTGGGCTTTATTTTCAAAATTGCCGACGAGTTTCGTGACCCGCTATGTCTCAGGTCACTTTACTGCTCGCTTGTGCGATCCTTATTGGAGTCAAGTTCAGTTGTTTGGTGCCCTTTCCATGCTAGCTGGATCACTAGAATTGAATCCGTTCAACGCAAGTTTGTGAGATATGCTCTTCGTTTCCTCAACTGGCGTGACCCAACGAACTTGCCACCGTACGAGGAGCGTTGCCGTCTCCTGGGAATCGAGCCATTAGAGGTGAGACGGACGGTCGCTCAAGCTATGTTCGCTGGAAAGCTGCTTACAGGTGACATTGATTGCCCAACACTGCTGTCACAGCTAAATATGTATGCCCCTGAGAGGTCTCTTCGTCAACGCGACTTTCTGTTTTTGGAACCACGGAGCCGGAATTATACACAACACGAGCCAATTCGAGCAATCAGCCGGCAATTCAACAACTTTTTTTATATGTTCGACTTCAATGTATCAGCTGACGTGTTTCGTCATCGGCTACTTGGCCTTTTCCGTACCGTTGACCGTAACTATTTAGTTTAAGTTTTATTCAATTAGACAGTATTTGTCAGTTGAATTTTGCAATAAACAATAAACAATGTTTGTCTAGGTAGATTATAGAATTCAGTTATTTATTAAACAATCTTCAAATGAACTTCAATAAGAAAATTCAGAAAGTCAATTAACATAAGAGATAAGACGCGAGGGGTCCGCTTAGGGAAGCAACTATAGCAGATATAACCGCGTTTGTTAGAACAGATTGTTTATCGTGTGTGAGAGAGTTTATCGTGGCAGTCGTCGTTTGTTTTGATTCGCTGATCAAGGCCAGCATAAACAATGGAACATATTTATCACGCACCCTAGGTTGGCACTTTTTTCTTTCAATTTACGATTTTTAAATTCGATTGGGAACCTCTGGTAGATATGTATATATGGTATGTTCTAAAAATAATGACTATCTCATTGCAGTTCAAGAAATCGATTTACGTGATTCCGGACAGGCCGGATGATATCGGAGCAAACCACGAGTTGTGGTACGGTCTGTTCCAATCGGCATTGCTAGGTGCAAAGCCATTTTTGAACATTGATGTATCGCACAAAGCGTTCCCTAGCGGGGGCCCAATCCTGAAGATCCTGAGCGACTTCAACCGACAACAGCTTCCGGATCGCGTTCCCGATTGGATGGCCATGGAGTTGCACAACTACCTGAAGGGAATGGAGGTTTCCTATACCGGACCAGACGGAGTTGACAAATTGTACAAGTACAACGGCATCAAGGGACCGGCCAGTCAACAGAAATTTAAACTTGAGAATGGTACCGAACTGACCATCGAACAGTACTTCCGGCAGCAAAAGAAACCACTTCGTTATCCGAATCTACCGGTAATTCACGTCGGAAGCACCATTCGTAACGTGATGCTTCCGATTGAGCTGTGCAGCGTTCCTCGTGGACAAGCGCTCACAAAGAAACACCCTGATACGTGCACCCAACACATCATCAAAAAATCGGCAACGGATACCGCCACGAGGAAGAGCAAGATCATGAATCTATTCAACCAGATCGGCTACAACAGTGCTCCGACAATCAAAGAATTTGGAGTCAGCGTTGGTACCGCTTTCGAACAAGTCGACGGCCGGATCATCGATCCTCCTGATTTGGTTTATCGCAATCAGCAACGCGCAAAGCCTATGAGAGGCGTTTGGCGAGCGGATAATTATAATTTCATTGTTCCGAGCACAGATGTGGTGAGACGTGCCCTTAGCTGGACCATACTGAACCTAGACGGTAGAACCCGTCCGGATGCAATTGGAGAATTCGGAAGGGCTATCTACCAGATGTCGCAAAAACAAGGGGTCCAGTTGCAGCCGTTCTCCATGAAAGACAATTTCTACGAACCGAAAGACATGAAAACTTGCATTCGAGATTTGGACAACATTTTCACCGACCTGAAACGCCAAAAAATGGATTTGGTGTTCGTAGTGATTCCAAATCCCGGTAGAGATGGTGACGTTTACGCCAAGGTTAAGCAAAAGGCTGAACTACAGGTTGGCGTGCTCACGCAGTGCATCAAGAGTTTTACGCTGGACAGAAAACGCAACGATATGAGCACCATCAGCAACATTTGGTTGAAGGTAAGAGTTTGGTTGAAGGTCCAATTTGTTTTATACTGAATCATATTACGTATCTCTCATAGATCAACGCCAAAACGAACGGTTCAAATCATCTGCTGGCACCCAATTGTAAACCTCCGATCTCTCGGAAAACCGTGATGTATATCGGAGCCGACGTTACCCATCCCTCGCCGGAGCAGACCAACATTCCAAGCGTGGTTGGAGTGGCGGCCTCGTACGATCTCGAGGGTTTCCGCTATAATTGCTGTTATCGTTTGCAAAACGCCAAGGATGAAATGATTCGCGATTTGGAAAACATCGTTTGCAAGCAGCTGAAGCAGTTCCAGCAACAGAATCAAACATTGCCTGAGCTAATCATGTACTACCGTGACGGTGTATCCGAGGGTCAATTTTCAGAAATCTTGACTATTGAACTCAGAGCGATCCAAGCGGCAGCGGCAACGGTCAGCACTAATCCGAATTATAAACCAAACATTACGTTTATTGTCGTCCAAAAGCGACATCATGCCCGATTCTTCCCAACGGCCAGATGTCCAACCGAGGGAAAAAACAACAATGTACCTCCGGGTACCATCGTCGATCGTTACATTACTGCGCCCAATCAGTACCAGTTCTTCCTGGTGTCGCATGCTGCCGTCCAGGGTGTTGCCAAACCGACTAAGTACTGCGTCCTATGGGATGATGAAAATTGCCACCCGGATCAGCTGCAGGCAATCACATATAATCTGTGCCACATGTTTGCCCGCTGCAATCGATCCGTATCCTATCCGGCTCCGACATACTACGCTCATCTGGCCGCTTACCGGGGACGCGTTTACATTAAAGAGTAAGTAGTTATATTCGGTTGCGGTTAAACGCAAGCTAACTAACTGGTCCAACTACTTCCTTCCTCTTCCATAGCCGGAATCTCAACATGAACAACTTGCTGAACGAGTACCAAAGGATGCAGATCAAGACGGAGATCATTGACGGTCATCCAATGTTCTTTGTTTGAAGTGCATTATGCACCCTAATATATGTGTCTCTTTATTCTTTTTTATACCTACTCTTATTATACTAACATATTGATATATTAATTAAATATGATTGGAATTACACCAATCATCGAACTGAACTGAAAATTCGTTAACATATTTTAATCATATATATTATTCTCAAAATTATTCATCAAAACTATGTTATAAAACAAATATATGTAATAGATGGTGATTTGCGTGATTCCATGACAAAAAAAAACAAGTTAGGCATCCGTTTAAATTTTTTCTTTCGAAATCCTATATTTTCACCACATCTTTGTTCTGAATACCGTTGGATGTATAGTTTCTGGAGCGGAAAAACTAAAACCAGGGGGCTTATTACCGATGTCACTTCACGATGAAAACTTGTCACTTATCGTCACGGTGAAGTGATTCCTATTTGATGTGTACGGCAATCACGGCTCTTACACCCCTATTCTGTATTTCGTTTCGAACGAAATTCTCATACAAAAAAATATCTGAGTCTGAGTATCACTTCATTATCACCATGTAGTGACACCCGTAATAAGGCCCCAGATGCTTATACATATTCGTTAAAATGATAAGCATTTTAAACCTCTGGTCAATGCAAAACCTTACTCAAAGGACGTCGAATTAAATGGATCAATGAAAATGCTGACGTTTTGACAGAACTATGCTGTGGCTAACACAGTATCTTACATTATTTGATCGTCCATATGCTGTGATGGGTTCAAAACTTGACCATCTACATTGATCAATCCAGTGCCAACATTTCAAAAGGGCGCAATTGCATTTGTAAACAATGGCTTTAGCTATCGATTTCTCGCGAATAAAAGCTCACTTATAAAAATTAATGACACCAACAGGTAGATGCATTCCACATCGAACGCTCGACTGTTTCGGTCAAGTATTGCTTGCACTCCGTAATCGGTACTAGTTTTTTTCCCCTATTGAGGTTTTTTTTTTCAATCCGCTTTCATACTGAGTGGTGTTGTAGTATACAACAGTGCAGTGAGCATCGCGGAATTGTAATTGCCGCTCAATCGTTCGAGAAAGGAAGCAGTCATTTCCGGCCGAGTCCGGCAGATGAGCTGTACATCTCTAACCAACAAGTTTCATCGCATCACGAAACGGCAAACTCAAGGTCATCGAGTTCACCAGCCGGCGAGCCAGCCGGTGCTTTGTTGCAAACACTCGAGGGCAACAATAGAACGATCATCACCATCATTCTCACATCAGGATAGATCATCGTCATCAGCCACACTCCGTGCGCTTGTGTGGAGAGTTAAGTAACAGACGGTTATCTTCCGTTCTCCGCAACCTGATTAATCTCCATACAGTGTTGATTAACTTTTCTGACACCTTTTTGTATTTTCCTGAAAAAATTTTCATTTTTTTTTTTTTCTTTTTTTTTCATTTACTGTTTTTTTTTTTGCAAGTTGATTAATCTCCCTATAGTGTTGATTAACTTTCCTGGCATTATTTTTTTTCCATTTTAAAGTTTTTTTTTTTTTTGCTTTGTTGGATTAAGTATTATTTTTACCGTTATATTTTTTGGATAAGTTTATTTTTTTCTTATTTTTTTTTATTTATTATTTTTTTTTTCTCAACGCATATATATATATATATATATATATATATATATATATAAATATATATATATATTTCCTTTTTTATGTCGAAATCCGTTGCGGAGGTACTTAAGACCCCGCAATGGATGAAACCAATGATGGCGGGGGTATTTCGCTAGCAGATATCTCCGATGATGAGTCTGTTAAATCTCCATCATTCGAAAATCTGCTTCTCACTGAAGAGGAAATGGATACCTCAGGGGATTCTACTTAGGACCCCAAAACGAGCACTGGAGCTTACCCAAAGGTGATGTCTAAACAACAACCTCCTTCACCCCCTGCCCCCCCTTCTCCACCATCGCCCCCTCGTCCACCTGTTCCCCCTACTCCAACCGTTCCCTTAAAAATTTCTGCGACCCCCCGCCATAAAGCTTACCCAAGCGACTCAAAAGGTCCGTGGGTTGTTTTT
This sequence comes from Ochlerotatus camptorhynchus, assembly GCF_037179485.1. Lineage (NCBI taxonomy): Eukaryota > Metazoa > Arthropoda > Insecta > Diptera > Culicidae > Ochlerotatus > Ochlerotatus camptorhynchus. Next base: position 6,745,529 of record NW_027040988.1, read on the forward strand.
TTCCGGCCCAAACAAAAACCTTTGAATATTTCTCGGATTTCGAAGGATCTGACAAAACATTTTTCGGCCGTAACCGATATCTTTAAGGTAACGTCAAACAAACTGCGCGTTACCGTTGATGACCTGAAACAGGCAAACCGGATTGTTGCCTGTGAGCTTTTTTCGATCGAATATCGAGTCTACGTCCCCAGTTGTGACGTAGAAATTGAAGGAGTGGTCACCGAATCGAGTCTGACTTGTGAGGATTTCCTGCAAGTCGAATCTTTCGGCATTTTCAAAAACCGTGCCCTCCCGAAAGTCAAGATACTGGACTGCATTCAACTGCAGTCAGTGTCGCACATAGGAACAAAAAAAAAGTATACCCTCTCAGATTCGTTTCGTGTGACCTTTTCAGGATCGGCATTACCTGACTACGTCACAATTGGGAAGGTTCGACTACCTGTACGCTTGTTTGTACCGAGGGTAATGAATTGCTTGAAATGCAAACAACTAGGTCACACCGCGGACTTTTGTTCCAACAAACCGCGGTGCGATCAATGTGGGGAGGAGCATACGGAGGGTCCTTGTCATGCTACCCCAAAATGCGTTTACTGTAAGGATGCTCCGCATGCTCTGAGTGATTGCCCGAAGTACAAACAGCAGGGAGAAAAACTAAAGCGGTCTTTGCAAGCTCGCTCTAAGCGCTCGTTAGCAGAAATTTTAAAAACGACCGCTTCATCTTCCCAAACCACCCCAAAAAGCAACAACACATTCCACCTCCTGCCAGATGATGATCAGGGCTCTGACTCAGAGGTGGGTGAGAGTAGTCCTTTTGTCTTTAATGGCAACACGAGGAAGCGGTCCAAAATAAACGTCACCCAAAAACCTCGTAAGGCCTCTCGTATGGACTACCAACCTACCTTGACAAATTTAAGAGGTAGCGGAAATGTACCGAAACCCCCACCACCGGGATTTAAATCTTGTAATTTTAACAAGGACTTTCCGCCACTTCCGGGATCATCTAAAACCCCAGATATCCCAGTTTTTCAGCCAGAAAAACAGCTGAATAATCAGCAAGAACATGATGCCATGTTCACGTTTTCTGAAATTGTGGAGAGCATCTTCAATATATTCAACGTCTCTGACTCAACTCGGAACATTATTAATTTAGTGCTTCCATTCGTGAAAACTCTTTTGAAGCAACTAGCTTCTAGGTGGTCCTTCCTTGCATCGATCATATCCTTTGATGGATAATTTTCCGAATGAGGTCGGGGATATGATCTCTGTTCTTCAGTGGAACTGTAGAAGTCTTATACCGAAACTTGACACATTCAAATTTTTAGTTCACAACTCACTTTGTGATGCATTTGCTCTTTGTGAAACATGGCTTTCTTCAGACACCGATCTCCCTTTCCACGATTTTAACATTATTCGCCTTGATCGAGCAGATTCGTATGGAGGGGTGCTTCTCGGGATTCATAAGCTCCATTCCTTTCATAGAATCGATCTGCCTTCCGTGACAGGCATTGAAGTTGTCGCATGTCAGGTAAATATTCGAGGTAAAAGCCTCAGTATTGCCTCAGTATATCTTCCTCCAAGAACTGCGATTTCTCGCCAAGGTCTCTCAGATATCTGCTCAGCTTTATCTGAGCCTCGGTTGATATTAGGAGATTTTAACTCCCACGGTACAGGCTGGGGGGAACTGTACGATGACAACCGCTCAACCTTGATATACGACCTTTGCGATAACTTCAATATGACAATTCTAAACACTGGGGAAGTAACACGAGTGGCCAAACCTCCAGCAAGAGAAAGTAGATTAGACCTCTCCCTCAGTTCGAGTTCACTATCGTTGGATTGCTCGTGGAAAGTAATTCAAGATCCCTACGGTAGTGACCACTTGCCAATCAAAATTTCTATTACCAATGGTTCATCTTCCACTCGCTCGGTTGACATCGCGTACGACCTCACGAAAAACATCGACTGGCAAAAATTTGCGTCCGCGGTTCTCGGTGGTACTGATTCGGTTGACATACTCCCTCCGCTGGATGAGTACTCCTTTTTATCGCGACTTATCGTTGACTGCGCTCTTCAAGCACAGACGAAACGCGTTCCGGGTGTTTTCGTTCGCAAACGACCTCTCACTCCGTGGTGGGATAAGGATTGCACCGACGCGAACAGCGAGAAGTCCGCCGCGTTTAAACGCTTCCGCAAACACGGTAAGGTCGAGGATTTCGAGCGGTACACCGACCTCGAGAAAACTTTTAAGAGCTTGATTAAAGCCAAAAAACGCGGTTACTGGCGTCGGTTCGTCGATGGTTTGTCGAGAGAGACTTCGATGAGAACACTCTGGAATGTCGGCAGGAGAATGCGCAACGCGTCATCACCGGTCAACGAAGACAAGGAGTACTCAGACAGTTGGATATTCAGCTTCGCGCAGAAAGTTTGCCCGGATTCGGTGTCGGTTCAAACCAACGTTCGTGATAGTCCGTCGGGTAGTAACGAAATAGATTCTCCGTTTTCGATGGTGGAATTCTCACTTGCTCTCCTCTCATGTAACAACTCAGCTCCAGGAATGGATAGAATCAAGTTCAACTTGCTCAAAAATCTCCCAGACGTCGCGAAGAGACGCTTGTTGAACTTATTCAATCAATTTCTGGAGCACAACATTGTTCCGGATGATTGGAGGCAAGTAATGCCTTGTTCAGACTGGAGAGTTATAACATGTTATAACGGTTGTCAAATAATTGCAACACAGAAACCACCATCAAGATAGCGCTATAACATGTTATAACTCTGTAGTCTGAACGTACTATAAGAGTTATCGCCATTCGAAAACCCGGTAAACCCGCGTCGGATTATAACTCGTACCGTCCCATCGCGATGCTGTCCTGTATACGGAAATTGTTGGAGAAAATGATTCTTTTTCGTCTAGACAAATGAGTCGAGTCGAATGGTTTACTTTCAGATACGCAATTTGGATTTCGGAGAGGCAAAGGAACGAGCGACTGTCTTGCGTTGCTTTCAACTGAAATTCAACTGGCCTATGCGCAAAAACAGCAAATGGGTTCAGTTTTCTTGGATATTAAGGGGGCTTTTGATTCTGTTTGTATCGATGTCCTTTCGGATAAACTCCACGATAGTGGGCTTTCACCAATTATGAACAACTATTTGAGCAACTTGTTGTCTGAGAAATATATGAGCTTTTCTCATGGAAACTCGACAACTTCACGAATTAGTTACATGGGTCTCCCCCAGGGCTCATGTTTAAGCCCCCTTCTTTATAATTTTTATGTAAAAGACATTGATGGTTGTCTTGATGAAAATTGCTCGCTAAGGCAGCTTGCAGATGACGGCGTTGTGTCCGTTATAGGACCAAGTGCACCGGACCTGCAAGGACCATTGCAAGATATCTTAGACAATTTGTCTACTTGGGCTATGAAGCTGGGTATCGAATTCTCTCCGGAGAAAACTGAGTTGGTTGTTTTTTCTAGGAAGCATCATCCTGCACAGTTACAGCTTCAACTAAAGGGTAGAACAATCACTCAAAGTATATCTTTCAAGTATTTAGGTGTCTGGTTCGATTCCAAATGCACATGGGGAAAACATATTGCGTATCTAAAACAAAAATGCCAACAAAGAATCAATTTTCTTCGTACAATTACCGGAACTTGGTGGGGAGCACACCCGGAAGATCTTATCAGGTTGTATCGAACAACCATCTTGTCGGTTCTAGAGTACGGTAGCTTCTGCTTTCAATCCGCGGCGAAAACACATATCTTGAAGCTGCAACGAGTTCAATACCGTTGCCTCCGAATCGCGCTTGGCTGTATGCACTCGACGCATACGATGAGCCTCGAAGTACTCGCGGGTGTTCTCCCACTGACAGATCGTTTCGCTGAGCTGTCTTTCCGGTTCCTCATCCGTTGTGAAGTATTGAATCCTTTGGTAATAGAACACTTTGAGAAGCTGCTCGACCAAAATCCTCAAACAAGATTCATGAGTTTGTACTATGAGTACATGACGCTGGAGGTTGGTCCTTCTTCATTAATCTCCAATCGTGATTGCTTCCAAGCCTTCTATAGTTCCTCTGTAAATTTTGATCTGACCATGATGCAAGAAATCCATGGAATACCAGATCACCATCGGTCGATGGTTGTTCCCTCAATTTTTGCAATCAAGTACCACCATGTAAGTAACGATAAAAGATTTTTCACAGATGGGTCAACCATAAATGCTTCCACTGGATTTGGTGTATTTAATCAATTTCATAGCGCCTCCTATAAACTGCAGAAACCATGCTCCGTATACGTTGCGGAACTCGCAGCTATATTTTACGCAGTAGAGCGAATTGCCTCACTACCTTCTGACCATTATTTCATTTTTACGGATAGTCTTAGCTCATTGGAGGCTATTCGTTCAATGAGGCCGATGAAGCACTCCTCGTATTTCCTGCCTGAAATACGATCTAAACTGAGTGCTTTATCTAACTGCTCCTATACTATCACCTTAGCTTGGGTCCCATCTCATTGCTCAATTCCGGGTAATGAGAAAGCGGACTCATTGGCTAAGGTGGGCGCTATGGAAGGCGATATTTTTGAGCGACAAATCGCCTTCAACGAATTTTTCTCCATTGCTCGCCAGCAAGTCCTCATCAGTTGGCAACAAAAATGGAATGATGGTGAATTGGGAAGATGGTTACATTCTATTCTCCCACAGGTGTCGAACAAACCATGGTTCAAAGGGTTGGACATGAGCCGCGACTTTATACGCGTTATTTCAAGGCTTATGTCCAATCACTGCTCGTTAGACTCGCACTTCTATCGAATTGGGCTCTCAGGCAGCAATTTATGTGCGTGTGGCAGTGGTTATCACGATATCGAGCATGTTGTTTGGTCGTGTACCTTACACCGTGTTGCCAGATCTGAGTTATCCACATCCCTCAGGGCCCGAGGAAAACAACCCGCGATACCCGTTAGAGATGTCTTGGCGAGCCGAGACCTTGACTATTTGAATTTAATTTATGTGTTTTTAAAACGGATAGATTTGAGGATTTAGAAGTTAGTGTCATCTTGTGTTCTCCCAAGTTGTTAGCTACCCATCGGTGTACCCCCATGTTTGTCTTTTTCATCAGAGTGTCGCCTAGTTCGAGATCAAGAGCACATTGCTCTCCAAACCTTGTGTTCACAATCCCTACCCTGCCATCCATTTGTTACAATTTGTTACCCCTAACCTCGAGATAGCCGCGAGTAATCGGCCCCCGCTTTACTAACGTTAGTTTTAAGTCATTTTGTTATCTAAACAATGAATATTGGCTCCGCAAAGCTACAGCAAATGAGCCTGGAAAAATAAACGAATTATTAAAAAAAAAAAAAAAAAAAAAACAGGTAGATGAATGTTTCCTCTACTAGGTAGCATTGTTAACTTGGAGGGGTGACCGTTTATTTGCGAGAAATTGACGTCTGAAGCCATTGTTTACAAAAGCAATTACGCCCCTTTGAAATGTTGACACTGAATCGAAGGATACGAATGTCCTAAGAGGAAAAGAAGACAATACGGAGGCGAAAACGAATCACTTTTCTGTCAAACGCGAACAAGCTCATTTTTGGCCGATTCGAAGTGCGTAAGATAGAGATAAAAGAGTAAGAAGCCAGTTGTCTCCTCTTCATCTTATACCCCGTTCACATTACAGCGTATATCACGTGATATACGCTGTCTTGCAATGAGCACTCATACATCTAGTTTTCACTGGAAATCCTATGTATGAGTGCTCATTGCAAGACAGCCTATATTATGTGATATAGGCTGTAATGTGAACGGGGTATAAGTCGCGCTTATGAAATTCGTATGTGTCGTTCATAAGTCGAGCCTTATGAAATTCCTAAGTTTACTTTCCTCAGTGTATGTATGAGTGCTTATTGCAAGACAGCCTATATTAAGTGATATACGCTGTAATGTGAACGGGGTATTAGAGGAATTAAGGAAACATAGTTTTTCTTTGTGGTAACTATTTGTATTATTATTATTACTTTATTAGAGATATTCAGCCTGTGCTTAGGAACAGTCGTTTTAAAACGCAATAGAGTTCGGTCGAGATATCTTAAAAGATGTGCAATATGTGTACGCTGGTAAAATCGGCAAGCATGAAGAAAGGGGCACGGTAGCCCAAAAATGTGAAAGTATTATGGATGCAAGCTGAACATTGCATTATGTCCTAAGTAACATTGACAGATTCTCTTTGTCGACTTTCTCTTTGCATCCCCATGGCCATGTGAAGACGTTCCCAGGTATTTTTAGCACACAAAGAGCAGCCCTAATGCAATGTTCAGCTTGGATTCTGTTCCCGTCTTAAGGCCTGTATAGAGATCGAAGCGAAGCGAAAACCTCATACGAAATACTAAATTTTTCACCAGCTTGAAAAACGCAATTGGCAAATTTTTCACTTCGCTTTGAACTGTAAACACCCACATACAGCGGGCTAGTCGCCCACGGCTCGCCCCCGGACCGCTCGGCGGACGGGGCGGACTTGGGCGACTCGAACTTCGCGGCGCCGCTTGGTGCAAATTTGGTCGCCGGCGCGCCGGGGGCGACCATATTTGCAACATTTGGGCGCCTGAGGCGAAAACGATACCTGTCAAAAAACTGATCGTTTTAGCCGCTTTGGTCGCCCTTTGTCCGCCCCCAGCTGCCCCGGCGCGCTACCCGGCGGCTGTAGTTTGTGCACCACCATTTTCTTTCTTTTTGCGATTTTAATAATAAAAAGTAAATAATGTTGAACCCTTCAAATGACTTTATTTAAAATTCCTTTAAACATACATACAAAAATAATTCTTATAACTAAAATATTTGATTTTTTTTGCATATACATATCTTAAACTAACAATAATAACAAACAAACTTACAATCTACCCAAAATCAGACGATATTCCCAGGGATGCCTCATCATTCAGGTTCAGGCCAATCCCGGGTGCCCTGGGGGAAGCATCCAGTAACTGATTAGATTATATTAGGTTTAACCCCATGATGCGACACATCGAATTACATGAGAATTCAATGACTGGTTCAATGGAACTCAAATTTAGTTCCAAGAACCACTTTGGCCACATCCGGACATATTCCGGGTGTCCCCGGGGGAAGAAGCCAACATCTAATTAGAGTCAAACCCATCATGCGACACATCGAATTACATGAGAATTCAATGACTGGTTCAATGGAACTCAAATTTAGTTCCAAGAACCACTTTGGCCACATCCGGACATATTCCGGGTGTCCCGGGGGAAGAAGCCAACATCTAATTAGGGTCAAACCCATCATGCGACACATCGAATTACATGAGAATTCAATGAATAGTTCAATGGAACTCAAATCTAGTTCCAAGAACCACTTTGGCCACATCCGGACATATTCCGGGTGTCCCGGGGGAAGAGGCCAACATCTGATTAGGGTGAAACCCATCATGCGACACATCAAAATACATGAGAATTCAATTTCTGGTTCAATGGAACTCAAATTTAGTTCCAAGAACCACTTTGGCCACATCCGGACATATTCCGGGTGTCCCGGGGGAAGAAGCCAACATCTAATTAGAGTCAAACCTATCATGCGACACATCGAATTACATGAGAATTCAATGACTAGTTCAATGGAACTCAAATTTAGTTCCAAGAACCACTTTGGCCACATCCGGACATATTCCGGGTGTCCCGGGGAAAGAAGCCAACATATGATTAGGGTCAAACCCATGATACGACACATCAAATTACATGATAATTCTATGACTGGTTCAATGGAACTCAAATTTAGTTCCAAGAACCACTTTGGCCACATCCGGACATATTCCGGGTGTCCCGGGGGAAGATTTTTTTTTTTTTTTTAATTCTTTATTTAAGAGATTTTTAGCCTTAGGCTAGTTCATCTCTAAGTCCCGGGGGAAGAGGCCAACATCTGATTAGGGTGAAACCCATCATGCGACACATCAAAATACATGAGAATTCAATTTCTGGTTCAATGGAATTCAAATTTAGTTCCTAGAACCACTTTGGCCACATCTGGACATATTCCGGGTGTCCCGGGGGAAGAGGCCAACATCTAATTAGGGTCAAACCCATCATGCGACACATCGAATTACATGAGAATTCAATGACTAGTTCAATGGAACTCAAATCTAGTTCCAAGAACCACTTTGGCCACATCCGGACATATTCCGGGTGTCCCGGGGGAAGAGGCCAACATCTGATTAGGGTGAAACCCATCATGCGACACATCAAAATACATGAGAATTCAATTTCTGGTTCAATGGAATTCAAATTTAGTTCCTAGAACCACTTTGGCCACATCTGGACATATTCCGGGTGTTCCGGGGGAAGAGGCCAACATCTGATTAGGGTGAAACCCATCATGCGACACATCAAAATACATCAGAATTCAATTTCTGGTTCAATAGAACTCAAACCACTACAAGAACCAGAACAAGAACCACTTTGGCCACATCCGGACATATTCCGGGTGTCCCGGGGGAACCCGAATAAAAATTTACGTTTGCCTAACGTTTGATGTCTACATCAGCTTCGAAATAAAATATATTCCTGGCATCAAACATTAGAAAACATTGCTATTTAGATGTAACGTGAAATAAAATTTTGCTATTCAAATGTTGTTCTGACGTCGAGAATTTTAATCGAATTTTTATTTTTTAGATGATTTTAGACGTACGAAACGTTAAAATTTAACGTTCTTCGGGTGTTTTCAAATGTAGATGCTTCCTGATGTTGTCAAATGTACAAGACATTAAAACAAAATGATTTTCGGGTGTTTTCAATTTTACTAAGAACTTATTGTTTTCGGATGTTTTCAAATGTGCAAGATTTTAATCTAACTTTTTCAAATGCTTTCAACCATACAACACATTAGAATTACAAACATGATTTTGTAAACAGTACACACCATTGTTGTTAGATAACGTTATAGAAATGCATACATAATAGTCATAGCTAAAGCTCCCGTTCCCCACCAGTCAGTTAACTGACCTTAGCTAACCTAATATCATTGTAGCAACTCTCTATGCGGCATTGGAACCATGCCATCAGCGCGCTAAGAGTTATTAGACTACTGACATAGGCGCCAATTCGTGGATGACGAGGCACTAGGTGACGTTACAGCGAACTTGACGATTGTTGTATCATTTTTTAACGTACTACCAGACAATGATGCGTAGTGTTTACATGATCAAGTTTCCAACTCTACTACAATCTACAATCTACAATCAACTGGAAATCGATATCCGACGCCATTTTTAAATCAAATATGGGATATATTGTCATATACCGTTGATACCATTGACATCGATTTGGGTATTTTTGGAATCGGGGTGACGTGTAGATATAGGAAATCGATATCCGACGCTACTTTGAAATCCAAGGTGGAGGATTCCTGTTGCAGAAAAAGTGTCAAATATCCATAAATATGGGTATTTTTAGAATTGGGCTAATGACTAAAGGCCGCTAATCAATATTCGATAAGTTTTTGAAATTAAAGATGGCGGCTTCTGGTTTAAGAAAAATTGGGAATGCTGTCAATTATCTATAAGTGGGTATTTTTGGGATCGGGTGACGTCTAGAGATTGGAAATAGGCATACGACGCCATTTTGAATTCCGAGATCCAAGAAGAGATTGGGAATTACTATCAAATATCAATCAATATGGGATTTTTTTGAAGGTTTTTGGAGGTTGTCGTCTAGAGAAAATCGATATCCGATGCCATTTTGAAATCAAATGTGGCGGCTTCCAGTTTCATAAAAAGTGAAAAATAATTTCAAAAGTCCATAAATATGGGTATTTTTGGAATTTGGGTCACGAATAGAGGCCAAAAATCAATTTTAACATAACTATAACCTAACATTTACTTCCCAACAAACAATTGCCTGTTGAAGAAACGACTTCTTGACTATTTTATATCACTTCATGCTTAATAATACTTGTACTATTTTAAATATTAATGTTCACACAAATCTGGAGAATTTATTCAACTACAACATCGAAGTATTTGGTGTTGAATAAGGTATGTCGAGAAGCTTTTCTTCGACTTACAAAAATTGTAACAGAGCTTATTCGATCAAATTTTTGATTATTCAACGTTAATTAGACATCATTACTTCCTTAAACAGCGATGATATAAAGGTGTATATAGACGCTTGATTATTATGTGAAATAATGTTTCATTAGACACTATTCTACATTTATTAAACGATTATTAAATTACGGGATAATTTAACTTAAACTTAACTTAAACTTAAGTTAAACTTAACTTAACTTCAACTAAATTTTAACTTAACTTTAAATAAACTTTAACATAACCTTTACTTAACTTTGACTTAATTTTAACATAACTTAAATTTTAACATAACTTTAACCTAACTTTAACTTAACTTTAACTTAACTTTAAATTTTAACTTAAATTAAACATAACTTTAACATTAACATAACTTTAACTTAAACCGAACATTAACTTAACATATCTTTAACTTAACTTTAACTTAACTTAATTTTAACTTAAATTTAACATAACTTTATCCTAAAATTAACTGAACTTTAACTTTCACTTAACTTTAACTTAACTTTAACTTAACTTTAACTTAACTTAACTCAACTTTAACTCAACTTTAACTCAACTTTAACTTAACTTTAACTCAATTTTAACTTAACTTTAACTTAACTTTAACTCAACTTTAACTTAACTTTAACTTAACTTTAACTTAACTTTAACTTAACTTTAACTTAACTTTAACTGAACTTTAACTTAACTTTAACTTAATTTTAACTTAATTTAATTCAACTTTAACTCAACTTTAACTTAACTTTAACTCTACTTTAACTTAACTTTAACTTAACTTTAACTTAACTTTAACTTAACTTTAACTTAACTTTAACTGAACTTTAACTTAACTTTAACTCAACTTTAACTTAACTTTAACTTAACTTTAACTTCATTTTAACTTAACTTTAACTTAACTTTAACTCAACTTTAACTCAACTTTAACTTAACCTATCTTAAATTTAACTTAACTTGAACTGAACTTTAACTTAACTTTAACTTAACTTTAACTTAATTTTAACTTAATTTTATTCAACTTTAACTCAACTCTAACTTAACTTTAACTTAACTTTAACTTAACTTTAACTTAACTTTAACTTAATTTTAACTTAACTTAACTTTAACTTAATTTCAACTTAACTTTAACTTAAGGTTCAATTTACTTTGATGCTTTTTGGAAAATTTCAAAAGCAGTTTTTTCCGAAGTATTATTTCAGATTGCAAAAAGCTCGCACTATTCGATTCCTTTTGATATTTTACACAAAATGACGCGAGCTTTTTGCAATCTAAAATAATGCGTCGAAAAAAACTGCTTTTGAATTTTTCAATAATGCATCAAAGTAAATTGAACCTTAACTTTAACTTAACTTTAACTTAATTTTAACTTAACTTTAACTTAACTTTAACTTAACTTTAACTTAACTTTAACTTAACTTTAACCTAACTTTAACTTCATTTTACCTTAACTTTAACTTCATTTTACCTTAACTTTAACTTAACTTTAACTTAAATTTAACTTAATTTTAACTTAATTTAATTCAACTTTAAATCAACTTTAACTTAACTTTAACTTAACTTTAACTTAACTTTAACTTAACTTTAACTTAACTTTAACTTAACTTTAACTGAACTTTAACTTAACTTTAACTTAATTTTAACTTAACTTTAACTTAATTTCAACTTAATTTCAACTTAACTTTAACTTAACTTGAACTTAACTTTAACTTAATTTTAACTTAACTTTAACTTAACTTTAACTTAACTTTAACTTCATTTTAACTTAACTTTAACTTAACTTTAACTTAACTTTAACTTAACTTTAACTGAACTTTAACTTAACTTTAACTCAACTTTAACTTTACTTTAACCTAACTTTAACTTCATTTTAACTTAACTTTAACTTAACTTTAACTCAACTTTAACTTAACCTAACTTAAATTTAATTTTACTTTAACTTAACTTTAACTGAACTTTAACTTAACTTTTTTTTTAACTTAATTTAATTCAACTTGAACTCAACTTAATTTTAACTTAACTTTAACTTAACTTTAACTTAACTTTAACTTCATTTTAACTTAACTTTAACTTAACTTTAACTTAACTTTAACTGAACTTTAACTTAACTTTAACTCAACTTTAACTTAACTTTAACTCAACTTTAACTTCATTTTAACTTAACTTTAACTTAACTTTAACTCAACTTTAACTCAACTTTAACTTAACCCAACTTAAATTTAATTTTACTTTAACTTAACTTTAACTGAACTTTAACTTAACTTTTTTCATTTAATTCAACTTAAACTCAACTCTAACTTAACTTTAACTTAACTTTAACTTAACTTTAACTCAATTTTAACTTAACTTTAACTTAACTTTAACTTAACTTTAACTTAACGTTAACTTAATTTTAACTTAACTCAACTTTAACTTAACCTAACTTAAATTTAATTCAACTTTAACTTAACTTTAACTGAACTTTAACTTAACTTTAACTTAATTTTAACTTAATTTTATTCAACTTTAACTCAACTCTAACTTAACTTTAACTTAACTTTAACTTAACTTTAACTTAACTTTAACTTAACTTTAACTTAACTTTAACTCAACTTTAACTCAACTTTAACTTAACCTATCTTAAATTTAACTTAACTTTAACTTAACTTTAACTTAACTTTAACTTAATTTTAACTTAATTTTATTCAACTTTAACTCAACTCTAACTTAACTTTAACTTAACTTTAACTTAACTTTAACTTAACTTTAACTTAATTTTAACTTAACTTAACTTTAACTTAATTTCAACTTAACTTTAACTTAACTTTAACTTAACTTTAACTTAATTTTAACTTAACTTAAACTTAACTTTAACTTAACTTTAACTTAATTTCAACTTAACTTTAACTTAACTTTAACTTCATTCTACCTTAACTTTAACTTAACTTTAACTTAACTTTAACTTAACTTTAACTTAACTTTAACTTAACTTTAACTCAATTTTAACTTAACTTTAACTTAACTTTAACTCAACTTTAACTTAACTTTAACTTAACTTTAACTTAACTTTAACTTAACTTTAACTTAACTTTAACTTAACTTTAACTTAACTTTAACTTAACTTAACTTAACTTTAACTTAATTTCAACTCAATTTTATCTCTACGTTAACGTAACTTTAACTTTACTTTAAACTAATTACTTACTTAACTTTAACTCTACTTTAACTCAACTTTAACTTAACCTATCTTAAATTTAACTTAACTTTAACTTAACTTTAACTTAACTTTAACTTAATTTTAACTTAATTTTATTCAACTTTAACTCAACTCTAACTTAACTTTAACTTAACTTTAACTTAACTTTAACTTAATTTTAACTTAACTTAACTTTAACTTAATTTCAACTTAACTTTAACTTAACTTTAACTTAACTTTAACTTAATTTTAACTTAACTTAAACTTAACTTTAACTTAACTTTAACTTAATTTCAACTTAACTTTAACTTAACTTTAACTTCATTCTACCTTAACTTTAACTTAACTTTAACTTAACTTTAACTTAACTTTAACTTAACTTTAACTTAACTTTAACTTAACTTTAACTCAATTTTAACTTAACTTTAACTTAACTTTAACTCAACTTTAACTTAACTTTAACTTAACTTTTACTTAACTTTAACTTAACTTTAACTTAACTTTAACTTAACTTTAACTTAACTTTAACTTAACTTTAACTTAACTTAACTTAACTTTAAGTTAACTTTAACTTAATTTCAACTCAATTTTATCTCTACGTTAACGTAACTTTAACTTTACTTTAAACTAATTACTTACTTTACTTTGATTTTATTAAATAGAACTTAAACTGAGTTTATCTTTAAATAAAAATTTATTTAGTTTTATTTAACTTCAACTCATTAATTAACCACAAACTTGAATTAAATTTAACGTAAATTTAAGTAACGCTAAATATAACATAAAACTAGCAAAACTTTAACTTATTTTAACATAAATTTAATTAACCTTATCTAATTCATTAAAAATAAAACTAACTTAACTTTGACTTAACTTTAACTTTACTTCAACTTAACTTTAACTTTACTTCAACTTAACTTTAACTTTACTTTAACTTAACTTTAACTAACCTTTAATTTGACTTTTACTTAACTTTAAACTAATTTATTATATAACTTCGTTTTTATTTTGACTTAACTTGAGTTTATCTTTAAATAAACTTAATTTAGTTTTATAAAACTTCAACTCATTAATTTATCTTAACATTGAATTAACTTTAACATAACATAGTTAAACCATACCTAATTAATTTAACATAAAACATGCTTCACTTTTACTTAATTTTTACATAAATTTAACTAAATCTTATCTAATTAATTTAATAAAAATCTAACTTAACGTTAACTTAACTTTAACATGGCTTTAGCTTAACTTTAACATGGCTTTAACTTAACTTTAACATATCCTTAACTTAACTTAAACTAATTAATTAAATTGACTATAAGTCAAAGACACATAAGCATTAACTTAACTTCCACTTAACTTTAACTTAACTTAAAAATAACTTAGTTTTAACACATCTTTAACTTAGCTTTATCCTAACCTTTACTAAATAATATAATAACTTTAACTTAACTTTATCTTTATTGAAACTCAACTTGATTTTATCTTTTAAAAAACTTTAACTAACTTATTTTAATTTTAGTTTAACTTTACTTTAACTTTACACCAATATGAATTTAACTTTTGGGATCTGGCTTCGGATTCGCTAACGGGATACGGATTCAAATCCCTTATCGGGATCCAGATTCGAATTCCTGATCAGGATCTGGCTTAGGATTGTTCATGAATTAAAAAATAGAATACAGAAGAAGTACAGAATAAGTCGGAAGCAGTAGGCATTATCGCCGGAATGATCCCTATTGGCATCACTAAGGCGGAGGACAGCGAGTGCTACAGGCAGAGAGAAGCCGGAAGAGTACGGAAAGTCGTGAGAGCGGAGTCGTTGACTAAGTGGCAACAGGAGTGGGACCTCGAGTGGGACACGACGGAGAACGGTAGATGGACACATCAGTTGATACCGATTCTTTCGACCTGAGGCCACTGCTGCTTTAGGAAATACCTGCATCGGTTCGGACACGCAGCGTCATCCCTCAGTCCGGAGTGTGGCAATGTGGACGAAACGCCGGAGCATGTGGTCTTCAAATGTCCATGGTTCGAGGCAATGCGAAGGGAGATGCCCGTCCTCAACGTGGAGAATGTCGTACATGATATGTGTCGAGACGAGGGCATCAACTTCCCGTAGCTAATTCCAGCTCCACCACCATGTATCCAGAATTGCACTTAACTGGATCTGGATGAAAAAAATAAAATCAAAAATTATCAACATTGCCCTTGTTTCCGTTTGCATACAGTATATTTACCTTGAGAATATTCCCCTTGGCATGTTGTAGACCTCCTCGGTTCCGTTGGGAGAGAATTCACCCCGGTTTTGGTCGAAAAAAATCCATCTCGGCGTAGAGTCCACTCCCAATCCATGAAAGCAGCCGGCTGAAAAAAAAATTTACAAAAATTATCAAATTATATTGTTTTTTTTTTGTTTGCATTGAAAAGTTGTTTACTTACCTTAAGTATAAATGTTCTGGTTGACACGTTCCGTCTTTGGTCCCGTCGGAAGACCATTAACTCCCGAATATGGCCATCGGAGGCCAATTTCACGGCCCGAAAAAAAAAAACAAACGACTTCCACGAACGAAATGAAAACATGGCTGACCACGTAATCAGCCGCCACGAACAAAATCACAAAAAAAAAAAAAACCAACTTCCATCCGCCATTTGGTAGCCCGGCGCATGAAATTACTCTAGCGGGGCGAGTCGCCTTTCGTCCGGATCCCGGAGCGCCATTTGGTCGCCCGGCGGATGAAATTACTCTAGCGGGGCGAGTCGCCCTTCGTCCGCATCCCGGAGCGCCATTTGGTCGCCCGGCGGATGAAATTACTCTAGCGGGGCGAGTCGCCTTTTGTCCGCATCCCGGACAAAGGGCGAACGATCAGTCTTCAAGTCGCTCAATGTCAAATGACGTCACTTTTTCGCCGGCAATTCGTGTGGGCAGATACGATCCAGCGAAATCTAATGTTGTGGATCGCATCTTTTTCGCTTACGTTTATTTTTTTTCGCGCATGCAGCGCTCGCGAAAAAAGCAGCAGCTAAGCGAAAAGTTGACGTTTCGGAAGAGCGTATCTGTCAGATTTTCACTTCACCGGAGGTGTAAACTGATCGATTTCGTTTCACATGAACTGTAAACTGCGAAAAAAGGAAACTGGAAAATGTTCCACAAACATTTTTTCACAACCTTTTTCGCTAGCGAAATTTCATGATTTTTCGCGTGCTTCAATTTTCGTTTCGCTTCGATCTGTATACTAGGCTTAAACAGATACGATCCAGCGAAATCTAATGTTGTGGATCGCATCTTTTTCGCTTACGTTTTTTTTTTTTTCGCGCATGCAGCGCCCGTGAAAAGAGCAGCAGCTAAGCGAAAAGTTGACGTTTCGGGAGAACGTATCTGTCAGATTTTCACTTCACCGAAGGTGTAAACTGATCGATTTCGTTTCACAAGAACTGTAAACTGCGAAAAAGGAAACTGGAAAATGTTCCACAAACATTTTTTCGCTAGCGAAATTTCATGATTTTTCGCGTGCTTCAATTTTCGTTTCGCTTCGATCCTACTAGGCTTTACGTAAAGACCAAATCGAAACAACGAACGTCGCGTAAAAGTAGAATTTAATGAAGGCATAACCGCTTTTTCGTAGCTGGCTGTTCATAAACTACGTAGACAGTTTGGGGGGGGTTGACAATTATCCACGGCCCATACAAATTTTAATTTTTTTTTGTATGGACAATTGTCTACGCAGGGGGAGGGGGGTCAAGAATTCCAAAAAAACTGTATACGTAGTTTATGAACAGCCCCTTTGCTGTGGCTGAATTTGTTCGGTTGTTGCGATTAGATGTGTTGAGTTTGAAATTTCGGAAAGGGTGTATTCGTGCCGAGGGGGACGACTCTATCTACGTTGCAGGAAAAATTCTGTTTTGCTGTGGGTAGCTGCGTGCACGCTGAATAGATAGAAAGAAGATTAATGACGATTCTGAAGATTTCCTGCAAAAAGATGCAAGTAGATGCGAGAACTTAAAGAAGAGTTTTCGAAGATTGATTCGCTAGTGTGATTTTTTTTCAGCATCTAGTATTGAGATTTAGATGTGTCGCTCCCCTCGATTCGTGCCAAAGCCTCGTTATATCAACAATCAATACGAAACTAACGATTTTAAATTGGCTCACCACTTTAGTAGCCTATTGGTCCCAAGCAAACGATTAACGTACCCTATTCTAGTTGAAATTCTATTACTACACTATGTTTGTTTTGATTCGCTATGAAAGTTTGACAGATAACATCAGGCATGCAGAACATGCAGGGGTGAGTGAAATAGCTTGGGACTGCTTGGGACCGTTGTTCTGGTACTGAGTGAGCCAAAAATAATAATGATTTTCTTCGGGACCCAGTGGTCTTAGAGTTACCTCTATACCGGATGACGGTTGTTTTGAAATCAAATGATTTTCCTCTCAAATACTGGATGAAACTTGTTATGAGAAGGGAAAGGGCCTTCAGTTGAAATGCCTAATGCTCTCTGTAGAATGACTGTCATACTAAATGGAAATGCATATGGTATTGGTTCAGCCCCATAACGCAAATCATTCAAAACGATGATGTAAAAAATTCTATCGAACGTCATTTGCTGATCTGAGCTGACAAACGAGGTGGAAGCATATGCATCGCTATCAGAGTTTTTACGAACAAAGGTAAAGGATGAAAACCAATGTTTGGCTAATTCGTGGTAAAGGAGGTTTTCTCCACCACGAATTTTTTTTTTGTATCCATGATGGAATGGCTTATTATGGCTATTCAGTATGGAATTGTACATAATCAAATTATAAATCTAATTAAAAGCACTTGCATGTCACACTATTCTTAAATGTTTGTCCTCTAAGTGCCGTATGTTTTATAGCTAATTTTCAAACGAAAATCATCCTGTATTTGGATGACAGTCATATGGATGTTCATCATCTGACGACGAATCCAACCATAAGAAAATCATCCGAAATTCGAATGCATATTGTTAAAGGGCTCGAGCAATGCAATAATCATTCGAAGTATTGCGGATGTTTTGGTTCAGTGTAGTAGTAGTGGTGTTGCCGTGTGGTACACTGAAAAATTGAAATAGCAGGTTAGTCACCAAAGTTTTCGAGCTGCTCCGTCTGTCACTTCGTTTGTGCTAGTAGGTCCCGAAGAAACGTACTCAACTTTTTGGCTCAGCTCTGTTACTATCTTCGGTCCCAAGCTAATCGATGCACCCCTCGAAACATAGGAAAATCCACGAACCCCCCATTTTATCTGTCAAACTTTCATAGCGAATCAAAACAAACATAGTGTAGTACTAGAATGGGATACGTTAATCGATTTGCTTGGGACCAATAGCACAAACGAAGTGACAGACGGAGCGGCTCGAAAACTTTGGTGACTAACCTGCTATTGCAATTTTTCAGTGTACCACATGGCAACACCACTACTACTGGATTGTACCACATGGCAACACTACTACTAGATTGAACTAGCATTTTCACCGAATGTACTAGAATGTTTTGGTCCTATCTCTTTCACTCTACTCAAAACTGAAATGCATAAAAAAAATGACAAAATGATACACTCTTTGCACACTGTCAAAGAATCATTGTACACAAAATCAACTTTGTTCACATCAAAACAAAAAAACTAGCCCATCTGGTGAATGATGGCACAAGCTTCCCAGAAAATTCTATTACAGTGAACCACATTATTTAGGCTCTGAACCATTTGGTGGATTATTTTAACTTTTGGTTAAAATTTGACAGATGAAAAGTTATCGATTAACCCTGCTATCCGAGCATGGTTATTTCTGACAGACAAGAAGTTAAATTTTGACAACCGTGGCTCGAAAACCGGTCGATCAACAGCACGGGGATTTTCGAACATAGAAAATAACTTTCGAAATGTCACTTTTAACCACGAGTTAAATTTAACTCGGCAAATGGTTCACAGCCTTAAATGGATTTCTTCGCCAGTTAGGCTGTGAACCATTTGCCGAGTTAAATTTAACTCGTGGTTAAAAGTGACATTTCGAAAGTTATTTTCTATGTTCGAAAATCCCTGTGCTGTCGCTCGACCGGTTTTCGAGCCACGGTTGTCAAAATTTAACTTCTTGTCTGTCAGAAATAACCATGCTCGGATAGCAGGGTTAATCGATAACTTTCCATCTGTCAAATTTTAACCAAAAGTTAAAATAATCCACCAAATGGTTCAGAGCCTTAGTCGTCTGTCACTTCGTTTGTGCCAATAGGCTAGTCAAGTATGTAGTGAGATAATTTAAAATCGTTAGTTTCTACTGGTTGACAGTACCGTTAGTATATTTAAAATTAACCATCAGTCGCTGAAACTATTGTCGTTTTCGTTTTTGCCACGGGGCTGCTAAGCCAGCATTTTTCTGTTGTCCGCTATTTTTCACTCACGCTTACAACCAACGCAAAACAAACACATGCGGTGTAAGCGACAGCTGTAAAATATACAATACAGCCGCAAAGTTCGTATGTGTTGTTCAGATTTGTTATGGGCCATAAATGTATAGCCAGTTAAGAGGGGTACTGTCAAATTTGTGAAATCCCATAGTGGAAACATTTGATGTCAGTCCCGTGGTTTTTGCGGTGTAGCACCGGTGTAGTGTAAGCAGGAATAAGCGCGAGTCTTTGACAGCTCAACATCATTTGTTTGTAAACAAAGGTGCATCCTATATCTACACCCTAAAATATTTCGGTGTACGGCAGTGTAGCACCGGTGTAGCTACACCGCAAAAACGAAAACGACATAATATATGAATTATCGCGTATCTCTGTTGTTCATCATTACATACCAAGTGAAAACTTAATCATATTTTGTCGTGGGGTGTTGTGGTTGTGAGATGCTCGATAACCCTGGAGGGATCGGTTTTGCACCATCGTTGGGTTCCGAGAGCATAAAGCGCAGTTAATAACCAAAAGATGAGTATTTTAAACCATGAATTTCGGAAAAGTTCTATGCGTGATCCAGTTTGGAAGACATTTTTGGCTGCTTTCAGAGACGTCGCTTCATTTGAATAACTTTTTGTTGAGTCGGTCGTAGATTGTGGTAGTGTAAGGGGCACGGTGGCTATAGAGCAACTGTTTTTGCTTAATGAGTAGAAGATCATGGGTTAAAACCCAAGCCTCATTACATTGCTAAGTTAATATATCCAGGTCTCTATTATAGAAAATCGTTAGAGGAACGATTCAAAAAAGTAATAAGTATATTTAGACAAATGTGACGTACGCCTGAAACGGCTCGAAAGACATTGGTAACTACTTTGGATGATTTTATTTTATTGTAATATCTTCTTGTAACCGACAATGAACGATCGTCGGTCGTAGCTTGTTGTGATGTAAGGGGCACGGTGTCCTTAGAGCGACCGTTTTTGCTTACTGAGCAGAAGATCGTGGGTTATAACCAAAGCCTCTGTACATTACTGAGTTGATAGGGTCGCGTCATTTGTTTAACAGGTTTTAAAAGAGCGCATCACTTTCCAATGTGAATCCAGATCTAATTTACCCTTCCTACTAACAAAAACGTCCTTCCCGTGACAACCGTGGAGATGCAGAGGTATACTCGGTCTCTAGTAGCAACGTTGTTGAAATAACAATCCTTTCCCTCTCCGATGACCTAAAAAATATGGATTCTCCGGATTTTGTACACTGAGGCTCTGAACCATTTGGTGGATTATTTTAACTTTTGGTTAAAATTTGACAGATGAAAAGTTATCGATTAACCCTGCTATCCGAGCATGGTTATTTCTGACAGACAAGAAGTTAAATTTTGACAACCGTGGCTCGAAAACCGGTCGATCGACAGCACGGGGATTTTCGAACATAGAAAATAACTTTCGAAATGTCACTTTTAACCACGAGTTAAATTTATCTCGGCAAATGGTTCACAGCCTGAGAATAGATTGCTAGTCCCAAGCCCCGTTCATATGGTTCTTTGTGCAAATTTCGCTAAATCTGGTCAATGACGGAGTAGCAACTACTGAAATGTATGGTCATCAATGCTCATGCTCATGCTTAGGCCTAAATCATATTTGATATATATATGTTCTAACAATCACCCCTATTCTGTATTTCGTTTCGAACGAAATTCTCATACAAAAACATATTTTTTTGTATGAGAATTTCGTTCGAAACGAAATACAGAATAGGGGTGAATGTATCGAAATAAATTGTGCAAAGATTGAAAACATTTTTAAATAGGGCCAATTAGAGGACCACTAGAGTTAAAAAAGGCACACTTTCCCTAGATAAAAGAGTGCAGTTAATAAATGGAGGTCAGAATTGGACCGTGCTCTTGCTTATTCAATTCATACTTAGTTTTAGAGAACAAATTTATACCATTTTTTTTATTTTAAAGAAGCATGAAAAATGCTTATGATGGGTTTGTGAGTTAATAAAATTTCTTCAAATGGCAATCGCAATCAATGCAAGATTGGATCCATATCTTTCCGAACAATAAATGTCACTATTGGTCACTTTTAATTGATTTAAAGCAGTCACTATTTTCGATATTTTAGTCACCAAAGTCACTACTATTGTACCACATACCCACTACCAGCCCTGCTTGGCACAGAACACAGCTGGAAGCGATCTCAACTCTAAAATGTTGTCCCCTCTTGAACGGAACAATCCCGGCCCGGGTTCTATGCTTTCGGATTCGAGCAAAATGCCAATCAGTTGTTTGACAAAGATCATTATTAGTAGCTTTGATTTTCGTTTTTTACACATCGTCTCATTCTGCATAAAACCTAGACAACGAGTAGGCATTCATAATGTACAATATATATATATATATATATAGCTATAATTTATGAGTTGCTGTTATACATATGCAAGGTGCGCGAATGTGGTTGCATGCAGTGTTGAATCTTACTCTTTGCTTCTTTTGTGTGTGTTCGTGTATCGTCTGTTCGTGTATGTGTGTATGTTGTAGCTAGGTATCTGGTTTTACGTCAAAATGATGCAATTCTAGAGCTCTATTCATAGTATAATGACATTTTACATTCTTGTGTGTTTACTCAGTCGGTCAGTCTTTTCACTACCATCGGACCACCTTTGAGGGAGGGCGATAACTGTTTCCTCTCGTTCACTAGCTGGCCCCACTGGAGAATGTGTGCTGCTGCTGCAAATGGAAAGACATCAGGTGAAGCGGCTAAGAACCTTTTCTACATCTGCAAATCACTTTCCCTATGGCTGTGCGCGATATTCATTCCGTTCTCTGTTTCTAAATTCATCTGCAAGCTAATATTTTTTTTCTGTATTTTTTCTTATATTTTCGTACACTAGCTATGTAACAAAATTTGACTCACAATCATATTGCAAAACTAACGTTTTCACTCTGTTGGCATTTCAATTTTATGTCTACCTTTATTACGTGCATCCTAATATCATAAATAAGTAGAACGCAGTTCATTCGCATCTCAAAACCGGATTTTTTTTGTAGCGTTCTTTCTTTTTTTTTTATTGATCCTGACCTCTGCGGGGCCAAACGGAGGAGTTCCATACCACATTCAATCGCTTTCTTGTCTGTCTAAACATAATTGTAAAAACGAATAACTAAACAAAAATCGTACATCACAGGATAAGTCATTTGAATTTCGTTCGGCAAGAGCGCCTGACGCGTTTCGGCCAGAAGCAACGTACTAGTCAATTGAAAATAAACTAGGTAGGAGAACGGAAAAAGAGGGCTAGAGTAGTTGATCTATGTGTTCACCTAGTTTAGAGTGCCGGCCCTAGGAGATCGTTGTCATCACTGTCCGAGAGGAAATCATCCGTGTGGGTGATATCGATACGATCGATATTCTCAATCGTGCTAGCCATCATGCGTAAGTTGTCCACACCGGTCAAAAGTTGCCTTCAATTGACGAGAGAAAAAAAATGTTAATGTAAAACAATAGAAACATAGCCGATATCGACCCTACCTTAGGTTGTTTTCCGCCGATGCCGCCGCTTGCCGCAGTTCACGGGACAAATCCTGGGCGCGTGAAAATGGACGTCGGGCATGGCGCGAGCTGAAACCTCTGTTGCCTGCAACACCGCCGGATGGACCTGCATCGCTGACGCCTGCGCCAGTTCCTCCCACCGCGCCTTCCTCTTTCAGGATTTCATTCTCCTGTTTCAGGGTTTCAATCTCGGCCTAGAAATGTGAGATCCAGAGAATAAGACATAAGAAGCACATCAGTGTTGGGAAAATCGAAAAAAAAAAAATTAAAGGGTTGTGTCCTAGACACGACCGCAGTATGACGTAGAACTACGCAAAATTGATGTACGTCATGCATTTTTGATTATTATACTTTATCTTAAATTTTTAAAGTATTTCAATGTTTCGGTTATGGTTTATGTCATTTGCGCACTACGTCTAAATGTATGCCGTGTTTTTTTTCTATGAATATTATATATGGACATGAAAAATGTGTGTTTGGTGAAAAAGTCTAACTTTCTAGTTTCTAATAATACTAAAAATCGAACAATGTTCTCAAAATAGGATTTTATTGAAACGCGGGCTCGTAATCACACAAGCATTTCTGAGTAATTGCGCTACTTGAGTTCTTTTATTTTAAAAAAGTGTGTAGATTTTTATACATCAACTGAATGAGCTTCGTTTTTAGAGCACAACGATTTTTTTTTCGATACCGTGGACTTTCATCTCGATTTTTAAATCAAAGTTTAAAGCAAAATATTAACTCCACTGCTTGACACTAAACTAACAAATTGACAGCTCGCTCCCATACAAAGTCCCACAGAGGGGCGCTAAAATGGTGATATTTGCCAATGTAATCGCAATTATTTAAAATAGTTCCAGTGGTCCAATTTTAATCAAATTTCAGATTTCGGTTCCATGTTTAATGTAGATTACGAATATGCCTTTACCTCAAAACCCTTAATGAACCCAATTGGAAACAGTAGATAGAGTTTCTATCTAAATGATGCACGGTATATGCATTAGGGTTAACATCCGACGCCCCTCCTTCTTTACATATTCTGCACAAAAATACTTTCTAAGCCCCACCCCTGACAGGATTTCCCATCGTTTTTTTTATGAATTGGGTGGGGCAGAAAGTATCTTTTGTGCAGAATATTTAAAAAAAAGGATGGACATCGGATGTTTATCTAATTGCATATATAGAGGTACTAGATATGTTTTACAGTCAGTTGGTGGTAAATCACTCACAGAATAACATCAAAATATTGCGAGCGATTTTTTTTCTTCAAATTCGAAGTACTCTGTGCAGTAGTTGGGTAAAAAAATTAACGGAATTAAACTTTTTTTTACTACATTGTAGTTTGCTTAACAATTATTTCCCGGATGTTTTTTTCAGGTTCTCGCTATAGGAGAGGGGGGGGGGGGTGTGTTTTGTATAAATAACTTTTCCACCGGAGGCGAACCAGCCTAAGGCTGAAAGCCTCCTAAATAAAGCTAAATTAATTAATTAATTAACTTTTCCACGTTTCGTATTAGGGGCTGTTCATTAACTACGTAGACAATTTTTTGGGATTCTTGCCCCCTCCCTCCCCCTCTTAGTTAATGAACAGCCCCTTAGTTGAACGGGACCCAAGTCACCTTTAATCACTGACTTGCTCCTGCTTACTGCACGCCGTCCGAAGCGGTAATGAGCAGAAGCGTGACATGCTGTTTTATATCTTTTCAGAACGATGTGCAACCAAGTGGTACTCGATTATGATGACTGGGTTTGGGAAAAACGCTTATTTCATGAAAACAGTGATAAAATTATCATTTGTACATTTTTCAAAAGTTTTATTGCAGAAAAATAGATTTTTTTTTTATTTCAGCAGGTTTGTAATGTAATATCCTATCGATTGGCGTATTTGGATTTTAATTGCATCTATAAATGACAAAGTTATAAGCGTTCAAAACCTAACACTACTTTACCACACATATTTTTTGATTTGCACCCCAGTATAGTCGACAAAGACGTAGTTCTACGTCAAAAAAATGTTTTGGCAACCTTTACTAGCATCGGTTACTGATCCTACCAGCAATGGCTCCTTCAGTGTAGCAACGAGCTTGTAACTGTAATTACACACGATGCCAGATCTACGGAAACAACGGTATTTTTACGAACCCATAGATTCATATAGGGCAATGAACCCATAATGCACCCACCTGAGTTTTATTTAAGAAATTATTAAAATTAAGGTATTCCTTACCCATTAGGACTGCATCATTAGATACACCTGAGTTTATATCTTATTGAACATATTTAAAAAAAAATGCTTTGAAAAAAGGGTTCGGTGTTCTGATGTTTTACATATGTCTAGAGCAGTTTTTTTTTTTTCTTTCTTTGATTTGTTTTCCGTCGATCTTGTTTTCTGTACTTCCACACCTGAACCCAACCTATCGACCCATCAACTCATGGACCGGGGACCAACGGCTTTACTTCCCTTCCCTTCAGAGATTTTATGCGAAAATCCCGACGTAGTCGTAGACGTGATGGATGACGGCTGACGAAGATCTGTTGTCGATTCCGAAGTAACCCAAACTAGGCTCGGAAAAGCTGGCGTGGATGGCGTTTCGAGCGTTGATGGCGTCTGCGCGACCGGGCTGATGGTGATGTGGATGGACCTGGTGGTTGTGGCTGGCTTGGCTTGTGCAGGTTCCAGGTTCGTAGTATGATGTCGAGAGGCAAATATTGCTTGTCTGCCTTGGACGGAATCGAGCCAGACGTTGACTTACTGTCGGCGTTCGTTCGGTTTCGCAGCTGATTGATGTGCGAACTGATGCACCTGTCTTCAATCCCATTTTTTTTTAATAATCCATTTATAATCCCATCCATTAATCCATTTATTTTTCAAGGCTCAAATGCGTTAGCTTTGCGAAGCCGAATATTTTTTACATGATTGTGTTTACATACTGGTGATTTTTACATGACATTACATGAATATCATTTCTTACAACTAATGTTAGTAGAACGGGGGCCGATTACTCGCGGCTTACTCGACATTAGGGATTACATTTATTGATCATTTGGAGGGAGGACAAGGGAAAGCATTTTGAACTAATTTAAAACTTACACGTAAAGGATGACTAAAACACAGTAGCGTTCCGTAACCTCACTTTTTACCTGTGCACCAACTTAAAAAACCAGATTTAATACCATATTCATACTCGAATCGGTTGAAAAATACACTTAATCTTCTAGTTTACTCGATATCTATCCATTGCAAGCAATATTTTGATAATTGTTTATGTTTTGAGAGTTTGTGCCAGTGCTGTAAATTTTCATATCATTCGATTGAAGATGAACCAATACAACCATTCAATCAATTCTGTGTAAACGAATTCTCACATGACCATAATTTGAAGAGCCCCTTTCTCATTCGAAGCTCATTGTCACTGTCAATTGAGTCACTCAGTATCATTTGATATGCGACAGTGGAGTATGGAAGAAATCCAGCAAAATGGTCCCGAACAGGCAAGTCGACCCGATGTCGGATCAATGTAAGGCTAATTTAAGGTCAATGTCGACCCAATGTCGTGTTGTTGTCGGGTCAATTTTGAGTTTATGTCGGGTCAATGTCGGGTCAACATCGGGTTGGGGTTTGATAGAAGTCAGGTTGGTGTCGGGTTGGCTTCGCTTTTTTGCCGGAATGTCGACCAGAGCTTCGTTTGTGTGTAGGTTACACTCAATTGAATGATATATAGCGTTTCTCAAATGAGAATGATCCATGCCTTCGTCAAATGACTAAGCAACTGATATCACCCATTCGGAGGAGGTCCCCTTTGATAGCGAAAAGCTACTTTTCTCATTTTCATCAAAAATGCTCAAATGATTTTGAGAATTTACAGCACTGGTTTTTGTGCACAGGTAGATTGAGGTTAAGGAAACGCCACTGCTAAAACATAAAACATTAAACACATACATCAACAGCTTTAAGAAAGCTTATAAAGTCGATATCACGGCAAGCCAAGACGTCTCTAATTGGCTTAAAGGGTTGTTTTCCTCCAACCGTAAGGGAATTACACAGAACGGATCTCGCCTCATGATGCAAGGAGCAGGACCAAACAACATGCTCGATGTCGTGATAACCGTTTCCACAGGTACACAAGTTGCTGTCGGCAAGCGTAATACGGCAGAGGTGGGTGTTTAACTGACATAACCCCAAGGCTGCAAAATGCGTGTCGATGCATGTTGACATGACTGGTTCTCAGCAATACAATCACCAATCGTTATGATTCAGCCACCAATCGAAAGATATGGCTATCTAATTTTATTTTGAACAGATAGAAAACCAATTGGACCTGTGGTTGGCCAGCCGGAACGGAAAAACCCGGAAAAGTCCCGAGCAAAATGCGTGTCGATTGAAGTTGACATGACTGGTTCTCGGTGATTTGGTTACCAAATTTCAAGATTGAGCCACTATTTGAAAGGTATAACTATCTACTTTCGAACGGAACAGACAACGAACTGATTGCACTTGTGGTTGGCAAATCGGAACGGGAACACCCGCGAAAGGTGGCTCTGTGGAAATTCGGATTCACCGATAAAATGGTCAATTCCTGAAAGTAGACCTAGAGATCCGCGATTTTTTCTAAATTGCTAACAATTGTGAGCAGAGAAGAAATATACCATCAACATATCAATACTGCAACCAAGTGGCCAGAAAACGGTCCTCTGGATATCCGGAATCACCGGAAAAATAGTAAATTCTTGAAAGTAGACCTAGAGATCCGCGATTTTTTCTAAATTGCATACAATCATGAGCATAGAAGAAATAAACCATCAACATATCGATTCTGCAACCAAGTGGCCAGAAAACGGCCCTCTGGATATCCGGAATCACCGGAAAAATAGTAAATTCTTGAAAGTAGACCTAGAGATCCGCGATTTTTTCTAAATTGCATACAATCATGAGCATAGAAGAAATATGACATCAAAATATTGATACTGCTACCGGGTGGCCGGAATATGGTGCTCTGGATATCCGGAATCACCGGAAAAATAGCCAATTCTTAAAAGTAAACCTAGAGATCCGTGATTTTTTTAGAACATGTGAAGAACCCTTAGTTGAGAAGAGATATCTCAGTGCCATAGTGATTCGGTCCCCCGGTGGCCATAAAACGCCCTTCTGGATATCCGGATTCACCAGAAAAATGTTCAATTCCTAAAAGTAGTCCTAGAGATTCGCGATTTTTTCTAAATTGCATAGCATCATGAGCATAGAGTAAATATGACACCAAAATATTGATACTGCTACCGGGTGGCCGGAATATGGTGCTCTGGATATCCGGAATCACCGGAAAAATAGCCAATTCTTAAAAGTAAACCTAGAGATCCGTGATTTTTTTAGAACATGTGAAGAACCCTTAGTTGAGAAGAGATATCTCAGTGCCATAGTGATTCGGTCCCCCGGTGGCCATAAAACGCCCTTCTGGATATCCGGATTCACCAGAAAAATGTTCAATTCCTAAAAGTAGTCCTAGAGATTCGCGATTTTTTCTAAATTGCATAGCATCATGAGCATAGAGGAAATATGACACCAAAATATTGATACTGCTACCGGGTGGCCGGAATATGGTGCTCTGGATATCCGGAATCACCGGAAAAATAGCCAATTCTTGAAAGTAAACCTAGAGATCCGTGATTTTTTAGAACATGTGAAGAACCCTCAGTTGAGAAGATATATCTCAGTGCCATAGTGATTCGGTCCCCCGGTGGCCATAAAACGCCCTTCTGGATATCCGGATTCACCAGAAAAATGTTCAATTCCTAAAAGTAGTCCTAGAGATTCGCGATTTTTTCTAAATTGCATAGCATCATGAGCATAAAGAAAATATGCTGTCACCATATCGATTATGCTACCGAGGGGCCAGAAAACGGTCCTCTAGATGGCCGGAATAATCGGTAAAATTATCCATTCCTGAAAGTAGCCTAGAGTTCCGCGATTTTTTCTAAATTGCATACAATCTTGAGCTTAGAGGAAATATGCCATCGCTGAATCGATTTTGCTGCCGGGTGTCCATAAAACACCCTCGTGGATATCCGGATTCACTGAGAAAATGGCCAATTCCTAAAAGTGATCCTAGAGTTCCGCGATTTTTTTCATAAATTGCACACAATAATAATCATAGAGGAAATAAGCTATCACTATATCTATGCGGCTGCTAGGTGACCAGAAAACGGTCCTCTGGATATCCGTAATCACTGTGATCAAGGGCAATTCCTGAATGTAGACCTAGAAATCCGTGATTTTTTAGAACGTGTGAAGAACGTTCAGTTGAGATGAAATACCTCAGTGCCATATTGATTCGATCCCCCGGTGGCCATAGAACGCCCTTCTGGTTATCCGGATTCACCGGGAAATTGGTTAATTACTAAAAGTAGTCCCTGAGATCCGTGATTTTTTATAAATTGCATACAATATTGAGTAAAGAGGAAATATGCCATCACCATATCAATTCTCCTTCAGGGTGGCCAGAAAACGTTCCTCAGGATATTCGGATACATCGGAAAAGTAGTAATTTTTACAAAGTGGTTCTAATGCTATGTGAATTTTTAGTAAATGTATTGATCCTTCGGGAAATTAGTCCATTCCTAAAAATGGTCCTAGAGACCCGCGATTTTTTCTTAATTGGATTCTATCGTGAGCATAGAGAAAATATGCCATCACTATATCGATCCTCCTCCAAGTGATCTGAAAACGGTCCTCTGGACATCCTGAATAAACGGGACCAAGGTCAATTCTTGAAAGTAGACCTAGAGATTTGCGATTTTTTAGAAAATGTGAAAAACTCTTAGTTGAGAGAGATATCTCAGTGCCACATTGATTCAATCCCTCAAAGGCCATAGAAGGCCCTTCTGGATAATCGGAAACACCGGAAAAATAGTGTATTCCTAAAAGTGGTTATGTACCTCTCATAATATCAGCGCTAGCTGGTGTTACTAGCTCGCTGATCGTCTGCCTACTTACGTTGCAGGTTCAACAGCATTTGAGCGACTGCCCTGTTGACGGCATCCCAGGTGCCCTCCTCTCGACGCATTTCCTCGCCGACATTAATTGCGCCAAGGGCAGACATCTCCCTTCGTATTGTTTCGAATCGAGGTCGAAGACCACGTGATGAGTATATGTATGTGTGTTATACAATTTTGAGTAATGTTTTTCTCACTAACCACTGGACCGAATTGCATGCGTTCGGATATGTCATGTGTCCGGATGTGTCCAATGTAATTCTGGGCACTTTTTATAACATTGCACTTGGTTTTAATTCTCATGTTATGAGGTATTATATGAGGTGTTACTGAGAATCACGTTACTCAAAATTGTTTAACACACAAAGACACACACCACACACCACACACCACACACGTGGTCGTGTGGGAAGTCTAGGCTACTGAAGAGAGTAAAGCTGGGTTTAGACAGGGCAAGTCAATTGATCAAATCAGTTGAATTCAACTGACTTGAACGCGAATTGAACGTGTAAACCATGCCATTCAACTGACTTGATCAACTCACTTGAATTGAAAAAAGTTGAACCAGGCTCAACTTTTCAAGCCAATTGAATTCAACTGAGTTGATCAATTGACTTACCTTGTCTAAACCCAGCTTAAGGAGTTGTTTTCAGTAGGAAGGCACTAGATGATTAGTGAGTTCACATCGTGGTCAAGGGTACATATGGGTATAAACTCGATTACTGCATAACAACACCACAAAACAAAGCCAGGTTTTTGAAGCATTTTTATCCATACTATAAAAAAATTTAAAAAAGGGGCAGATCCCTAAGCGGCGGGCATCTCTCAATACCGGGCATTGCTTTTATCCACGGTTTCATGCGTGTTATTCACGTGTTTTGGCATGTAAGCTTCTTCTTATTTCTTGTCTTATACTTCCATTGACCGTTGAAATCATGGAAATCATCAATGTCCGAGCAATGAGATATGTCGCGCTGGGGGATCTCCCCTTACATATGTACAGACATAGGGGTCCCATAGGCCCCAATTCATGTATTGGTATTGGCATCGACGTCTCTCAATTCATAACTGTGGAAGTGCATTTAGAACACTAATACCCCGTTCACACTACAACCTATATCATGTAATATAGGCTGTATTGCACCGAGCACTCATATAGGATTTCCAGTGAAAACTAAATGTATGAGTGCTCATTGCAAGACAACCTATATTATATGATATAGGTTGTAGTGTGAACGAGGTACACAGCAAAAAAATAATTTTGATATCACATCAAAGTGGATGCACTACAATCATGTCGAAAATTTCATGTAATTTTTATGACCACATAAATAAACAAATGCAGTAAAAGCAGCGTAATGTCAGTTCATGCATTGTATTAATGATAATTTTGTCCTTTTTAGCAAGTAATATTACACCATATTTTCGACATGATTGTAGTGCATCCACTTTGACGTGATATCAAAATTATTTTTTTGCTGTGTATAAGTTGAGAGCACGCAATAAGGTAATATGCGATAAGCAATAAGATTTAAATGCGAAGAAGAAGAAGTTGTACAGACATATTCTGATCTCGTCGAGCTTACTTGAATGTTTTTTGAAACTTGGCATCGGATCAAAAGACGGTTTTCTTAGCGATACGTATACTCTCCTCTGTAAAAAAAGTTGTAATGTAATGTGTAAAAATGTAATATAAATCTATGTAATCCATGTTTCAAAATTGCTAAAAGCAGATACAATATTACATACATGTATGTGAATTTGATCACAGTTTCTTAGTACATTGTACAATGTTATATTACCCAATAAGCCCATTGACAAATGTGCAGATGGTTTTGTGAAATATTGAATAGGTTTGTTGTGTGTGTACTAACACATTTTTTACTGTAATTCTATGTTTGCACTACGGAGTTATAACATGTTACATCAAGATAGCCTTGTAACATTTTATAACCCGTTATGCGAACGGCACAAGTGGTGTTTCTTGTTTTAGCGTGATTTGTTTATTTTTGAAGCCATCCATATTTCAAATTCAATCTATTCGAAAGTGACGTGTTTCGCTTTGTCTGAATAAAAAAAATGAGTGAATCAAGTGATTGGGAAGAAAGTGAGGATGAATCGGAATGCTCGATTGATGAGGAAATGGTGGTGGAAGAATATTCCGAGGAGGAAGACATAATTATTGGTGATGACAATGAAGAAACTATGGGTGAAAGTCAACTGAATGTGTATACATCAAAAAGTGGTAAGCAATAATGCCAGAAGCAACAACATTCCTGTTACTGTGGCTAATGACAATAAGATAATTGAATGACAGAGATGCTGAGGATAGCTGTCTGATGTCCTTTGTATAAGATCCTGCTCAACTGGCTTGTTGGTGTTAGTGATATGAGGCAATGTTTAGTGGTGTTTGTATTTTATCATAATGTTTACTTTTTTTTTGCATGAACTGCAGTGGTAACGTCACGTTGGATATTCGCTATATGGAACGTTCGTAGGTCTCACGCGTCGTCACTGTACGCTTGCTCAGCAATGTTCACAATATTTTTGCTGCTAATGCAAGCAAGCTATCTGTTGGGCCAGATCTATAATATATGTGTAGTATCGGACATCGATCTATGCCATGGTTTTGTCAATGTTATGAAGTATAGGAGGAAGGTGGTAAAGTTCGAGAATCTGTTTGTATTACTTAGTAAAACAAAAATAACGTAAACTAATAAAAACATTTCGTCAATATTTGCAAGGACAGGACTGAGATTTTTTTCGGCGCCGGTGGTGTAGGGTAAGCGTGACTGCTCTCTCACCCCAATGGGTCTGGGTTCAATCCCAGCCGAGGTCGGTGGGATTTTTCTGAGGCATAAAAATCTCTGGTCACGTCTTCCTTCGGAAGGGAAGTAGAGCCGTTGGTCCCGGCCCTTATGCGTTGATGGGTACGATATCCTTAAGCAGGTGTGGAAGCTGCCTCTCTGCACATTCGATTGTCGTCAATGGATGGCAATCGATATCCGTCGGTGATTGGCACTAGATTGCGGAACAGAAAACCGACGTTAACAAAAAAAAATAGAACAGCAGGTAACTCAGGACCATATTTTGAAATCTACCACATGTCAGAAGAATCCGGATATCCAAGTTAATATTCTATGACTACCACGTGAGTGAATCGATATGACGCAGATAAATTTCAATTTTTCTCAGCATTCTGAGCATTTATTAAAGTCAAAAAATCATAGGTCCAGGCACACATTCAAAAACTGACCACTTTTATGAAGAATCTGGATATTCGGAAGGGTGTTTTATGGCTACTGGGTGTTTGAATTAATATGGTACTGAGATGTATCCTCCTCGCAGAGTTTTATGATTACTTTTACGGTGATTCGGGAAATCCAGTTTTATGGTGGCATAATCAATATGGTGATGGCATTTTTTCTCTATGCTCAAGATTGTACGCAATTTAGAAAAATATTATGGACCTCTAGGACTAATTTAAGGAATTAACCATTTTACCGGCCTTTTATAGCTTCCGGGGATCGAATCAATATCGCGCTGAGACATATTTGTTCAAATAAGCGCTCTATTCATTTTCTAAAAACTTGCAGAGCTCTAGGTCCACTTCCTGAAAATGACTAGTTTTCCAGTGATTCCGTATATCCTGAGAACCGTTTTCTAGCAACCCCGGGCAGAATCTATATGGTAGTGGTATATTTCCTCTATACTCAAGATTGTATGCAATTTGGAAAAAATCGCGAATCTCTAGGACTACTTTTAGGAATTGACCATTTTTCTGGTGAATCCGGATATCCAGAAGGGCGTTTTATGGCCACCGGGGGACCGAATCACTATGGCACTGAGATATCTCTTCTCAACTAAGGGTTCTTCACATGTTCTAAAAAATCACGGATCTCTAGGTTTACTTTTAAGAATTGGCTATTTTTCCGGTGATTCCGGATATCCAGAGCACCATATTCCGGCCACCCGGTAGCAGTATCAATATTTTGGTGTCATATTTACTCTATGCTCATGATGCTATGCAATTTAGAAAAAATCGCGAATCTCTAGGACTACTTATAGGAATTGAACATTTTTCTGGTGAATCCGGATATCCAGAAGGGCGTTTTATGGCCACCGGGGGACCGATTCACTATGGCACTGAGATATCTCTTCTCAACTAAGGGTTCTTCACATGTTCTAAAAAATCACGGATCTCTAGGTTTACTTTTAAGAATTGGCTATTTTTCCGGTGATTCCGGATATCCAGAGCACCATATTCCGGCCACCCGGTAGCAGTATCAATATTTTGGTGTCATATGCTCATGATTGTAAGCAATTTAGAAAAATCGCGGATCTCTAGGTCTACTTTCAAGAATTTACTGTTTTTCCGGTGATTCCGGATATCCAGAGGACCGTTTTCTGGCCACTTAGTTGCAGAATCGATATGTTGATGGTATATTTCCTCTATGCTCATGATTGTAAGCAATTTAGAAAAAATCACGGGTCTCTAGTTTTACTTTCAGGAATTGGCTATTTTCCCGGTGATTCCGGATATCCAGAGGACCGTTTTCTGGGCACTTGGTTGCAGAATCGATATGTTGATGGTTTATTTCTTCTATGCTCATGATTGTAAGCTATTTAGAAAAAATCGCGGATCTCTAGGTCTACTTTCAAGAATTTACTATTTTTCCGGTGATTCCGGATATCCAGAGGACCGTTTTCTGGCCACTTGGTTGCAGAATCGATATGTTGATGGTTTATTTCTTCTATGCTCATGATTGTAAGCAATTTAGAAAAAATCGCGGATCTCTAAGTCTACTTTCAAGAATTTACTATTTTTCCGGTGATTCCGGATATCCAGAGGACCGTTTTCTGGCCACTTGATTGCAGAATCGATATGTTGATGGTTTATTTCTTCTATGCTCATGATTGTAAGCTATTTAGAAAAAATCGCGGATCTCTAGGTCTACTTTCAAGAATTTACTATTTTTCCGGTGATTCCGGATATCCAGAGGACCGTTTTCTGGCCACTTGGTTGCAGAATCGATATGTTGATGGTTTATTTCTTCTATGCTCATGATTGTAAGCTATTTAGAAAAAATCGTGGATCTCTAAGTCTACTTTCAAGAATTTACTATTTTTCCGGTGATTCCGGATATCCAGAGGACCGTTTTCTGGCCACTTGATTGCAGAATCGATATGTTGATGGTTTATTTCTTCTATGCTCATGATTGTAAGCTATTTAGAAAAAAATCGCGGATCTCTAGGTCTACTTTCAAGAATTTACTATTTTTCCGGTGATTCCGGATATCCAGAGGACCGTTTTCGGGCCACTTGGTTGCAGAATCGATATGTTGATGGTTTATTTCTTCTATGCTCATGATTGTAAGCAATTTAGAAAAAATCGTGGATCTCTAAGTCTACTTTCAAGAATTTACTATTTTTCCGGTGATTCCGGATATCCAGAGGACCGTTTTCTGGCCACTTGGTTGCAGAATCGATATGTTGATGGTTTTTTTCTTCTATGCTCATGATTGTAAGCAATTTAGAAAAAATCGTGGATCTCTAAGTCTATTTTCAAGAATTTACTATTTTTCCGGTGATTCCGGATATCCAGAGGACCGTTTTCTGGCCACTTGATTGCAGAATCGATATGTTGATGGTTTATTTCTTCTATGCTCATGATTGTAAGCTATTTAGAAAAAATCGCGGATCTCTAGGTCTACTTTCAAGAATTTACTATTTTTCCGGTGATTCCGGATATCCAGAGGACCGTTTTCTGGCCACTTGGTTGCAGAATCGATATGTTGATGGTTTATTTCTTCTATGCTCATGATTGTAAGCAATTTAGAAAAAATCGTGGATCTCTAAGTCTACTTTCAAGAATTTACTATTTTTCCGGTGATTCCGGATATCCAGAGGACCGTTTTCTGGCCACTTGATTGCAGAATCGATATGTTGATGGTTTATTTCTTCTATGCTCATGATTGTAAGCTATTTAGAAAAAATCGCGGATCTCTAGGTCTACTTTCAAGAATTTACTATTTTTCCGGTGATTCCGGATATCCAGAGGACCGTTTTCGGGCCACTTGGTTGCAGAATCGATATGTTGATGGTTTTTTTCTTCTATGGTCATGATTGTAAGCAATTTAGAAAAAATCGTGGATCTCTAAGTCTTTTTTCAAGAATTTACTATTTTTCCGGTGATTCCGGATATCCAGAGGACCGTTTTCTGGCCACTTGATTGCAGAATCGATATGTTGATGGTTTATTTCTTCTATGCTCATGATTGTAAGCTATTTAGAAAAAATCGCGGATCTCTAGGTCTACTTTCAAGAATTTACTATTTTTCCGGTGATTCCGGATATCCAGAGGACCGTTTTCTGGCCACTTGGTTGCAGAATCGATATGTTGATGGTTTATTTCTTCTATGCTCATGATTGTAAGCAATTTAGAAAAAATCGTGGATCTCTAAGTCTACTTTCAAGAATTTACTATTTTTCCGGTGATTCCGGATATCCAGAGGACCGTTTTCTGGCCACTTGATTGCAGAATCGATATGTTGATGGTTTATTTCTTCTATGCTCATGATTGTAAGCTATTTAGAAAAAATCGCGGATCTCTAGGTCTACTTTCAAGAATTTACTATTTTTCCGGTGATTCCGGATATCCAGAGGACCGTTTTCGGGCCACTTGGTTGCAGAATCGATATGTTGATGGTTTATTTCTTCTATGCTCATGATTGTAAGCAATTTAGAAAAAATCGTGGATCTCTAAGTCTACTTTCAAGAATTTACTATTTTTCCGGTGATTCCGGATATCCAGAGGACCGTTTTCTGGCCACTTGGTTGCAGAATCGATATGTTGATGGTTTATTTCTTCTATGCTCATGATTGTAAGCAATTTAGAAACAATCGCGGATCTCTAGGTCTACTTTCAGGAATTGACCATTTTATCGGTGAATCCGAATTTCCACAGAGCCACCTTTCGCGGGTGTTCCCGTTCCGATTTGCCAACCACAAGTGCAATCAGTTCGTTGTCTGTTTCGTTCGTAAGTAGATAGTTATACCTTTCAAATAGTGGTTCAATCTTGAAATTTGGTAACCAAATCTCCGAGAACCAGTCATGTCAACTTCAATCGACACGCATTTTGCTCGGGACTTTTCCGGGTTTTTCCGTTCCGGATGGCCAATCACAGGTCCAATCGGGTATCTACCTGTATTAAATGAAAGACGATAGCCATACCTTTCGAATGGTGGCTAAATCATAAAGATTGATCATCGCATTATTGAGAACCAACCATGTCAACCATGAATCGACACGCATTTTGCAGCCTTGGGGCTTTGAGGAAGTTTTTATGGCTTGGGGTTATGTCAGTTAACGAACAGTGATTGGCCATGAGCCTGGACATTACACGAATAAAATCACGACTCATATCCAACCAACCCACATATTGAACATCACCTGCCCCACTCGCTCGAAAATCACTCCTGATACCCATTTACACGAATTGTTAGAGTGCACCTTGGCGTAGACTAGATCACGCAAATATGCGTACTTCCAAATTCCTCCTTGTGGTCCCTTGAAAGTCCATGTGGATATCCTGGCCAGCCCGGGGGTCACCGAAGTTACGTCGATGGTTGAGTTCCTGCCGCCAGGTGGGACGACCGTTATGGGTGATCCATCGTTGAGCAAAATCAGGTTTGATTCCTCAATCGAGGTCGACTAACTAACTCCCGCGATTGCTGGTTGTGAATTCTGGGCTCCAGGATTTGTGATGTGCGTTGAAATTCGCTCCTATCACTGTTTCCCAGTCCATCTCTTTGAGGAATTCGAGAAAACGTTATCTTCTTGCGAGCCACGTTGCTCGAACCCCTCGAAGGTGGTAGGTAGGCCGAGAGAAAATTGATTTGGTGGGATCCCCGTTTTAGTTTGACTCCCACTACTTCCAGCAGGTCGAAATCGGGAGTTTCGATTGCTTCCGCTACGAACCCGTCTGTCACCAGGATTGCCACTCCACCGTATCCATCGAATCGTCTCTTGGGGAATAGCTTGTGTCCCTTATGCTCTGCTTTTCCCAAAACAGAACTTCATCAGGTCCCAGCTCAGCTGTCCGATGAATTTCTCAAACTCCGTGGCTTTGTAGCAGTTTCCGCTGTATCATGACCTGCCGCTTCTCTCCGGCTCG
The DNA here is from genome assembly GCF_037179485.1 of Ochlerotatus camptorhynchus. Lineage (NCBI taxonomy): Eukaryota > Metazoa > Arthropoda > Insecta > Diptera > Culicidae > Ochlerotatus > Ochlerotatus camptorhynchus. The sequence continues at coordinate 6,783,911 of NW_027040988.1, forward strand.
CTTTGCCGTTCCTGGCCTCCTAATTCGTGATGCTCCTGTTGCTCCGTTTCTGTCCCCGGCCTTGCTTTGTCCGTTCTGCCTTGGCGCTAAACGTTTCTCCACTTTCCTCCGGCGCACCTGCACCTTCCCTCGGCCACGATCCTTGGGCCGGTGCTGGAGTGTCCGGGCCCCGTTGAATCCTGACCGCACAACTTAGGAAATTCTTCTTGATCCTCCAGACCTGGGAAACGGTTTTGTAATTTTGGATACGACTTTTCAGCTTTCGTGTAGGGGGCTTTTTCCAACAGCATCTTCTTCAGAACACTGCTTTTTCGCTCATGTTCCGGGCAGTTTCTGTCATTCGCTGGGTGATTTTAGTGGCCGTTTACGCAGAACGGAGAGTTTGCGCATTCCGCGTTCTGGTCGTTAACTTTGCTGCAATTACTGCACAACATCCTCCCAGTACATCTCGCTTTTGAGTGCCCAAACTTCCAACAATGTGCACACTGCTTTACCGGGAAGATGTACAGCTCCAACCGAAAAATTGACTCCATACATTTTTACTGAGACTGGCGCCTCTCTGCCTTGTACGGTCACCTTTACGTTCCTCGTGTCAACCAGTACGCCGTCCTTGTTCTTCTTCTTGGTCCTTTCCACCTTTAACACGGGAACGCTGGTGATGATGAAAGCTCGCATCTCCTCTTCCGTGAAGTCAAGGGGGACGTTCGCGACGAAAACTAGCGGCTGTCTGTGCCCCTGCGGCACACGAATATCTTCGAGTTCTTCACGTCCAGTTTGACTCTCGACAGCTGAGCAAAATCACCTGCGGAATCGAGGTCCGGAACTTACCGATTTTGGTGCTTTCCTTGTACGTTGTGAATCCACCTTCTCGTAGAAGTTTTCCTACTGCCGCCGGGTGACTCGGGCAGGGGTTTTCGTACCTGATCGGTTCTAGGTAGACTACCTTCGATGCCGTGTCTGTTGTGCTGTTGCATAATCCCGGGGTTGGGTTATTCGACGAACCTCCTGCTGTGGTAACGTGTGGTTGGTCCCGTCTTGTACCTCCAGTGGTCAATGAACCCACCTTCCTGCGATCGCGTCATGATTCCTTGGCTCGCCTGTGTCATATTTTTCTTTCCTTTTACTTCTCGATTTTCTTCAGTTGTCACTAACTTCTTTACTCACAAATTTTTGCTCTCCTCCTAATCACTAATTTCAAGTTTTTTTTTTTCGTCTAACGGTTTTTCTCACTGAATATCACACATTTATTTCCTTATACGGGCGAGCCATATTTGCTCCTCCACACAAAAATTTCCAAACCAAATTCGACTTTTTTGGAGCCTGCACCCCACTATCTACGACTGAAAAATAGCGGAAAATGCGCTCCGCGTGCCGAAATCCGAAATTCACCGGTGTTTCGGCCACTTTGACGATTTTTTTGCACGGGAAAACAAATGCATTCACTGCTGGTCAGGCACAGTAAAATTTTCGTTGCTTGTCTTTTTTTTCAAGCAACGCGGCCCATGCAGCATCAATTTCATGAATGCACGCTTAAATGCGTTTACTCAAACGTGTGAAAAGTTTGTTCTTAATATCAGACAGTAGCAAAAATAGTCAGGGTTATTCTGCGTGGCGAATGAGGTGAGACGACAATTGTTACCTCGCAGTCACATGAGTCTTCTCACTCTATTCCGACAGTCGACTCGGGTGACACGAGAGGTTCATTCTTAGGTGAGTTGCAAAGTGACTCGGTGTTCATTCGCCGAAATGTCAGTTTGCTTTGTTTTTCGAAAAGGGCCTACACAGTTTTTGTAGGTTCATTTATCAGTTTTAACGCAGGTTTTTATTTTTTACTACGAACATGCGTTTCGAGTCGTATTCCATGTGAAACAAGGTAGATTAAAATATTCTATTTTTTTCTTAAACATAATCCGCGTTCACATGTTCGAAACCATGTATAAAAATATCATTAAAATGAATTGAAAATGTTCGGTTTGTGCTAGACCCTTTCAGTTTTTGCTGTTTGTTGTTTTCGATTGCGAACGAAGATTGTTTTCCGATCGTGTTTTTTTTTTAAATTATTAATACACTGGAACCTCCATTTACGAACCAAACCGGCGCGGCGGTTCGTAAATCGAACCAGACGTAACAAAAACTCATTACTGTGGGAATCCTTGGGAATTCTGTGAACAACATCTCAATGTGGGTATTTTTGGAATCTTGATGACGTGTAGGGACCGGAAACCTATGTCTGACGCCTTTTTCAAATTCTATATGGCTTCCGGTTGGAGAAAAAATCGGAATTTTTGTCAAATGTCCCACAATATGGGTATTTTTGGAATCTTGGTAACGTGTAGGGACCGGACATCGATGTCTGAGGCCGTTTTGAAATTCAATATGGCGGCTTCCGGTTGGAGAAAACTTGGAAATTCTGTCAAATACCCCTTACTATGGGTATTTTTGGAAAGGGGGTGCCGTATATCGACCGGAAATCCAAGCCCGACGCCATTTTGATATCCAAGATGACGGCTTCCGGTTAAATAAAAACTGGGATATTCTGTCAAATACAACGCCTTATGAGTATTTCAGGAATCTTGGTGACGTGCTGGGACCGGAAATCGATGTCTCACGCCTTTTTTGAAATTACAGTTACAGAAAAATTGAAAAATACTATCAAATACCCCTCAATATGGGTATTTTTGCTTGTGGTGATGTGTAGAGACATTTTGAATTCAATATGGTGATTTCTGTTCGAGAAAAACTTGGAAATTCTGTCCAATTGAGGGGTAATAATGGGTATTTTTGGAATCGGAGTGACGTGTAAGGACGGAATACCCATCCGTATTTTTCTGGATTTCAAAAAGGCGCCAGACATTGCTTTCCAGGCTCTACACGTCACCTCGATTCCAAAAATACCCATATGGTGGTGTATTTGACAGTGTTTCCAAGTTTTTCTTCTACCGGAGCCCACCATCATGGATTTCATCATAGCCTCAGACATGAATTTCCGGTCGATTCCAAAAATAATCATATTGATATCATATCATATTTGACAGTATTTTTATATTTTCCTCTACCTGGAAACTGTCATTTGGATTTCAAAAAGGCGTCCGATATGGATTTACGGACTCTAGACGTCATCCCGATTTCAAAAATACCCATATTGTAGAGTATTTGACAGAATTTTCAGGGTTTTCTCCAACCGGATGCTGCCATCTTGAATTTCAAAACGGACTCAGACATCGATTTCCGGTTCTCACACGTCTGCCCAACTCCAAAAATACCTATATAGTGGGGTATTTGACAGAATTTCAAAGTTTTATAGTTCACCAACCGGAAGCCGCCATTTTGAATGTCAGAAAGACATCAGACATGGTTTTCCGGTCCCTACACGTCACCCGGATTCCAAAAATACCCACATTGAGGGGTATTTAACAGAATTTACAAGTTTTTTTTCCAACCGGAAGCCGCCATCTTGAATTTCAAAGAGGCGTCAGACATCTATTTCCGGTACAACACGTCACCAAAATTCCAAAAATACCAATATTGTGGGTATTTCGCCATATTGAGGAAGCCGGAGAAACAAAAAAAAAATTGATTGAAATAAATTAAGAAGTAATAAATTACCGAAAACCGCAACCATCGCTTATATAACTCTAAGGTTTTCCATGCAGTCGACAGCAGCGGAGGTTACGACTCTTGTCACTTAAAATCGTCACTTCAGTACGACTTTTGTCACCGAAATACGACTGTGAGAATAAGGTGAGAGTTCACCGGGTTCATCCTAAGTGACTTTTCTCACCTCACTCGCCAGCTGGAATCGGGTGACACGAGTGACTCGAGTCACCTCACCTCATTCGCCACGCAGAATAACCCTGAGTATTCAAAATTAATACGTAACAACCTCCACCAGTAGATCTACAGCTGTTCTTAGGATTCCGATCGCAACGAAAGACCTCGTAGTCAGAACCGAAAACTTAACTTGAAAGCGTTCGAGAATCGAGCCACGTTTCGGACAGGACAATTTCATCGTAGCTACGATCCGATAATACTACTTAGTCGGTACTCTTCAACATCAGAATTCATTCCACCGGCGTTTTGGTAGAAGATCACGACGTCATGCTTACGGCAAGGAATCGAACGACAGTTCTCCCTGGAAATCACAGATACATCAGGCAATAACTGACCATCATCGAGTCTGATTGAATACTTCCCATAGTGAGTGGGTTGGAAGACCCCTCTCCACATCCGACAGCAGGTCGGAACGACCAAGACGAACTAAGGCTGGACTGAAAAACCCGCCGTCTCTTCCATGAGGCTTTCTACAGCGCGTTCCGGGTTCCCAGGATTGGGAGTTATAGAGGCATCATCACATGCCTAACCTAGTCCGAATTGCTGAAAATTTGATCGGCACTTGTACCAAAGATGAATACTAAGATGAAACTGTCGGAAGAAAAACTTTCTATTGTAGTGTCTTATTTCACGGTCCCTTTCATCCAATGAGAACCCCCCGTATTCAAGGTAATTTTATGATTTTGCTGCCCCTTCGGAAGAGATGAAATTTTGCGCTCATTTTTATCAAAACAATCACACCAAAATCAGAGATGTCCCATTTTTTAATTACTCGATTAACAACTAATCGATTATTTTTTGTTCGCTGTGCTGCCATTTTTCCACCAGAGAGAGTGCAGCACATGTTTGAAACGATCGGTGATGATCCTGTGGAGATGTTAATGCTTATATCGGCATGATCTAACCGATTATAAATAGTTTACTTTTCGGTTCGTTAATCGATTAAACGATTATTTGAATGAAAATCGGACATCACTAGATGAATGTGAAACGTTATTTCAAATATAAGGCCGTTCATAAATAATGATACAATTTGAAAGGGACCGGGGCTAATCACAAATTACGTCTCCATGGTAACTGAAATAAACACGAGTGTTCACCGGTTGCTTGTACTTGCCTGTAAAAGCATACTGGAAGTCTCCTGATCCATATCCAGCCACAGGTCCAGGACGACTATGCTGAGCGCTGGCAGGAATCGGCATGACTGGGCTGGAGGAACCAGGAACTTCCAAAAAGCGGTTTATTGTGCGTCCCGGAGTGAATTAGGATAGTACGAACAGTAAAGCGGATGTTGTAAATTAGCAGTATCAGAAGATATTCTCAACAGGAAACAGCCGGCAGATGCTTGAGGCGTTGCACTGGAACACGGAAGATGATCAGGCAAATTACAGTAACTATTGTATGTATACTTGGATGAAGACGATGATTGGGAGACCCACCACCGAACTCGACCGCAGGGCCAGAACGACTCTGATGGCAGGAAATAGAACGAATATGATGTCGGGAAACAACTGGCGCGGCTGGATTGAGTGGCTCGAGGTCTCCCATAATGCGACAGGCAGTGCGTTCTGGTTTACACCGTTCCAATTCACAACGCAGCATCCAATTCTGAATCAGCATACTGGGCCTAGCCCGGAGATGAGAGTTGAGAACTCGGAAGCTCCCGGAACAGGAGAGTTCGTCATTGGAGTAGGCGTGTTCGAACCTGGCATCCACATTTTTTTTTAAATGTCTTGAAATTCACGGAACAAAATTCCTTTCGGCCATGTATCCGATGTAAGAGCAACTTCGTGTAGTTTGGGAGCCAATCCGACTTTATACGAGATGAAGCTCATACGGCTGATGTCGGATACTTTTTTGACTAGTGGCTCAACCTTAATCGGATCATCGCACTGTACACAACCTTTGACCAGCTTCTTGATTGATTCCGATTTCACGCTAGGATGTATACGAGAAAGGTACAACCAAATCAGCTCGGTGGGTTCAGGGACAGTAAGGACCTCGATAACGACATTGTCATCCGTTACTGCTTTAGTACCACCAACAAGAGGTTCCCTAATAAAATGGTTATGGTTATTTTGCTTAACGACGTGTTCAGAGTAGCATTCAAACCATTTGTGGAAAAGTTCAATCGTTTGGGTTATCATTCGGTTATGGTATTTTTATTAGGGTTTGCTGGTGAGCGAGCCTTTATCGCGGCGCCGTTTTAATGACGGTTCTTCTTCTTTCCTTTATTTAACGTTGGTCTCTGTTCCGCAATCTAGTGCCAATCACCGACGGACGGAAATGTGCAGGAAGGCAGCTTCCACGCCTGCGTAGGATATCGCACTAAAGAGACTGGATTGGGTAAAGAGGCGACATCTTATCCATTTGACAGGTCTTCTGCTCGATTGGAATAACTTTTCCTATGACTTTGACAGATAATCGATTGTTCCAATTTTGACATGTCGTCTCTTTATAAATTTAGCCTCTTTAATCGCACCCATTCAAAAACACATGGGCCGGGACCAACGGTTTTTCTTCCCTTCCGAAGGAAGACGTGACCAGAAATTTTTATGCCTCAGAAAAATTCCACCGACCTCGGCTTGGTTGAACCCAGACCCATTGGGGTGAGAAAGCAGTCACGCTTACCACTACACCACCGGCGCCGGCTTAATGGCGGCTGACGCATGAGATCGCTGGAACCCAAGTGTGTCGGAGTTGTCAATGCGATTCGTTTCAACAGCTGAGCTGCTGAGCCATTTTCTTCCTACGCTCAGCGTGTGCGATTTCCTATGCTCGCCTGGATAAGATCGGACAATAGACGTTATCGGAGGTTCGTCGCTTGCCGAGTGGGGGAGATTTTGGACAAAACGGATGGTGAAGACTGGCGCTGGATCCCCTCGAAACAAAACGGGCCGATGAAGCGACTAAGTGAAAAAAGGGGCCGTACCTCGGCTCCGAAGCCAGTTGGGTCCAAGGTCCCGAGTTTCTACGTCGTCCGGAAGGAGAGTGGCCGAAGAAGAATGCAGCAGAACCGTCGAAAACCACTGAAGAGTTACGTGCTTGCCTTGTTCATCGAGAGGTTGTGATGGTTGTGATGGAACAGTTGGTGAATTTCAGTCGCTTCTCCAAGTGGGAACGTCTGTTAAGAGCCGTGGCATACGTTATTTGAGTCCTGGATAATGCCCGTCGTCGCAGATTGGGGCAACCCAAGAAAACAGGAAGCTTGTTGCAAGACAGTCGGAAGCAGCTCTTTGGTGTCTAGTACAAGCCGAAGCCTACCCGAATGAAGTCGCCGTGCTGCTCTGATTAGGGATATTGATAAATCAAGCAAGATCTACAAGCTGTCACCGTTTACCGACGAGAGAATGTGTGTGTCGGGTGTGTCGTATGATTTCAAGTCAAATTTGTTGGATCGTTGAGTTTCGTTGTTTGGTCGTCAAGGATGTCATTCCAGCCAAGTACTTTGACTTGAACACCATTTTTCACATCAACCCTTGTGGGCTGTTCATCATTGGTGGACCACAGGGTGCCGCTGGCCTAACTGGTCGTAAGATCATCGTAGACACTTATGGAGGTTGGAGCGCTCACGGTGGTGGTGCCTTCTCGGGCATGGACCTCACAAAGGTCGATCGCTCGGCTGCATATGCGGCTCGTTGGGTGGCCAGGCCAAGTCGTTGGTGAAGGTCGTTGTTTGGTGCAGGTTGCGTATGCAATTGGACTCGCTGAACCACTTTCGATCACAGTATTCGACTATGGAACTTCCAAATACAGCCATAAGCAACTACTAAACATTGCACAGTGGTCCAGAATGCAGATTTAGGTGGAATGATATGTTTTGAGCCTGAAATTGAAACTTTAGACTAAAAGTCTCTTCTACAAAGTTGTTCCTTATAGTTAGGCCCTGATTTTTATGACAATGAATTCTAGGGTGGTTCCTATTATCATTAAAATCAAAAATCTAACTTTTTTGTTTGAATAAATAAAGGTATACATTTTTCGGCAAAGTTAAAGCTGAGCTAATTTCAAGCAACTTTGTTGAAAATAACTTTTTTGTATCTCTTAAATTGGCCGATTTAGAGCTATTTTCTTGAATTGAGTTAGGGTGGCTCTTAAAAAACAGTTTTGTTGCTCTATTTTTCTTATTTCGAATTTCTCAGCAAATGTGTCTTTAGATAACTTTTAGATCTTAAAAAGGCGCAAATTTTTGTTGCACAAAGTTTGTCGATATCTTTCGCCGATCAAGAGTTATTGGCGTTTTTATACTAAAAATATGCACTTTTCAAATGTTAATATCTCTGGTTGGGGCAAACAAAAAAAAAGTTTTCTTACGGCATTTGAAAGGGCGTATGTTATTCTCAAAAATATGACAAAATTGGAGGTATGTTATTTTTTAAACTCGTATGAAATCAATTTGAATTTATTCATATTTTTTACTATATTTGGGTATATCTTTTTTATTAGAAGAGATACAGGCAACAAATACAGGTATAAAACATTCGTCTTAAAGAGTTTTAAAAGTCTCTAGAAAATAACTTTCATGATAAATTTCAAATAAAAAAGTTATTGACAAAAGATGGATTTCATAGGACCACTCTAATGACAAATTTATACAAAATGTGCTAGTACATTTGTTTAAATATTTGGACATTAAGTGTCTTCGAAAAAGTTTTTGTTCTTAAAAATTCTTTTGGTGTTTGCAAACGTCAGGGTGGTCCTCAAATTAGGGAATTTTTAAAACTTACTTTTTTGTTTTACAAAATAAAAACATGTGTTGTTTAAAAAGTTGTAGTTAAGATAATTGCAAGCAACTTTGTCGAAGAAATTTTTTTTTTTATCTCTTAACGTTCTCATTTTAGAGTAATTTTTCGGAGTTGACTTAGGGTGTTCCTGGAAAAAATAGTTTTTTAGCAATAAGTTTTTTATTTGAAATTTCTCATGAAAGTTATCTTCTAGAGAATTTTAAAACTCTTTAAGGCGAATGTTTTATAGCTGAATTTGTTGCCTGTATCTCTTCTAATAAAAAAGATATACCCAAATATAGTAAAAAATATGAATAAATTCAAATTGATTTTATACGAGTTTAAAAAATAACATACCTCCAATTTTGTCATATTATTGAGAATAACATATGCCCTTTGAAATGCCGTAAGAAAACTTTTTTTTTTGTTTGCCCCAACCAGAGATATTAACATTTGAAAAGTGCATATTTTTAGTATAAAAACGCCAATAACTCTTGATCGGCGAAAGATATCGACAAACTTTGTGCAACAAAAATTTGCGCCTTTTTAAGATCTAAAAGTTATCTGAAGACACATTTGCTGAGAAATTCGAAATAAGAAAACTAGAGCAAAAAAACTGTTTTTTTAAGAGCCACCCTAACTCAGTTCAAGAAAATAGCTCTAAATCGGCCAATTTAAGAGATACAAAAAAGTTATTCTCAACAATGTTGCTTGAAATTAGCTCAGCTATAACTTTGCCGGAAAATGTATACCTTAATTTATTCAAACAAAAAAGTTAGATTTTTGATTTTAATGATAATAGGAACCACCCTAGAATTCATTGTCATAAAAATGAGGGCCTAACTATAAGGAACAACTTTGTGGAAGAGACTTTTAGTCTTAAGTTTCAATTTCAGGCTCAAAACATATCATTCCACCTAAATCTGCATTCTGGACCACTGTGCATTGGCTGAACGAACTTTGATCTGCGTCCGGAAAAAATTGTCAAGGATCTTAATCTGAAGGCACCATTTTACCAGCGTACTAGCACATATGGACACTTTGGACGGGAAGGCTTCCCATGGGAGGAACCCAAGGAATTGGTAATGAACCACTAGCTTCGAAAAAGGCCAAGCAACGTCTTTTTTCTGAGGTGGATCCGAACGAAACTCAATGATCCAAAAAATTTGCCATGGATTATGATATATTAATAGCACTATTCCAATAAAATTTTACCAAAAGAATTATGGAGAGCAACTTGAACGAATTGCAACGAGAATTAATAAGAATCAGCTGATAATTTTAGATTAAATTTCAAGAGCTTTTTGCAACGAATTCCTAGAGTAAAGAGAACGACAGTTTTTTGCATCTGCCAACCTGTGTGGTATTTCAATCGCTGGGAAATTAGCAATGCTTTTTGACGCTTCCATAACGATAAGCAACATTAGCACCTTTCCACAATTGAAAACAAAACATCAAACAAACAAACGCTAGAAATCCATTTTCAAACATGTACTCACATTCAATCGCTTGATTTTCTGTCTCAGCTTGATAACTTGAGATTCGGCCGTGGCTGCTCTTAGCTGAAAATAGAACGAACCCAATCAGAACTTCTTCGGCATACTCAATCGCCTTAACTGCTACTACACTCACATAACTTTTGTCTAAGTTTTCCTCGATCCCCTCGACGGTCTGGGCCAACGTGGCACTGCTCTGGGCTGTCTCCACTGATTTTTCCAGATCCTTTATCCGGCGGGCTTGTTCCGCTATAATCCGACGGTTGTCCTCGACTTCGCGCCTCAGACGATCGTTCTCTTGGCGTTCGATCTGTAACCTCTGCAGGTGATGGCTGGCATCGGCATCCGGTGAATTGAAATGTGGTGTATCATGCGTTACATCCGCCAATCGGCCAGAAGAATGGATCGGACCGTCGGAAAGAAAGTCCGGTAGGCGATGGATTTTGTCTGCGGCCGATCCCGACGGCGGAGGTGAATGGTTGCGATCCATATCGGAAAAATAAAATCCAGATCGGGGCCCGGTGGCGTTGTTATCCGTGAGGTCTGGAGGAAGTTCCGGCGGAGGAGTAACCCGTCTCCGGGGCAGATCAAAAGAAAAATCCAAATTTTGAGGCGGAAGATCTAAAGGAACATTCGGTGAAGTGTTGCGCAGTGGAGTACGATTACGGTTTGCAGAATTAAGACCACCGGATGCAGCACTCCCTCCACCTCCCGGTGCGGAGTTGTACGTTAAATCGAATGGTATATCATTGATGACCGAACCATGACCTCTACCTTCCGGGTCGAGATTGTTGACGGCAAAATCTGGAAGCTGATCAAAATCGACCGACACTGGGGAGACGCTCTTCGGAGATCCTAAAGTGTACCACTGCTCCATGACCAAATGATCCTGAACAAAGTCTGGTAGGGCCGCCGAGAATTCCGAAGTGCCTAATCGGTGAGCCGACGAGAGGTTTTCGCGACTTCTTCCTCCAAAATTTGGCGAATTGTGCAGATTTTGCGACCCAGCCAACCGCGGAGAGTCTGCCGAACCAGGACTTTCCATGTCGTAATTGGAATACGAACGCTGAACATATTGCGATCCCGCGGAGGTCGATCCACCCCCACCTATCGGGTAATCCGAATTGAAAGAGTTATTGCTACGACTATGGTAGATGTTTGCCATGAACTTATCGTCGGCCAAATCCGACAGACTGGACTGTGAATCAAAGGACGGAAATCGCGGCGACCTTTTCATTTTGGATTCGCTGCTCAACGTATTCACCGACTGGAACTGAGGAATTTTCGGCTTCGCTCCTGTCGTACTTGTATTGTGCAAGGAACTTGTTGTGGCTGATTTCGATGGAGAAGCTGCCGCATTACTATTTCCGGTACTGCTGTGGGCACTGCTAGTGCTGACATTGTTGTTGATGAAATTGTTGCTGTTGTTTATAGCATTGCAACTAGAGCTTCCGGTGTGGTTATTTCCATTGATATTGGAAGTGCTACGACTGTGATTGATGTTGGTTCCGCTGATCGTGCTAGATGAAGTAGCTGCTGAGCCCAGTGATGAATCTCGCTTCAGAAAGTGTTTGAACGAAAAAGGATTCTCCTCCCGACGTGGCAGCTCGGGAATAGCTGTAAACATGTAAAATTTTACTAGCACTTCACTTAAGAGATGTGTCAACAAGTACCTCTAGTCATACCTCCTGCTTCCGGATCTGCGGGTCCAGAACTGCTACCAGTTGATCTCTGAGAGCTTAACGTCGACGATTGCTGCAAGTCACTGATGGCAGCGTCTGAATGTGATCCCAACACCCCATTCGTTCTTCCTCTACTGAAATTGGACTGTTGATCGGTTGTCGTGGTTCTACTGTTTCCCTGTTTCAGCGCATCGCCAGAGGAACCACTTGCTCCGCTTCCACTGGAGAGTTCGTCCGCTATGTTGATATTGTTGTTATCCTTCGCCATACTGCCGAACCGGACGGATTTCACTTCCTTCCTCCTGCTATCGATTCCACAACTTTTTCTTTCACCTTATTTGCACCCTTTCCGAAAACAGACGTCGCACTTTCGCTAATTTTACAAAACTGCACTATATTGGAAGCTATTTCGACAAAAGGGGAGACAAACACGTAATTGCGAATTGACTGTGGCTCTACTTATTTGCAGAGCAGCGACTCGCTACCGGACTAAATTCACTGAATACACAATTTGTCTTCGATGTACACTTCCTAATACGAAAAAATATTTAACAAACACGTAATTTTTCCACAAATTTTAACGCTGCCGTTTTCTTTTTGTGTTGAACTTGGACTTTTTCTCTCAACTTTTTTTTTCTTTTTCATATTTTGACAGCGATTTCTCATCACACCGACCCGACCAAAACTGCTTTCATCAGGGAGGAATTCAGGATGCACTAATTTCAGGACTAACAAATGGCGATAAAATATTTCATTTCTGTGATACTGCTTTCAAAAGATTTGCAAATCTAAAGGCCCACGCACATTAGATCCGGATCGGACGCGTTGCGGCAAAGTGACAGCTAAATCTATTGTCTAACTGTCTAATTTACGTCAACGCAACGCAAACGGATCTAATGTGGCTGGGCCTTAAGGCTGTGAACCATTTACCGAGTTAAATTTAACTCGTGGTTAAAAGTGACATTTCGAAAGTTATTTTCTATGTTCGAAAATCCCTGTGCTGTCAATCGACCGGTTTTCGAGCCACGGTTGTCAAAATTAAACTTCTTGTCTGTCAGAAATAACCCAGCTATGCTCGGATAGCAGGGTTAATCGATAACTTTCCATCTGTCAAATTTTAAACAAAAGTTAAAATAATCCACCAAATGGTTCAGAGCCTAAATAGAATTAAAAGTAACGCTATATTGCAACTCCCTATTAAAAATACCATACACGCTATTTGGAAACTACCCAAATTTGGGTAGAATCCACCCAGATCGGTCAAAACTGAACCTAACCAAAAATGGGTAAACTATGTTGGGAGTGACAAGTTAACAAATGAACAAAGTCGATCGGATTCATGTCAATGTTGGCCATTTGTGAAATTGTCACTGCCAACATAGTTTACCCATTTTTGGGTAGGTTCAGTTTTGACTGATCTGGGTGGATTCTACCCAAAGTTGGGTAGTTTTGGAATAGCGTGTAAACGAATGATAATCCAAATCATAGAACTGTTCCATAAATGGTTTAGATGATACCCGGAATACGTCGTTAAGCAAAATAACCATAACAATTTTATTAGAGCTCTCCTGACCAACGCCAAAACGTGCTCAACTTTTTGGCTCAGCTCTGGGGTCACATTGCGAATCTCGAAACGAAAGACTTTTTATACGAACGCTTGTATGAAAAAGTTTTTCGTTTCGAGATGCGCAATGTGGCCCGTGGTACTCTCTTGGGTCCCAAGCTAATCGATGCACCCCTCGAAACATAGGAAAATCCACGAACCCCTTATTTTATCTGCCAAACTTTCATAGCGAATCAAAACAAACATAGTGTGGTACTAGAATTTCGACTAGAATGGGTACGCTTATAGATTTACTTGGGACCAATAGGCTAGTCAATCAGTGAACCAATTTAAAATCGTTGGTTGCCACCTGAGTACTGCGAACTCAGCTGATTTTATTTTTCAAGTGAGCTAGAACACATCTTGAAAATCTTCCGAAGTTTCAAATTGTTTTGCTGAAACAGCTCACGAAATTGTATATACATGCTGTAAAATGAACCCTTAGCTCCTCCTCCTCTGCTCCAGAAATAACGTATACATGGTGATGGGAGTGCACCTGCCCACAAAGCTCACATGACTCTTTTAAAGTTTGATTACATTCTTGTTTCAGCAACCCAGTTTTGGCATTATTAAAATCAAATAAAAACACTTTTTCGAGCATCGCACTCGATGATTTACATTATCCGCCTACACAGCAAAAAAAATGTAATATCGATCAATTTAATTCAAGCTGATGTATGAAATAATGATGTAATAGCAAAAAGCAGATACAATCCCTAATAAACGTGTACCATATACTGACGATATCTTAGATGGTGCGACCATACCACATAAAATTGGGATGATATCCCAAATTGGTGGTTAGGCGCATCTTATGGTTATTGTTTATGCGGGATATTACATCAATGGATGTAATTTTGTTCGCAAAATCGATGTACATTGTACAACGTTATATTACACAACCAATGGATTGACCTGGTTACAGCAGTTTGGATGTAATATTCAACAACTTTTTTTTCTGTGTACTAAGGTTGATGTTTCGACAGTTTCATAATTATAATTCTTAATTTGTTTTCAGTAGGTGGCAACACCTTTACTTGTGGTTCAAACAGTAAATACCCATCGTGACTTCTGAGCTCTTTTGAATGTTTGGCTCCCGTTTGACAGTTTGACTCGGCTCCCAGATGACAAGCATTTTGAGTTAGTTCGCAGTACTCAGGTTGCTACCGGTTGGTACCATGGCTGAGCCAAAAAGTTGAGCACGTTTCTTCGGGACCTTCTGGGTCTTAGAGCCTCTATGATATTAGCTAGGTCAACCCAAACCCAAATTACCATACACGAACGAAAACTCAAATAATAGAACTATTCCATAAATGTTTTGGATGATACTCCGAACACGTCGTTATACCAACAATCAATACGAAACTAACGATTTTAAATTGGCTCACCACTTTAGTAGCCTATTGGTCCCAAGCAAACGATTAACGTACCCTATTCTAGTCGAAATTCTAGTACTACGCAATGTTTGTTTTGATTCGCTATGAAAGTTTGACAGATAAAATGAGGGGTTATTGGTTTTACCTATGTTTCGAGGGGTGATTCGACAAGCTTGGGACCGAAGATAGTACCAGAGGTGAGCCAAAAAGTTGAGCACGTTTCTTCGGGACCTACTTGTCTTAGAGTTACCTCTATGGTTATACCATAGAGGTAACTCTAAGACCACTGGGTCCCGAAGAAAATCATTATTATTTTTGGCTCAATCAGTACCAGAACAACGGTCCCAAGCAGTCCCAAGCTATTTCACTCACCCCTGCATGTTCTGCATGAATCCACACACCCCTGATGTTATCTGTCAAACTTTCATAGCGAATCAAAACAAACATAGTGTAGTAATAGAATTTTAACTAGAATGGGGTACGCCATAGAAGTACTTGGGACCAATAGGCTACTCAAGCAGTGAATAAATTTAAAATCGTTAGTTTCCACCCCCTGGTTATACCCCGTTCACATTACAGTCTATATCACGTAATATAGGCTGTCTTGCAATGAGCACTCATACAAAGGATTTCCAGTGAAAACTAGATGTATGAGTGCTCATTGCAAGACACCGTATATCACGTGATATACGCTGTAATGTGAACGGGGTATTAAGCAAAATATCCATAACAATTTTATTAGGGAAGTTATATCATAGAGGTAACTCTAAGACCACTGGGTCCCGAAGAAAATCATTATTATTTTTGGCTCACTCAGTACCAGAACAACGGTCCCAAGCAGTCCCAAGCTATTTCACTCACCCCTGCATGTTCTGCATGAATCCACACACCCCTGATGTTATCTGTCAAACTTTCATAGCGAATCAAAACAAACATAGTGTAGTAATAGAATTTCAACTAGAATAGGGTACGTTAATCGTTTGCTTGGGACCAATAGGCTACTAAAGTGGTGAGCCAATTTAAAATCGTTAGTTTCGTATTGATTGTTGGTTATATGGTTCGCGTTTATGCGGGTTAAAATCGCACGAAATATTTCAGCACGTTGAAAATTTTAACTGAATATCGCCCTTCATCATTGATTGTTGTGATGATGACAGCACACCATCATCAAACTGCTGATGGACGAACGAAAACTGTCAAACCTCGCAAAAAAAAGGAAAACCTTCGCAAGTCGCAAATTCTAAACGGGGCAGCTGGCTGTTGTTGACGATCGGATCGAAAATCCTTCCAAATAGGAGAATTTTCCTGCCCAAACCTCACTTCAGGACGGTGAAAAGCGTACTATTCACAGTCGGTGTGTTGTGAACCCATTCCCAATCGGTGGCCAGCTTCATTTTGTGGCCGATCAAATTAGAAATTCTGCTGGAACGGAGGCGAGAAAAGGTCGTCGTGGACAACCCAAAAAAGAATGTAAAATTCCTACTCTAGGCTTGTCGCAGTCATTTCCACGAGCGATCAAAATAATTGAACCAAGTGAGGGCATCGAAGAGCGCATTAGGGTAAGTGCAGAAAGATAGTTTTGATGAGCGGTGCTGTTCATCGCGTACGCCTAACAACATTGTGTAATTTTTTTATTGAATGTAGTTGTTTCAGCTGCTCGGCTGAAAGTGCAATCAATTGTTTTCCCCGTTCCAGACTATGCTCGTAGACAAAAAAGCAGAAACAAGTAAATTTTTATTTACCTAACTGGTATGCACTATGCTGCAAGTCAGCGGTCAACGGCAACGATTATTGCGTTTCATTGGTTTAGTTTGATTGATTAGGTTCCATCTGTTTTAGGTTTGAACATTTGGGAGGAAGCAGAAAGCAGACGAGATGTCGGTTACGTTTGAGCAGATCATCCTGGACGCCAAGAGGATTGCCAATCGTTTGAAGGATCGAGAGGCATTAGGGGACTCCTTGCTGCTAGAGTCGGAATCGGTTAACAAACAGATCGAATCAATGCGACAATTCCAAGATGATATCGATATATTGAACAAACTGGCCCGGGATCGCTCCAATAATCAGCTGATCACGATTATTCACCAGGAGAACCCCCAGATTCGCGAGATTCAACAGGAGAATCGTCTGCTGAAGGCGGAGTTGGAAGACTACCAGCATGCATTAGAGCACATCATGTCCAAGTATCGGGAGCATACACAGAGTAAGATTCTCAATACCAAGGTCAACTTTGTGGAAGCCTTTAGCAAACATCAACAGTTTAACGAGCGAAAGGACGAGGTTATCAGGCAACAGACGCAAAAGATTCAAGAAATGGCTGCCGTTATGCAGCGGGCCTCTCAACTTGACGAGGAACAGTTTAACCAAGAACAGGAGTTTCTGAGTAAACTGATGACGGAAAACAAGGTAATTCTGAATGTTATTTAAGGTTACCGAATGGATATCTACAGCAATAGCTACCGCTTATTTCAGGGCCTTCGTGAACTGCTGGAAATTTCCCACAAGTACGGCTCAAACGGTCAGAAGATCTTAGTCAACAGTAAGTCCACTCAAACCGACACTTATCTGCTGGATGGGCTGACTGCATCCTCTTCGAAAAGTGGAACGGGTAACGAACCATCGGCATCCAACACAGGCACAATTAAAGTCAGTCCATCGTCCTTGAAAATGGCCGCAGCGTCGTCGGCGTCGACTTCGGCATCACTCCTAACGGCAGGAACCCCAGCAGCGAGTGGCACAAGTACGACGGCCTCATCCCTATCGTGACGAGATTCCGACGATAGCCAAGTGTCCGTATTCTTCTGCTGCCAATCGGCTTTGCTGTAATGTAATACTTTTAATCGAAAACTCCCGGGAGAAAACAGAAAGTGAAACCGATAAAACCGAAGGGAAATTAACGCAACACAATTTTAAAAAATCATTCAACCATTGCAATCATCCATTCACCCTGAATTAATAAAACAAAATCGCACTCTTCAAAACCTACATACACACCCACACATACCTACATGTTATAACGAGCTGTTTCGTAGTTGAGTTGCAATAAATTCTAGTTATTTATAATAATCCACAACGGAGTAGTAGGCAACACCCATGCAATGCACCTACAATTGATTTTTGTTTTCAGAGGAAATCAATTAAAATGTATTAATTCATTGTATCACCTCATGACCATTTAGTACTAACTACCACTACAACAATAAAGTGATAAGTGTGAGTGGAGTGCGTCTACTCAACCAACACTGGCACTGTTACACATGAATTCGTCTCTTATTAGTTTGGTATGTTTTTGTGTCGATCTTTGTACTGTAATCGCTATTGAATTAATAAAATCATAGGTAGTAACTAGAGGAACTTAAAGATATCTGACTTATTTGTGAAATTATTGTATGTTTTTTTTTCGTTTCTTCTGTCGTGAGTGCTAATTCGTTCTAATGGTTTTGGTTCGACCTATTTAGGTTATTTTCACACTACGTCTAAATGTATGCCGTATGTTTGCTATGAACATAAAATACGGGCATAAATAGTGGGTGTTCGGGGTAAAAGTCTACATTTCTAGTTTCTAGTAATACACCCTGCGCTTTGGTCAGATAGCGTATAGGGCGTCGTTGTGCCATTTCGAGTATGAGAGAGTAATTGCAGTTTGCTCAAAAGTGCCTGAGTAAAATCGAAGACAACAAATCAAGAAGACTGGCAACTTTGCCAGAATCCAAGCGACAGATACAATGGCGCTACGCTTGAGTGAAGGTGGAAGCAACGCATAGAAAAATGAGCAAATACGCAAACCCTTATTCTGAGGATGTAATCTTTGCTATCAAATTCGTTCGAAGCATTTACCTTTGAGCGGCAGATGACGCGATTGTACCTGTCTCATAGGGTTCGTATGAGAAAATGGAAGAGTTGCCAGTCTTCTTGATTTGTTGTCTTCGGTAAAATGCAAGTACTTTCGATGATTACCCGTAGTTGTTACAGTGAAGATATCTAGACTAACATTTGAAAAGGGCGTAACTCCATAATGTAAACAAAATATTATGCCACATATAGAGAGAACAGTTCACAAGCTACTCGATAAACACGAAAAAGTAGAAGAAAATATCATTTCAAATCATCAAAAACGTTTCTTCTTACATGGCGTATTTCCAACTTTCAACTCTTTGATGCATCTGGTTGTTATGCCTTGCACCTGAACTACGAATTATATTGTTTCAGTATGCCAAACGTACGGATTTTGTAGTATCTAGCCACGCCCAATTCATTTGAAATGCATCCAATTGATCCAACGAACAAAAATAAGACCAAGAAATCTCCGGGCGTAATTCCATTCTCACAAAATTTGCGGAACAACAAACAAAAAATCCCGAGGGTGTATTTCCACGGCGTATCACCAGTATTGGCAGTTCAAAAGATGGAAGATCCGGGGGGTAACAAAATACACGGCGAATGAGAACGACCCAAATTTGAGTTTAGTTCACTCATAATCGCCAAAAGTGCAGGAACTCAGCGATGAGTAAATTTGTCTCATGTTTTCCCAGGTTCCTCCCTTAGCTCAGTCGGTAAAGGCGCAGCTACAAAGCAAGACCATGCTGGAGGTGGCTGGGTTCGATTCCCGGTCCGGTCTAGGAATTTTTCGGGTTGGAAAATTTCTCGACTTCCCTGGGCATAGAAGTATGATTGGACTTGCCACACAAATATACCAATGCAAAAATGGTACAGGCATCGAAAGCTCTCAATTAATAACACTGGAAGTGCATCTAGAACACTAAGTTGAGAGCACGCAATAAGCTAATATGCGATATGCAATAAGCTTGAAATGCGAAGAAGAAGAAGAAGAAGAGTGAACTAAACTCAAATTTGGGTCGTTCTCATTCGCCGTGTATAAGAAATTATGATGTTTTATTCTCAATTTCACGAAAAAGAAAACTTTTTTTGAGTTTTTAGTGATTTTTTTTTCTTTATTAGAGAGATTTTTAGCCATAGGCTAGTTTATCTCTGAGTTTTAAGTGATGCATGATGATAGATTTCACTATTAACTATATATCAAGCTTAAAAAATCATCCAGAAAATGGAAAGTCGTGAAATAGGATAAATTTTTAGGTCATCAAAATTCGGAAGCGATTTTCTCGATATTATGGTCATTTTGGAGCTACGCCCTTTTCAAATGTTAGTATAGATATACACCCATATTCTTGTATATATATTTTATGGCTGGACGTGTTTGTCATGCAGAAACATTTTTATTTGATTTTGTGTGGTGTGGGTGGGTTTCGGGCGTGGACGGGCATATGGGTGATAATATTAAGTTTACGTTAGGATAACGTTGAAAAATTGAGAAATGTATCGCTTCAGTTTGAGAAGCACTTCACTTCGCAACCGATGAACCATTCTGACGGCCCACATTACCGTGCAGACGCCGTGTGTTGGCAGGGTCCAATATTGGTCAGTTTGATGTTTATAAAGTACCATCAGTTAAAACTGTATTTTTAGCTTTATCTCTATACATTCTTAGGTGTTTCTTAGAAGATTATCATGTTGGTGTACGCTGATTCAAAGAGTAAATCAAGCGTAACTATTCAAATCGACGTATCTGATTTTGTAAACAATCACTTCAATCGACGATTTGCGGCAACTGTTAGCTCACTCACAGAAACTAACAACACCAGCTAGTAGAAGAAAGATTCCCCTACCTGATGATGGGGTTTGTTTGCGTGGGTGAGTTGGCAGTTAAGATAAATCGTCGATTGAAGTGATTGTTTACAAAAGCAGATACGTCGATTTGAATAGGTACGCTTGAAATGGTATTAACATTGAGCTGTCCATAGTTGGGCGTTGTTGAACAACATTTCATGTGAGTATGGTAGAGCGCTACTTCGTCGTAATCGCCCATTTCCGTTCTATCGATCAGAAAAGATCAATAATATCAATGATTTCACCGTGCACAAATGAATAATAGGTTTGTTCCGATGCGTTAGTTTATTAGCTACAACATAAATCCTGTTAGAGCGCATTATATGAATATTTACGCTCATTGTTCTCAAAACAAAAGAAGCGCTCCTAGCGAATCCCCTTTTTCTACGTTTATCCGTAGGACGAAGAAAATCTAATGGCGTTTCAATGCGTAAGGACGGAATTGAAACTCGTAGAACGAATTTAGAATCAAGAAGCAGCGTTAGATTTTAGAAAATATCTCAACAATTTGTGACTCTTTATCAAATCCAATGCTATTTCAATTTGTCAGTGTACCACATGGCAACACCACTACTACTAGATTGTACCACATGGCAACACTACTACTGGATTGTACTAGCATTTTCACCAAATGTATTAGAATGTTTTGGTTCTATCTCTTTCACTCTACTCAAAACTGAAATGCATAAAAAAATGACAAAATGATACGCACTCTTTGCACACTGTCAAAGAATCATTGTACACAAAATAAACTTTGTTCAAATCAAAACAAAAAAACTAACCCATCTGGTGGATGATGGCACAAGCTTCCAAGAAAATTCTATTACAGTGAGCCACATTATTTAAATGGATTTCTTCGCCAGTTAGTCGTCTGTCACTTCGTTTGTGATAGAACCGCTCCGTCTGTCACTTCGTTTGTGGTATTATCAACAATCAATACGAAACTAACGATTTTAAATTGGCTCACCACTTTAGTAGCCTATTGGTCCCAAGCAAACGATTAACGTACCCTATTCTAGTTGAAATTCTATTACTACACTATGTTTGTTTTGATTCGCTATGAAAGTTTGACAGATAACATCAGAGGTGTGTGGATTCATGCAGAACATGCAGGGGTGAGTGAAATAGCTTGGGACTGCTTGGGACCGTTGTTCTGGTACTGAGTGAGCCAAAAATAATAATGATTTTCTTCGGGACCCAGTGGTCTTAGAGTTACCTCTATGGTATTATCATAGAGGTAACTCTAAGGCCACGGCCAGGGTAGACGCGACACGCGACGCGACGCGATGCGACTCACGCAAGGAATAATAATAAATAATAAGATTCTTTTGAATTGGTCGCGTCGCGTCGCGAATCGCGTCTACCCTGCCCGTACCCTAAGACCAGAAGGTCCCGAAGAAACGAGCTTAACTTTTTTGCTCAGCTCTGGTACTATCTTCGGTCCCAAGCTAATCGATTCACCCCTCGAAACATAGGAAAATTCACTAACCCCTCATTTTATCTGTCAAACTTTCATAGCGAATCAAAACAAACATAGTGTAGTACTGGAATTTATACTAGAATGGGGTACGTTAGTCGATTTGCTTGGGACCAATAGGCTAGTCAAGTAGTGAGCCAATTTAAAATCGTTAGTTTCGTATTGATTGTTGGTATTATCAACCGGTGGAAACTAACGATTTTAAATTAGCTCACTACTTGACTATCCTATTGTGTGTGTGTGTGTGTGTCATCCTCTATCCCTCACCCAGCCGGGGGCGTTTGACAAGTAGAACTGCGAATAATTTGATCAAATCTCATGCTCCGTAATGGTGCCCTTTATGTTGTGAAGACTAGTACTACAATATCAACTTAGTGATATGGCGAACAAAGTAGTGTTTTTGTTGAGTTGTGCTGTGGAAATAAATACATAATTTCGTGTGAAATAGTGCCGTGTGCCGCGAAAGGATCATCCCAACGCGTGCCCGTTGTGTTGTTTTTAACAGGATAAGTAGAGAACGGTTGCCTAGCAACTCGTTTTGGATTTAATTTTGATTTTCCCCCCAGCGCGCTATTGATTTTGTATAGTGAGCTGCGGCGGTAAAATTTTATTTTGTGTTCTCTTCCCCTGTATATGTCTACTGCTAACAGTGTGCGCGTTTAATTTGGCGTGGTAATATGGATGTGTGTAATGTCTGCAAGGAGTCTATTACTATTAGTGGGCTCCCAGTCACATGTGTAGGTCCGTGCAATGGAATGTTCCACTTCAATTGTGCGGCACTCACTAAGACTGCGGCGCGCCTAATAGCAGATAATGCAAATGTTGTTTTCAAATGTGGTAACTGTCTATCAGGTCAGTGTTGTGGCGAGCAGAATGATCTGATCTCGCGCGTCAATAGGATAGAAGAAGAGATGAAGAAAGTTTTTCAACTCTCGGACTCTATCACTGGCATACGAGATCACATTGCTGCTCAGATAGACATCGCGGTTAAAAGCGGGATGGCAGATATAAGCCGAAATGTAAATGGTTTTGAAAATTTAATTTGTGAGAAATTGGATAATATGAAAAGTTCATTTTTTAAAATTGATGCGGAAAACAAATTAGCGGTAATGAATGATCAGTGCAGTGTATCTAGGACGATTCAGTCGGAATCGGACCAAAATACCAGACGCAAAAAACGTAAATTAGTAATCAGTAATAGTGATAATGATGATGTTTTTCAAGAAAATGCGAGTTTTGCGGATGTTGTAAAAAGAGACAGTCGTGCTAGTAAAAGTAAACATGTTAGTAACAGTAACAGTAAAAATAACAGTAACAGTAACAAACAAGATAATCGTAAGACTCGTCCGGTCATTGTGATTAAACCGAAAGAGTCCAAACAAGCTTGCGAAGACACTCGTAAGTTTTTGAAAACTCAGTTGGATCCAAAAACACACAAAATCAGTAATTTTAGAAATGGTAAAGATGGCTCCATTATTGTTGAGTGTGCAACAGGAGCAAATGTAAGTGATGTCAAAAATGGTATTGAAAGCAATCTGGGTGAAAACTATAGTGCTGTTGTTCCCACTTCGGTGCCGAGATTGAAAATAGTGGGCATGAGCGATCAGTATTCCTCCGATGTCTTCATTGACTATTTAAAAAGTCAAAATGAAGACATCGCTATAAATGATGTAAAAGTAGTTAACATGTTTGAAAATCCACGCTTCACGTACAACAAGTTCAGTGTTGTGATTGAAGTCGATTTCGATACGTATAAATGTTTGTTATGCGCGAAAAAAGTAAATGTAGGGTTTGATCGGTGCTCTATAGTTCCCGCGATTAATGTATTGAGGTGTTTCAAATGTGGAGAATTTGGGCACAAGAGCATGGATTGCAAAAATTGTGAGAGATGCTCTAGGTGCAGCCAACAACACAAAACATCGGAGTGTACGTCAACTGTATTGAAATGTGTTAATTGTTTGAAAATGAATAAAGAACGTAAAATGAACTTGGACGTCAACCATGCTGCATTTAGTCCTGAATGTTTGCTCTATAAAAGACTTTTTGAACAGAAGAAAAGCAGCTTGCGTTTCAATAAATAGCAGCCAAGTTCCAGGAATGTGAATCAATTTGATTTTTTATATTTGAATATTGCGGGGTTGTCAACAAACTACGTAGCATTACGTCAGATTGTTGAGGAAAAACGTCCTCTTTTAGTTTTATTATCTGAAACTCATATTGTAGAAACTGAAGCTTTTGATCAGTATAGTATTCCGGGATATATTGTTGCTGCTTGTTTATCACATTCTAGACACACTGGCGGTGTTGCTATTTATGTCAAAGAATCAATTCAATTCGACCTTCGAATCAACGAAGTTATCGATGGTAACTGGTTCTTGGGCATTACAGTTGTGCGTGGCATGAAGATGGGTAATTATGGTGTTTTGTATCATTCTCCCAGTTCTAGTGACCAGCGTTTTGTTGATGTTTTAGAGAACTGGCTAGAGACATTCCTTGATTCAAGTAAATTAAATATATTAGCTGGTGATTTTAATATTAATTGGCGTGACAACCATAATTCGAATCATTTGAAGCGTTTAGCTGATTTTTTCAATTTAAAACAAACGGTAGATGAGTATACGCGTATTTCCAGGCACAGTAGAACTTTAATTGACCACGTTTATTCCAATTTTGATTCCATTTGTTCAGTTCCGGATGCTGATTTGAAAATAACCCATCATGAGACCTTAGTGATTAATGTATTAGATAATATCAATAATAACGATGACTTAGTCAAATTGAAGTGCTGGAGGAAATATTCGAAACAGGCTGTTTCAAATCTTGTTGAGAGAAGCGTGGATTTTCCATTCGCGGCCGGTAATTTAGATGAATCTGCAGCTGTTCTAACTAACACTTTGAAAACGTGTACCAATCAATTAGTTGAGCAAAAGTTTGTTTCTTTGAAAAACTCGAACAGCTGGTACAATTTGGAACTTTTGCGTCTTAAACGTAAGAGGGACAAATGGTACAAAAAGTTTTGCAGATCAAATAATGATAATCATTGGAATAGGTACACAATCGCGCGTAATAAATATTCACAATCGATAAAACAAACTCGTTGTGAATATGTCCAGAGGAAGATTGATCAGCATCAAAACAACAGCAAAGAGTTATGGAAAATTTTGAAATCTTTATTAAAACCTAGTAATTGCAAACCGCGGTCCATAACTTTTAATGGCACATTAGAACAGTCAGAACAGAACAGTCAGTGGATAAGTGCGCGAATGAAGTAATTGCGTCGGGTGTGCGGGAAAGGAGTGGAAGATTGTTAAACCATTTTTTTTTTCTTTGAATTGGTGCAGAGCGAGAGCGACGAATCGAGAAAAAAGTAAGCTCCCCGCACAATGATGATGATGTTCTATATGTGCGCTGTACGGCGGCTGCTCCCCAAAAAGTTCGAATTTATTCAGGCGGCAGCAGCAGCAAAAGTGTGTGAGCGCGCGCGCTTGCATTAGTGTGTGTGGATAATCGTCAGAGAAAAGAAGAGTGAGGAAAAGCATCGGGGCGGACAGAAAAAAAAGTTTGACATTTTCTACGGCCTGCTTGATGAGGGTGCGGTGGCGGTGGCGACTTGCTCGTTGCTCCGGCAGATAGCTAGCAAGTAGAAGCGGTTTTCGGTGGACTTCGTGTCGCTCGTTCGTTCGTTTAGCTGCCCGCTCTTTCTCTCGCACACAATATACGCACACCGAAAAGTGAGGAAGGGAGAAAGATAAGCATCACGAATGCGCTCCCGGATGTATTGATTTGGTGAGTATGTTCCAGTTGAAGATTGTTCTTACACATTTCTCGATTGCATTTTCGAGGGGACGTGTCTGCTTTGTGGGCAGTGCGTTTGGTTGTCGGTTTGGTGTGGTTGGTGGCTCGCCCGCGCGCTGTGGCGCCGCCATCAGGTAGGGGAAAATTTCTCCTATCTGATGGTGGTGTTGGCATGCGTGGGCGGGATGCTGGTTGCGCCGGATTGACCATGGGATGCATTGTTTGCGGGAGTGGATGCGTCCCTTCTGGGGAGTATTCGAGATTTATGTATGTTCATCGTTCATCGTTACATTTGTCAGAGTGATGACCACGGTCGCATGATGCATGTTCCTCGGCTTTTTACGGTTAGGTGTATACGAATAATTCACTATGATTTTATTTCCATCTTGATATAGTTTGAGTTTGAATACATCCTAGGTCCTATTATATTATTATTAAATATTCATTGATAAATATTTATAACAGGGTCAAAACACAACTGGAAGAAGCAACGTAACATCATTTAATTTTCTCTAATGTATGTTTAACGTTTATATGACAGTGAAATTAACCATTTAATTTTTCCTTTCCAGGATAGAAAGTTACATAACTTATTGATATATTTATTTGTATAATTGTAAATACTTATTTAATCAAATTCTGAATATGAGTGATGAGGAAGCTTATTGTGTTCGCGAGCCCTCCGTTTAGGCTGGACGCATTGATTTAAATCTTTAAGTTTATTTTCAGCTCTTCGACATTTTTAGATTAATATTATAATGATTCACTATTTTCAGCCTTCGTTCAGGAAAATACAAAAAAAAACATTGGAATGCATGATAACAATTGCATAAAAACTGTTAACTGTCCAAATAACCTCGATTTTTCTGACTATTGATGCATTATGAAAGTTTACCAATATTTTAAAAAAAGCATTCCATATTGCGTTAAGAATTCCATGGTGCATAATAGGGTGTTTGTTTCAATTACAATAAAATATCAGAAGTTGAAATCAGTTGAATGTATTGAGGTTAACTGAAATCGAGCTTATTTGTATTTTGTAATACTTGTTTATTTAACATTATTTTATATATTGCATGACTAGTAAATTAGTTTTATTTCACATTTTTAAAATCTCATTATATCACTATATAACTATCATTATATAACTATAATTTTCATTTCTAGAAAAAGTTTTCCTGTAGATCCTGAAGGACCAGAAGGTGTATCAAATAGCTTATCATTGTTATTTACTTTTTATTTTATTATAATATTCCTTTTGGTGCAGCTCCACTTGGTTATTTGGCTGAGATCATTCCTTTTTATTTATTTATACAGTAACCCCTCCCTATCGTTTAAACATCAATTCAGCTTATCGTTTACCAAAACGAACCTTGCTGCAAACCCTACCCTCTTACCCAACATCCCAGTGACTCCTCGTAGAAGTGCAGAGGATTTCTCGGCTTCCATCAAAGCGAGTGTCACGTCAACACATTCCTACCCATTCCTTTCTTGACCTGCGTTCAGGCGCGGCTGGTGCTGGTATTGCCTAATTTGAGATCACCAGTTTTTACACATTGAGGATGATTGCTAGTCCCAAGCATCGTCTATTGGTTCTCTGTGTAATTACAGCTGATCTGGCAATAACAGAGTAGCAACCGTGGGCGGTCAATCATGCTCATGCATGCTCATAATGCCAGCCAATGTTGCTGCATAAGAGTCACAATGAGCGATTTTGTCATTATCTCACTTACTCTTTGCTCTTCACTCTTCGCGAAGAGGCGATCAGAAAATCGCTCATTGTAGCTCTGTCAAAGCTGAAATTGCAGGTTTTGTGTGTCGGACGCGGGCTTTGGGATCTTTTCTTGTACCTTACGCATGTGGGAAGCCATCGTGTTGTCTTATTGTTCCAGCGCTAGGCGTTGATTTATCTAAACGTTGCTTGATAACAATGCATTTACAGGATGAGAAAAGGAAGGCACCATTTTATTGTTCACTTGATGTATTTTATTGTATTGTATTACTCATATACTTCAAAATTAAGCAGATGACAACAATAATACAACATTATATGCATATAATTATTATACAGGTCCCCTTTTTAGACTAGATGCTACCAACGATCAATGATTTATAAATAACAAAACTAAAAAATGTTTTTTTTTTTTCACATTGCATGATTACACGTAGAAAAAAATATTTTAAACGTAATAATATTTGACGTAAAATTAATAAGTATTTTATTTTGTTTTGGCTGTAAAAAGAAATCATTATTATTTCAACAATCCAGCATCTTTGTTTCTAAAAACCCATGGATTGTTAAATCAAAAAGAAAATCTTTTCGAATTTACAAGAGCTTTCATGGTTTTGACTGGCTGTCAAATTTGGTAGTTGTTTTTAAAAGAGATTTCTTGTTGATTCAATCATATTTATTTTATTAAGCCTGAAAATATACACAGTACAAATAAAAATATGTTTATTGATTCAATAATGTTTTGTTTTCTTTTAGTAACAAACAGAATTGCAATTGAATTAAAAAAAAAAACCTTTCTGAGGCATAAAATCTCTCCGGTTCATGAGTTGATGGGTCGATAGGTAGGGTCTAGGTGTGGGAGCTGCCTTCCTGGCGTCGGGAGCATTGGTACTCAGTTCGGAAAAAAAGTGTTTATATTTACCTCAAGTCTCAAGATTTCCCGAAATTTAAAAACAATATTTACGTCGAACGCGGAAAAAACTGAATCAAACGAGAACAGTTTTGTGTTATTGTTTACATTTTTGTCCGGGAACGAGGGAATGGTTGGTAGTTATTTTTGCAGTCATGGCCCGGGGAACGGTCACAACAAATAAATGCAAAATTAAAATTAACTATTGTTGGCTTAATAAAAGAATATTGTTATTTTAACAATAGTTGCAGTTGAAGAGTGGCTTATTAAAACAAAAAGAATCCTATTTTGAATTTATTTGAATAAGTTTTATTGAAACAACAAAATGCAATATAATTTCAACCGGAATTGTTTGTTTAAATACAAATAAAGTTTTTTTTTGGTTCAATGCAAACAATTTTCTGTCCGTGTACTATTACCTTAATATTTCAGTAACCCAAGCAAGTCATCGAAAATAATATGAAGCTGATGAAGCAGAGGAAATAACAACATTAAATAATATTATATGTATATAATTATTAAGCAGGTTATTTCTCGTCATGTTAGTTAATCATCACAATTTTTAGCATTATTGTTAGTATCATTCGAGCAAATAGATTGAATTGCATTATATATCCTATACATTTCAGTGTTGCATCCACCCGCCATTGTGAGCTGAGGAGGTATAGAGCTGCATCTTATTATATGTAAAATACTTCTTCATTGCAGTAGCAACTATATTATCCACATAAATGTATTTCATTATGCCATATTTTGATGTTCTGATATATTATTTCTCCATTGCATATATTTTCATTATATAAATAAATACTGGGTTGGGAGGGAGCATCAGGGCATCATTCAAACTGAAACTGGACGATGGTATGATTGACAGCTGGAGTCTAGGAGAGAATAAACACTATCATTTTCTTTATCCTACCGATTCGATTGTGGTGATGTGAATTCTACTCCAACAGTTTCAGGGAGATTGACGCGCCCTTCTTAACAAACCATCCAGTAGGAAGCTTAATAAGTATTGCGAATTGTGTTATTCGATTTGTTGGAGCGTATCGTTGGAAGGAGATTCTTAAATTCCCGTGGATTTCGCGTTAGTGTCTCTGCTTACGGGTCCGCCCTTCCGTTTTTGGCCCTTCATACAGCGATATTGTGAATTCAGATCGGTAGCTCAAATTGATCTTGCTATTAAGTGGAGCTGCATACAAGACAAGTCTTGAAAGGATGGTGGCTACCTTACATACATACATACATTAGAACAGTCAGAACCAGTAATTGCATCTATGTTTAATGATTATTTTGTCGAAAGTGTTTCATTGATTAATCAATCCATTGAATTGGTCGATGAACCTGACGAAATAAAACAGCCAGTTAATAGTAGTTGTAGATTTGAAGGTTTTCACCAAATTACTTTAGATGAACTTAGAGTTATTTGCTTTTCATTAGGAAAATCGGCTGGAGTAGATAATGTTAATTCTAGAGTTATTCAAGATTGCTTTCATGTCATTGGCCACATCTTGCTGGACCTTATTAATGAATCTTTGCAGACTGGACATGTGCCACAAATTTGGAAGGAATCCTTAGTGGTTCCTATTCAAAAAGTTGCTGGAACGATTAAAGCCGAAGAGTTTCGTCCCATCAACATGTTGCACACATTAGAGAAAATTTTAGAACTTGTTGTTAAAGGCCAGCTGTTGGAGTATTTGAATAGCAACTCTTTGTTGATACCAGAACAATCAGGATATCGGGAAGGTCATTCCTGTGAAACTGCGTTGAATTTGGTGTTAGCAAAGTGGAAAGACAACTTGGAGCGTAAAGATACGACTGTTGCTGTTTTTTTGGATCTGAAACGCGCTTTTGAAACAATTTCTAGGCCCTTACTGTTAAGTACAATCAAGCGCTTTGGAATTACGAGTACTGCTTATAAATGGTTTGAAAGCTATTTATCTGACAGAACTCAACGGACTGTTTTTAATGATTCTGTTTCCAGTCCCGTGGGGAATAACCTTGGAGTGCCCCAGGGAAGTGTATTAGGGCCTCTTTTATTTATTATGTATATTAATGATTTGCGACGCGTTTTACGATTTTGCGACATTAATCTTTTTGCAGATGATACTGTGTTATTCATTGCAGCTAAGGATTTAGAAGTTGCCGTCTCACATTTGAATGAAGATTTGCGTTCTCTAAGTAGATGGTTGAAGTGTAAGCAGTTGAAATTAAATACAAGTAAAACTAAATTCATGGTAATTTCGCGGAACCGAGTAAATGATAATGTCTCCGTGGTAATTGATGATGAGGCTATTGATCGCGTTCGGGAGATTAAATATCTTGGCGTGATTATTGATGACAAACTTAAGTTCAACTCTCACATTGACAATGTCATCAAGAAAATTGCCAAGAAGTATGGAATTCTATGTCGACTGAAAAACGATTTAACTATTGCCAGTAAAATACAGCTATACAAATCAATCATCTCTCCTCATCTAGACTTTTGCCCATCCATTTTATTTCTAGCCAATGAAACACAAATATCGAGATTACAGCGTTTGCAGAATAAAATAATGCGTTTGATTTTGCGATGTAATAGATTCACTTCCTCAACTTTGATGCTGGACGCTTTAAAATGGCTGTCAGTGAAGCAAAGAATAGTTTATTTGACTATGGTGTTCATTTTTAAAGTAGTAAATGGTTTGCTGCCTCGATATTTGTGTGATCGAATTGAAAGAGGAAGTGATTTTCATAGATATAATACTAGAAACGCGGATGAAATAAGAACACCACATTTCTTGACTTGCGCTTCACAGAATTCATTGTATTTTAAAGGAGTAAATGTTTTCAATTCGATGCCTAGACATATTAAACGTGCAACAACATTAGCAGAATTCAAGAGACATTGTATTTCACACGTTAAAACTGTCTTTTGAACAGTTATCCAGTGATTTTTATTTTTTTTTTATGAATGGACGAAGTATGTATCTTGACGAAGTTATTTATAACGGATTATTTTGTATGGATAGCTGTCATAACGACTTTTTAATAATTATTGTAGCACTGCAAAAACTATTTTGTTCGCCACGATGGTGATGATGGATTTTTTTTTATATTTGAATTAAAGTAGTAGTTAAAAAAAAAAAAAAGTAGTAGTCTACAAAGGTTTGAGCCTCGCGCGCGTATTACGGATATAGAGGACTGAATTTAACATTTGATAAAAAAAATGCAACTTTGAAGCTTATTTGGAAGATACTTTGAGTTAGTATTAAGTTTTCTGGCTGAATGTCGGGGGTTCGTGAGCATTCCTGACATTGCTGAAAATTATAATAGCATCATTGCGGGGTTGCTAGTGTATAGGATGCTTTGTTGATTATTCATTAACTCTTGATTGCTTGTAATACTTATGAATATTCTAGGTGGACAAAAAGGCGAACTAAGAGGTGGACGCCTAAGCTTTTTCACATTTATGTATATTGCTGTGAAGCAACTGTAAAGTCTAGAGGGAATTTATATCTGTAACTGTAACCAGCTCGTTTTTGTTTGCTAACCTGGTTAAAATGTTTATATTTAATTATCTTAAAGATAAATCGTCCAGCTCAAACCTTTGTAGGGGTAAGAGGTGGGACCATCATCATCATCATCATCATCACTTCAAAAAGGGTAACTTTTGAGGCAAGACAGGGTGTCCTCAACAAGTTAAGGGAACAGGATGCACTAAATGTCCACAACAGGTACAGCAAAACATCACATAGACGCCCTTATTCACACTAACTACTCAGGGGGTAGAAGGTCAAGAAGAGCCACCGCCGCCAACTAAAGCTTGAACCGGGTACCTGGGACTCCCACGATATACCCGCGGTAATGGTCAGCAGACGATGCCCTGTGCGTATTTAGTATGTAGTTTGTTTGATTTGGATACACAAAATGTTTGAAGCCATGCGTCATCTAAACCATAATTTGCATCACCACAAATACACTTGTCAACAATCTTCAACTGGAACGTACTCACCAAATCACTTCACCCGGGAGCGCATTTCCGATGCTTCCTCGCATATTTTTTTTCCCTCCACTCCAACCACACAACAACCAAATATCACTTTTCTTCGCTTTTCTTTTTCAATTCACTCCGTGCACAAAAGCAATGCACATCGCAAAACCCTAACAATAGATCAGCGCACTTCTCATCACCGCGTAAATAAACAAAAATTAAAATTTTCACTCGCGATGCCACAAATTTCTGGTCCGGGAGAAACAATCAAACCACGCCAATTTTGCAAACATGATGAATCATGTTTTCTTTTTCGATTCTAAAACTTCTCGGAAATCGAGAAACCAACACTCACACACGTATAACCGTCCGGGAGGCAGAGTGCCAGCGCTAATCCGGCAAATGCAGCCGAAAACTATGAAAGCGAATGCACGCACAAAACAGAGAACGAACTTAACACACAACCGTATCCAAAGGCGTTAGAAACTCGACTCCAGCTCACTACTTGACTATCCTATTGGTCCCAAACAAATCGATCAACGGAACCCATTCTAGTCAAAATTCTAGTACTACACAATGTTTGTTTTGATTCGCTATGAAAGTTTGACAGATAAAATGAGGGGTTCGCTTCGAGGGGTGCATCGATTAGCTTGGGACCGAAGACCAGAGCTGAGCCAAAAAGCTGAGCACTTTTTTTCGGGACCTATTACACGCAGATAAAAAATATTTAAACGTAATAATATTTGACGTAAAATTATTAGAATTTCATTTTGTTTTGGCTGCAAAAAGAAATCATTATTGTTTCAACAATCCAGTATTTTTGTTTTTAAAAAACCCATGGATTGTTAAATCAAAAAGAAAATCTTTTAGAATTTACATGGTTTTGACGTATAAGCTGTCAAATTTGGCAGCTGAGCCAAAAAAAAAATGTTTGTTTTTAAAAGAGATTTCTTGTTGATTCAATCATATTTATTTTATTAAGCCTGAAAATATACACAGTAGAAATAAAAATATGTTTATTGATTCAATAATTATTTGAGAATTAATTTAAAAAAACTTTCTGAGGCATAAAATATCTGATCACGCCTTCTTTCGGAAGGAAAGTAAAGTCGTTGGTCCCCGGTTCATGAGTTGATGGATCGATAGGTAGGGTCCAGGTGTGGGAGCTGCCTTCCTGGCGTCGCACGGAGGGGTATTTGTTCTACGCTAGCTGGCCAAAAGTCGATTTCTCAAAATAAGCCAAAACAAATTCTGAATGCATGCATTGTATACTTCAGAAGTAGGGTAACAATGCCCTGTACTCATTATTTCTCTTTCTAAACTGACCGCGTTGTGGCATCAGTTCAAACTTGCCTGTTGTTGAATCGTGTTGGTTTGTTAGAAAAAATCGTTCCGCAGTGCCATTGTTTTCGTGTCTCTACTTGTTGTTGGGATAATCACATTAATTTGCAAAAATGGATAGTGATCAAGCAGGTATTGAAATATTTATTCCACATGACATCAGCTTATTTCTATTAGTGTTGACTTCGTAGAAGCAGTTTATGAAAATCTTGTCTTTAAGTGTTATTTAAACTATAAAATAAATATATTGTGAAAAAAAAGTTGGCTTATCCTGTAGTATCCTGTGAAGTCGTATATGAGGCATTATATGTACATGTGTATAGAAGATTATAGCAAAAATTTAGCTGCGATTATTTGCGATCTTTCGAGAAATTGGAAAATGAAGATGACGTGTCCATATAGGTAAATTTATCAAAAATGGACACAAATGCAGTTATCGACATTTTCATTCATTGTATGGCGGTAACCTAGACGGTCAAGGCCTTGTTTTGTGAGAAGGAGGGGCGAGGGGACGGGGGGGTCATGGGCTGCCTTTCAGGTATATTTTTAAGCAAGTTCTTTCTTGTTTCATATTTGCACCAGGTGCGCACGCGTTTGTGTGTGTGTGTGTGTGTGTGTGTATGTGTGTGTGTGTGTATGTGTGTGTGTGTGTGTGTGTGTGTGTTTTTTTTTTTTTTTTTTTTTTTTATAGTAAGGTTTAGGAAAGCTTCAAGAAGCCTGGCCTGTAGTGAAGGTGGCACGGTGTGGTATCCACTAGTTGCCTAGTGCAGCTCCACTAAAACCCATTCCTTACTCTCTCCTCTGCCTGGATCCCCCCGGGACCACTGTGAAGCGACTACTTCGGGGGGTGGCTGTGCTCATGCACTTGTCGTACTCTCAGCGCTAGCTGGCGTTGCTAGATCGCTGCTCTTCTCTCCATTTACGCTGCAGCTCTGACATAATCTGCGTGACTGCCCTGCTGACGGCATTCCAAGAGTCCTCCTCTCGACACATTTCATCGACGACATTCTCCACGTTAAGGACGGGCATCTCCGTTCGCACTGCCTCGAACCTTGGACAGTCAAAGACCACATGCTCCGGCGTTTCATCGACGTTGCCACACTCCGGACAGAGAGGTGA
Source organism: Ochlerotatus camptorhynchus (assembly GCF_037179485.1). Taxonomy (NCBI): domain Eukaryota; kingdom Metazoa; phylum Arthropoda; class Insecta; order Diptera; family Culicidae; genus Ochlerotatus; species Ochlerotatus camptorhynchus. Next base: position 6,818,655 of record NW_027040988.1, read on the forward strand.
CGCTGCGTGTCCGAACCGATGCAGGTATTTCCTGAAGCAGCCGTGGCCAGACAGGAACTGCGTTAGGTGGAAATTGACTTCTCCGTGTTTTCTGTTCACCCAGGTCGAAAGAATCGGTATTAGTCTATGTGTCCATCTACCGTTCTCCGTCGTGTTCCACTCCTGTTGCCACTTAGCCAATGACTCCACTCTCACAACTTTCCGTACTCTTCCGGCTTCTCTCTGCCTGTAGCACTCGCTGTCCTCCGCCAGGGTGATGCCGATAGGGATCATACCGGCGATAACGCATACTGCTTCCGACGAGATGGTTCTGTACGCACTCACGACTCGCATGGCCATGAGCCGGAACGTACTGCTCAGTTTCCTTTGGTTCTGCTTCGTTTTCAGCGCTGGAACCCAGGCTGGGCCTCCATATCTCAGTATCGATGATGACACGCTGGCCAGAAGACGCCTCTTGCTACTGCTGGGACCAGCGTTGTTCGGCATGATTCTAGCTATCGCGTTGATGGCCTTCGAAGCCTTCTCACAGGCAGGGTGCCTTCCATTCATTTTGACTCATAAAATGTTTTAAGAAGTTATGGAATAATAAGATATTATGAAAATATTTTGATTGTGTAAACAACAAGAAAAGATTGTAAAGTTTGTATTTGACACATAATATCTGCCAATTTTGCTACATGAGAGTCGCGATAAGCGATTTTGTAATTTATCTCACCCACTCTTCGCTCTTCACTCTTCGCGAAGAGGCGATCAGAAAAACGCTCATTGTGACTCTTTCAAAGCTAAATTTGCAGGTTTGATGTGTCAAACACAAACTTAACAATCTTTTCTTATTACTTACACATACAACATATCATCATATTATCTTATTATTCCATAATTTGATAAAACATTTTTTTAGTCAAAATGAATGGAAGGCACGCTCACAGGCATATTCGACGTGGCTGTTGAAGTTTAGCCGGTCATCGATCATCACTCCCAGGTATTTTAACACACGCTTCGAGGCAATGGTGTGCTCCCCGACGGTGATTTCTGCCCGCTGTACCGCTTTACAGTTACTGACCAATAACACTTCCGTTTTGTGGTGGGCTATTTGCAGCTTCGCTCCTTTCATCCAGTTACCAATCATGTCGATTGCCTCGGTTGACAACACTTCCACCTCTTCCAGCGTCTCGCCTGTTACCGTCAAGACGACGTCGTCCGCAAAGCCAACGATCTCAACTCCTTTGGGCAGTTTCAGCGTTAGCACGCCGTTGTACATCCCGTTCCAGAGCGTTGGACCAAGGATGGAGCCTTGTGGAACTCCCGCTGTGATCCTAATCGATCTCTGTCCCATGTCTGTCTCGTAGACCAGAACCCGGTTCTGGAAATAACTCCTCAGGATCCTGCACAGGTAGCCAGGGACCCTCATTCTATGCAGTGCTTCGGTGATGGCCTCCCAGCTGGCGCTGTTGAACGCATTCTTGACGTCGATCGTTATCACGGCGCAATATCGATCTCCTCTCCGCTTCTGTTTGGACGCCTTTTCAGCTCTCTCGACCACTGTCCGAATTGCATCCACCGTCGATCTCCCTTTCCGGAATCCGAACTGCCTCTCCGACAATCCGTGCTCACTCTCCGTGTATTTCGTCAGCCTGTTTAGGATGATTCTCTCCAAGAGTTTTCCGAGTGTATCCAGCAGGCATATAGGCCTGTATGATGCTGGATCCCCCGGCGGTTTTCCTGGTTTCGGCAGCAACACTAGCTTCTGTATCTTCCACCTGTCAGGGAAGTGACCCTCGTTCAGGCATTTCTGCAGCACCAACCTGAACATGTCCGGGTATGACTGGATCGCCGCTTTCAACGCTACGTTGGGGATTCCATCCGGACCGGGAGCTTTCTTCACCTTCAATCCTTTCGCCACTACTACGAGCTCCTCGTTGGTGATTTCGACGTTATCTCCCTCTCCTTCTCCGTACGGTGTAGGTGGCCAGGTTGTTGGGTCGTGCTTCGGGAAAAGTCCTTCCACGATGACTTTCAGCTTCACTGGGCACATTTCAGCGGGCATCGTTGGACCACTGATCTTCGCCATCACGACTCGGTATGCGTCGCCCCAGGGGTTGGCATCAGCGTCTCGACACAGCTCCTTAAAACAGTTCGACTTGCTCTGCTTAATCACTCGTTTAAAAGCGGCCCTGGCCGCTCGAAACACTTCTCTTCGTTCCTCTCTGTCTGCTTCCGTTCTTGCTCTCTGAACACGTCTTCTGGCTCTGAGACAACTAGCGCGGAGAGTACTAAGTGCCTCGTTCCACCAGTAGACTGGACGCCGTCTGTTATTTGGCTCCAGTTTCCTCGGCATGGTCGTGTCACATGCTCTCACTAACGTTTCTGTCAGCTCGTCCGCATTTAGATCTACGGGACTCCCGTCCACACGAAGTGCCTCAATGAACAAATCCTTGTCGAAAGCTTTCGTCTTCCACTTTCGGTCACAAGTTCTCGTCCTCCGTACTGCCACAGTATTCCGTTGACCGATGCCATATTGTATCGCCTGATGGTCGCTATGGGTATATCCTTCGCACACTCTCCAATCCATGTTTGCCATCAGCGACGGACTGCAGAAAGTAACGTCGATAATGGATTCTCGGCCATCTCTGCGAAAAGTGCTGCTGGTGCCTTTATTGGCCAGCATAACTTCCAGTTTTGCCAGAGCTTCCAACAGACTGTGCCCTCTTGCATTGGAACACCTGCTTCCCCACTCCACTGCCCAAGCATTGAAGTCTCCTCCGATGACTACCGGTCGTCGTCCGACCAGCTCTTCGGTAAGTCCATCAAGCATCTCGTGGAACTTCTCCATCGTCCATCTGGGGGGTGCGTAACAACTACACATGAAGATTCCGTTGATTTTGGCGATGACGAAGCCTTCGTATGAGCTCGCAACCACTTCTTGAATGGGGTATCTGCCCATAACTTGTATAGCTGCCATCCCAGCTCTATCCGCAACCCAGTTACCGTTATCGGGAGGGACTCGATACGGTTCCGCAATGATTGCAACGTCGCACTTTGTTTCTGTTGTCGACTGCCACAACAGTTGCTGAGCAATGTCGCAATGATTGAGATTTATTTGGGTTACCTCCATTACTGTTGGCCTGCCATCGCCTTTTTGTATGCTAGGCATTTGAAGCCTCCCGTCGTATGATCGTTACCGTCCTCTTTTTTGCAGAGCATACACCTCGGATGCTTCGTGCAGCCTCTTGCAATATGGCCTTTCTCTCCGCATTTCCTGCACAGATCAGATCTGTCAGGGCCATTGCAGTTCCTCGCCTGGTGACCGAATCCCATGCACTTGAAACATCGCTCCAATTGCTTGGTAACCCGAGGAGTGGCTTTCAGCGAGCACAATGACCAGCCAACCTTGACCTTGCCCGTCTCCAACAGCTTATTCGCTGCAGCTGTCGAAAGCCGTATAACCGCCGTTTGCATGCCGCCGTACGCCTTCCTCATGCGGATTGACATCGGGACATCTCCCAGATCGCAGTGCACTCTCAACGCACTTCTTAGCTCCTCTTCTGTGGTGATCTCGTCCAGGTCCCTGCACTCGACCACTGTCTCCTGGGATAGAGCTCTTACGCTCGCCCCTTCGCCAAGAGACTTTTCAACGAGCTCCTTGTAGGCTGAGCTCTTGATAGCAGGATCCTTCTTCAGCTCAAAGAGGATCTCGCCTTTCTGGGTTCGCCTGGTTTTCACCACGTTCTCTCCTAGTTGCTTCAACTCCGGATCCTCTCGTACCTTCCGGAGGAGTGCTGCATACGACGTTTTGTCCTTAGCTTCGACGATCAGAGCATCGCCCTTACTTCGCTCCCGACGAGTCCTGGGTATCTCCTTCTTCTGTTCAGCTTTCTTCTTCACGTCTTTTTCCTTCCGTTTTTTCCACTTCTCCTTTGGCTTCTCGACGGTACGCCAGCCTTCCTCCTTGTTGTCTTCTTTGTCGTTCTTGACTTTTTTCAACTCCTCTTCCTCTCCTGGAGTTTCCCTTTTCCTCTTTTCCGAGCGTGGATTTCGAGGTCCCTTTGGCGTCTCCTGTATTTCAGCTGCTGCTTTCTCCTTGGCCTCGATCAGTGCCCTTTCGGCAGTTACGGACCTCGTCCTCAGCGCATCCTGTTCACGTTCGGCAGCAATAATGGCGGATTTGATGCCCGTCACCATTTCCTTTATTGCCTTGTGGACGTTGCTCTTATCCTTGATGAAGTCATGGAGTTCATTGATCCTCCTCCTGACCTCCATCAATTTGGTCTTCCCAAGCTGCAATCCTTCTTGGGGTGTGCTACTGCTGGATTTCGGTGTGAACACCTGGCTTAGCATAAGACCTAGCTCTCCTTGGTGTCCTTGCTGCTCACCTTGGGGCTTACTGCTGCTGTTGGAACTCGCTGTTGCCTCCAGGTTCAACACTGGTGATCGCTGCAATATCCCGCTCCTTGCGAACACGTTCGCTCCTCCGTTTTCAATTTCTGGCGTCTTGCCGTCGTCCTTCATATTTTTTTGGGTTTTCTCATTTTCTTCTTTTTTGTTTTTTTCTCCGTTTGTCTCCATTCTGTTGGGTCCCCCCTCCGGGCCGCTATCTCCACTCGTTGTATGTAGTCGCCTATCGTGATCCCATGGTTATCTATGCAAGCAGGGAGGCCATGCTAGGGTTGACACGGTCCTTCATGGGGGCCGTGTTCAGAGCCAGATCGGCGTAAGTCAGGAATGTTACATCTGAGTCTACTACTCACCAATCACCAATTGGTGACGAGTTTTGAACGTATCCGGAGGCCTGCCAAGGTTTTACCGGGACGGGGGCAGCCGCACTATTAGCCCACTCGCCATTTCAAGAAGGTGTCACCCTTCTTTACTTAGGGAGCAGAATAGCACGACTGTCAGCCCTGTAGCGTGTCGTGTCCATAGTTCCATGCCGTGTCCAGTATGCCGTAATAAGGATCTTACTGGCGTCGATCCTAATGTGCCGGTTGGCACTCCTGCGGGTTGACGAAGCATTTCCTCGATCGCCGTGTTATGGTTACCGCGCCAGTGTTCGCGTCGCACCCCCTCACTTTGCTATTGTCAGAAGGACAACATTGCCCAGGCTACACCACGGGGAGGTGTGAGGTAGGAACTTGTGAGGACCAGAGATAGGAAAAACGCTCTTCCCAGGTTGTCAATTCACCATTTGTAGCCCTGTGTGTGTGTGTGTGTGTGTGTGTGTGTGTGTGTGTGTGTGTGTGTGTGTGTGTGTGTGTGTGTGTGTGTGTGTGTGTGTGTGTGTGTGTGTGTGTGTGTGTGTGTGTGTGTGTGTGTGTGTCACAATTTTTGGCAACGTGCTTCTCAGCAACCACTGGATCGAATTGGATTCAACAAGAACCAGATAAAGGGTATTATCATAGAGGTAACCCGAAAAAAAAATTACAGTGAAATTTTCAGTGGAAACAATGCTCTAACATTAATATTTATTGTCGACAATAAAAATGATTGTTATAATGTTGTACCCTTCCGAAAACGGCAAAACTGTTACCTAGCTGTACAATGAATGTACATAATAAAATGTTGTTACAATGATTTTTATTGTATTTTTCATTTATTTTATTGTTAACATGATTCGATCACGAACAATAATGAACAATTCTATTACAATAAAAATGTTGTTACATTAAATATTGGTGTGTTTTCATTGTGGGTTACTTCACGAACAATAAAAATAAATCTGATTGAAGCATGCAGACTATGAGAGGGTCAGCAACACTGCCAATGTAATCAAGATAGGTGCTGCTCGTATGGCTCTTGCTTTGACAGTTCGTTTGGCTGTATTCGTTGCCAAGTCAATTGAACGCCTACGACCAGATCGGTTTGAGTTGAACTCAACTCTCCTGCCTCATCTAAATCCCGTTTAATGCAGACCTTTTCCGTGCAGTCACTAATCATACAATAATAATAAAAAAATCCACCACTTGAAGATGTCAGGAAATCACTCTCAGGTGGAAGCATATTTTCATGGGCGATTCTCTCCAGTTGAATGCATTAACTTATCAACGACGTTCAACCACCAAGGAGACGTGACCTAGAGAGATCGAGTGCAGGGGAGTTGGCTTCCATTTCTCACAAGTTCCGGATCGAATCTCAATCCATAACCAGTAAAAAAAGGACTCACCCGTAACAGACATTACCACCAACAATCAATACGAAACTAACGATTTTAAATTGGCTCACCACTTTAGTAGCCTATTGGTCCCAAGCAAACGATTAACGTACCCTATTCTAGTTGAAATTCTATTACTACACTATGTTTGTTTTGATTCGCTATGAAAGTTTGACAGATAACATCAGGGGTGTGTGGATTCATGCAGAACATGCAGGGGTGAGTGAAATAGCTTGGGACTGCTTGGGACCGTTGTTCTGGTACTGAGTGAGCCAAAAATAATAATGATTTTCTTCAGGACCCAGTGGTCTTAGAGTTACCTCTATGTTACCACCCCCTTCCCTCCCCGGGGCGATGTTTTATTTTTTCGATTTATTTTTAAAGTCGATAAAGTAGATCTGTCAAGCCAACACATACACTCTAAAGTACACTGTTATTTTTTTTAATCAATAAATTCGCCAACCAACAGTAAAATAACAATAATATATAATGTTATTGAAAAAAAATTATACACAGCAAAAAAAAATGTAATATCGATCAATGTAATTCAAGCTGATGTATTAATTAATGATGTAATAGCAAAAAGCAGATACAATATTACATCAATGGATGTAATTTTGTTCGCAAAATCGATGTACATCGTACAACGTTATATTACACAACCGATGGATTGACCTGGTTGCAGCAGTTTGGATGTAATATTCAACAACTTTTTTTTCTGTGTATGGGGAAATCACGAAAATTTCATTGTTAAGATACTTAACAACCCCCCTTTTTTATTGTAAATTTTCCATTTACCATGAAATTTACTGTTTTGTACAACATAAATCAAGGTAAATTTATTGTAGACGTAACAATATAAATCATTGTTAAGACAATAATTTTCGTCTTATTGTTACATTGTTTTTTATTGTATTTTTGTTGTTATTTTTTTTCGGGAACTCTAAGACCACTGGGTCCCGAAGAAAATCATTATTATTTTTGGCTCGCTCAGTACCAGAACAACGGTCCCAAGCAGTTCCAAGCTATTTCACTCACCCCTGCATATTCTGCATGAATCTACACACCCCTGATGTTATCTGTCAAACTTTCATAGCGAATCAAAACAAACATAGTGTAGTAATAGAATTTCAACTAGAATAGGGTACGTTAATCGTTTGCTTGGGACCAATAGGCTACTAAAGTGGTGAGCCAATTTAAAATCGTTAGTTTCGTATTGATTGTTGGTATTATGGTTCCTTCTTGTCACATGTTCAAGTGAATATGGTGCATGAGCCTAAAATAAACCAGAAATCATCCATTATAAAATAAAAATCAATATGTTCCAAGTTAATTATTTGCATCATTATCGTAGGCTCATCTGGTATAAAAATGTTTTCTCGTCGCCACTTGTTTGACAAAATGCAAGGACAGGAGCTGGATTTTAATGCGAAATTGATATATATAGAGAACTATCTATTGAATTTTTATGATTATTCGGAAGAAGAAAGACGCGCATTGACGCTAAAGATTGCAAAATTGAAAACACAATTCAAGCAAAGATGGATGTCTGCTTCCAGGAAGGTCGATAAGTTCCTGCATGATAACAATGATTGGTTACAAGGTACATTTGAGATTCCACGACCACTGAAACGACCCGGTCGTCCTCAAATATCTTTCGATGAATCAAGTGAACGCAGTAAAAGAAGAAAAACAGAAGATTTGAGAAGAACCGTTAGTCCTGCTGAACTGAGCTACGCTACTCGTATAGCGTTATACTCATCTGGAAAGAAAGATGCTTCTAAAGTTTTAGGAGATATTATGGCTTCACCTAAGCGGGCTACCAAATACAGGCAAGCATTTTACAGGAATCCGAAAAAAGCTGCAAATCGGTTATCTCCACTCCAATCGCTTAAATTCGGATTATCCATTCTTCATGCCAGGATTCGTAGTTTTGAGACAATTTTACATCTTTCTTACAAGTTGCCGATCAAAAAATGGCGATTAACTGGCAATGAAAAGGAAATCGTCAAAGAAAGAAAAGAGCACATTCAAGAAAACTTCAGATAGACATTGGGACTCCTTGTGGATTTTCCAAAACCAGGCTTTGGAAATTCGAATGATGGCAACACTAGTCGAAGATTCTTTGCTGATCCGGAAACCGCTGCTCAAATAACAGGTGTTGATTTTAATTTGATCTACCGGCTTAAAGTTATATTGGAGACACTAGCTAGTGGTTTTAAAATTGATACGAAAAAATTTGGAAAATTTACTCAAGAAACAGCGGAGATATACGTTCGACTGTATCCGTGGTATCCAATGACTCCAACTCTGCATAAAATTTTAATCCACAGTACCATTGTTATAGAACATGCACTGCTACCAATAGGGCAGCTGTCAGAAGAAGCTATAGAATCGAGAATTTAAGATTATACCGCCAAAATTTTTCCAGAAAGTTCTCAAGACAGGCTTGCAACATGGATGTACTGAATAGACTGCTGCTTAGTTCTGATCCTGAAATCACAGGTAAACAACGTAATGATTATCATACGTGAAAGTAAATAAATATTCTTTTAGGATTAAGACAAATCCCGCAAAGAAAGTCAAAGGCATTGACGACAGAAACATTGCAAATGTTACTCCCAGAGGATCTCATCCGAGAAAGCGAAGATCGACTTGAAAAATTAGAGATGGAAGAAACATATGAAACAGACGTTTCTAGTGAACAAGAAAATGTGTTCGCAAATTCGGAATGACATTTTTTTTTCGTTTAATTTCATTTGTTTTTTTTTCTAGTTGTTTTGTTTTTGTTTTTGAATTGTTAGATATGTTGTTGCTGTGTAATACTCGGTTTAATATAAGCATTTTCTTAAGGTAAAAGATGATGGAATCCATGAATGGCCGCCATTTTGTTTATTTTGCCTTATCACTTCGAGTTTTTGGCGGCACGAATCTCAGAAACTTCAAAGTTTTCGTGCATGAAACTGTAATGACATGTATGCTCTAGTGCAGGCACACGAAACCCTTTTAGTTTCTTAAATTTGTGCCGCCAAAAATTAGCAGCCATTTGTGGATTCCATTAATTTTCACCTTAAATCTCAAAATCAAAATATAAATATCTTGTTCTTTTTTTGCTGAACTCATTTCACAAAGACTGATTTTAAAACGTAAAAAAAAATCTTCAATTTTTTATATTCTTATAAATGTTTACACCTGCGGCCAAGAAAATAGCACCATAGGCGGATTTTAATTTTAATTAGCCAACTTTTACATGATTTAATTTCGTTTTGTTATAATCAATTAAGCTGAAATTGTTATGAAGAACCAAACTATGGTGAAGTTTGCGTGTACGAAAAATAATTTAAAATGAGAATCTTGAAATATCTCTAATTTAAAAAATGCTATTATTTCAAGCATTTTTAACCATATTGTCAATTTCCGGCAGGAGTTTCAAAAAAGTTTCGAAAAGGCTTTTGTTCGCGCTAAATTCAGCATATTTGTGGTTCTGTGCCAAATTTCAGTTCAATTGATCATAACAGAACAAAGTTACAGCATGTCAAATTTGGTTACATTAACAAAATTTGCCCTTTGGTGCTTTTTTATTGACCGCAGGTGTAAGTGTTTTTTTTTATATTTTATATTTAAAGTATTATTTGTTCCCAACATTTCATCCTTTGACGATAACTAAATTTAAAAATGCTTAACGACTTACAAATTAAAAAAAAGACATTATTATAACATGACCCACCCCCCTCCAAAATACGACTCCACCCTTTTTTTACCAAAAAAATGTTTAATCCTTGAATAAAAATATATATGTGACAAGTTAGAGTGGTTAAATATTTTTGGCCAGCTAGAATTAATAAATACCCCACTGTGCGTCGGGAGCATTGGTACTCAGTACGGAAAAAAATCAAGGAAAAAACGAAAAAAAAAACAGTAAAACTGATTATATTTAGCAACTGCAGCATACTTAATAACCTCAAGTCTCAAGATTTCCGGGAATCTTGCACTTATTTCCCGAAATTCACAGTTAAAAACAATACTTACGTGGAACGCGGAAAAGAGTTGAATCAAACGAGAACAGTTTTGTGTTATTGTTTACATTTTTTCCGGGTGAAAACGAGGGAATGGTTGGTAGTTATTTTTGCATTCATGGGCTGGGGAATGGAAACAACAAATAAATGCTAAATTAAAATTAACTATTGTTGGCTTAATAAAAGAATATTGTTATTTTTACAATAGTTGCAGTTGAAAAGTGGCTTATTGAAACAAAAAGAATCTTATTTTGAATTTATTTGAATAAGTCGCTACAGAAGCGTAAAAATCCTAGAAGAAGACAGGGAGTTCACATTTCCACTCCCCCCTGGTAGGTTGGCCACACACTACGAAAGGGCCGAAACCAAATCTGCAAGCAAGGTCCGGATTGGAATCTGGAAGGACCATCAAGGAATTCGACAGATATTTGACCTCATGAAGGATACACGGGTGAATGAGTGAGTGAAATATTCCGTCACTTTTACAAATGAAAGTCATGACTTTATTTCATAATTGTTTGATTACAATCTAGTAGTGAAATAAGTTGTAGGAGAGTATATCCTTAGTTCGAATCTTAATGGGCTCACTAACACGTCTATCCCTATGAATCACACCATCCACGTTTCCGTTTATGCTCGACTATGCCACGCAGCATTAGTACTGTTGTTTGTTGTTTATTCATATTCGAGAATCTTCTTGTGGTAAAATAGCAGGTAACTGCAAAAAATAAACCAAATAATCGTAAAATTTCTGATATCACCCATAAGAGAGACACATCCATACCCTTCGCTATCCAGCACCTGTTTGAGTGTGGCAGTCGTTATAATGTGGTCGTCACACTTCACCCAGATGTCCTTCTGGTGTCGAACATACGCCGTGTAATGTCCAGCGTCCAACGTTCCCACGTGGTTGATGACCGCGTACAGTGAATAGCGGAAGTCACTGGTGTCGTGCGGGAGTCGACTGTTGCTCTGGTCATCGTCATTTCCAGGACAACTTCCACTGCTGCTGCCGGTTCCTGCCGTGGCACCGTGCTTTCGATCCGAAGACTTGGCTTTCGATGAAGACGAAGAAGAAGAAGACCCGGACGATTGCGACTGTTCAGACTTCTTTTTCGACATAAATGGAGTCATGTCCAGCTCCGATGGGAATGAGATGAAGGTCGAGATCTTTTTGTCGATCTGAAGAAAATATCAAAAGGAATTAATGATCGATCATCGCTGCCAATGAACAACAAACCATTCGCTCTTACCAAACTAGAATGTTCGAAACGCTTCAGATGGAAGCTGGCTACGATTGGCAGTGTACGCATGGAGAGTTGCTTCGTCGATTCCTGATAGGTTTTGCAGCTGGAACATTTGATCTTTGCACTGGAACCAAGATGTTCTGCCCGTGTGAAGCGTTCCAGGCAGTCAATCAACGATTTCGGTGGGCCACCGTATCCCTGGTTCTGAGCTTCGCCCAAATCCAGCGAAATGTCCCAGAATGGATCGATCGTTGTTGATACTCCGTTACAAGCCTGACAAACGACATCACTTTGAAGACCTCCGGTAAAGATCTGATCGATGATGCAGTTACACTGGGTTGGATTTTCTTGCTGTTGCAGCTGTGGCTGGGACTGTTTCGATTTTTCTGCTGCAGCTGCGGCAATTTCGTTCATTGATATCTTACAGTGGCGATGGAGAACATCCAGCGTAGCAATGAAAAATTCGTGAGCATCCTGCTGCTCGTACCCAGCTAGGTGACGTGCGTGGTTCCATATTAAATGCAGTAATCTATGCAGCGATAGGGGTCCTCGGGCACCCGAGTAAAACTCTTGGAACAGTCTCGACACCTCGCACACAAGACATTTGGCAGCTGTTTTTGTGGTACATTCGTGTCTCTCGGAAAGGAAGTAATCCCTTAGAAGAGGAGTATGAATCAATGCCTGAACGATACAGTTCATGAAGCAGGTCGAGCCCAGGTTCAACAGCCCTCGTAGGCCAATACTGGTAAATGCCGTAACATGGCGGCGTTTTGGATTCTTCAGTAGCAAATCAATCTCCAGCTTCGAAGGCGACCACGGTCTCCAGGACAAACTCTTGTTCAAGCTTTTCGCTTCCTTCCTAATGTGCTTCTCAGCTACCGCTTGACATTCGCTGTCGTAGATGAAATCCTTACACTGATAGCAGAAGATCATTCCATAGCACAGTTCCAGCACGATGTAATGCTTGGTCTGCTTGCAGTGGTCGTTGATGTGTGCACCCTTGCAACCGAAATAGATACACTGTAAGCACGAATACAGCTGCGGACCGGAACTACCACACTTGTAGCACAGGCAGGACAAAGCCTTCCGACGCCGGGCATCCTTGTTGATGCAGGTGCTGAAATAGGAATGCACCACGCTGAACGATTCCAGCCCATACTCCTTTACAAAAGCCGCAAAATGAGCACAACCGTGATCGGACATCCTGCGGAGAACACTACTTCTTACCAAAATCAGTCTTACCGTGAGAGCTTCGTAAAGTTTCCACTCAAAATTTTGGCTGATCCAGCAGTGTCCTCGTTTTGCTGAGGGAAGTTATTGAACCGCAGTTTATGTCACTATTGTACGACGTTGGCCATCCCGTATAATTTCGATTGGGAGCTAATTTTCGTCGCCTCCGAACTGTGTTGTACGCCTAAAATGAAATTCAACCTTTCTTTATTGTCTGCGCTAAAAGTACCGACAAATAATGCGACATTCGTGCTACCCGTCGTTCCACTAACAACAACAAACACAACAACAAAAACCGTCAGCGGCCAGGTGGATTTTTTTTTTTGTTGATGCGTTTTTTTTTGACGTTTCTGCTTCATTTCAAAAATAAACAAAACCTTCGATTTGACAGAATCTGATTTTATGTCATGGAATAGGGTAGTGGACTGATATTCGTCTGCAACTAGTAGGGGAACTGGGTGTAAAATATACACAGCAAAAAAATGTACGATTGATGAAACAGTGATGTAAATAATAGCAATGCTGATGCTGACGGATGAAACAGTGATGTAAATAATAGCAAAAAAACAAATACAACCCGCATAAACGCGAACCATCACTTGATCTTACCGATAATGGTTATAAATTATTTATAATCCCTCCTAAACTTTAACTGAAATGGTTATGGAACTTTACATGAACGTTTGTGTGATAAAGTTTCAAGCTTATGTATTATGGTTTTTTGGAAGCGGACCTTACAAATAATGGGTTGTTAAGAACCATTACCATTCCAAATTCTTGTTTTCTCCATACATTTTCAGAAAGAGAACTATATAAGAACGTTTTTACTTATGATTTGAGAACATTAATGGTAATGGTTATGGTAGTCAGTAAGGTCCATTAATGGTTTTGTATTATCGCTCAACTTTACGTGGAATATATCGTGAATTGGTAATCAGTAAATTACAGGCAACCAATTCGCGATATATTCCACATAAAGTTGATCGATGTTACAAAACCATTCGTGGACCTTACTGACTACCATAACCATTACCATTAAAGTTCTCAAACCATAAGTTAAAAGGTTCTAATATAGTTCTCTTTCCGAAAATGTATGGTGAAAACAAGAATTTGGAACGGTAATGGTTCTTAACAACCCATTATTTGTAAGGTCCAGTTCCAAAAAACCATAATACGTAAGGTTGAAACTTTATCATTAAACGTTCATGTAAAGTTCCATAACCATTTCAGTTAAAGTTTAGCAGGGATTATAAACCATTTTTAACCATTTTAGGTAAGGTCAATTTATGGTTCGCGTTTATGCGGGAATATTGCATCCATCGTGATTTCTGTGTACATTGTATTTACAATGTAATATTACACAACCGATGGAATGACCAATGCCACATAGGCGAAGCCAGAGGGGGCAGGAGGAGGGGGCACGGACACCCCCTAATTCAGCATTATTTTTGACTGGCGTGACTGCCTATCACTGCAAAGGGCCTGGGTACAATCCCAGTTGGCGCCGTCGGGATTTTCTGAGGCATAAAATCTATGATCATGCTTTACTTCGGTCGGTTGGACGCCGGTCTATGAGTTGATGGGTCGATAGGTGTGGGAGCTGCCGCCCTAGCGTCGGTAGCATTGATACGGAAAACAAGATCGATGGAAAACAAATCAAAGAAAAAAAGTCCATTAAAATCTTACGAAATGTTTTTTTATTAAATTAAAAGAGGGTTCCGGAACTTTTATGAAGTTTGCAGAAACTAAATAAAATTCCCTTAATTTAAACGAAGCTTCCCAAATTTGTGCATAGTTTTCACTTCTTCAAAGTTTTCCCGTATTTTTGTAATGCTCTCTGATTTTCAACGAAGTTCTCTGAAGCTCTACGAAGGTCCCTGAATTACTATTGAATTTTCAGAATTTCGACGATGTCCCCTGACGTCTCTAAAGTTTTACTAAGTTGAAGTTGAAAAAAATCAGTGAACTTCAGCGAAGTTCCCAGAATTTTTATAATATTCGCTCAATTTCTCTATAGCTCGCCAAATTTCTTCAAAGTATGACGAAGTTCTATACTTAAGTTTTACTAAATTCTCTGAACTTCTACAAAGTTCACTTAAGTTTTATGAAGTTAAGTTCAGTGAACTTCTACAACATGAGCTAGCACTTTAGCAAGTTTTTAGAACTGCTACGAAGTTCACTTAAGTTCGATCAAATTAAGCCCGCTGAGCTTCTACAAAGTTTGCTGAGCTTTTACAAAGTTAGCTAGTACTTCTAGCAAGTTTTCTAGAGCTCTAAGAAATTTCTGCAAGATGTATGAAGTTCCTTAAAGTGCTACGTTTCCTGAAGTTTAATAAAATTCTCCAAAGTCATGCGAAGTTCTCTGAAACCAAATGGAGGACACCTCGGGGCCTCCCTTAGCTCAGTCGGTAAAGGCGCAGCTACAAAGCAAGACCATGCTGGAGGTGGCTGGGTTCAATTCCCCGGTCCGGTCTAGGAATTTTTCGGGTTGGAAAATTTCTCGACTTCCCTGGGCATAGAAGTATGATTGGACTTGCCACACAATCATATCAATGCAAAAATGGTACAGGCATCGAAAGCACTCAATTAATAACTGTGGAAGTGCATCTAGAACACTAAGTTGAGAGCACGCAATAAGCTAATATGCGATATGCAATAAGCTTGAAAAGCGAAGAAGAAGAAGAAGACACCCAAGAAATAGCGGTGGATGGACTGCACTACCCACCTGTATACAAAAATCAACTTTATGATGGGGTGAAGAAAAATGCCACATATTCATCAAAGGGATTTCGGTTTGGTTTTAGAGCAGTAACTAAAGCAAATCGTCTGCATCTAAATATTAAGTGCTTTGCATGAGGTCATAAGATTTGTTGAACAATTTAAATACCTACGTTGGGCTCGAGACAATATAGAACAGCCCGATATACACCTATCGACATCCAGATTCGTTAATTTTAAGGAACTACTTCCATCATAGATTTCTTGACTAATGTAACATTCTAATACTATACAAAGAGTACTGACCCTTTAGTCCATCGCCCTCACTGGTCCATCTACTAGAAATCCAATCGATAGTCAGCCTCATCGGTACAATATCAGGAAGTCTGCGTATGAATCGAGCTACTTTCCGAGCTAATGGCATTCAGAAATTCCATGCTGGCCGAGGTTTGCGTTTGAATGGAGGAAATTTTCCCCTCAGCATCGCACTCCGTAGATCCACTTTGCATCAAATTAGTTTGGGTTTCTGTTGAAACGAGAAATTCACCCAACCCATCTCCCCAGCTGGTTTGCGTCTCAATTGTGGACAGGGCCAGATCGGAAAATATATCATCACACGTTTGAGTGTACATGTGCGAGTAGAGCATCGGATCGGTGCGATCTTCGTTCGGGAACATTTCGTCGTAGATGAGATCGGTTTGCGTTTCCGTACAAACACACGTGACCGATTCCGATGAAGCATTGGATGCTACGGTCACATTTCCGAAGCAAGTGAGGCTGCTGTCCTCAAAATAATTAAACTGCTCCAAATTCGTTTGGCAGAAGTTGTCCATGGTCGATGCATTCACGGATTCGACTGAACCCTGATTAGAGCTTGTTGCAGTCTGAGTGGAACATTCAATCTTTGCAGCTAGATCTGGAGGATCGATGTCAGTCTGTGTGGTTTGCGACTTTTTGATTGCCATATCTGCTGCGCAAATTTCATCTTCTGGCAGTTCTGTTTGAACTTGGATCGATGATTTTGCAAATCCCTTCACAGCTTTTACTGGCACATCAAGCGGAATCTCAGTGGCCTTTCGTTTACTGTTTTTGCTCATCAAAAGTTCTTCGTATCCATGATTCTTCCGCTTGGTATGAGTCAACAGAGCTTCCCGGCTTCCATAGGAATAGCCACAAATCTTGCAAATGAATAACTGGCCACAGTTTGTCTGATGGGCTCTTAGAAGCGATTCTGTAGCGAATGATTTTTGACCGTTGCAGTTGATGCAGATAAAGTTCTAAATAAAAAAAAAACAATATTGTCAGCTTCATGTTTACTAATCCGGGGACCTTTTTCACTAACCTTGACCGAATGCACTTTCAAAAAGTGCTGCTTGAGATTTCGGAACGAAGTGAAAAACTTCTCGCCGCTGGCATTGAGATGATACAGACAGGATTCCACGGGGCAGTGAAAGTGTTTCACGTGAGAATCATTTCCGAGTCCAACTGCGCCTCCCGACTGCAGCCGATGATGCCGGGTAAGATGCATTTGCAGATGGGACGCATTGGAGAACTGCTCCCCGCAACCGTTCACTTGGCATAGAAGCAACTTTGTAGCGAGGATTTCCTCGGGAGGGAGCGTTATTTTAATGATTACTTTCTGATTCATATCGCGGCGCCAATGAAAATAAAATTCTGTTATCGAATCGAAAAACGGTACTGAGCGAACTGTTCGGTTGATATATTTTGTTTTTTGTTCTGTTTTGATTTGGGTTTTCGGGGTTTTCTCTCGCATGCGATGTTTTTTCAAGGGAAGATTAAATGTAACTCTACAGTATGTTCTTGCTAATCCGAAAACTCAATAAAGGTTGGTCACATTATTGCAGACGAAATCGTTAGTTTTCACCGGTTGGTATTACCAACAATCAATACGAAACTAACCATTTTAAATTGGCTCACTACTTGACTAGTCTATTGGTCCCAAGCAAACGATTAACGTACCCCATTCTAGTTGAAATTCTACTACTACACAATGATGGTTGGAAATGCTAACATGAAGCTTTAGTGTGATGATTTATTAGCTAGAGAATGATCTTTAGAAGAGGGTATGTGGATAGTTCCGTTAGAGTACGGCAGTATGAAAATTGAATAGAAGTTGAAAATGAGCGAAGGGCCATTAATGCGACAAGTTTTGTGGACTTGGAGACATACTTCAAGTCCCCGCGTACATCGTACGGGTTAGGCAAAAATGTGCGTCTATCTTTAAAAACTGTCGTATTAATGGCCCTTCGCTCATTTTCAACTTCTATTCAATTTTCATACTGCCGTACTCTAACGGAACTATCCACCTACCCTCTTCTAAAGATCATTCTCTAGCTAATAAATCATCACACTAAAGCTTCATGTTAGCATTTCCAACCAACTCTGAAAATCGTTAACTTCGCGTATGAAGTAACATAAAAAACACTTTGAATACTACACAATGTTTGTTTTGATTCGCTATGGAAGTTTGACAGATAAAATGAGGGGTTAGTGGATTTTCCTATGTTTTGAGCGAGGTTTCGAGGGGTGAATCGATTAGCTTGGGACCGAAGAGAGTACCAGAGCTAAGCCAAAAAGTTGTTCCTTTGATTACTGTACCGTGTTCCTTTGATTACTGAAAAATCCTGTTCCCCTACACCGAGGTGAATTTCCATATACCTTTTATGTGTGAAACCCTAGGTGAAACCACATATTTTTTTGCAATTAGGCCTCACAAATAAACAATATGTTTGGGGAACATAAAAAATATTTGGTTTCCCACAAATAAAATCAACGTTCTAAAAGAAATGAATTTCATATGTTTTGCAAATAAAATTTATGTGTGAGGCCCATGGTGCTTCTAACATAATCTAATGATTGTTTGCATGTGTCTCACACATAGATTTTTGCAATAAGACTCATCGAATAGTTTCTATGATCTTAAAACATAAATCTCATGTGCATATAACACATAACATTTAAGTGTTTTTTGTATAGTTTCCAGTGATGTGTATACATAAATGTTATGCTTAATTTGACACAGATATTCGCTGTTAGATATTGCACATTTCATACCAAACTAGACCTCTAAGCGCATTTTCACTTATTAAAAAGCGTGATAAAAGTGCGAATCTAATCGTCTTGGTATGTTTGGTGCACTTATTCCTTATGTTGCAAGGAATAAGCGCTTCCAAGACACCAAAACGATTTGACGGAAACCTGCACTTTTATCACACTTTTTGCCTTTTTGTGCAGTCCAGTTTCAGATGCAATCAGCAATATGTCAGCAACAAACGATTTGAGCTGATTAAAAGCTGAATAAGCTATTTTTTAGCTGAAGAAGCATAATTTTGCCTGAATAAGCTCTTATTCAACTTTCAATGTTTGTTGGGTATAGATTCCATAGATAAGCGGAGGAAATGTGTAATGTAGCCAAACGAACTGTCAGTTAATGTAGCCAAACGAGCATGACGTCATCATGGTGTTGTTTGAGGGAGAAGTATTGTAATATTATGAGCACAAAACGCTTTCCACACTCCACATTCCGATTTATTTCGCGGACAACGGAAGAAGGAAAAATAAAGCAAACCATTCTTCAATACATTGTTGCAAAGATTTGCTGCGCTTCATTTTGAACTTTTACGCACGAAACAAAACAAAACTGCACAACGAAGAGCTCTATGATGGCATGAACTTTTTTCACGCATGCCAGTAAGATCATTTATTTTTCATGGTTGTCAAAACCTTTTTGTGCCACCACCCGCATAAACAATAACCATAAGATGCGCCTAACCACCAATTCGGGATATCATCCCAATTTTATGTGGTATGGTCGCACCATCTAAGATATCATCAGTATATGGTACACGTTTATTAGGGCACTTACCTATGGAATCTAAAGTATCTATAAGTGGCACGATCCACGAATTAACTCATTCATTATTTGCATGCTCAAACATGTCTTTAGCTATAATTATGTATGAACATGTCGAGATGACTTTGTGTAGCAAGAATATGAGTCATAATTGGCACTATACACAGCAAAAAAAAAATGTAATATCGATCAATGTAATTTAAGCTGATGTATGAAATAATGATGTAATAGCAAAAAGCAGATACAATATTACATCAATGGTTGTAATTTTGTTCGCAAAATCGATGTACATCGTACAACGTTATATTACACAACCGATGGATTGACCTGGTTGCAGCAGTTTGGATGTAATATTCAACAACTTTTTTTTCTGTGTACGGTCATAAAACCGAAAATTAGTGATGATTCAGAGCTAGTATTATCGTTTCAGTAGAAAACCGGAAAATCCCACACGCGCCAATTGAATTTACTCTCGTTCTGTACGTTAAACATAACGTCGGACATAGTGCGCTGTATTCACACAATGATGCGCTATTCAGCGCACTATGTCCGACGTTATGTTTAACGTACAGAACGAGGGTAAAATCGAATGTCGCGTGTGGGATTTTCCGATGTCCAACTTGAACGACAATATAATTAATTTTACTCGTTTACAGGTAGCTCTATTTCTCATTCGCGACGATGTTTTCAGCCAATGCCTTATCCTCGTTTCGTGATGCCGGTCACGAAACATACGCACACAACCAAGGATCGCCGGATTTGTGGATGTGTTAGTGCCCTTATTTTCTACTGTTGTTCTTGCTGTTTTGATTGAGCTAGGATGCTTGTGTGCGAGAGGTGATGTTGTCAAATTTTTTGATCCGTCCGCAATCCTTTTTGACGTGTGTTGTTCGTTCCGCAAAAGTTTTGTCGTGGTTCACGCGTATCGAGCGCTCGCTAAGATCTTTAACTGTGTCGGGATCGGGTCCGTTTTCCTGGAATTGTCCGCGTTTGAGTCGTGCTACCTTGCGGAACCGGATTCCGTCGGGAGGCGTGGTAGAGCTGATTGGTGTTTTCGCATACGTGTAATTTAGGTTCAGCCGTCCAAATTGAGAATAATGGCAAGTGATAAAACTGCGGTAAAGTCTGTGCGATAAGAAAAAAAAAAACGCAAGGGTGTAATAATAAATCGCGTGATCAGGCAGGTAATTGTTTTGCCTAGTCGGAGGAAGAGCCGTCCGCCGGTAGGGGACAGTGTGCGGTGAATGTGGGAATCGAGTTTTACCTACAAGTGGAAGACAAACATCGTCTGTGTCATCGCAGTGTAGGATACTGCCATACTGCGTCAGCCTTTTCCATCCAGCTAATAGGCAGCAGCCAGGCAGTGACCGTCTGGAAGGCGACCGAAATCTCTTCGGGGTACGGAAAAGTAATAGTCTATTACCTATTGCTGATAAACTATTGCAGCGTAGCAGTAAAATGCTGCCGTGATTAAGTTGATTTCTGTCTAGTTCCGATCACTATCGGTAGCGGATGCGTGTCAGTTGTTGGGAAGGTTGAGTTAAATAGTATTACTTCAGTTCAAGTGTGATTTTTTGTAATTTAAATTATAAACATGAAGTCGCCTAACGGAGCTTTCGGTGCTGTTGCGGAATTTCTGGGAACCATTTTCAATGTACGCCTTCTGGACAGAGGAGGAAGTGATGGTGCCAGAGGGGGTAAATACAACTACGACCGACTTGCCCAAGAACCGCTAAATGGTGGTCATCACATGCCGCAGCAACAGCAGCAGCAGATTGGACGTGGCTTCTTCAATGGATCGATCACGGTGGTGAGAGAAAGAGTGCAAAACGTAGCTTAACGTCAACTTAACTGCTACTCGTGCCTGTCTACGAGCTTTTCTTTCCTGTCTTCTCTTCGATGTTAGTGCGGAGTGTATGGTGTATGTTGCCAGAATAGGAAATTAAGGTTTCGATTGGATCAATGTCTTTTTCCGATACGACTAACATACAACTTATTATGTACATAGTTTTCGATCCGTGTAGGAATCAATTTCTATTTTGGCAACATATTATCGCAGCTCGCAGCAATATCCCGTCATGTTTGGTTACGGTTGCCTCAGCCCACCCACTTCTTGGTGGTGTTTTGGTCTTCCACCACTTGTTCGCTGCTCTAAACATCCCAACCCAGTTCATAACATTTCAACTCCTTCTGCGACAAAAACCGAGAACGACAACTCCCACGGAAATGAGTTACCATTATCATGCGAGAGAGAGAGAGAGAGAAGCCCAGCGCAAGGACAAATATGTCCCCCCCCTATCCCGTTTTTGGCGTGTTTGTGTGCTGATCCTTTTTAACACTACAAAGAAATTGTCCCACTCTCTTTGCTAGCACCGCAATCAAAAGAGTTTCGTACCAATCGAACAAAGAGTGTTTTCTATAAGGGGGCAAAGTTTGGATGACTCTCTGCATTTTAGCGAATAAAAGAAAATGTTACGATAACATTTTCGATCCGTTCGATTGTGATTCCCTCCTTTGGTGTTAATGTGTAGGTTGCAATTTCTTGTGAATCTCATCGTTGAACAGTGGTTTGAGCGGAGGTAATCACTCGAGTGCTTTATTTTTGCATGTGGTGACAATCTGATTTTACATTCTGGGTCAAATCTCCAAATCAAACTTGAGACAAACTACTTCTGTTATTTTATTTGTATCATAACATGAATCGTATGAATTGTATCATGGAAGTACTTTGGAATACAAATCAATCACTGTATAAGTGTTATTTTGGAATAAAGCAAAATTTAAATACAGAAAAAAAAATCAAGATTTATAACTAAAACATCAATTCGTTAAATTACAAACTGATTTCTAAAAATGAAGACACGAAATAAATAAAAAAAACGTATGTGTAAAACATCTGCTTGTGTTACTTTTTTCGCAGTGCACAGATTTTATAAAGAAAAAACTAGTCGTTCCAATAAAAAATCTATACTTTGAGTATAAATGAGCAATATTTGAGCTAATTTGGTATTTTGTTCTTCAAGAAATAACAGTTTTAAAAAGGGTACTTAAAAGAAATGTTGTTCTAAAATTGCTCAAACTTCAGACATACTTCTGTAGTGCTTCTTGAATAGGTTGTATCTGACAAATGGAAGCAAATTGAGATTTTAATGCTTCCAGACATAACTCCGTTTATTCTACTGTAGAATTTCTACATACAGACATTTGGGCCCCTACCTATTTTTTGTTTAATGTTTACATCAAAAAAACTATTCTACATAAAAAAAAAACTAATTATGCCAGGTTTTCCTTCAAATGAAACGTACGCACTACAAAATACGGCTAATTTCGCGTTGCCTGACGTGATAGTACCTGTCTCATAGCGTTCGTATGAGAAAATGGAAGAATTGCCAGTCTTCTTGATTTGTTGTCTTCGACACAGTTCAAATGGAAAGGATGCCGAAGAAAAGGCAGCAGATGAATGTAAATAAACAAACACGTCATATGAAATTGCTAATAGAAGTGCGGACGCTGCTTAGTAAATTCCCCTACATCCGAAAATTTCTTCCGATTTCCTTTGAAATACTACCTGAAGTTTTTTCAGACTTGCCTCAAATGTGTCTTCCGACTTCTCCTGTCCTGATTTTTTCTGACTTGCCGGAATTTGCTTACATCTTTCCGCGCAAGCTAGTTCCAGTTTTATTAGGACTTCGAGGTTCTTCTGATTTCCCCTGGAAGTTTCTTCTGATTTCCATCGGAATATTCCTGCAACTTCTCCTGGAAGTATGTTCCAGCTGTCGCATGAAGTGCTTCTGGCTTCCTCCTGAAGTTTCTTGCAACATATCTGGTAGTTTTTTCCAGACTTGTTCCTAAAGTTGCATCTGATTGACACGGAAGAAGCTTATGATTTCTCTGATAAACTCATTCCAACTTACCCGAGAAGTCCTGCTGACTTGCCCGGGAAGTGTCTGCCAATATCCCCTAGAAGTTTCTCTAAACTTTCCCTGAATTTTTCTTCTGACTAGCCCAAAAAGCTCTTTCAGGCTGCTCCCGGAAATATTTTCTGACTTTTCCAGGATGGAAGTTTCTTCTAACTTTCCCGAATTTTTTGTTTCACTTTCACTGGAAATTTAATTTTAGATGGTAATTTTCCCGGGAATGGTTTCCTGGTCGGTGTGGTCTATTTTTTGCGAAACAGTTTTAAAAAGTCACGACATTTTTGCCAGTTGCCAGTTTGTGTTTGTTTATCTTCACTCTGGTCATTGCGAAAAGTATCAAGCACCACACGGGCAAAAATATTGTCAATACTCAAAAGTATATTTTGACGACAAATATACTGATGAGCGTATTGACGCAAAATCAAAAAAGTATAGCGCCCATTACACATATCAATATATGTATTTTATTGTATTGTATTGTAAATACTTAAATATTTTCGTTGATATTTAGAAATATGTTGATGTTTTCAAATACATCAAAGTTGTCTTCCCCCTTGAGGAAAATAATTAAGAATTTGCTTGCCTGGCAGCAGCTTTTGAAGACAATCAAACTGTTCTCATGTTTCGGTTCAATAGAATCAATGTTAGTTCAGTTCAAGATCAACCATGGATTACCGTAAGCTGTCAGTTTTAATCTCACTATTACTGGCAGCATGGTGCATGGCCAAAAGTAAATAATAAAAAAATGTGTGGAAACTTGAACATTTTTCCAAAAATATCGATTTTAGAAGTGAAAACAGAAAGAAATATTTGGTTAATATAAAAGCTACCACTTGTATCAAATATTTTTATCGAAAAAGTTTGTAAAAACCATCATTTTCCGGTTCTCTGCCTACGAAGTAAATCGCAGTTATTTTTTTTTTTAACTAGCGACATCTATTGTGAAAGTCAATTGAGGGGTTTAGAAGGAAAGGGATGTACATAAGTGACATTGATCGATTCTCTTCATCGACTTTCTCTTTCGTTAATAATTAAGCTGCAAACACATTCCTTGATTCGTGTGCCATTCTGGATGATAGCTGAGAACCTTCTTTATCAAACTAGGGTATATGTCCCTAACCTCGGTCTAATATGACACCTTCAATTACATTTTATGCCGTATCTTATGTAATAATTCACTGTCGATGCAGTCGATATTTCACTGTCAACATGTAAGCTTAGATATTCTTATTATTTGGATATTGATTAGGCACGACTGAAAATTGTGTAACCTCACAATATTAACATGAAAACATTGCAGGTACGTGGATGTAATACCATTGACAGACATACAAAGCAGTACCTACAATTTGCGGTACTAGCTTAAAGAAATACAACGGTAGTACAACAGTGTACTTTGTATGTCTGTACAAGGTATAATGTCGGTCGTCTACTGTACTCAAATTGGGTCTCTAAATGGATACAACTTCGTCCTATCGAAGATAAACCTCAATATACAAAAGTTCGGCATGTGAAATGGCGCTTCTTGTTCACTCCTTATAATTCATACGTATGTAAACACATTGTTGACGTCACTTTCACTTCCCGCGTAAGAACTCTAGACTAACATTTGAAAAGAGCGTAATTCAAAAATGGCGATATACGAATTTTTATGACCTAAAAATTAATCCTATTTCACGACTTTCCATTTTCTGGATGATTTTATAAGCTAAACATATAGTTAATAGTGTAATCTATCATCATGCATCACTAAAAACTCAAAAAAAGTTTTCTTTGTCGTGAAATTGAGAAGAAAACATCATACGCCCTGATAATTTCTTACACGTTGTTACCCCCCGGATCTTCCACCCTTTGAACTGCCAACACTGGTGATGCGCCGTGGAAGTACACCCTAAAGCCCTACAGTAAAAGTATGGACGACTGTCACCACAAAACTGAAAAAAACTGTTCCAATCGAGCAAAGCGGTGCATTTTGACGGTTCGATTGGAACAACTTTTGACAGACGTACATACTTTTACTGTACACTGTAACTGGAAAGTACCCATTAATGGGTGAAAAAGTGCCCATTTCGAAGTAAAGTAGGTAAACTCATTTAATGGGTAAAACGTCTTTACCCATTAATGGGTAAAGACCTTGTACGTCAAATCATGGGGTACTTTTTTACCCATTTTTAAATAATAATTGGCTTTATAAAATGGGTACAAAGTACCCAATTTTGAAATCCTTAAACCAGGATTTTTCTTTTAGAATTTGTATGATTTATGGATCATTGAAAGAGCCACAATGAATAGTTAAGAATACAAAACGTTATTTATATTTATATCTTTATTTCACCATTTTCCATCCAGTGGTCTTTCCATCGTTCGTGCAAGAAATGGTGCTCCCAAAGCTCTCCTGGGATCTCCTTGCTGATCCGGCTAGTTCTGTCCCTGCAAGTTTCAGATTGATTTTTAGATGTGGGCAGAAAGAAATAAAATAAGAAATACCTACTTTTCAAACGAGCAATTTCCATTCGACATCGTTAAGACACTTTGCGACTGAAGCGAGGACTGGAAGATGTTATCTAAGTTGCTTTTCACCCATTAATGAGTAAAAAAGTACTCATTATTCTCGCCTGAAGCGCTCTGAGAAATGGGTAAAAGAGTACCCATTATTTGAAATTGAACTTCACCCATTATTTGACAGCCTCATATAGTCATCAAAAATGGGTCCTTTTTTACCCATTAATGGGTACATGGCAGTTGCAGTGTACACTGTAACTGGAAAGTACCCATTAATGGGTGAAAAAGTGCCCATTTCGAAGTAAAGTAGGTAAACTCATTTAATGGGTAAAACGTCTTTACCCATTAATGGGTAAAGACCTTGTACGTCAAATCATGGGGTACTTTTTTACCCATTTTTAAATAATAATTGGCTTTATAAAATGGGTACAAAGTACCCAATTTTGAAATCCTTAAACCAGGATTTTTCTTTTAGAATTTGTATGATTTATGGATCATTGAAAGAGCCACAATGAATAGTTAAGAATACAAAACGTTATTTATATTTATATCTTTATTTCACCATTTTCCATCCAGTGGTCTTTCCATCGTTCGTGCAAGAAATGGTGCTCCCAAAGCTCTCCTGGGATCTCCTTGCTGATCCGGCTAGTTCTGTCCCTGCAAGTTTCAGATTGATTTTTAGATGTGGGCAGAAAGAAATAAAATAAGAAATACCTACTTTTCAAACGAGCAATTTCCATTCGACATCGTTAAGACACTTTGCGACTGAAGCGAGGACTGGAAGATGTTATCTAAGTTGCTTTTCACCCATTAATGAGTAAAAAAGTACTCATTATTCTCGCCTGAAGCGCTCTGAGAAATGGGTAAAAGAGTACCCATTATTTGAA
This sequence comes from Ochlerotatus camptorhynchus, assembly GCF_037179485.1. Lineage (NCBI taxonomy): Eukaryota > Metazoa > Arthropoda > Insecta > Diptera > Culicidae > Ochlerotatus > Ochlerotatus camptorhynchus. The sequence continues at coordinate 6,845,191 of NW_027040988.1, forward strand.
ATTGAACTTCACCCATTATTTGACAGCCTCATATAGTCATCAAAAATGGGTCCTTTTTTACCCATTAATGGGTACATGGCAGTTGCAGTGTAGGGCTTTAGTACACCCTCGTGATTTTTTGTTTGTTGTTTCGCCTTGGTTCTTTGTTCGCAAATTTTGTAAGAGTGGAATAACGCACGGAGATTTTTTGGTTTTCTTTTTGTTCGTTGTTTACACGTGGAATATCAATCGGATGGATTTCAAATGATTCGGGCGTGACTAGATACTACAGAATCAGTACGTTTGGCATATGAAAACAATATAATTCGTAGTTCTGGTGCAAGGCGTAACAACCAGATGCAGCATAGAGTTGAAAGTTGGAAATCCGCCATGTAAGAAGAAACGTTTTTGATGATTTGAAGTGATATTTTCTTCTAATTTTTCGTGTTTATCGAGTAGTTTGTGAACTGTTCTCTCTATATGTGGCACAATATGGTTTGTTTACATTTTGGCTTTTCCGCCCCTTTGAAATGTTAGTGTAGAACTGATGTGGATGCAAGAGACAGTGTTTTTTTTTTAATAAAAATTAAAACAAATAGATCATCTCACGAACACACATATAACGAACTGTCAAGTCAAGTATTAGCAAGCTGAACAATGCATTAGCTCAGCCGGCGCCGGTGGTAAGCGTGACTGCTTTCTAACACCCCAATGGGTCTGGGTTCAATCCCAGTCGAGGTCGGTGGGATTTTTCTGAGGCATAAAAATCTCTGGTCACGTCTTCCTTCGGAAGGGAAGTAAAGCCGTTGGTCCCGGCCCATGTGTGTTGATGAATGGGTGCGATATCCTACGCAGGTGTGGAAGCTGCCTTCCTGCACATTCGATTGCCGTCAATGGATGGCAATCGATGTCCGTCGGTGATTGGCACTAGATTGCGGAACAGAGACCGACGTTAAATAAAGGAAAGAAGAAGAAGAATGCATTAGCTCCTAAGTAACATTGACAGATTTTCTTTGTAGGTTTTCTATTTGTATGTATAGGCTCTTCCAGCTATTTTCAAAACATTGTTCGATATATGATGCTATTATCTAGCATCTAATACGGCTAATACGACTAGAAACGGTTTTGTAGCCAAGTTATTAACGATATAGTTTTTGGAAGGGCTTGCACGGCATATTTGAATCGCGTTCACTCAAATTAGCAAAAACGTGGTTTACTTATTGACAAATCCAAGTTTCAATCGGCCACCGTGGCGCTGCAATCGCAGCGGTGATAAGTCCGAAATAATGTGTCAAACTGAATAAATTTTTGAAATTTCAACCAAAAAACTATTATTTTGTATTTATTCTAGCGAGTTTCTGTGGGAGTCAAAACATGATCCGAGCAAAAAAGTAGTACTCGTAATAATGGTATATAATTCTGAATTTTATCGTGCTTTGTTTCGAAAATATCTTCCAAATAAACAAACATCATCCAGATCACCCGATTCGTCCACCGACTAAATCTATTGCCACTTAAAAATTAATTTCAGTCGGTGTATTAATCAGCAGATTAAATCGTTTTTCGTCTGGTGCTACACCGAGCAATCGGCATATTTAATAGTTTTTCGTCGATGGATTTAGCCGGCCAACTTTGTCTGCTGTTTAATCGGCAGATGATTTCAAACCTTAACATGTTTTCTGTAATTTAACTGTCTTGAAGTAGCTTTTTATTTAGGAACAATGCATTACAAAATAATGTTATGCATTTTGTACAAGGTTCATCCATGCTGACAAGAAATTTGCATGAAATTACATTGAAATTAAACAATTTTGCAAACAATCAATGAAATTGTCAAGGGCTGTCACAGACTTATCACCGTCGATTAGTGCCTATTCCTGCCACCAGGCGCGCAGGAGTTTAAGTTGGATTTCTCAATTGACAAATCCATGTTTCAATCGACCACCGTGACGCTGCAATCGCAGCGGTGATAAGTCCGAAATAATGTGTCAAACTGAATACATTTTTGAAATTTCAACCAAAAAACTATTATTTTCTATTTATTCTAGCGAGTTTCTGTGGAAGTCAAAACATGACCCGAGCAAAAAAGTAGTACTCGTAATAATGGTATATAATGCTGAATTTTATCGTGCTTTGTTTCGAAAATATCTTCCAAATAAACAAACATCATCCAAATCACCCGAATCGTCCACCGACTAAATCTATTGTCACTTAAAAATTAATTTCAGTCGGTGTATTAATCAGCAGATTAAGTCGTTTTTCGTCTGGTGCTACACCGAGCAATCGGCCTATTTAATAGTTTTTCGTCGATTGATTTAGTCGGCCAACTTTGTCTGTTGTTTAATCGGCAGATGATTTCAAACCTTAACATGTTTTCAGTAATTTAACTGTCTTGAAGTAGCTTTTTATTTAAGAACAATGCATTACAAAATAGTTTTATGCATTTTGTACAAGGTTCATCCATGCTGACACGAAATTTGCATGAAATTACATTGAAATTAAACAATTTTGCAAACAATCAATGAAATTGTCAAGGGCTGTCACAGACTTATCACCGTCGGTTAGTGCTTATTCCTGCCACCAGGCGCGCAGGAGTTTAAGTTGGATTTCTCAATTGATGAACCTTGTACAAAATGCATAAAATTATTTTGTAATGCATTGTTCCTAAATAAAAAGCTACTTCAAGACAGTTAAATTACAGAAAACATGTTAAGGTTTGAAATCATCTGCCGATTAAACAGCAGACAAAGTTGGCCGACTAAATCCATCGACGAAAAACTATTAAATAGGCCGATTGCTCGGTGTAGCACCAGACGAAAAACGATTTAATCTGCTGATTAATACACCGACTGAAATTATTTTTTAAGTGGCAATAGATTTAGTCGGTGGACGAATCAGGTGATCTGGATGATGTTTGTTTATTTGGAAAATATTTTCGAAACAAAGCACGATAAAATTCAGAATTATATACCATTATTACGAGTACTACTTTTTTGCTCGGATCATGTTTTGACTCCCACAGAAACTCGCTAGAATAAATACAAAATAATAGTTTTTTGGTTGAAATTTCAAAAATGTATTCAGTTTGACACATTATTTCGGACTTATCACCGCTGCGATTGCAGCGCCACGGTGGCCGATTGAAACTTGGATTTGTCAATAGGCGAATCTAATGGAAATTAAACGATCGTTTCAGCCTCTGGTGGTGAATAAGAGAACCATCAAAAGAGTGATGAGGGCTGAAATATTCGCCGTAAAGCATAGGAAGAGGCAAATGTTTTTACCTTTTCTGATTAATTTATCCATCGCAGGTCCTTGTAATCATCATCCACATGGAATATTTTGTTTTCTGTATCGATTTTGGAGTGAACCGGCCTGTGCTTCCACATATTTGTGTTAAGAAAAGTGAAGATTTATAAAACTACCCCAGCGGTTATGATCTTCCGTTTTAATGTGGTGTTATGCAAGATACGCATAACAATATGCTTTAATTTGAGATGTAAAAATTGTAATTTGGATGTAAACAAACGGTTTGGTTGACGTTTCCTCTCATAATCGCATAGCGCACTCTACATAGAGATTTTCACGCCTGGTTGTATTGGTGGGATATGTGAGAGCGTGTTAGTGAATATCCGAGGAAAATGCATAACAAATCGATGTCAAACTCATTTTGACAGATCTACTTTCATACATTTTTTAGGTTAGACAAAGGAAAATAATAAACAACTTTACAACTGCGTGTGCGTGCGTTAAACGTCACTAATCTCTATTGGTGGTGCATAGAAACAGCCTATAGAATAAGTAAATTTTTACTCAAATATAAGTAAATGTCATTCATATAGTGACATTTGCTCATATTTGATAAAAATTTACTCATTCTACGAGTGACCTTCGCTTTTGCGAGTTTGAGTAAACGGTACTCAAATATGAGTTGGTCTCATATGCCGTGAAGTTTGTTTTGATTGGAGGATTTATGGCGGTAAGCTCCAACTCGGATTAACTTTTAATACCGTCCCTGTTTGTATGATCTGAAAAATGTTTGCTCAGAATTATGTTGATTAACTCTGATGTCGACATCAAACCAGCCGGACATTCTTGATCGGGATTTAATCCGAGGATAATACCGGTTGGAGCTTACCACCATTAGAGTCGGTGTATAACACTCAAAAAATACCACACGTTTGATCGAAGTGTTTAAACACTTGATTTTTTAAATGCACGATCACATTTACTTTAAGTGTATTTCACCTTGGTTCAATGTGTTATACATGTTAATTTCTAGTGTTTCAAACTTTGAAATGTTGAGAATATTTCACTTTCTATTCAAGTGTATTGCACATTGAATCACACTACTGTTCAAAACAGATGGATTTAAAGTGTTTTGCATTTCAATACAATGTGAATTGCTTACTCAGAAAGGTAAACATCGAAAACAAGAATTGTGACTTTATCCTATCATCCCGCCTCATATATTAGAACAACCATGGCACAGTAAGATCGAACGAAGACTCCGGCAGCAGCACACCCTAACAGTCCATGATCGAATCCCAAATCATACCCATTAAAAAGATATGTGAAAGCTCTTGCCTCTGGAAGTTTTGTTTATATATTTGTCGATTCATTTTTATAGTCGGTAAAGTAGAAGTCGATAAAGTAGAATATTGTAGAATATTGAACTATGATGTGCAAAGCTATTGATATTACCATATGAGCCACATAGAATCCATGTGTGTCACAATTCAAATCCATAGTGTTCAGACATGGTTCATATCATAAGATTCACACATGAAATGGATGCGTTTCACAATAAGCGCAAAATTAAGTGAGAGAAACATGATGATAACATGTGGAATTTTTTGAGTGAATGATTCACGCCAAGAGTGAAGCCAACACGGTAACCGCAAAATACCCAATAATGACTACAAAGTAAGCATTTTCGAGGAAAACTGGGACTACCCATAAAATGAGTAAAATTTTACCGTTTTATGAGTAATTACAACTACAAAAACAAGTAGTAAGTATTCATTTTTGAATAACAAATACTCATAAATGGGTAATATTTTTACTCATTTAATAGGTAGTCCCAGTCTTCCTCGAAAATGCTTACTTTGTAGTCATTATTGGGTATTTTGTGGTTACCGTGAAGTCTACCTATTGAACTGTCAAACCGGCTACCTAGAGTCGGTGTATAATGAGTCACGCCAAGAGAAAAACAGTTGAACTCGCATCACGGTTTTCGAAAGATTCCCTTTCTTTTAACTTGGCAACAGAGGACTTCTACATCAACTTCAAATGACTTCTAGCGAGAAAAAATAATAGCGGCTGTAGTAAATCATTATATCAGTGATTTTTTTCAAACTATCTTAACAAAAATAGTAGAAATTTTCATTACTGATCATGACCAAACGTATCCCATGACAATTGAATGCTCACTGCGTGTTTATTATAATTTCTTCGATTATATTTTATATTTTATTGCAATACCTTTCGTGGACCTTTCATAGCATCGTAATGTTTGTTTACTTTGCACGATAGGTAGCTGGTTTGACAGTTCGATAGGTAGACTTGGCTTCACTCTTGGCGTGACTCATTATACACCGACTCTACGAGACCCCTCCCCCTTCTGTAAGGGGGGGCTCCCATACAAATGAAACATAAATTTCTGCATAACTCGAGAACTAATCAAGCAAATGGAACCAAATTAGGCATGTGGGGGCGAGTGTGGGGGTATAAGGAGATAATCATAGGGGGTAGCCCCTTAGATAATAGGGAGGGGGGTGCTTTTTTTTAAATCGGCGTATAAACTCAAGCTAATATTGAATCCCGAGTAAGACCGGGCACACTCAGCTAGTATAAAATAAAATTGAAGAAATGATCATAAACACGCAGTGAGCATTAAATTGTCATGGGATACGTTTGCTAATGATCAGTAATGAGAATTTCTACTATTGTTTGACAAGATAATTTGAAAAAAATCACTGATATAATGATTCACTACAGCCGCTATGTTTTGTTCTCACTAGAAGTCATTTGAAGTTGATGTAGAAGTCCTCTGTTGATCAGTGAAAAGAAAGGGAATCCTTCGAAAACCGCGATGCGAGTTCAACTGTTTTTCTCTTGGCATAACTCATTATACACCGACTCTAGGAGGATTGACTGCACGCTATTTCTAAACAACCCAAATTTGAGTAGGATCTACTTATATCCTACACTACACTGAATTGAACCCTATAAAGCAGAAATAGCGCAAAACCTGTTTACAAAGCTGTGGCTATCAAAAGAGAAAGTCGATGAAGAGAATCGATCAAAGTCACTTACATCCCTTTCCTTCTAACCCCCCCCCCCCAATTATCGTTGATCTTGTGTTAATCTAACTTTGTAATTTTACCCCTGAAATTCTCCGACAACCCACTGTTCAACGTTGGAACAAAAAAGCTTCGACGGTTTTTTTTTCGCTGAGGTTCTCACTCTCTCCCTCTCTTGTTGGTATAACTTCCCGCACACTGACTCTGTTCGACCAGCAGAAACGAGCAACACCCACTCTCTTCCTTCCAATTATGTATTGTATTTTGTACTACTAACTACTAACACATAGATAAACGGGCGCGGGTTCTAGAGCGCATCCACGTCTCGCGAGGTCCTTACTCGTGGGCTCCGGAATCGAAAGGACATTCGTATCGCTGCAGTCGTCGTGCGCGAATCAACTCTCGTTTCTCGGAACTACCAAAACGGGTACCTACTAAGGACGGGAGCAACAGCAGCAACAACAGCAGTAGTCTTCATATATACCCCCAGTGGGTGGGAAGGACACTTCCCCCCACCCGGTAACAGCAGAAGCAAAACCAACAACAACAACTGGTGTAGTGGTGGTGTGGTTGAACGGTATTTTTTGTTTGCTCGCGTTCTTCTGCATCGGGAGTGAGTGAAAATTGTGAAGTAAAACTTTCTAGAATACAAAAGTGCTTGGGAAAAAGCAACATTCTCTCATTAAAAGTTAATTTTTAGTTCGACAAACGACACACACGGTTGTTTCGATTTTAGCAGTCGAACCCGCGAAGTGAGTGGTGTAAAATCTCGTCAATCGAAACGGAGGAAAAAATTGATGCGCCTGTCAGGATGAGTGACAAAACTGTAGAAAAAGTAAATATGCCTATTCCAATCCCAGATCTTTACGCGTTACGTTTGTGTTTTGTTTTTGTTTCGTTGATTAGAAAGTCATTTGCGAATCTCGCAGACCTAGGTGGTCATGTCGTTAGGAAAAAAGAAGAAAAACCTTGATGGGATTGCATTATCGATCCCACAGAGTTGCTGTATGTTGTGATAGCTGAAAGCAAGTAAAAAAATAGGGGATATAATAATTAAGGTCATTTGTTGAAAATCCCATGTTGGCTGTAAAGAAAAAGAACGAAAAACAGCGAGTGCTCCCGTGTGTTGCAATGTTCCCGATAACCCAAATTGCTATCAACACAGCAGCGGTCGGGCGGAAACCAGCTAATGGGACTACCTCCAACCGACGACCAACCGTACAAGTGAAACGAGGTGTAATCATTAGAATTCATTGCCGCAGGTGGTTCTTGCGTCTCGAAATGGCTTTCGCGTTTTCCAATTTGGATGTTTCAAGGTAAGGTTATTCCATAAGCTACTCCAATGCTACAAGCTGTTCCGCTGATGTGTTCCACGTACTGCCTCCAATCCTTTCGGGACATTAACGAAGGCGACGTGTGTGGGAATCGGAACAAGTGTGTGCACTTTTGTATGTACAAGTTGTTCTTCTGGACGGTAGAAAATACCGTATAGAAGTGCAATAACATCCATTCGAATGGAATCCAACGGTTGAAGGATGGGATGGAAAAATAGCCAGGAACAGTTTTATTGATCCATTAATCATTTTCAATTATATTTGTGTCATGGTCACGATGGGTGAGTTTGTAATTTATGAAAATGTGACGGGAGTTGATGTTTTAAACAGGTCACTTAGGCTTGTAGATGAAATCGTGACAGTAATGAATTTCTTTACTAAATTTTTAAAGCTAACCATAAAAAAAACATTTGCATGAGTTGAAGCCTTGAAAGTGTTTTTTTTTTCATAGTCACTTTAAAACTCGTTGGGTTATTCGTGACTTGTCCGGGGAAGAGATTTGAACTCGTGACTTTGGCGTGAGAGAAAAATAGAAAAAATAGAATAGAATTTGTCCAACCCGAAAAATCCTAAACCGGATCGGGAATCGAACCAGCCGCCTCCAACATGGTCTTGCTTATTGTAGCGCCTTTACCGACTGAGCTACGGTAATAGACCCCAATTCGGAATGTTTAATTTAGGAAATTATCAGAACCTTTAGGACAATGACGACGCGTGAATTTCAATATGAGAGTTGTCGGTTTCATGATAATTATTAGAGTTGTCAAGCTGTTCTAAGCATTTTAAGGCCATTTTGAGGTTTAAAAATCAATTTGGTAATTCTAGGCTAATTTAGCGATTGTGATGCAATTTGATACGTTTTTGAGGTTGTTTAATCTTATGTTGAAAGTGTTTAGAACGTTTACCGTTTTTTAATGCCATTCTAGCGTTCTGAAGCTATTTTTTTGCGATTTTATGCCATTGTTAGTTTTAATACTTCATACTTTGTTGTTTTATGGCTACTTACTACTCATACGTTTCGATGACTCTAAGTTTTTTTCAGACCATTTTGTGCATATTTTTGGCCTTTTTGGACTGGACTGTATTATTGTGTATTAGTGTCGTTTTTAAATATGTTTAGCTTGTTTAACTAATATGTCAATTTATTTAGCTTTTTTTGCAATTTGACGAAATTTCTAAATTTCAATGTTTCAATGCCATTTTGTTTTAGGGATTTAGGTAATCATGGTTACATCCGAATGAGCTAAAATTTTCAGAAAGTGGTTTTCTCACCTAATGGCACAAATCTAGGGGTTGGCCCGTTGGAAAAATGTTAAAAAATGTCCCCCATATACATGTGGGCCAGCGTATTTTTTTAAAATAATTACTTTATTTGTACAGGCTCAATCGATTAAACTTTACAGAGCCGAGTTATCATTTTCGTTATACATTATTTATTTATTTATTTTATTTATTTATATATTTATTTTATTTACCGGACCGAATACTTGCGGTTGACTCGAGGTTAGAAAAGATTTATAATATTTTGGATGGGAAATGGGCAAAAGAGGTTTGAAATTTGATTTACGATACAAATATTTAATTAATCCTAAAACATGAACTTATTTCTATTCATCTTGAAATCAAACATAAAAAAACCCACACGTACAAAATACAAACTAAACACAAGGTTAATCAAACTTACAATCTAAGATTAATATTCCTAAAGTAAACATATATGAGTTTCATAAACTCCAGATCGCGTCTAGCCAAAATATCCCAAACTGGAACATTAGGTTGTCTACCTCGAGCCCGAAGGGAATCATACAGCTCAGATCTGACTCCACGATGCTCAGCACAAGACCAAATAATGTGATCGGCGTCTTGGTAAGCTTGTCCACATTCACAGAAATTGCTGTCCCCAGCCCAACACGGAACAAGTGAGCGTTCAACGAATAGTGATTGGACATGAGGCAAGACATCAGACGTATGAAGTCTCAACCCACCTCCAACCCCTTGAACCAAGGGCTCTTCGACACCTTAGGGATGATCGAGTATAGCCATCGTCCCAAACTCCCTTCATTTAATTTATTTTGCCAGCTGGCGAGTGACTGTTGACGATAAATGAAGAAAAATTCATCGTAGGTGATTTTTCGATCGTAAATATCGCCTTCCATAGCGCCCACCTTAGCAAGTGAGCCCGCCTTCTCATAGTCCGGAATCGAGCAATGAGATGGGACCCATGCAAAGGTGATGTCAAAAGATCTTAAACGCATGCGGACTGCGTGCTCTCTTGCCGTGCGGATCTATTTGCTTTTTGCTGAAGGAAGTGTTACTACTACCTAAAGCTACAACAAATTTAAACAGCACTTTTCAGTGCTCAACTTGTAAAATTTCTACCTTGTTCAACTCTTATTCCTCTTCGATCCTTGTTTGGACCCTACCCGAGGTAATCCTTCTTGGATATCGATTTGGAAAATTCCTCTTCGATCCTTCAGATTCTTATAGTAATCTGCTTAGAAGTCGATTTGGATAAAAATTTACTGCCGCCATGGCGCCTAAGTGCAAAAGAAAGGGGCAAACTCTTGATCCTCCTTCTGATGAAATTAATTTAAGTAATCAATTTGATTTGCTCACGGATGATGAGAATGATCCATCATCCAAGAAAAATTCTAGTAAACTTTCCCGGCTTAATGCCAAGAAGGAAAAAAATCCCCCTATTGTGATAATCACTTTCGATTTTCATGCTCTTCGCATGGAACTTTTGAACTTCATAAAAATTAAGTTTTCACTTAAAATAGGACGTCGGGGTGAATGCCGTGTATTGGCTGAAACCTTGGACGAATTTAAATGTCTTCTCAAGTATCTTACTGAGAAGCAGCACAATTTTTTTTACTTACGACAAAAAAATTGAACGTGTGTTCAAGGTTGTCATGAAAGGACTGCCCAGTGGTGAATCCCTGGATCAGATCGAAGATGAACTGGCAAAATTACTTAGAATTGTGTCACTCCAAGTAATCAAAATGAAAATAAAATCCCGTCCTGGCGATTCGCGGAACGGGATTTCTAATGATTTTTATTTAGTTCACTTCAAGTCTAGTGAATTAAACAAGCTTAAGGCGTTAGAAAAAGCTAGCCGATTGAACTGGGAACACTTCAGGAAGACTGGAGGAAAATTCCAAAACCTCACCCAGTGCCGTAAGTGCCAGGGATGGGGTCACGGAACTAAAAATTGCTACATTCCAGCTAAATGCATGAATTGTGGTGATTCCTCTCACGCAAAGGACGACTGTCCTGTGAAGGAAGATCCTAAGAAATTTAAATGTTCAAATTGTGGTGAAAACCACAACTCCAATTTTTGGGAATGTAACACTCGCAAAGCGATCCTACAATCTCGTTCTAATCGACAGGTAGGGAACGCTCCACTTTCCCGACCAGGTAAAAATTCCTCTGCTGTTAACAACGGTCAGCGAGGAACAAATTCTACATTCGTACAATACTAACCAACGTAATTCTAACAAAAATTTTGAAAATTTTGACTTAGGAAGCATTACTGCTCCTAAAATGGAATTTTTACAGAAATCATTAATTGACATGATTTCTGATATGCTTAAATCTAACTCCATGTTTGATGCTATTCAAACTGGAGTATAATTTGCAAACAATATTGTTATTACTTTGAAATTCAGTAATAGATTTTAAAGCATTAAATATTTTAAATTGGAATGCTCGATCTCTTAAAGACAATGAAGACGAGCTATTTAACTTTTTGAGAGTTCATAACGTGCATATTGCCGTTATAACTGAAACGTTCCTTAAACCTGACCATAAGGTTAAGAGGGACGCAAATTATTTCATTTATAGAAATGATCGTCTTGATGGACCCTGTGGTGGCGTTGCCATCATTGTTCATAGACGAATCAAACATAGAATTCTTTCTTTATTTGAAACCAAAGTTTTTGAAATTTTGGGACATTCTGTTGGAACAAAATTTGGACACCTTACGTTTATAGCTGCCTATTTGCCATTCCAATGCGTAGGCCAGTAAAATAATTTTCTCAATGGTGACCTTGAGAAACTTACCCGTCATAGGTCTAAATTCTTCATTATTGGTGATTTTAATGCAAAACACCGCTCATGGAATAATGCTCAAAGCAATTCCAATGGAAATATTCTGTTTGATAATTGTTCTGCAGGTTATTACACAATACCCAAACAGCCCAACATGCTTTTCTTCAGCAAGAAATCCCTCAACTATTGATTTGGTCTTAACTGATTCATGTCAACTTTGTAGCCAATTGGTTACCCATGCTGACTTCGGTTCTGATCACCTTCCAGTAACTTTTGAAATATCCCAAGAAATAATTTCTAATCCCAACAGCTTTCATTTACCATAGAGCTGATTGGGAGCAATATCGAACATTTATGGAATATAACTTCAATCCAAACATTCCTTTGCAAATCAAAGATGAAATTAATTATGCTCTTGAATCTCTGACTACTTCCATAGTTGAAGCAAGAGCTGCCGCAGTACCAAAATGCGAGGTTAAATTCGATTCAATTATAATAGACGACGATCTTCAGCTCTTGATCCGTCTTAAAAATGTCCGTAGGAGACAATATCAAAGAACACGCGATCCTGCCATGAAAGTTATCTGGCGGGATTTGCAAAAACAAATTAAAAAGCGATTCTCTGCCCTGAGGAACAAAGCTTTTGAAAATAATGTTTCTAAATTAGACCCAAGTTCCAAACCCTTTTGGAAACTCACAAAAATTTTGAAAAAACCTCAAAAGCCTATTCCAGCGCTTAAAGGGGAAATACAAGTAACACGTCAAAAACTCGACGATTTTCGGAATTTTTTTGTGAGCAAATGAAACAACGCAAACGTTTGGGGTTTTTGCATTAAATTGCTTAAATCCTCTACATTTGAGATTTTTTTCATTGGTTTGTGACATCTGTGGCTCCTTGGGGTCACATCGGAAGGAGGTCGCCTCCGGTTGGGGATTGGTAATTGGCGGGCGTTCTAGAGATCTGAAAAATGAACAAAACTTACTTTTATCAATTGGACCTTATTCAGAAAAGATTTTTGTTCTATGTGAACGTCTAAAACCAAAAAAAAAACGATTTAAAAATTTAGAAAAAACATCTGAAAAAAAAATTGATTTTTCACTGCTTTTTTCCACTTTTAGGCAGACCTGAAAATTATTTATTGATATCAGTAGTTCACATAGAGTAAAAATCTATTTCCTTTAAGATGCGCCAGGTTTCAAGTCATTTGGATGAGAACTTTTTGAGTTATCTTTCCCGCCAATTTGGAAAACACCGTTTCGAGAAAAACGCGTTTAAAGTTTTGGGTTGTGTTAAAACATGATTTCTGGAACTTACGGTTAATCGGCGATACCGGGGCCATAGATCAGTCCAAACTCGTGCTCGTAGCATTTAAAAAAATTAAAGTAAAATATAAAAAATCGATAAAAAATTTTTTTTACTTGTATTTCCCCCCTTTCTCCCTTGATAAATGGAAAAATGCAAAAGTTGTTCCAATTTTGAAGCCGTATAAAAATCCAGCTGAAGCTTCTAGCTACCGTCCAATAAGTTTGCTTTCTTCAATAAGTAAACTTTTTGAAAAGATTATTTTGAATAGAATGATGCTTCACATCAATACGAACTCAATTTTTGCAGACGAGCAGTTTGGATTTCGCCATGGGCATTCAACTACTCATCAACTCTTAAGAGTTACCAATTTAATTCGTTCAAACAAATCTGAAGGCCACTCAACTGGAGTTGCTCTTCTAGACATAGAAAAAGCATTCGACAGTGTTTGGCATGAAGGTTTGATTGGTATATTGAAAAAAAAAATTTTCCACTTTATATTATGAAATTAGTTCAAAATTATTTAACTGACAGAACTCTGAAGGTAAATTATCAAAATTCCAAATCTAATCGACTGTTAGAGCAGGAGTTCCTCAGGGTAGCATTCTTGGGCCTATATTATATAACATTTTCACTTCGGACCTCTTCCAATTTCCTGGTCAAACCAAGTGAAATATCTTGGATTAGTACTTGAATAAAAATTAACTTTTAAAGATCACATTGAGGGCATTCAAATCAAGTGTAACAAATATATAAAATGTTTGTATCCTCTTATAAACAGGAAAGCCAAACTTTGTTTGACGAATAAACTTCTAATATTTAAACAAGTTTTTAGACCGGCCATGCTTTACGCTGTGCCAATATGGTATAGTTGTTGCACTATCAGGAAAAAGCACTTCAAAGAATTCAGAACAAAGTTCTTAAGATGATTTTGAAGTTGCCTCCCTGGTACAGTACTACCGAGATACATAGAATTTCGAATGTTGAGACTTTAGAACAAATGTCCAACAAAATAATTAATAATTTCAGACAAAAATCGTTGCAATCCTCAATTGCAACGAACCCTTTATACTTAGATAAGATTTAGTTTTAGTTTTTAGTTTTAAGATTTCAATTGTTATACTGACATGCAGGTTTAGAAAACCTGTTTAAAATACTGAATTGCCAAGGCAGGAGCAATGTAAAAACACTTAGATATATATCATAACAATTAAGGCTGGTAAGTTACTGTTGTAACTGGAGCACCTAGGTTAAAATGAAATTTATTTTGAATTTGGAACAAATAAAGAGTTAAAAAAAAAGATCCTAAAGATAAAGGACTTAGAAGCTCTCGTATTTTCATGAGAAAATACGAGGAGTGCTTTACCGGCCTCATGAAGCGAATAGCCTTGACAGAACTGAGACTATTCGTAAAAATAAAATAGTGATATGGTGCAAGTGAGGCGATAGTTTCTAGAGTATAATGTATTGCCGACAGCTCAGCAACATATACGGAACAAGGAGCATGAAGCATTCGAGAGGCGCCATGAAATTAGTTATAAATACCAAATCCAGCGGACGCCTCTATTTGTGATCCATCTGTGAAGAACGATCTTGCGGAATCAACTTGGCCAAATTTTACAGAGTACAATGACGGAACAATCATGGAACGATGATGTTATGGGATTCCGCGAATCTCTTGCGTTATAGATAAATCAAAACTAACTGAATTTCCGAAGTCAGAGAAGCATACACGATGAGGATTATGATGTGTTATGTACACGTAGTACAATGACATAAAACGAGTTTGAGGGTTTAGCTCAAGAAGCTTCTCAAAGTTTTCGATTACTGTGGACCAGTCTAATGTAGCATGATTTTGAGAGATTCAAAGTAGAAAAAGTTGCAAGTATTCATATTTAACAGTATGTTCTCAGTATATCCCAGCTACTTGTGCTGTCTCACTGATAATCATTTTCTAACATTCTGAAACATTTTTATGATAGCAATGCAACGCAAACAAAATCTATTAAAAATATGACACCAAAAACAGTAAAATATCGCCTGCTTAGTGCCACTTCATCAGATTGCATTTCTTACTTTGAAAGTGTCCGATTCCGCTATGATGACCGGGTGCAGTGGATGGGAGGAGAGTGTAAAAAACACCATTTCGCCAAATTACGAAGATGATTCGCAGCTCCTAGATAGGAGGAAAACTGACAGCAGAGCATTTTCAGTGACATTTGTAACTATTATATATTTTTTGCACCATTAGCTACATGTTTTGTGGGAATCTGTGGTAAAAAGTTGCAGCTGTTACTCTTTGCTTGGTCTTTGATCAGACTCGCAAAAAAAAGATGGCCACTCTGTGATTACCACCATAGTTCGATGTAAATGCTGGCTGGGGGTGGTGGTGGTGTGTTCACTCAACTGCAGTTGAATTGTGGTCCTGTACACAGTAGGACAGAACAGGACGATAGTTGCTTGCACAAGTTTAGGTTTTCGCGTACAGATAGCGAATATCTATGTACATCGTGCAAACAATCGCATTTCGTTAGCTGTAACAATGGACTCCGCCAGATGAACAAGATTGGATGTGTCCGGAATTTTTACGGTTCGGTTCTTCGTTTTCTGGGTTGATTTTCGGTTTCGAGGATTTATACCGATTCAGTTTGGAACAACTGGAGCGCGAAGCTTATGCAGTTTCCTTTCAAATCAACAGATTTACTACTTCTAGTTTTGAATCAGTTTGACGTTTCCATATTTATTAACTGCATTACGGGATTGTACGGGTACACAAAGAGTTCTGCCAACTGAAAGCACCAAAGCAGCTTCAATGCTAAGATCAATCTTTTGCACATAGTCGTCGGTGTGACGCGACTGCTTCCTTCCGAAAGATGGCAAGCGCACCTGCTCTTGACGGATGGAAACACCGACAGAGACGACACAACGGATGGCCGTGACGGAAGTTTATGCCACTTTTCGCTCGACGATGGTAGAGGAGACCGAACCCAGCCCAGCATTCACCAGCTGGTCGGGGAACTATATTGGAAAGAGCGCGTTAGTTGATGCCTGGATGGGTGCAATTTTTCATGATAAAGCTCTTAAACCGGTTGGAGTGGTTGCCATGAGAGATGGATGAAAATGTTTCCCCTCCTGGATTATGGGGGTGAATGGCACAACAAAACACTCGATATTGTATTGTCGTTTTGAGATAATTTCGATTTGAATTTCTTATTAAATAAATGGCATGTGATAAATCTTGGAATTTGATGTAAAACATCGATTCAGATGAAAATTGGAAAAGTCGGATAAGTTTAGTTGATATTCACGATGAAGGTACATCCATTTCATTTTACAATTTCCATAAGATTAGAAATCTCCTCCCAAGAGCACGGTAACAACATAAAAAAGCAAACTACCGACCTGTAATTTGTCCACGGCTTTCGGTTATCACCATCACTTTTTCTTTGTTTTTCCACGTCTGAGATCAGCAACGTCTACTCTTTTCCTTTTCACCGTATACCTAAACCGTCGGAAAACTGTTTGATATTCATAGAAGTTTAAATGAAGCTTCGGTTGATGCGACAAAGCAAGCAGTGTGACTGACGATGGCTGAAAATGTGTGTCCTTCCTTGCCTGCTACGGCAGTCTGGTTTCCGTCGAAATGCTAGCAAAATCCAAATTTCCATTGTCTCTGTTTGTTGGCAATACTGAATGCTGTGAAATAACACATGTCCCACGATGTGCAGTTTCAAAAATCATTCCGTTCCATTTTAATTTAAATGTTAAAATTCATGTAATTAAAACTCACACCCCGTCCCATCCGTCGTCCGCAAGCCGCGAGTAATCCAATAGGAAAAGTTCCTCATCAACGGACCTGGACAAAGAGATGACAGATAACTGTCCCGTGCGGAAAATTGTCCCTTCCGGGATACGAGGTAAAACGTTAAATTGCTTCAGATCAGAGCATAAAGAACTATGTAATAAAAACCTGTACATCCGGTGCATTTTGGAACAGGAAACTTTCTTTTCGAATTGCTCCACACGCGGTCGTGTGAAAAAATGACACACCCTGACAATTGGAGCCCATGGTGCCAGCTCGGCAGTTTTGATGGTATCTGAATATGAATAGTAATCAGAACAATTATAACACACGCGGCACGGAATGAGTGATTCTAATTACGGAAACATTGCCCCGATTAGTGGCCGCAGGGAGGTGGGTATGTGTGTTATTAAATGTTATTACATGAGAAAGTGGGACGTGTGTATCTGACCACTTTGATATGGAACAGTCCTGGGAACAGTATCATTCGGTTTGTCTGTTTACTGCATCACTTTGACACGCCCTTCTAATAGTAGACGGGTTAAACATATTTGGATCCAAAACATTGCCACCATTGGCAACGGGTCTACAATATATAGAAATATAGGGGAAATGGCTCTAATGTTGGCCTATGGATCTAAGATTGGGCCCATCGCTAAAAATCTGCTATTTATCTATTTTATCTATATTAACGCATCATTGGGACGGTACTAACGGATAAAAGGTCGCTATTGAAAATTTAGTCGATTGTTGAATTTATGTATGGACCCAAATTAGGGGCATTTAGGCCGACATTACATACATTTCCCCTATACAGTATATTTGGTAATTACAATGTTAAAATTTAACTTTTCACAATTTCGATAATGAAATTCATGCAAATATGTTGATACCATATGTTGATTGTTTACATGAGTTAAGGGAAATGGCTCTAATGTTGGTCTATAGATCTAAAGATTGGGCCCATCGATACAAATTTCCTGTTCTTAAAATTTTCGTAGACCAACACGCCATCTGGACAATACAAAATAATATTTTTGGTTGCTAGTGCAACATTGTAAAAAAATCCTTTCCTTTGAAATTTATGTATGGGCCCAATATTAAGGACACTTAGGCCGACATTGGGGACATTACCCCAACCATTAGAGAAGTGGATTCAAAATAAACTGTATTGCACTGTGATTCAAAACGGCAATTTTGTGGAAATAACATATTTACTTCGATTCTATTAATTTTACGGGGTTAGTGTGTTCGTAGAAGTTGACAGGGTGTCCATCCAACCGCGAAAACCGGTGAATCTGGGAAATCCGGGAAAAAACCGGGAATTCGGATTTACCAGGAAAAATGAGGGAAAACCCAAATTGCACCGGGAAAGATCATGTATACTCATCCCAAGTAACAATTTTGATTTTATATTAGTCTTGTAGGCCATAATTTGGTCTTGAGGAATCTATTAAACCTTTAAACTTGTAATGTTAGTTGGAATCAATCAACTTTATAGCACATATATCATTATATTATCTTGCTTACAACTTCAATATAATTCGTTTCTCTCACTTGCAATCTGTACGCGCCAGAATCAAACGGTGATTTTGTCGTTGTTCCTACTAAGATAGCTAAATTTATTGGAATGCATTGGTGCCATTGCTTGAATTCTTTTGCTACAGTGTTCCGAGTGAAGTAGTTCTAGTATAAAGGCTCAGCGAGACAAATCATGTTACGAAGCTACTTCAAGATAGAGAAGTAGATTCATGCCGTGCCACTCCTTGCAAACTCCGATCATGCTTGGCATGCAAATGTTCGATACCGGACATAGAGATAAATTAAACATTAATTTCTGCACTTTGTGCTAACCAGATACCAAGATTAGGACATCTTTGAATACCGAGGTTAGTTTGTAAAAAATAAAGATCTGAATCCATACCTCTCACTCCAAAATCATGAATTCAAATCTCACCCGGATAAAGCACGAATGATCCGAGAGTGTGAAAACTACTATAAATAAAAAATACTTTCCTTAAAATTTTGTTAAGCATTCTCAAATCATCCTGTTGGAATCCTGTAAAGATTCTTTTAAGATTATTTCAAAAATCATTATTGGAATGTCCTTGCATTTATCTCCTCAATTCCAATCCCCAATTGAGAATAACATATTTTGACCTTACTACATATTACATACTGTATTGTTTAGGATCAACGGTTAAGTGAAAACTTGTGATGGTACTTGGGGTATTTAATCATATTTAATTGTTCAATTAAACTGGGAAAACTAGGTTAGACAACTGGAAAAAAAAAACCGAAAAAAAACAGCTTTTGACTTTTTTCCATTGTCTATAATCTCGAGATATCACATTTTTTTTGAGATTTCGAAAAAAATAAACTCTGGTTCTGATATCGCTTCGTCATCTTGAAAGTTTTCCAAGCCTAATATGTTGAAAAATGGCATAGAAAACTTCCCAAGCGCTAGAGATTTTTTTCAAAGACCTGAATTTCGATAAATCTCGATAACTTTTTCAAAGAGACGTATCAGCCTTTGTAAACAATGCATTAGATCGTCGATTTGGCGTAACTGGTAGCTCGCCCACGCATGCTAACACTACCATCAGATAGAGGAAATTTTCCCCTACCTGCTAGTGGTGTTAGTAAGCGAGTGCGAGCTACCAGTTACGCCAAATCGACGATCAAATGCATTGTTTACAAAAGCTGATACGTCCCTTTGAAAAAGTTATCGAGAAATCTTAGAAGGTCGGAAGTTTTAGTATCGGCAAACATCGAAAAATGATTGAGAAGAATCTTCTTTTTGCAGAAGTTCTTTTCCAAGCCCATCAAATTGTATTTTCTACAAGTCCGGAATCAACAAATTTCCAATCTCAGATTTTAGATAAATTCTATGTTGAATGAATTGAAATTGAAATCTTTTCTATATTTTAGAAACATTAAAAAAATTCCGGACTGTGAACTTACATTCTAACATATCGTAAATTATTCTACGCTTTCTTAATTTGTTTGAATTAAAGATCGCGAATCACTAAGTACCAGCATTAAACAAAAAAAAAAGTCCAATGCCTCTAAAATGTATACAAGGGTCTTACAACTTTTTTGAAAGTCGAGATTTTTCGAGAAAATTTTCTTCGTTCCAGAATAATGATAATTATTGATACAATCCAGAACACTTGTCTAGGTTCTAGAGATATGATAAATTGTCTATGTTTGAAGTTTTACAGAAGTTTCTATATTCAAGATCTTTAAAATTGATTGCCTTAAAATTGACAAATTTGTTCAAGACGTTAAACATTTTTCTCTGCGCTTCTTTTTTTCAATTTCAAGATTTCCTAATAAATTTCTATGTTCAATCTTTTACATCCCGAAATTCAACCAATTCGCGATCTGACTCTAAATTCAACTTATTCAACGTTTGGTTTCCAAAAAATCGTGAGTACTGTGTGAGGAAATAGAGGTTACAAATTAAACTATTGATTATCCAATTAATACTGATTTTACGAAAACAAATTTATAAGATGCTTCAACCATTTGTTTTATTTAAAAAAAAAAGCTTGCAAATGTTGGGAATTTATAATATTTGTCAAAGCGGATCGCATTCAACGACAGATTAGATCCATATCTTTAATATCTTTCCGATCAATAAATGTCACTATTGGTCACTATTTGGTCACCTTTTTTTGTTATTGTAGTCAATACTATTGTATAAAATCGAAGACAACAAATCAAGAAGACTGGCAACTTTGCCAGAATCCAAGCGACAGATACAATGGCGCTGCACTTGAGTGAAGGTGGAAGCAACGCATAGAAAAATGAGCAAATACACAAACCCTTCTTCTGAGGATGTAATCTTTGCTATCAAATTCGTTCGAACCATTTACCTTTGAGCGGCAGATGACGTGATTGTACCTGTCTCATAGCGTTCGTATGAGAAAGTGGAAGAGTTGCCAGTCTTCTTGATTTGTTGTCTTCGATAAAATACACACTACCAGCCCTGCATATTGTAGAGGAATTCTGCTTACAAAATTTTATCATTATCTCTATAGGGTTATTTTTGAACGCCTTTTTTGTTTAAGGTAGAGTTTTTTTAAACCGAGAAAAACCCGGGAATTGAAAAATGAAATTTGAATGGACACCCTGAAGTTGTGAATTATAACAATAGGTTTCCTTTTTATGAAAACTGATGATTAGGAAGGTTTTCATTTTAACTTAAATAAGAAATCTTTGGTTTTTTGTTTAAAGTTATAGGTGGTTATAATCTTGAGCAAAGTTTTAAAAACAATTTTTTTCAAGCAACTTTGCTGAATAGGGGAAAGTGGGGCATTTGGGCCACCTTAAGAAAATCACCACTAATCAAAATTCAGTGGAAACTCGAATGATGTTTAAACAAATGGATAGTTTTAAGTCCTATTTACATCATGAATACAAATTGAATAACTTTTGATTCTTATGAAAGAAGATTTAAAAAAATATTCGTTTTGTAACCGAAATTAAAGTGGAGTAAAAAGAGCATCCTGTATGGGTAGTATGAGTGACCTTGTAAACAACCGGTAAGAAAATTCTGTTCTCTTGAGGCTTTATGAAAGGTCAACAATGAACAGTTTTAGCATAAAAAGATTTAAAAGAAGCAATTATTTTCTGTAGAATAAATTCAATTTCAGAAGTACCGTAAAACGGGGTATCTTTGATAATGCAGGTAACTTTGATGTATAATATAATGACTAAATTTACCGTCTGCACTATTTCCTAATTGAAAACATTGGTTCCATTTTGTAGCTTAGGGTATTACCTTTGATAACGTATAGAGTTTTTATATAGTTTCTGTTACATATTTCCAAATATTTGAAAAAAATATCCAATCACCTATCAAATGTATTTCTGAAATAGCCATCAAAAATTTAATACTGTCTTCTTATTACTTATGATGTTTCTGATTAAATCCTTATTCAAAGTTTCCTATTTCTTGAACTAGATTGTTTGAGTTGCATATTTTTTCAACATTAATCGAGTATTGTCAAAGTAACCCCAAAACAAAACAAAAACTGATGTCGGTCACAAGACAAAAAAATAGTGCAAATGAAATAATTTCTCTTAAACATATTATTGACGATTTGAATCTAGCATCCTCAGTACTTGTTTAAAAAAAATCGAAAAACATTCATTGTTGTAAAAAATATTTAGAATATACTTAAAAAAACTATGAAAGTTACCCCATTTTACGGTACTGCCTATTTAAGGCTATATTTTTTCAGTCGTGTGAAAGACTGATTTTTTTTCCAAAGCAGCTGCTTCAAAACGGTCTTTCATGTGATGCAGTAATATTTATCAAAGGAATAATGCAAAATTGAAGAATTTATGATGCTCATATCGCCCCGAATGAACTTAAGTATTATTTTGTTAAGACAATCTTAAGTGATTATTAAAAACTAGAAATACATCGTGCCATATAAAAAACCAATGTCCATTTGTAAAGCTTCTGATGGAATATCTACGATAAGTTATAAGAAACTTCTGATAAACCTTATTTTCTGATTCAGAAGTCTTAAAACATTTTTGACATTTTGAGCTACTCTAAAATTTTTAGAATATTTGCACTAAAGTAAGTAAGGTTTTAGACTAAAATGAAATAAATAGTTCAAGCAGTCTTCAAGCATTAAGCCTGCAACAGATTTTTTGTAAAATATGTTCAATTTATCGATGTTTAAGCGTCTGGCCACATTACCCCATTGACCATATTGCCCCACGTTTCCCTACATAAATTTCCTAGCTCTTCATTTGACCATGTTAAAACTATATTTCTGCTTTAAACTAGGGTTCCCTTTTAAAAAATCAGATTTTTTATTCTAATATTTTTGCTTCAAATGTCTCGAAAAAGTAGTCTTGAGAAGCGTTGTATTATGACGCATATTTTTGCTCAACAAAGTATTTGGGTATAACATAACATTCAAAAGTTACGGGTAATTTTAAGTTAATATCTCAGGTAGTTGGATAGATAATTTTATTCTCTTCTCAGTGAATTCTTAGAAAGAGTTCAAGATTCACAGAGTATCTGAGGATGAATTTCAAGATTTTTTTGTGTGTTCTATATAGAATTTCTGGACTGTTATAAAGACATTTTCAAGGGACTTCCTGAGAGAATTTCAAATTTATTTTTAACGAATTGTTAACAGAATTCTGCGAAAGGAAATTAATCTAAAGGAAATGCTTGAGAACACTCAAATAAAAGCCTGTACAGTTTTGAACAAAATTTTCATACACAAATTGTGAAGGTTTCGAACGTATTGCAGAAACAAATCTAAGATCCCCCAAAGGTGCTGCTGTCTTAGAAATGACCCATTAGGCTCAATCTCATTCAGTTTAATGCTTAATTCAAATGTATATCGCTAAACCTGGAAAATTTCCAAAATTCCGGGAGAAAAACGGGAAAAAAATCGGGAAAATGCTAATCGAGATTTGATGATCACCATGAAGATGGAGGAGATGAAATTATGCCAGTAGGGCAGTGTTCAGAAACAGTCAGAAAAGAACTTCTAAAGGTGAGAAAATTGCCATGCCGAGGACCTCTTCTCGTATCATGGAGTAAATCGAGGTGAGAAACGGATCATGAACTGATAACTTTAAGCGATTATGCAAGCCTTTTTTGTAGATTTATATCAAAATGGTTACAGCTTCCTTAACACATCGCTGTCAATTATAGTTACATCCCGGTTACTGCTTGAACTGCATACCTGGCGTTTACCATGTTTAAAATGTGTGCATTTTACCCTTTGTCTGTACCTCTAAAATAAAGCAAAGTTAATTGCGATAATTGAAGGTATTAAATTATTAAATAAAATTCGAAATATGTCTCAACTTAGTGGCAAGCATATCAAGAAGACTTTAGCATGCAAAAATGTCATAGAAAAAATCGTTTTGATGAATAATAAAGATTGCAAAAATTTCCTGGGGTCATATTGACCCCAAGATACAGACAAAGGGTTTAAAAAATGCAGATCCGTCCCGTTTTTGGCAACACACGATTTCTGTTTTTTTTTTCATTCTATAAAATTGATACACGCTTTATTCAATTTGAAATTGTACTGGACCACTCTTCATGGGTTAGAAATTCGTGTGGTATTTCATGAAAAAATGTCCAGGAAGCGCTAATATGAGGAAAGTAATAGTTGATGGGTAGGTACTGCACCTAGAATTTATTTGAAAATTCCTGTAAAATCAGGGAATATCCGGAAATTTTGTTTTCTTCATTAAATCGACACCCTGTACCATTTTTGAACCTCCGTTGGTTTAATCATTGGCCATTTATATGATATACCTCCTTAACCAAGCGTTAACAGTGTGTACGCTATAAATCTCAGAAATTTACATGATTTTTTTCGGATACAAGGCATAATCATTATAATATTTACCCACAAGAAAAGAACGCATAGAAGAGGTAAGAGCACATTAATTAACTGATAACAGAGTAGAAAGAGCAAAAACAGAAACGTACAAACGCCTCATTATCACGTCAGGAAACGATCAATAAACGGTACGCTCCGTACATAGGACGTGGTAATACACAACAGAACAAAGCCATTGTTCCTACAAGTAGGTTTTCCTCGTACTCCAATTTTTTTCATACATTCACCAGGTATCAAGCATCATTAAATATTTAATCATACACGCATACATCCACGGCAGATAGTAGGTGGAATGACAATTAAGTGTACTGCTTAAATTGAATGATGTAATATGGGATGGAAATAATTGCAATATCAATCGTCATAGATTGAATAATGCGCACAAAGTGGAATACAAATCGTAACGGAACAAAACACCAAGCGCTTCCACCAATTTCCTTCCAAACGATGGCATCGGAACTCATCAAAAGCTCATACCTACATTGTGCAAACGTCGTGATATGTTGTTGTATAACAGCCAACAAAAAGATAAAGCGAACCCAATTGCATACAGCTACTTGAACCTTTTCTTCCTTTTTGCGAGCTTCAAGAATGGCACCCACTTCAAGAATGGCACCCACTTCAAGATGAAACGAAGAGTTGATAAAACGTAAACAATCGCACATTTGCCGTTCTGTTTCTGACTTCATCACCATCGCGTACTCGAGGGTACCAATCTCGTAGCACCGTAGCACTTCTTGCCTAGGTCTAGTTGCTCTTTTAGTTCACTGTGCCGTTTTTACTTCGTCACCCAGCAGCGAGAGGTGAACTACTGTAGTCGGTAGCATTATATAGCGTATAGTTGTAGATATTCTTTAGTACCGAAAGGATAACCCCCGTCACCTGCCAAGTGATTGACGTGCCATATTCGTATATTTTCTCATTTGTGTTCCCTAGCTCGTGCTGGGACGCAAGCAAATGCTTGCCATGAACTAGGAACGCTCAGGCATATCATCATGGTGGAACACATGACAGGGAAGCCAAGTCGACAATGGTGACGGTGCTCTGCTGACGAAATGGTAATGACGTGAAGGTTTACCATGAAGCAGGGGGTATTCCCAGCTTGGGGAGCGGCTATTTTTGCTTGTTTATAAGGATGTGGTCTACAGTTTGGTTGACGAGTAGCCTGTTCGTGATATTGTATTAACTGCTAATTATAGTGATTTAAAGCACCGAAAATTTGGACCTGCTTGTTGAGTTACTATGGAGACTGGCATTTTCTTCTGAGCATTGTCATACCTAGCGTTTGTAAAGGGGGTCAATCATTTGATTTCTCGATAAAAAATTTACTTCATACATTGAAATTTGTACTGATATGGATAAAAGCATTATTTTGTATCCGATACAGACTCTTCACAGTGACTTTTTTTTTATTAATGTATGAAAAAATTTGGATAGCTATTAACTTATGAGTCGAAGGATAAATTCTTCCTTTGTTTGGTACGGTTCAACTGGTAATTGATGTGTGTTGTGAATGGCTTTTATTTTAATTTTTGTCCAACGTTTCGATCCGTTTGGGCCCTTCTTCGGGGACTCAATAAGTTTTCTCGTCTAATGTGGTTCTGTGGAACTTTTGACAAAGGCAGAATCGAGATATGTAGTTAATTTCGTCCTTAGATACCTGTTTGAAGAGGCATTTAAGTTAGAGGGATATGAAGATTTCTTCATCAACGCATGTTTCGAGAGTGAAAGCAAAAAATAAAAAAAATGTAAACGAAATTCAAGGAATATTTTGGTGCGCACATTGCTGCACCCATCGAAAATTTAAAAGGAGTGAAGTTGCCGTCAAATCGAGAACTGCTTGGTTGGTTAAGCAGCACGAAATCGTTCATTAAGCTGCTAAGAATGTAATATCAGAGCCGGAAGGAGTTTGGAAGAAATACGATATTCCAACGACACAAGACTTCCATGCAGCTACTAAACTTGAGTAACTGTCATACAATGCATTTTTAAAGGAAGAATGCGAGTTGTAAACAAGGGAAAGACTATGCATTAGTATTGGGCGATCTTTAGTAAAAGATGGTGTGGGAGCTGCCTCCCTGGCGTCGGTAGCATTGGCGCTCAGCACGGAAAACAAGATCGACGGGAAAAAAATCAAGGAAAAAATATGTACGTGCTTTTTTGAGTTTTTTTGATAATACACAATGTCCGGATTTACGGACTAAGTATCTGGATTTCGAGCCTTTCCAGTATATTTTTTAAATTGAAATTAAATATCTAATGTGACATGTTTAATTTTCATTTATTCGTGTTTTTCGAGAGATTTGTTTATTTTTTTATCTAGTTCGTTTATTGGGAAGGCTGAATCGCATTAGTTTTACGAAGTTCATTATTTGTAACAAATTTTCTTAATTCTAGTAGGAATTAGGCCGAATACTTGCGGCTTACCCGAGGTTAGAGGGGTACACTGTCGAAGGATAGGATCAGGGAAGGAGCTTGAAGGAGAGGTTTCGTTGTCTCTGATTTGTTTATTTAGCAGAATAATTGATTTAGAAATACTTTAAATTGTGTAACTGCAGTCTTTGTTGCCAGCCAAGGTTACTTCCATTCATTTAACATAAAAATTCTAATAACGATGATATTAATTATTTGTTGGTTACAATAATATATTATAAAGAATGCGTTGCTCACATAAAACCCGTCAATTTTACTTTCAAAAAGCCACAATCAGCGATTTTCTGATCGCTGTTCGTGAAGAATCAAGAATGAGTGAAAGAAAATGGTAAAATCGCTTATTGCGACACTTAAAAAGCGAAATTTTCAGGTTTTATGTGTGACCTAACCTAACTGTCATAATGCGTAATAATGAAAGCGACAACATATTAAATTTACATTCACAGCCCTATTTTATACAAAATTAGGAGCGATTATGCTGATGCTGATTTTGAGGGTATGTTCATTAAGTTTAGGTTTAGAGTCAAAGGAAATCAGTTTCCGATACACAAAAATGACATTCGTTTGCTTATTTGAAGATCGAACGGAAAGATCGATTTTTACGATTTTTAATAAATAATGAATCGATCAAAAATATCGATATCCCAAACATCGATCCAAGATTCTACTATGAATTTAAAAACATTAATCAATTGTTCGATATTGCTCATTGCAAAAAGATAACGGGAAGCAGGAAAATCAGGAACTATTCTGTGCAGTCTTCATCAGTGTCATTCCCACTAAAGATCAAATCTAACCTCCTTAAGTACGTATTCTCTAGGTTAAATACAACAAGGTATCGTAACTGATCAAGTCATAGTCATAGTCTAATGGCTGTGCCCTGCAACAATGAGTGGTATCCTTTACATACAGTGCCGGCACCATATTTGACGCGTTTCTTATGATGACGCACTCGTCTATTTTTGTATCGCATCTCTATTTTGACAAGATATTTTTTAAAACTTTGATACACCATCATCCCTAGAGCACTGGAACTAAAACTGCAGAAGTAACATTTCAAAAATAATGATTGCAAATAGTTGAGCCTTATTGAACGCTGTGATTTAGGAATCGCTTTGAATATGGTGCATCACCATGAATATTCCACAGTCCGCGCAAAAGAGAGGGGCAAACTCTTGATCCCCCTTCTGATGAAATTAATTTGAGTAATCAATTTGATTTGCTCTCGGATGATGAGAATGATCCATCATCCAAGAAAAATTCTGGTATACTTTCCCGGCTTAACGCGAAGAAGGAAAAGATTCCCCCTATTGTGATAACCACTTCCGATTTCTATGCTCTTCACATGGAACTTTTGAACTTCGTGAAAATTAAGTTTTCACTACAAATTGGACGTCGGGGTGAATGCCGTGTATTGGCTGAAACCTTGGACGGATTTAAATGTCTTCTCAAGTATCTTACTGAGAAGCAGCACAATTTTTTTACTTGCGACACAAAAACTGAACGTGTGTTTAAGGTTGTCATGAAAGGACTGCCCAGTGGTGAATCCCTGGATCAGATCAAAGATGAACTGGCGAAATTACTTAGAGTTGTGCCACTCAAAGTAATCAAAATGAAAATGAAATCCCGTACTGGCGATTCGCGCAGCGGGATTTCTAATGATTTTTATTTAGTTCACTTTAAGTTCAGTGAACTAAACAACCGTAAGGCATTGGAAAAAGCTAGCCTTATGCTCCATGTCCGAGTGAAGTGGGAACACTGGGAATGTTTTTGGAACTTTGGGACTTTCTGTTGAAACAAAATTTGGACAACTTACGTTTATAGCTGCATATTTGCCATTCCAATGCGTAGGCCAGCAAAAGAATTTTCTCAAGGGTGACCTTCAGAAACTTACCCGTCATAGGTCTAAATTCTTCATTATTGGTGATTTTAATGCAAAACACCGCTCATGGAATAATGCTCAAAGAAATTCCAATGGCAATATTCTGTTTGATGATTTTTCTGCAGGTTATTACACTATTCAATATCCAAACAGCCCAACATGCTTTTCTTCAGCAAGAAATCCCTCAACTATTGATTTGGTCTTAACTGATTCATGTCAATTTTGTAGCCAATTGATTACCCATGCTGACTTCCGTTCTGATCACCTTCCAGTAACTTTTGAAATATCCCAAGACATAATTTCTAATCCCAACAGCTCTACTTTAAATTACCATAGAGCTGATTGGGAGCAATATCGAACATTTATGGAATATAACTTCGATCCAAACATTCCTTTGCAAACCAAAGATGAAACTAATTATGCTCTTGAATCTCTGACTACTTCTATAGTTGAAGCAAGAGCTGCCTCAGTACCAAAATGCGAGGTTAAATTCGATTCAATTATAATAGACGGCGATCTTCAGCTCTTGATCCGTCTTAAAAATGTCCGTAGGAGACAATATCAAAGAACACTCGATCCTGCCATGAAAGTTATCTGGTGGGATTTGCAAAAACAAATTAAAAAGCGATTCTCTGCCCTGAGGAACAAAACTTTTGAAAATAATGTTTCTAAATTAGACCCGAGTTCCAAACCCTTTTGGAAACTCACAAAATTAAAAAAAAAACCGCAAAAGCCAATTCCAGCGCTTAAAGAAGGCGGTAAAATGTTGATCGCAAATTCGGAAAAAGTTCAGAAACTTGCTAAGCAATTCGAGAGCGACATAATTTCAGTTTGCTCAAAATCTCTGGTCACGTCTTCCTTCGGAAGGGAAGTAAAGCCGTTGGTCCCGGCCCATGTGTGTTGTGAATGGGTGCGATATCCTACGCAGGTGTGGAAGCTGCCTTCCTGCACATTCGATTGTCGTCAATGGATGGCAATCGATGTCCGTCGGTGATTGGCACTAGATTGCGGAACAGAGACCGACGTTAAATAAAGGAAAGAAGATAATTTCAGTTTGGGTCTTACTAGTCCTATGGAGAATCAGGTTGCTCGGGATTATCTTAATATTTTCTCTCGGGAAAATATTTTCGATGATTCCTGGGGGACTGATTTGGACGAAGTAAGAACTATAACTAAAAAGTTTCATAATATGAAAGCTCCAGGTGTTGATGGAATTTTCTATATCCTCATCAAAAAACTCCCAGAGAGTACCTTGTCTTTCTTGGTAAAATTATTTAACAAATGTTTCCATTTGGCATACTTTCCTGATAAATGGAAAAATGCAAAAGTAGTTCCTGAAGCTTCTAGCTACCGTCCAATAAGTTTGCTTTCTTCAATAAGTAAACTTTTTGAAAAGATAATTTTAAATAGAATGATGCTTCACATCAATTTTTGCAGATGACCAGTTTGGATTTCGCCATGGGCATTCAACTACTCATCAACTCCTAAGTGTTACCAATTTAATTCGTTCAAACAAATCTGAAGGCTGCTCAACTGGGGTTGCTTTTCTAGACATAGAAAAAGCATTCGACAGTGTTTGGCATGATTGCTAAATTGAAAAAGTTTAATTTTCCACTTTATATTATGAAATTAGTTCAAAATTATTTAACTGACAGAACTCTACAGGTAAATTATTAGAATTCCAACACAATTTCGACTACCTGTTAGGGCTGAAGTTTGTCAGGGGAGCTTTCTTGGGCCTATATTGTATAACATTTTCACTTAGGACCTCCCTGATTTGCCTCAGGTACGTAAAAAAAAATCGCCGCTAGTCACTGGCATTCCCGCTAAAGGAAGAAGTCTTCGTGTTATTTGCCCTTACAAAAATGGAAGATTTCTCCCAAAACTTCCAAAACTCAACTTATAATATTCCCACGTCAACCTAGACCGTCTTTTTTGAAACCTAGTAGTAGTCACATAGTCACTATGAACGGAGTTCCAATTTCTTGGCCAAAGCAAGTGAAATATCTTGGATAAGTACTTGGCTAAAAATTAACTTTTAAAGATCACATTGAGGGCATTCAAGCCAAACGTAACACATTAATAAAATGTCTGTATCCTATTATAAACAGAAAATCCAATCTTTGCTGAAGAATAAACTTCTAGTATTTAAACAAGTTTTTAGACCGGCCATGCTTCATGCAGTGCCAATATGGTATATGTAGTTGTTGCACTACCAGGGAAAAAGCACTTCAAAGGATTCAGAGCAAAGTTCTGAATATGATTTTGAAGTTGCCTCCCTGGTACAGTACTACCGAGGTACATAGAATTTCGAATGTTGAGACTTTAGATCAAATGACCAACGAAATAATTAATAATTTCAGGCAAAAATCATTGCAATCCTCAATTGCAACGATTAATTCCCTTTATACTTAGATAAGATTTAGTTTTAGTTTTTAGTTTTAAGATGTCAATTGTTATACTGGCATGCAGTTTTAGAAAACCTGTTTAAAATACTGAATTGCCAGACAGGAACAATGTAAAAACACTTAGATATATATCATAACAATTAAGGCTGGTAAGTTACTGTTGTAACTGGAGCACCTAGATTAAAATGAAATGCAATTTAATTTTAATTTGGAACAAATACAGAGTAAAAAAACGATTCGTCAGTTGGCACGGAACTGCTTAGGATGAAATCACGTTTTCGTCAATTCCTACCTAGACAAATTCCTCGAAGAGCGGTTGAAGGACAACCGAGAAAAAGTGGTAGATGAACGGCACTCTTAAAACTTCCAATTCGTATGTCTTCAATTTAGTTATGCAATTATAACGTTAGCTTTTACCAATTTGCCAAGGTAATTGGTCGGTCCCTTTTAGTTCTTTTAACAAAGCCCGTGTGCATTTAAATGTTTGCTAAACAAAGAACGTTTCATGTGCGCGCGATCACACATTCGATCAATTTAGTATGTTGTAAGAATATGCACTCAGTTAATTACAAGAAGCGTCTAGCAATGATTAGGCGAACTTCCATTAAAATTATCCACAGTCAACTCTCGCAATGGTCCATCCCAAGAAGACACTAAATATGCAAATACACACTAATGAAAAGCTTCGCTGAGCTCGGTCTGCCGCTTCGTTATCGGTCGCGGAAAAGGACCCCGCAGATGGTTGCTTAATTAAGAGAAGGCAACGGCTGCTGCGGCTTTCGAGCTTTGGGCAGCTTGGAAGTGGTGGGACGAAATTTCAGTCAATATGATTATTTTTTGTATCTAGATACTACAGCGTCATTTTTCAAACGAGTACGTCTGCTACAAATTGTTACTTTGGATAATGACAGCTCTGAATTCCCTGCAGCTTGGTGCGGATGGATTGTTTTTCATGTCGCGTTTTCTCCACCGATGGTAACTCCTATTCGACTACGAGTGCTGAAAAACGGTCTCATCCTCAACAACGACAATAAACACCAAATTGCCCGAAAGGGCTTCATTTAATTACAGGGCACATTGTTTCCGCGCTCATTGACATTTTCTGCACTTGAGTCTGCTCGCTACACAGCACAGCAGCGCAGCAGAGGAGAGTGCAAACTTTCTTATCAGCAGCCTAACAAACCGTCGTTATTCCAGGAAGTTTCGATGCGGTGGGGGTGGTGAAGCGAGTTGACTTCGTTTTAGCGTCGGTTGCTTGTTTGGTAAGAGCGCAGGGTTGAAGCTAGAGGAGCTTTACATTATTTTTTTGCGCTGCAATGAAATCCCTTAACATACCGACCAGATTGCGAATGGAGATTTGTTGTCGCCCTTGACTACAATACAACCTTGCATATGTGAAATGATACTTAACAAAAGCTTCGCATCAAGTGCAGACTACACGCAGTGACGGTGATGGTTCAAATCCTACCATCATCAAACTTTCCCAGCACATACTTATGTCTGTTCTGTGAACTAGTATGCTAGTGAATAGATATAATGCAAACAATGAGTGTCCAAATTACATTGGTCGGAGGACGACCTCTTCAGTTAATAGCATTTATGTAAATGAGTTTCGAACAGAATTTCCTGGCAGCAGCAGCAATTCATTAATAAGGGATAGCAACAGCCTGGGAAAAAGAGTTAAAATAGAACATTAAATTTTCAAACGAGCCACTTATAGTCATACAAAGGTACAATTTTTCACCACGGTAACCAACAAACCACCATCACCAGTACTACCCAGTAGCCAGTGGAGCATGGTCTACCTATTTCGAGTGCTGGCCTCCCACTTCTCTAGCGTACAC
Organism: Ochlerotatus camptorhynchus; assembly: GCF_037179485.1. Classification (NCBI taxonomy): domain Eukaryota; kingdom Metazoa; phylum Arthropoda; class Insecta; order Diptera; family Culicidae; genus Ochlerotatus; species Ochlerotatus camptorhynchus. The sequence continues at coordinate 6,877,931 of NW_027040988.1, forward strand.
AAGTATATGTAGGTACTACTACAACATCACAAAACTGACGAGAAGTGGACAAGGACTCAGGGTTGCGCTTTATCTGCCACATTAATCTCCTCTCCCATTACGCTCTCAGGGAGGGCTCGAGTCTAACAGTATTACCCCGCATGACCGACCGGTCTCCGTTATGCTGTCTATATGTGTGGGAAAGTCTGATGTACATGTATCGTTTTTCCTGAGTCATCCTTTCGCTAGTGCCAACACACGTGTATGTAGATATTTCAAACACATCCTGGTATGTAGGTGACGTGCAACATGCTGTGTGTGCTACTTTGGACGGGTCCTGTGGGCAGTCAACGCTCTGTTGCTTCTGTTTTTCCCATTATGATACATACATGTACAAGAAGGACCTTTCAACGCCCCATGCCTCAGTGCCGGAAGGGGTGAGGTGGAAGTGGGGAGCTCTAGCAGCAGAAGTGATGCTAGATTTTCTATGTCCAGTGATGTTTAAGATGAATATTTAATTCTTCATTAGCTGTTTTTTAACATTTGTAATTAAAACGTGTAAAGCTTAGAACTTTATGATCGTTTGAAATTATTTTAGGTTCACTGGGTAGAAGATTGTAATCTTAGGTGGCTTATTATTGTTCTCCTTGAAAACGATTACGTGGAAATAATGGTCAATGTTTATGATTGGGGTGCTACAACATATCGATTTTGCTCCGTCAAACTCAATCGATTCTAAATCAGGTCCTGATTATTCTTCCAAAATTTGGGCTCAAGTGGTTACGATCTTCCACTGCACTGGATCTTTGAAGTTTATATGGGAATTACTATAAAAAAACTGACCTTGTTGTTCTTCTCGCCCTGACCAGTGTTTTTCAACCTTTCCCGTTCCATTTACCCCTACCAAAATAGCTCGCTTCCACTCACTAAGGCTAGTAGTTTTTTCCTTGATTTGTTTTCCGTCGATCTTGTTTTCCGTGCTGAGTACCAATGCTACCGACGCCAGGGAGGCAGCTCCCACACATCCCCTACATATCGACCCATTAGCTTATGAACCGGGGACCAACGGCTTTACTTCCCTTCCGAAGGAAGGCGTGATCAGAGATGTTATGCCTCAGAACATCCCGGCGGCGCCGACTGGGATTGAACCCAGGCCTGCTGGGGTGAGAGGTAATCTCGCTTACCACTACACCACCGGCGCCGCCATAACTAGAACTTCTGAATGAGTACAAAAAATGGTTTTTGAGAACCTCGTGCTTAAAGTGGTTCAAGGTTCAATTGCAGTAAAACTTAACGGAACCGCAGCTCTGTTTGTATTTTACATTGTATCTTATAGCTAAAGTTAGATAAGCCAGGGCAGATTATTCATGACTCACACGTGGCTAGGAACTACAATTGCTAAACAGAATGGAAGGGAATCCAAGCGCAAAGAACAAAAGGATATACCTAATATAATTAATGGCATGAATAAGTCCGATGATTAGCAATTTAACACTGTGCACTGTAATAGATGAAAAACAAAAACGCCCTTCCCAACATGAATCCTTGTCTCGCAAGACTGGTTATCTAGGTCCCGTGGTTTATTTCGCATTTTTGGCAAGATTTCCATTTAATGTTCCACCACGCGCTTCGGAGAAAACGCCAAACCGGGAAGCAACCGTCAGACTCTGCCGCGAAAACAGGTTTGGAATACGACGGGTAAGGCGGAACGGTGATTTTCCTGATTCTCGTTAGCAGCTTCACACCCAGAAATTTGTATCACGAGGACGAGTTTCGTTACACGCTTTATGCTGATTTTTTTTCGCCTTGCAGGAAAACGTAAACGGAAGACGTGCCAATCCGGTCGTATGAATTATAAATTTGAATTCCGGAATATTACATTTCACGTATCTCCCGGAAAAGCGTTAGTTAGAATCAAAACAGGAAATTTGCCTTTTCTAATTCTGGATGCATTATTAAGTACGTTGTATTTCTATGCTCAATAACAGCATTCCAAACGATTTGCTGATACTGTGATTTTCTACGAATTATGGTTACTTTCTCGTACGTGCTCAGTCGAAGCTGGTTAAGTATGCTTATTGAAGTAAACAAGTGCTGTTCATCAAACATTAATGTATTTATTCGCAGAAGAAACTCACTCGTCGCTGTCGTTGTCTAGAGGAAATATCCGAAAATGGAGGATGGCTTAATTTGAGTGATGATAGAAATTGAAATGTGATTTGAAGTAGCACCCCTTTTCCTTCTTGTTTATGGCAGCTGTTACAGATGGGTCTGAGTGTGAGATTATTTGCTTCTATATTGATTCAATAAGCCCGAGTTTCACCATTTTATGAGTGATTGAGTGCTTCTAAACGTAATGTAAATCATTTTAGCTTGTCAGATTTGCGAGGAGGGATGTTATCAATATTTTACCAATGTATGTATATGTAAATATTTTGATGGCTTGCAGCACTTCTAGACAAACTTCAATCTATAAATCCATTTCCCTCTAGATTCTTCGAACTTCAAACAATTGAAAATAAATTATATCCACATACCTAGGTATTTGTAATTCTCATGAAAATGAATTTCCTGCTTCTCTCCACGTCCTTCGACGCAACAATTGAACTTCTTTCGTTAAGACCGATCCAACGGATACGCGCCGCCATAGCTAGTTATTGCTGAAGCATGTATTATCAACTCCAGTGGAAGGCAAATGGCATTTTTTTTTCTTCTCGTCAGCCAACCAACGCCATCGAACGCCTCGCAAATACTCACTGGAGAGATCTCGTGTCGGTACACAACATTCGCGGAAGCAATAACTACCCTGCACGATTGGTTTTTCCAATAAAAATGCACATACATCAGCTCCTGGCTGCTGAATAAGGTTGTGGGAGGCCGAAAGAAGGAAAAACGCTTCGAAGAAACGACCAAGTTGGGAAAATATTTACCAGGAATTCGCTTATTCATCCTTGAAATTCCTTGTTACATGAGATGACGAACGGTTGCTACTGCTGCTGCTGCTTCTTTCACTTTTATTTTTTCGCTGCCCAATTCAATTTTCAGCACGTTTTATCGATGTCAGTCCTGTTGTGTTATGGCAGGTCCTTCCAGCCTTGTTCTAACGGAGAAAGAACTACCATTAGCAGACAAGTGTGAGTTCGACGCGATGCCTCATTTCGGAAAATGAGCTAATGAATACCAAAATTTTTAATTGAATTCCGGCTTACCATCATCGTACCGTTTAACTACCGTGCGATAGCTCTTCAAACTGGGTCGAGGACGAATACGGATCAGGTGTGGGGGATGGGGGAGGATGGCTTTTGTGTGATGCCAAAAATTAGTGTCATTTCTCTTTCGGTGGCTGCCAAGTGTTTGATTGCGCTTCGATGCTCTTCTTGGCTTGCTGGGTGGCCGGGTTCGTTTGTTCGTTCGTTCGTTCGTTCATTTGATTGTTCGATCGAATCGCTTCGATTCGCTTGGGATGTGGTACTGAGACACTATGGCTTCAATTAATGGAATTGATTCAATTATAATTCGTTTACTGATGATTTCCGGTGCGGGTCTTGTTTTTGGTAGTTGATCCTGATGTGATGTGCATTTTTGGTTCTGCTGTTGTACATGAGTTGAATAATGGGAATTTTCTACTGCAGTATGCATGTGTTATTTGGGAAAATCAGCTTATTTCGTTTATCGATCGTAGAACTGGGCTCGAATCACAAGTTTCAAAAATACCGTTGTATCCACGATGAAAAGTCAGGATAATGGATTATTTCCAAATTTTTTCTCCTGACATTTTCACCTCGGGTTGCTAGCATTTAAAATCTTTGTTAACAAGTAAATCTGCCTCTATATCGATGTTCATGAAAACCTATTACGAAAAAAGTTAAAAAAATGTTGCCAAAAGTTGTTGTTTTACGATTTTTTGGCCAATTATTAAGTATCCCAGGGTGGTCGCTGAACCGGGAATTAAACGGGAATAGGAAACAACCGGCAAATAGTCGAGAATTCAAAGAATTTTACAATATTTTGTTGTACCTGTATTAACCGAATTCTTTGAATACACATTCTAAGTCCGATACCTTGAATATTTATCTTAAAACCTTGAATATTTCTTCAAGCGTGTTTTTTTTTTATTTTTCCCAGTACAGGATATATAAAATTAAGATTGAGATATAAAATAGCAATGAAAGAACCTTGAAAACGTTTCATGTTACAAATTGTAGGAAATTTCTCTATTTCTGGGAATGAATGGATTTTTCTCTCATACCTCACTGTTACACTTTTCTGAAATTTTAGCTGCATAATCGTAAACAGTTTTCTAAGACCAGAAATTTGTTCTCAATGTTTGAATGTTTGAATTTACTAAACTGTTTTTAAGGAACTCATCTCTGTATATCTGCAAAGTATTTGCTTAAGATCGTTCCAAAAAGTCATAAGAACTACTTTTACTTTCCGGAATTTCCTCAATAATCTTATGATTCTGTCCGGTATTCCCTAGAAATTTTCTCCATACTTACTTACTTAAGGGTCCTGTGCACCACCAGCGGTGCAAAGGGCCAACGTGAAAGACCTCCATCCTGGGCGGCTGCTCACTTTTGCCTTGACCAGGTCAGATTCCTATCGAATTGCTTAATTTCCTTATTGAGGCTCCGCCGCCATGAGCCCCTGGGTCTGCCTCTGCTGCGATGTCCTGCCGGATTCCAATCCAGCGCTTGCTTGCAGATTTCGTTTCCGCCCCGTCGAAGTGTGTGGCCGACCCACCTCCACTTTCGCTCTCGAATTTCTGTTGCTATCGGCTTCTGATGACATCGACGATGGAGCTCGGCATTCGAGATCCAGTTGTGAGGCCACCAGGCACGAATTATATACCGCAGGCATCGGTTGATGAAGACCTGCAGCTTTTGAGTGTTCTCCGCTGATACACACTACGTCTCGCTGGCGTATAACAACACAGATTTCACGTTCGAGTTGAAAATTCGGATTTTGGTGCGTTGACTTATCTGGTTGGATCTCCATACGTTTCGTAAACTCGCAAAGGCAGCCCTAGCCTTCTTGATTCGTGCACCTATGTCGCCGTCCGACGCTATTTGGCTGCCAAGATATTGGAAACTTTCGACCTTCTCCACTGCTTACCCCGCTACCGTAAAGTTGGAAGGGTTGCCCGTGTTGATATCCAACGATTTAGTCTTGTTGACGTTGATGGTGAGACCCGCCGCAGAGGAGCGTTCGGCTAGGTCATTGAGCTTACTCTGCATATCAGAGCGCCGTTGTGCTAGTAGAGCAACATCATCAGCCAAATCGAAGTCATTGAGATGCTCCATGGTGATAGGCTGCCAAAGCAGCCCACGGTTCGGTACACGGTCTATTGCATCTACCATGATCTCGTCGATTACGATGAGAAACAGTAGCGGTGATAGTATACATCCTTGTCTCACACCAGCGACTACCCGGATAGGGTCGGACAAGGCTCCGTTATGCAGAACTCTGCACGTGAAAGCCTCATACTGCGCTTCGATGAGGTTGACGATTTTATCCGGGACTCCAGGGCGCCCCACAGATTCTCGTGATTGAGACGGTCGAAAGTTTTTTCGTAGTCAATCAATACCAAATAAAGGGACTCTTTGAATTCATTGACCTGCTCCAGGATGATGCGGAGCTTGACAATATGGTCCACACAAGATCTTCCGACACGGAATCCTGCCTGTTGCCGTCGGAGAGTCGCGTCGATCTTCTCCTGTATCCGATTCAGGATAACTTTGCACAGAACTTTGAGAACAATACACAGTAACATGATGCCTCGCCAATTGTCGCACACAGTCAGATCCCCCTTCTTTGGGACCTTCACTAAGATACCCTGCATCCAGTCGGCCGGAAAAGTCGCGGTGTCCCAGATATTACAGAATAGTTGATGCAACATTTGTGCGGATAGCATGGGGTCAGCTTTGAGCATCTCTGCTGATATGCGATCGACCCCTGGAGCCTTGTTGGATTTCATGCTTCGAATAGCTGCTTCAATCTCCTGCAGTGATGGGGCCTCGGAATTGACGCGAGTGATGCGCCGCACACCAGGCGGATCATGCTGAGATGTTGATGGCTGGTTGGCCGTCGAAACTTGAAGAAGTTGTTCGAAGTGCTCAAACCAGCGTTTCAGCTGCTCAGTGGGGTCGGTAAGCAATTGTCAAGTCGTGTCCTTCTCTGGCATCGTCGGGTTCAACCTTGCTCCACTCAGGCGTCGTGAGAGGAGGCGTATATCGCCAGTGTTTGCGGCTGTCTCCCCTTCGTCGGCCAGGGAGTTCACCCACGCTCGCTTGTCCCGTCTGCAAGAGCGCTTGACTTCCTTCTCTAGAGCCGAGTACCGTTGACGGGCTTCGTTCTTGACTCCTCTGGTTCTCGCCCGCTCTATCGCAGGTCACCCAAGTTGTTCTCGCTTGTTTCTATAAAGGCATTCTTGATGGTCGTCCATTGTTCTTCTACGCTGCCACCTTCTGGAACGTCCGCAGCTTGAGTCTCAAGTTCTTCAACAAAAGACCTTTTTACCGCTGGATCTTCAAGTCGGCGTGTGTTGAACCGCCGCCCGAGTCTCTCCTCCCGTCGCTGGATCCGCGCCATGCGTAGGCGGATTTCGCCGATTAGAAGGTGATGGTCAGACGCGATGTCGGCGCTGCGTTTATTCCGGACATCAAGAAGGCTCCGTCTCCATTTTCGGCTGATGTGGTCGATCTGATTTTCGGTATGTCCATCACGGGAAACCCACGTGACTTTGTGCACTGGCCGATGGGGGAAAAGCGAGCCCCATCACCATGTCGTTATTGCCACTGCAAACAGCTCACCGTTCTCGCTCATTTCGCCGAGACCATGGCGTCCCATGACACGCTCATATTCCGTGTTGTCGGAGCCGATCTTCGCATTAATGTCGCCAGTGTAGATCTTGATGTCACCCTTTGGAACCTTATCCACGACGGCATTCAGTTGACTGTAAAAATTCTCCTTGTCCTGTAGCTCGGCAGCATCGGTTGGCGCATAACATTGGATTATGGTAAGGTTACGAACCGGTGTTCTAAATCTGGCAACGATTATCCTCTCATTAACAGGCTCCCACTTGATGAGCGCAGCACTGCCTGGACCCTAAGTAGGAGACCAACTTCAGGATGGCGGGGAGCGTTTTCACCTCGAATACCAGAGTATAGTAGTACTTGTTCCGACGGCAGTTTGTGTTCTCCAAAGTTTGGCCAACGAACTTCACTCAGTCCCAGGATTTCTAGCTTCATGCGTCGCGCCTCGTTGGCGAGTTGTGCCAGTTTACCCTACATTCCATGATCCAACTCGTGTCCTTTGTTTTGCGCTAAAAGTCGTTGCCGTTAAATCAGTTCGATGTCTTTCTCTGTTGGTTTCTGTAACAATTGTAAAGGTCATAATATTAAAAAAAAAAGGTGTAGCTTCCGGGGAAGAGCATTTCTTATATAAGCCGCTGGATGCCAGTCAGACGCTGTTTGAGCCGCACCTCCATGGTGAACAGACGCTCGGGTTGGCGAAGCATTTCCTCTATCACCGTGCTATGGTTACCGCGCCAGTGTTTGCGTCGCACCTCCTCACTCTGCTATTTTCGGATTGACAACATTGCCCAGGCTACGCCAACCAGCTGTGTCCATGTTTCAGCTGGCAGTCTTTTGTGATCATATGACTCGTGGAGGCGTGAGGTAGGAACTTGTGAGGACCGGAGCTAGGTATATCGCTCCTTCCAGATTGTCACTCACCATTTTGCAGCCCAAATTTTCTCCATAGCAGTCTCGAAATTCTGTTCTCCTTCCAGAAAACTCTTGAGATTCACTATAAATTTATCTTCGCAGTTTTAATAGTTCTTGCGAGAAGTTGTTTAATTTCTCTCCATAATTTTCTTTAGAAATCACTTGAAAAAATTCCTCGGAAATCTCTTGGCATGCCATTTAGATATAAGAAATGTATTCTCCCATAATTTACATTGGTTTCACATCAGAATTCTTCTCCAAATGCCCTTAAGAGGATCTCTTGGAATTTTCTTTGAATTCTCTTAATACTATTCGTAATATTCCATTGGAAGTTTATCCAGATTCTCTTGGAGACTACTCATAGTTTCTTTGGAAATATGCTAAGAATTTCTGGTTAAACCCTCCCGGAAACTCATTGAAATTCCCTTAGAATTTTCTTGAAACTATGTTAAAACTAGCATGAAATACTGCGAAAAAGTTTTCGAGCTATTTTATGAATTAGGTTTTAATATTTCCTTGCAGCTCTCCTCAAAAATTCTGGATTGATTGATTGGTAAACATTTAAAAGATATTCACCTGTAGGTTATCATTAGGCGTAGTTTCAGAATTGTAGTCATGTAGTCAAGTTTGCAGTAGGGTTAATTCACTTTCAAGGAGGCTTTGAATTCCCTTAGAAGCTTAACCAGCTGCTTAACCTAGAGACAGTATTCAAAAAGGGCTGTCCATAATTTCCTTAACTATTCACTTTGAATATTACTTGGAAATCTCTTGGCATGCCATTTGGAATAACAAAATATATTCTTCCTCAATTTCCTTGGATTTATGATCAGAATTCGACTCAAAATGCCTTTAAGAGAATTTCGTGGAATTATCTTAGAACTTTCTTAAAACTCTTTGTTGAAATTTCTTCAGATTCTCTTGGAGCACTACTCGTAGTTTCTTTGGAAACGTGCTCAAAACTTCTTGCCAAACCCTCCCGGAAACTCTTAATTCTCTTGAAAATATGTTCAAACTAGCATGACATTCTGCATGGAAGTTGTTGAACTATTTGATGAATTTGATTCCAATGGAATTATTATTCATATTTCCTCTCTTGATGATTTCTCGATTCATTTATTGATCAACATTTAAAAGATATTCAGCTGTAGGTTATCATTAGGCGTAGTTTCATGTAGTAGTCATGTAGTCAAGTTTGCAGTAGGGTTAATTCACTTTGAAGGAAAGTGGCCTTGAATTCCCTTAGAAGGTTCTTTAAGGCGAATCGCTGTGGAAGCCTTATTTCTGATTAACCTAATTTACACCTCGCAATTTCAAGTGCACAAATATCAGCTGTCACAAAACATTCAACAAGAAAACTGGTACTTAACGCTTGGCCATTGAGCTCCAATTTCATGAGAGGTATCGCAACAGTGTCCTAGATTTGTGCTCTAGAAAGCATTGAGTGATAAGGCATATCAGCCATCATAACGCCCATCTTTGCACTCTTCAAGGAATCACCTTAAATTTCGTTCGATTTGCTTTAGAGTTTCCTGAAATTATAATCGTAATTCCCATAATAGTCTCTTCAGAACTACCTGAAAACTCACCTTTACTTCTCCTTACAATGTTCATGTCATACTTCTCAAAATTGCCAGTTCTAGTTAAATTCCATTTCCAAATTCCAATTCAATTTCCTCTTCAGCTAAACTCAACATGAACTATTGGCCAATGCCAAATGAGTGTCTGAGTTATAAATTCAAGAGCTCTGATTTTTTTTTAATCTGGGATCTTTAAAATACGCAATATTTAAAGTAAATAATTCCGCATAGTTCAAGAATATGAAAAGCTGCCATAATCTTAACAATTTTGTCATGCAATCTTCAAACAAAATTTCAGTCTGGGCATGCAAATGTGCGTAGCACAATATCACGCGTGATATTGGAACAAAATTTCATGATATTCACAACATGTAAAATTGAAGCTGAGAGTTGACTAGACATAAAAATGATCCTGCTGCACATCGTTTTCTCAGAAAGAGAAAGTATAGTTTATTATCTCTTTTTACTCTTCACCAATGGCAGACACGAAGCTACAGCTGCTAGCAGTTACGGTAGTTTCGGGACGCGTTCGGCTGAAAAGCAAATATCATGAATCTTACCACGGTTTGGTTAAGCGAACCCCACACGTATCAATATATTGACGGGAAGGGGATTTATTGAAAATAATATTGATGATGTGAACACAGAAATATTGTCAATATCGATGTATTGACGTCAATATAAAATGTATTGCCAATACGATTATTGACAATAAAAGCAATCGTGTAGGGTCCACTTTAGAATACACACTTAGAAAAATTCATGTAAATTTAGGTGATTCCGTCACGTGTAAAATTAGTTATTTCTAAGTGTGTAGACTAGAGGAAGAGGTTCATTTAAAATGAACTTATCGTTGAGAAAAAGTAGATTCGAGTAAACGCACCGCATATTCCAGATGCTCCAGTTTCTGGTATAGCTCTCAAATTTAAGCACGGACATGTTGTAGAAATGTTATGTATAATTCCCATAACATCGTTTATGTTGTAATAATATGGAATAACGTTTTTTATATCGTGATCAGTAATTTGGACGTTCACCCACTTATCGTTGAGAAAAAGTTCACTGTTCTCGTCTTCTGCTGGCCTATTGTAGCTGGTGAGTTTTGTAAGATATTCTGAAGAATTCGTATATTTCAGTTTTTTTTTTGAAAATGTACAGCTTTATGTCTTCGGCAATTTTTCATAAAATTCTACGTTCTACAACTTTGTCGAAGACAGCAAACCTCTATCTTGCGAAATTAAAAAGTTTGTATCGCTGCACCAAAGCTTGAACTATTTTTATCCTCCAAATTAGGACTACAATTAATTCAAGGAACTGAAGACGTCAATTCAATTGGATGCAATCCCAGAGCGTTATATTTTTTTCCTGCTAGATTTAATTCCTCGCCCACCGTGCATTGGTAAGCATTTGTGCTAAGAGCAACACAGGACAATCAGTCAATGTGCGTATTTACCTCAATTTAACCCTAAACCACTTTTGCGGCGATGCCTATCTTCATCATGATGCAGGACAGCAATCCGATAGCTCCCCTTTCCACCGCGCAACGTTTGCCCTACGTACGATAACTCGCTCGATAGGGATTGATTATTGCTCAGTCATCCTTGACATGGTACGGTAAGTTTACCGGTTCACGTATAAGACGCATGCGGCTTCTGTCGCAAGCCTCCGTCACCAGAAGCAGGTAGGATCAATTTAGCACTTTCTACTAACTAGATACGTTCTGAATGACAACGTGAAGTATATTGAATTTCAAGAGAGATGCGGTTTCTTCAGGCCATAGAATGGTCCACGGCAACACTTCTACCTTTTCAGTGAAATTTGCAACTTCCTCACCATTTAGGTATTAACGACCGTCTTCCATTTTGAAATGTTTTCTGCACTAATCCACTGTAAGCTGTCTGATGCGGTAGCGTATTAAATCCGATTTACCGTGATAAGGTAAAATGTACGTGTTGGAGAAAACGATTTCGATGAAACGTCCCTTGTCGTCTCCTCCGTCTCCGGACGGAACGATGCCGTTTCCATAGATCGCGATAAATTGCGAATCACTTGCTTGACACCCCCCTACTCAAGAACGAGAACAACCGTTGACGTACAAAATTAGTAGCACCGCATGTGGTGAAGGTGGAAACGAGAAGATTAGTACACCATTACCACGGGCCTTAAGCTAGCGCTGGTTGTTACCTATACCGGTCGTGTTAGATCCTAACCTCGAATCATTTCACCACAGCATATACGAGAACACGTCATCATCTCTGGGTCTGGAAGCTGTGGCAGTCAATGGTTTCTAAATTAGTTTGATTACGTGCCATAAAAATGATGCGATGAAGAATGGACGGGAATGTGCTGGATTGCTCTTACGCGTCGAAAGTGGTACTTTCGTATTAAAGCTTCCGGGAGAGCTTGAATGCAAAAACGTTTTTTTTATTGTACTTCGCGCATTGGTAGGGGTTGTGAAATGAAGGGCCTACTGTGAATCATAACAGCACTTGAGGAAATAACAAGTACACAAAACGATAAAGTTGAATGGCTATTTTATGAGTTTCTACTGAATTGATCGAAGCTGTTGAATGTTTTCAGTAGAGACTTGGCTGGATGTGTAGGTCATTGAATTGCACTTTTTCCACAGACAAAAAGATGTATTTTGTTGGTCTTGGTAACCGCACACGCATTTTTTTATACAAACAAAAATATAGTAGGTAGGGTAAATTATGGCTTCGGCACCCATTGACTGTTTTCGGCAACCGAAATTGAAACGTTAATTTCACTGTATTTTCCCATCAAAACTCTTCGCTGAATGTATTAAGTCGATTCCTTACCTTTTCAGCTTCAATCTGATTACATTTTACGACTGTGCAATCCTGTTATGTCATATTTTTCTTAAAATTAAATATACACACTACAAAATACGGCTGATTTCGAGTTGCCGATAATAGAACAGCTGGTTAACACGCAGTTCAAATGGAAAGGGTGCCGAAGAAAAAGAGACTGCCAACAATAGTCACACTCACCTGAGAAGTTTGAAGCATTGTAAAAACATGTTCAATCCGTTTTGATCAATTCTGTCGATTGGAATTGGTAGAACAGCAAGCAGCAGATAAATGTCAACAAACAAACCTGTCATGTATGTGTGTGACGCTGAGAAATCGCTAATAGAAGTTCGGACGCTGCTTAGACTGACGAGAATACGTAAATTCCCCTATCTACGCTGTCAAAACTCCCGAAATGATGCGAATGTCATAACGCACCTGAGTATCATCATGTATATGTTGAACATTCTTCCTCTTTGATGTTCATGCCTTGGGTGGCTATTATCGTCATTTAAGTAGTTCCCCGCCAAATGACGAATCGATCAGGCTCGACCTTCTCAGATTAGCATGAAACTAAGCATAATTGGTTGTTATGGGTAATCATTCACATTTGTGTTGGTCACAAAACTTAGTAAAAATTGACAGTAGAGCGTGCTAATTCTTAGTATAGTAGTGTGGATGATTCTTTACTGAAAACTGCTGAATTTTATCCAAACACGTAGAAACTGAGCCAAAAACGTCTCATTCACTGAATCTATATCATTACCGTTCATTCTTAACGCTTTTATTCATGCTTTGCATTCAGCAGATAACATTTTCCATATTCTTTCAGTTTCTCATCTATTTCGTTCTGCTGGTGTCGCTATTTTATTGAAGTGGTGCTCGTTCGAGTGAACGTATTTCCCCACATTCACTCTTATTCACCTTAAATTTGTTGGAATGTCAAACCAATTTTTTTGCAATTGATTTTACAATTAAAATAGCAACATTAAACATGATAGTTTAGAGAAAGCGAAGAAGTCGCAATATCTGCTGGTTATACTTATAAACATGCGTTAGCAGATTCAATGATGAAGTTTCGCAACACTGATTCAAGCATTGGCTTAGTGAGTTGGGTTTATTTTGAAAGTTCAATCAATGAAATATTTAAATATCCGGGATCAACACCGACCCTTCATTTTGATTCCATATTATTATCAAACAAACTTGAAAAATCCAGTAAAAAATCGAGGCTCAATAATATCCACCGGGGTTTTAAGACAAAAGATCGAAAGATAATAAGTTGAGGGACAAAAGCTCGAATAGACAAAAGTTCGACGGGCAAAAAGTCAAATGGACAAAAGGTCGAATAAAATTAAAAGGGACAAGAGGTCGAATGACACAAATAGGGAAAACAATATAATCCTCTGTTCATGAACATCGCAACGAATGTTAGAAATTGACCATGCAGGCGATGTAATGGTTTTTTTGTCTTTTTTATTTCGTGTTCTATCTACGCTTTCGACTATACCAGTAAGCTTGTAGAACGACGCACATTGTAGAATATTGTAGAACGACGCACACACTTGCCTCGAATCTCTCTAGCAGAAAAAAGCATACGAAGTCGAGTATGCGAAAAAATGAGCGCTTCATGTTTGCTTTTAGGCTATCAATATTCAGAAGCATGGAGAGAGCAGTGGAGAAAGCACAGGTCTGATAATCGCAACGTTCGTGGACCGAATCCAGTCGGCAATCTGTCTCCTATTTTTTTCGACATAACTAATTTACCTCACTAATAAACTCTACATTTTTCGGTCTCCAATTTTCTTGCATTGGACCGCAGCTAGGTATATCGCATCCTCGGTTTATGTGGTCTCCACTAACATCCTCTGATCCCCCGGTTGGGTGTAATATTTATTTATTTATTTATTTCATCAACCGATGTAGACTAGTACAAATACATATAGGGGAAGTGCACCAGTATTGGCCATATGTTCCTATTTTGACCACACCTCAGAAAATCGATTATATTACAATATTCGTGCATTTTGTGGTCGAAATGTTTATGTACACCGATGAATATGATTTGTACCAACAATCTGATCGCTATTGAACATCTCAAAATTATAAACAACGTGAAATATCGTCAAAAGGTGGCCAAGGAAGATGGCCAATACTGGAGCGTTTTCCCTACAAATTTTTTTTCTAGGGAATATAAAACAATTGTCTGCTATTCTATTTTTACTTCTGACGAGTTATGATTCCGTATGGAGTTAAAATATTGTTTTAGTTTATGCCGAGACATTGAAAAGTCAATGGTTTCGCAGTATTGATTGTAAGACGCCATCATGTGATTTAATGGCCCAAATTTTGCATAATTTGTGCGATGATGGGTTATGACAAATAAATTTTGATTTCTGAGTTGTCGAGTAGGTGCATGAAAATTTAATTTTGATAAAAGTTCTGCTGAGTTAATGCGCTGCAAAACAATATCATTTACAAACGAAACCATTGCATATTCACGTCGCTGTTTTAATGTTTGTATGTTTATAAGCATGCAGCGTGCTTCATATGATGGAATAGGAAATGATGTCCAACCTAATAATACGATTTGCATACAATAGAAATTGCTTTTGTACTGATTCTAATCTTTCTTCGTGCGTGCTGCAACATTCCATTATTGACCTCACAAGGCAATATATAGTGTTTTAATTGTGTATGGGTCCTGAAAGTTATAGCAAAAGCGCTTGATAAAACCTAGCATGTTATTTGCCCTGTGAATAATTGTATTGTAATGGTCTATGAAAGTTAGTTTGGAGTCTAAGATAATCCCTAAATCCCTAACTCTTTCACATGCTTCTACATTCTGATTTCCTAATGTAATTGAAATGTTTGAATGTGTTCTTTTTCTGCTAAATGATATTAACTCTCACTTTCACTCTGGAATATATTGATGTCTTCATCATTTATTTCTAAAAAGAGCTTCATGTCGTCGGCATAGATTAGCAATTTTATTGTTTTGGGAATGAAGGAAATGTCGTTTACATACAGAATAAAAAGAAGAGGTACCAAATGAGAGCCTTGCACACTAAGATTTTGTTTCCGTGTTCGGTAAATTTTACCGAAATCAGAACAGCTGAACGTTCGGTAAAACTTTGACCTTCATTTTAAAGGCTATTTCATTTGAAAATAATATTAAAACATGTTCAACATTGTTTAAATGATCAAATCTTGTCATTTTAGTGGAGATTTAGTTTCAAATTAGCTGAAAAGCAATTGAATTGAATTGCATAAATTTTACCGAAAAGTTCAGCTGTTCAGATTTCGGTAAAAATTACCGAAGCCGGCGATAATTTCTAAGTGTGGGAGGACTCCTGAGGTGACTGGAATTGGGGTCGATTTCTTTCCATTGAATTTAATTATTTGTTGGCGGTTAATTGAATAAGATTCAAGCTATTTCAGAAGTCCTAGCTCAATTCCATTTTTTTTTCAATTTTAAGAGTAGCATTGGTCTGTCAATTCCGTCAAATGCCTTGCTAAAGTCCGTATAGAGGGCTTCTACGTGGTTTCCATTATCCATTGCATTTAATGTATAGTCAATAAATTCAAGTAAATTTGTCGAGGTCGAACGTCCTTTAAAGAAGCCGTGTTGCATGTCAGTAATTCTAATTTTGGTTTGAAGAAATAATTTTTCATTTACAATTGCCTCGAAAAGCTTTGGAATGCAAGAGATAATGGCTATTCCACGATAATTGCGTACGTCAGCTTTCCGGCCAGATTTAAAAACAGTTACTAAAAATGAGCTTTTCCATATTTTTGGGAAGGTTTCGAATTCCAGTGACATAATAAAAAGCCAAAACAATGGAGCAGTGAGTTAAAAATATTGGAGTAATTCCGTCAGGTCCAGGACCTTTTGAGGCGTCTAAATTCTTTAAAGCCTGCAAAATATCCTGCACGTGAATTTGATTGACGCCAATGTCCCTTGAAAATGCTGGATAAAAAGCAATCTTCTTCGGAAACTGTCGTATAGATTTCTTGAAAAAAAAAAAATTTCAAAAAGATTATAATTTTTCCCTACACCCAACCGGGGGATGTAAGATTCGCTTACAATCATGTGTGATTCATCATCAGAGGAGACCGCATGAACCGAGGATGCGATGTACCTAGCTGCGGTCCAATGCAAGAAAATTGGAGACCGAAAAATGTAGAGTGTATTAGTGAGGTAAATTAGTTATGTCGAAAAAAAATAGGAAACAGACGCCGACTGGACTCGAACCACGAACGTTGCTATTATCAGACCTGTGCTTTCTCCACTGCTCTCTCCATGCTTCTGAATATGGATAGTCTAAAAGCAAAGATGAAGCGCTCATTCTCTCGCATACTCGACTTCGTATGCTTTTTCTGCTGGAAAGATTCGAGGCAAGTGTGTGCGTCGTTCTTCAAGCTTACTGGTATTGTCGAAAGCGTAGATAGAACACGAAATAAAAAAGACAAAAAACCATTACATCGCCTGCATGGTCAATTTCTAACATTCGTTGCGATGTTCATGAACAGAGGATGATAGGAAACGGAACTAACATTCGTTGTAATAGATTTTTGGTTTGCGTGTAGCTATCCCCGACACGTTCGTCAATATGCTTAATTGATGAAAAATTGTCAGATTTTAATTTGGTTTTTACGTAATTGAAGAAGTTCTTTGGACAGGACTTTATTTCAAGTTCAGTTTTTGAATTAAATTCTTCAAATGCATTACTGATGGCTAATACACACAGATATCTTAAGAAAATTGAAGAAAATTAAATTTCTTACAAACATGTACAGTTCTTTCCTTTAGTAATGATTTTATGGTTTATGACACTGGGTATTAAGATCCCATTATTATATTTTTCAGAGTTGAATGCTCGTTCTTTCTTATAACCTCTGGTTGATCCTTCAGAACAGTATTTTTTTTTTCGAAATTTCATTTTCATCATTCGACGATCTGTTCATTCGACCTTTTGTCATACAATCAGACAAATGGCGTCCTATATTCGAAAAACCGATGTACGACACCATGTTGGAATCCATGATGACATCTCCGATTTGTAAAAAAGTGTAAAATTTTATTCCACCTTTGGCACTGACACTAAACTTGATTTAGATGTGCCCAATAAAAAAAAGCGCTCCTCTACAAGTATTGTGTTGCCTTGCAAAATGATAAATTGCATCATAATATTCAAATGATGAATGAAGCTAGCAACAGCCCGAGCGGTACACTCATCGGGAAAATAATCCCACTCAGCCAAAATTTTCCAACAAATTATCCTTGAAGAGGGATTGTCTGTCTGAGAACACACAATCATATTTTATTGCACGCTTCGGTCGCCAAGCTACAAACATCACCCGTCCCTCCCAAACAGATCAAGGATAATGACGTGCACTTAATTCCGACAGAATGTGCCTTATCATCGATCGATGTCGGAGAACAGCAACAGCATCTAAGCCCTCCTCGCAACAGCCGACAAGCGGAGGCTGTCGAATTTATGTAACAAATAAATATACATGCACCACAATGTAAATAAAGCCTCCGGGTGATGAGACGCTACTGACGAGATAAATTCTGGTCCCTACCATAAAAAAAAGATGACAACCTAACCGCAGTAATAGCCTGCATGGAAGCAGATCCTTTGCAATAACGTTCAGGATCATTACAACGTTAAGCGCTTTAACATTTTCGCTTTTCCTTTTTTTATTTGCTATCTACGCAAACTTCACCTACAACTTTGAAGCTCCGTCTTGAAGCGTCTTACTTTTCCTTTGTTGCCCTTTCTTTCTTGGACAGAGACTCAATCACACAAGTCGAGAAGGTAGACTTTTCCCATTTGTTGTTGGTCCTATACATAATGTCTAAAAGACATTGAAAGTTTCGCTTCGGATGCTTAAGTTATCACGAACAAAACGTCACTCACTTTCCAACCATGTATATAAAAAATGGTTATGCCACGGATGTCACGCAGTCTGTTTACCTGTGCTCTTTCAGTAGGAAAGCTTGTAATTTTACCCGATTATGGGGAAAGTTTTCCCTCTCCATCGGACGGCAACATTAGCAACAATTCATGAACTACTTTTCGATCTCTTTCAGGATGTTGCTTAGTGGGCGAAAGAGCTATGGTTTCAATACTTGGTAAAAATTCTTTTTCCTCTTCTTCTTCGCTTTTCAAGCTTATTGCGTACTCTCAACTTAGTGTTCTAGATACACTTCCACAGTTATTAATTGAGAGCTTTCGATGCCTGTACCATTTTTGCATTAGTATAATTGTGTGGCAATTACAATCATACTCTAGCGAAGTCGAGAATTTTTCAAATCGAAAAATTCCTAGACCGGACCGAGATTCGAACCCGGCCATCCCCATCATGGTCTTGCTTTGTAGCTGCACCTTTACCGGCTGAGCTACGGGAGGCCCCACTTGGTAAAATAGATGAAGGTTAAAATTATGAACTGAACTTCAACCACATTTCGATCTTCCTTAGAGAGAAAACGAGAAAATATTGCTTTCAAAACTTGTTGCGGAATTGCTTCACTCATTTGTGTTTATATCAATTTAATGACTAAAAAAACGTGGAGAACCGGGATTTTAATTTAGATCAGGAAAAACCGAAAAAATGCCAGGAAATTTTAAAAATTCACAAGGAAAAGCATCTATAAAGGAAATATCTGAAATTACCATTGCATTATTAAAAAAAAAACTAAATTTATAAACTAATAAAAGTAGCAAAACTAAATAAAAATATAACCAAAACGACCGAACAGACTAATGGAATATCCTATGTTCTCGAGCAGATCCGACAGTGATTTTTTGGGTACATTTGTACTTCATATCATTTGGCTGCCAGGAACTGCCATTTTCAGAGAAATTTGTATTGCAAAATTGGTGAAATTTTGCTTTAAAATTGTTTACAAAGCAAATGAAGCGATTTACAATATTGCTATCTTCATAAAAGTTGTGTATTTTGATAATATTGAAAGCTTTATAGAATATGTCAAATCGATTAGTTAAGATTTATGATGCAAAAAAGTAAAGAAAACTGATTTTAAGGTAGTCCTGGCAAAAATCCATTTATATCTCGCTAAACTTATGACGTAGAAACTGGTGTCTTTTGTTAAGTTTCATGGAATTCATAGTACTCCAATTTTGCCGAAGACATAAACCTATTATCTTATGATTACAAAAAGTGAGTCTTTCTAAGTGTAATACCACCTCAATAAAAACGTATTTAGATATTTCAGAAGATGCCGAATAACATTTTAAGAAAATTCTTCGAATGCACTTCTTCTTCTTCTTCTTCTTCTTCGCATTTCAAGCTTATTGATTATCGCATATTAGCTTATTGCGTACCGTAAAACGGGGTAGCATTGATAGTTTTATAAAGTATATTCTAAATATTTTTTACAGCAATGAATGTTTTTCAATTTTTTTATTTTTAAAACAAGTACTGAGGATCCAAGAGTTAACTGGTTAGTAATATGTTGAACGAAAATTAAAGCATTTGCAATATATTTTCAGTTTTGTGACCGAACTTCAGTATTTTGATTTGGGGTTACTTTGATAATGCTCGATGAATGTAGAAAAAAATGAGTGAAATTCAAACAATTAAGTTCTTTAAATATGAAACTTTGAATGAGTATATAATCAGAAAACATCATAAGCAATAATAATACCACATTGAATTTGTGATAGCTGTATAGGAAATGCATTTCATAAGTGATGATTTGAGTACTTTTTTTTCAAAAAGACGAAAAACACGAAAATTGTTTTTTAATATGTTTGTAAAATATGTAACACATACTATATAAAAACTATATACGATATCAACGGAAATACCCTAAGTTTCAATATGGAACCAATGTTTCTAATTTGGAAAAAGCGCAGCGAGTAAATTTAATGTTTATATTATACTATCAAAGTTACCCGCATCAGCCAAGATACCCCGTTTTACGGTACTCTTAACTTAGTGTGCTAGATGCACTTTCACAGTTATTAAATTGAGAGCTTTCGATACCTGTACCATTTTTGCATTAGTCTAATTGCGTGGAAAGTCAAGCAATTTTCCAACTCGAAAAATTCCTAGACCGGAGCGGGAATCGAACCCAGCCACTTCCAGCATGGTCTTGCTTTGTAGCTGTGACTTTAACGACTGAGCTAAGGGAGGTCCCTAACTGCTAAAACATCGAGAAAAGCGAGAGTTTTGACCGTCTTTTTTTTAGAATCGTCCCACTGTAACCCGCACTGAAGTTCTCGTGGCACTACGCCGGAAACAAGGTCGGAACTAGGCATCACCGGCAATCACAAATTGCTCAGTCGCTTGCACCTCACAACATCGTTTAGCGTTGACTGAACTTATCGGGCATCTCCGGTTTCCAAAATGGTCGGTTGATGTACCATTGCCGAAAAGTCCGAGAAAAGTTTTATCATTTCTCCATGTTAGAAAAATTGGACTTCACATTCTTGAGTTGGAGAGGACTCCGCATTGTTGCGTTCCCGCCGTTCCCATTTACTTTAATGGGAAAGTTATCATTTCTTCCATCTCGTTAGGCATTTCCGTGCGGCTCTACCCACCGATGATGAGGGAAAATAAGCCTTTTTCAGGCGGAGCGTTTTTTTTTTCTTGGTTGGAGTAGAAAATGGAAAGCTTTTCCCCATTTTGCCCGATTCGCCTTGTTGAGCTGGTCTCGAGATTCTATTTAGGTGGCATACAATCGAAATCAATGAAAATGGTATTTGCGCTGATTGCTTGTGGAAGAATTTGACAATTGATGTGGTTTTTGCTGGAATAGGTTTTCAAAGATGACTTTTTGACATTAGTGGAAATTTACATGTAATTTTTTTTCTTATCTAAAAATTGAATTAGATCTTCAGGGTCAAATATGATATACTAACATTTATTTGAAATTTGAGCAACAGGTATTATAATAAGACATAATTTTATTCATGGTGGGTCATGGTTTTCAGCAAACTTGAAAGAGTTTTAACCATCTCGGAAACTCGGTACGTTTGTGGTAAGCGAACCGCGAACCGGCGTTTTCGGTTGTGTATTGAAAATTGGCAAAGAAAACCACCCGAACCGTCATCAAACGGAACCGGATTCGGTTTCCTTCCGAGAAACAGGAATGTTCATTCTCACTTTGTGTAAGTAATCCCTCATACGTGATGCATGATTTCTCCTTTCAAAGGATCATCGATACTTTTCCGACGTAATGACCGATGGATGATATATGTAGGAGGACTTGGATCCATTTGTTCGTAATCCTCCTCTAGCGAATCATGAAAATGCATATAACATCGTTTAATGGATTCGGCAGAGCTCCCACGGGATATTTTCCCATCTATTTGTCACAGTGGTGGAAACCCTCTTAGCTTAGTTCATCTCAAAAGAAAAACAAAGAAGATTCCATTCCAACGAATTTTTAAAAAGCGCTTTAGCTTTTCTTCGCTGCCGATCAGCATTATCGAAGAAGTTCCCCCCTGAAGCTACACAGCAAACAGGAGATATTCTCAAGGAAAAGTTAAACAGAATGCAGCTCCATGTTATGCTAAAATAAACAAAGTGAAAGTGAAAAAGTTTTTTTTTTCCTCTTGTAGTACAACTGAGCTAAAGGTACACGGAACAACACAAGTCGTTAGCTGTACCCAGATAGTTGGGGTGGGTTGCAGTTCTCGGAAGAAAAACAAACACAAAACAGTCAGTTTTGCTACCTTTCGCTGGTTGTATCAACAGGGTCGAGAGGCTGAGGAGCCAATGGCTTCAGGGAGTGTTAGATTGACAGATAAATTTGATGTTTTTCTTCGGGCATCCACCTTCGGATGAATTTGGGGTTTCTTTGTGGAGCTTGTTAGAGTGTGTTTACGTTAGTATAATCGATTGCCTCTAGATTATTTTAGAATGCTTCTATTGGTGTTTTTGAGAATAAGCCACACATCGTTTGAGAAGCTAGTAATACGGTAATCGAGTTTTACGTATTAATCAATTGGTCGGGTTTCATAATTCGATCAGCGCACCATCCGTATCAGATGGAAGTTTTCCGTATTCAATAAATCTGTTGAGAGCAGCGTTTCTCCATCTGTAGGTCACTGTCTGCTGTTCCACGAAATTTTTCCACGATTTGGAGGTTTTATCCACAATCTTGTTGCGTTGCGTTGCGTTTGTTACGGAGTAATTCGTAGGTTGCATACTGGCAACTGTCATGTATCTACTTTAAATTTCTTATTCTAATTGTGCAAGGAAAACTATTTGGGAATGAATAGCTCTCCAATCAGAATTCAGAATAGAAAAAGCATGACAATTGCCATTGCCACACCCTTTTCTTTGCGTTACCGACTTACCGACGCGCCCATAGATGCTTCGGAGTTGGATAGTTGGGTAGGAGATGGGTCAGGATTTGCTCAAGTAGGCGATGCGACCATAGTAATTGTTTTGTTTTGGAGGAGCTTGGAAATAACCCACGATCTTCTACTCTGTAAGCAAAAGCGGTAGCGGTCAAGCTAGCCGAGCTTTTCAATTTTAATTCAAATTCTGTTTAAAATAAAATGTAAACATACAAAACGTAAGGGTCTCACTCGAAAGATCGAATTTACTCCTATATATGACTGAATTATCTATTATTGAATTACTATTATTTACGATAATTACAGGATAACATAAAATAACATATTGACTGCAGACAAAACGTGACTACACCCAAGTAACACTTCAAATTTTATCGAGGTTTTAAAGCATTTTTCAAGATATTCTCACAAAAGTATTTCACGTAGTTATTCTTCAGGATACACTTTTTTCTACCTATCTTTCTATTGATTTTAATACAATAGTATGTAATTTTTCATTAATGTAAGAATTAATTTCTACATTGACGTTTTACGTGATCAATTTGTTTAAATGCTACGTACAGATAATACAGATCTGTAAAAAGAATTGGAAACATCCGTGAAGCATTGCCCGAGCAAAGTCGGATATCAAAATACTATCAGAATTGTATCTAATTTTGTTTTTGAAATCATGTTAATAACATATTTTGATGTGCTATTTTTTTGATTTCGTTTGAATTCATATTTTGATATTTCTAAAAACTAAATTGAAAACAAAATTTGGTATTTTATTAAAAAAGCATCCACATTTATCACATCTACATTTAATCTACAATAAATCTACATTTATTTTTATTTTTACTTCTTACGAGTCAATCAGGATGCTTGCTGTTTTCTTTATGAAAATCACATAGCCAATTATGTGTTGTTTAACAACATTTATTGATATTAATCTACCTGCGAATTGAATTAACAAATCAATATAAAATTGATTTCGTCCTGTTTGTTTGTAATACTTATACTAATACATTGTCGAATATATAATATAATGAACTGGAGGCGAACCAGCCCCAGGCTGAAAGCCTCCCTTATAAAGATAAATTAATTAATTAATTAATATAATGAAATAATGAAATTGGTTTGTTAGCGGAATGCTTAAATAAAACAGTAAAAAAGGTTATCTTCCATTTAATTCCACTTAATAAATTTTGGTATCCATGACAGATACGTATTTCGATAAAGACTGCACATTGTAGTCGAAATACGTATCTGTTATGGATACCAAAATTTATTAAGTGGAATTAAATGGAGGATAACCTTTTTTGCTGTTTTATATAATATAAGTTAAATAACTTTCGTAGGCTTAGTTGGTTTCTTAGCTCATATTTAAACATTTTGTCATAAATCTCATTTACTATCAGTTCTCTCTCAACAAAATAAAGATCGTCATTCATGTCTGTTAAAATATGTTCGATGCGAAGGAATTGATCATTCATAATAACATATCAGTAATAGTATAATATAATAATAATATCGTATTTTAATTTTTCACATGTTTCGTGTGTCCTATTCCTATATTAATTATAATTTCACTAAAATTTGTCATGAAAACGAAACTCTAAACTTAAAAGCTTCACATTGTCTATTTCTATTCTATTTGATCTAATAAACTACAATCGTTCGTCATATTTTAACTTTTGTAATTTATCTATAATGACAAAAGTGATTCATTATATACTTTCGTGTAATTTGTGCCACTGCATGATTTTTTCCAGTTCTTTACTTTAATATGGCACCATTCGCACTTTATTGACAACATTTTTTATTTTGAATTTTGATTTCAACCAATAGATTTCAAAACATTCAGATTACTAAATTTGATATCATGATATCAAAATAATAACTAATTCAGATTCAAAGTGTTTTTTATGTTACTTCATACGCTAAGTTAGCGATTTTCAGAGTTGGTTGGAAATGCTAACATGAAGCTTTAATGTGATAATTTATTAGTTAGAGAATGATCTTTAGAAGAGGGTAGGTGGATATAACACATCATCGACTGGAAATGCTCTCGCAACGTGGGGCTTTAGGTAGTGATGAAAACGTCGCTAGAACTATTCCACAGCCGCAGTCAGTTTATGAGCAAAAGAGGGACGCACATTTTTTGCCTGTAGACTTGGAGACATACTTCAAGTCTTCGCGTACATCGTACGGGTTAGGCAAAAGATGTGCGTCTATCTTTAAAAACTGTCGCATTTCGCTCATTTTCAACTTCTATTCAATTTTCATACTGCCGTACTCTAACGGAACTATCCACCTACCTCGTTTTAATATCCTTCTTATACTAAATATTGAGATCTCATTTCTGTTATAATTACTGTTAATTCGACCACACGGTAGGCAAAATATGTTACCACTAACGCTTATATCAAAATATCAAATTTAGTTTTCATTGTGTTTTCATTCTCTGCTCTGATGCTTATATTTAGCCTCAATGTAGATGTTAATGCTTCAAAATCAATCTTCTGAAGGTGATACGATCCAGCGTCCAAAATCATAGGCATTTGCACTGACACGTCGAGTTTTCTATGGAGTTAATCTCAGGCAGTCAGTCAGACAGTCAGCAATATTTTAAATTGATTTTTGTCGTTTCAATTTCAGAAGAATATATTGAAGATGCTGGACTTTGGAAACAAATATTTGTTAAAACCAAAACTGAACTATTCTTTTCGGGGTTTTAACTTTTCGTTATTTAAAATTCTCATCAAAATTCTCTCTCTTAGAATTCTGCTCTGAATTATCATGGAATTCTTCTGAAATTAACCAAAAAAAAAAACACTGCGTAATAATTACCGTTGAGTTTTTTTTAATTTCCTTGAAACCTCTTCTAAAAATTTGATTGGAATTTTTCTTAGAACTCCCTTGAATCTATTCGGAGACTTTGAAATTCTTTTCAAAATTCAACTCTATTCAAAACAGCAACAATCTTTCGAAATTTATTTATTTAGAAACCCCTTACAGTATTTTAAACAATTTCTTTCTAACTATCAGCACTGTGATGAATCTTTCGCACTAGGTTGTAATTATCACCAGAACATTCTTAGAACTCTGTTTCTTGTTGAATTCATCTGTCATTTTCCTCACGATTCCATAAAAATTTCCTCAGAATCACGCAGGAATTTTCCTTTAAGTTTCTTTTCACAACTTCTTTTGAAATCTTCTAAAATTACATAAGAAATTAATTTAGAACTTGCATTTTTCTCCACAGAAATCCCTCCAAATTCATCTAACAATTTCTAAGGACTCCTTCGAAAATTATGTGGGAATCCTTCTCAATATTGGTTTGAAATCAACACTTTGAATACTTTTAAATTTTACTAAAAATTTCAGAGTTTGTCCGCAAGATTCTATAGGTTGTTCTGTAATTTGATAGTACCCTTAAAATGCTTCCTTATCTCAGAGCCTTGACAATTAAGATTTAACAACTCATAAGTATGTATTAGATGTATCGAGCACAAAAAGTGATATAATTTTTTTTTAAGTATCTCCAAAGATCAATGTTTTGTTTTGAATACATTAAGTGACTAATAGAGTTGAATTTATACTTTCTGTAATTTTGCCTTTATTTTTCCCACAAATAACCTTCGAAAATTCACAGTTGGCCACGTTTTTTAATGTTAACAACCGGGAAATTTTTTAGATTTGAACCGGGAAAACCGGGAAAAACCGGAATTTTCAAAATGAAAATTCATTGGCCACCCTGCGTTTTAAGCCATTTTTGTCGGTCTAGGAAATTTTCATTTATAGAACAATTTTATTAGACATTTTGTTATGGAGTATAAGAGCTATTTTGGTAATTTTAGGCTAGAATAGACTAGTCTACAAAAACAATTTAGATAATTTTTTTATAATTTTGGAATTTATATGACCATTTTTAGCGATTTCAGGTGACGGTAGATGTTTCTAAGGTAATTTTTGAGGATGTTAAGGGACATTTGATCGATTCTGGGGAACTTTTGGATTCTTAATGTAAATTTCGGCGTTTTAACGCGAAGTTTACCGTCAAGAAAATTTAAAAAAACATAAAATGAGCATAAGCTTTGACGACCATACAATTCAGTAGTCGCTATTCCGTGATAGACAACATCTAGTGAAATTTGCACATAGAACCATGTAAATGGGGCTTGGAATTAGCAATCCATCATCAGTGTGAAAAATCCAGTAGATCATTTCTTTTTCGGTCAATAACGGTGCCGCCCAAGTAGCAATTTCACAGCAATGGATGGTTTTCAAATTTTATTACTTTAAAACAAGTAATGAGGATCCTAGAGTCAATTCGTTAGTAATATGTTGAATGGTAATTATTGCATTTGCACTATTCTTTTAGTCTTGTTACCAAACATCAGTATTATCAAAAATACCCCGTTTTACTGTACCAACTTGCAAATAGTAGATGTCGCCAGACGACGTACGCAAAGGGATTGTCCTTCATCGCCGCCACGGTATTTCTCTATGGAAAACCAACTTTTTGATTCACCATGTGTGGATGCCAAACAACAGACAAGAATGCCATATGAAACGAGCAAATTTATGATTTTCGTGGTGAAGTTAAATAAATCCATACAAATTGAACCGAGTTTCATCTTCTTATATCATCGAATGGCATTAAAAATGCATACTTTGGTTTCTTCACTTATTTTTTGCTCTTGAATTTGATAATCCTTCAGCACACTTAGTTCTGCAATGAAGGCTTGTCCTGGCCCGTAAAAAACTGTTTACTTTCCCGTGTTTCTCTTACGGGGTAAGTACAGTAAACTGCTGAAATTGAAAATTAGTCAAATTGCATGATATATTACATATTTAGCTTAAATGCATTTAAGTCCTCCGAAAGACGTGGACCCTACCTATCGACCCATCAACTCATGGACCGGGGAAGGCGTAATCGGAGATTCTATGCCTCAGAAAATCCCGCCGGCGCCGACTGGGATTGAACCCAAGCCCTCTGCGGTGAGTGGCAATCATGCTTATCGCTTCACCACCGGCGGTGCTTTTTCGAACTATGATTTAAATGCAGAGAATTGATCATTGTCTTTTCGACCTTTTGTTCTTTGTACCTTAAACCATAAAAAGTATGTTTTTAGAAATCTGCGAATCAATTGATCAGGAAAGAAATCCAAATTAAACTTATCCGTATTTGCCACTCTAGTGCCCTGCCCATACTATAAAAATGAACAACCCTCATGTGAACACCACAAACTGTGGTATGTATTCGGGTTACTCGTTTACTATATATGTTTACCATCAGATTAAAATATACCACATCCTCTCTTCGTCCCGCACGTTTACGTTTCGGACGGGCGGAGATGCTTCCGAGTTAGTTGTAG
Source organism: Ochlerotatus camptorhynchus (assembly GCF_037179485.1). NCBI lineage: Eukaryota > Metazoa > Arthropoda > Insecta > Diptera > Culicidae > Ochlerotatus > Ochlerotatus camptorhynchus. The sequence continues at coordinate 6,905,730 of NW_027040988.1, forward strand.
TTTATGTTATTCTAGCTGGATATGCCAGTGTTTTCTCATGGAGGATGTGCAAATGGCGTGGTAATAGTTTTACGTTGGGTTCTAGCCCTCTAACCAGCATTTGAGTGAAGTGTTGATCCCTCAGTGAAGCGTTATGTTATATACCATTACAGAAACAATAAAGAAACAGGTTCATGTTTTTGCGCTATGAAAACGTAGTTGTATGTTTGATATTCGAGACGCAGCTTTCGGTTTACGCCATTGGTATTCATATCGCGGGAGCTGATTCGATTGCCTCGCAATAGGTGTTAAATGGCAAAAAATTATTTTCTTGGATTCGTTTTTCTGGATAACAGCGAATTGCGTCGATCTTACACGGGAAAAAAAAGAGTTCCCATATTCGTGAACCACAACCGTGAACCATAGTTCACGGTGTATATTTGAGAAAATTTTGTTCTGGATAGCTGGCCGTGATTTTTAGTTCACGGTCCGTTCCCGTTTTCGGGAACGGATTTTTTTCCGAGTATCAGTACAGTAGTACAACGACTAGAAAAGTTGCTAGAGCTCAACAACATCATCACTTTGCGTGACTTCTTTCCCACGGTATCGATAAGCCGTAACTACAGACCTTCACCATCCTCACCGTGAATCAATAATCTATTCTGCTAATTTTCAACCCGGTTTTCACGCCTAATTAATTTATAAAACGGGGATTGTTCAACACCTCTGCCCAACTGTGAACTGTTAAAAGCTTTCCAGTTTCGAAGGAAAATTTCCTCATTCCCACAAACCAAGCCGGCAGGCAAGCACACGCAGATTGACATAATTGTATCCTCTGGAGCCATCAGTCGACGTTCTGTCGGAGGCTCCATCGCAGTCAGCAGCATCGCCAGCGGGATAGCGAAGAAAGTTTTCTGCTTCACCGAAGGAATATTAATTTCCTTTCCCCGGTAGGTGGGAAGTTTTGAAGGATTTGTTCGTTTTCATCCAAAGTGTAGATTGAGTTTGGCAAAGTCACACACCGGTGGGAATCATCTTTTTTTATACAAGGACGGTAAGGTGTCTGCGAAATGCAATTTGACGTACTGGGAATTGGGGGCAGGTCGTTGGGACAAATGTTTCTGTGATTGGAAAACAGAACCAATTGATTGATCAAACTAAAAAAAAAAGTGTTAGTAGGTACTGACAATTTCAAATATTTAAAAAGTTACTGAAGCTTCGGATCTGAGAAAAAGTTCAGAGTGTTGGCCTTCAGAAATCGTTTGGGATGTGTCTATATGATATGTGGGTCTGTGTGCAGAATGTGTATGGCGATATTCAATTTATATGTTTACTAGGGTTTGTAGTTTGAATGACAGACCATAATCCCCTGCTCCTCACTGTTCTTTCGATTTGTATTGCTATCCCCAATAACTGTGCCAAATTAAAACGAATTTGGTTTCGATCTGGATTTACGGGAGAGTTTCAAATTGTGTAGGGTTTTTGATCTAATTCCCGTCCTACTAAGCACAACCCGCGCTTTACCTCTCTTTTCTGAACGAGTTTAAACAAAAAATTGAATATTTCTATAAAAAATGACTTGTAAATTTATTCACCTTTCCATACGTACCTACCGTTGGATTTGATAAAGAGTCACACATTGTTGAGATATTGTCTAAAATCTAACACTGCTTCTTGATTCTAAATTCGTTCTACGAGTTTCAATTCCGTCCTAACGCATTGAAACGCCATTAGAATTTCTTCGTCCTACGGATAAACGTAGAAAAAGGGGATTAGCTAGGAGCGCTTCTTTTGTTTTGAGAACAATGAGCGTAAATATTCATACAATGCGCTTTAACAGGATTTATGTTGTAGCTAATGAACTAACGCATCGGAACAAACCTATTATTGATTTGTGCACGGTGAAATCATTGATATTATTGATCTTTTCTGATCGATAGAATGGAAATGGGCGATTACGACGAAGTAGCGCTCTACCCTATAAGAAAATGAGAAACGAATCAAAACCGTTCAGTTGCTTGTTAAAAATTCAAAAAATGCTCACTTATTGACAAAACCTGAAACTTAGTTTGGAAAGACTATGCAGAACAACTTTGTCCAAGATTGCAAATCAATTCGACTTCTGGGCAAAAAGTCGTTATATTTTTACTTTCAGCCTAGTGCTCCGCGCATCTGCGAGCTTATATAGACGCCTGTAGGTATTAGTATATTTTTTGCATAAAAGTCGGATCATTTTGTAATCTTGGACAAAGCCTGCACAGTTTCTCCAATCTAAGGGTTTGATTAAAATCGAGCAACTTAACAACCATACTTTCATCTTTGACGAAATTTTGTGTGAAATGATAAATCCTTATAAATAAGTTTCATTTTACTGAATTATAACCTAAGCTAAGGGGGATTCATAAACAACTTAGATAGTTTTTATGAGCTTTAAGCCCCCCTCCCACTGCGTTACTAATCGATCATATTTTTGTTTTTAATTTGTATCGACCGTGGACCCTCACGAACCCCTTCCCCCTAAGGTGTCGACATGGTTTATAAACAGCCCCCTGTGGTAATTCTGGGACATTTTGGAATTTAAGATGGATCCTAATCAGCGAATCCAAACACATAAAGCAACCAACGATACAGACAAAACGGTTGCTACGACTACCATGACAAACTCGCTCTGTAACAAAGCTCGATCCGAGTGGTAGAAGGATAATGATATATTGCTTGCCTGCTTTGTTGCAATATACACGGATGAGGACATAGCTTGATATGAATCGGGAAAAGACATAACAAAAAAATTCCCATTAACACACGTGTATCATCTTCGGTTTTACTTCGTGAAGCAGCTTGCCAACAATTTGCTCGTTTCCTTCTACCGCCCCGAATGAGTTGTGTCGCACGGGCTGCTTGTCATGAAAAAGTACAAAGAAGATTATATCATTATTGCTTTCAACTTCTGACATAGCGTTATTATTCGGCTCGTTGATCGCTTGTCATTTTGTCATTTGGAGATATTTTTGATTCCTTGATCCTAATTCAAGATGACGATCACCGAACAGCGAATACGTATCTCAACACATGCAATATAGGTATTAGAGTGGTTCAAGTTTGTATGGCGGATCACAACCCCTTTGTTACCACTGCTTTTTTATCTGTATCGAGGCCCCAACAACTGTGTCAAATTTGAACGAATTTGATTTCAATCTGGAGAACGGGAGTTCTTTAATGATTGTATGGGAAACGGATCAAAACTGTTCATGTGCAACTATGCAGAACAACTTTGTCCAAAACCACAAATCGATTTAACTTCTGTGCAAAAAGTTATTATTTGTTTATTTTAGACCTTGTGTGCGCATAAATATATGCCTGTAGGAACATGCGGAGCACTTGGCCTAAATTAAAAGTACAATAACTTTTTGCACAGAAGTCGAATCGATTTGCAGTCTTCGACAAAGCTGTTCCGCATAGTTTTCTCAATCTATGTCTCAGGATCGGTAAAAATTTAGCTTATAGGTATCAACGCAATGGGCTCAACGAATTGAAGTTCAAACTCAATGTTCGTCGCCATTTTGGAATCTAAGATGACGGACCCACAATGGAGACGGCGACCTCCAAATTCTCCGTGATCTAAAATGAACCTATGGAATATTAGTATCTACGAAGTGTGGTTGACGAGTAGAAGTTGATAATCGATGTCTGCCGCTATTTTGGAATTCAAGATGGCGGCCTCTAAGCAGCGAATACTTAACTAAGCCTATTAAAGATTAGTATCTACAAAATAGCATTGAGGCTAGAAGTTGATGATCGATGTCCGTTATTTTTAAATCATATTGTGAACCCAAATTCAAGATGGTGGCCTACAAACAGCGACTACGCATCTGAACACATGCATACTGCGGATCTACGCAATGGGCTCAGTGAGTAGAAGCTGAAAATTGTTGTCTGCCACCATTTGTTAAAAGATGGTTGCATTTGAACAACGAATAGTCATATGAACCTATGCAATATGGGTATCTAAGGAATGAGCTTGATGAGTAGCAGTTGGTATTCAATGTCTGCCATAATTTTGAAGTCCAATATGGCGGCTATTTGGACACATTGGCGACATTGGAATTCAAATTTACACTGACCATTAATTTCTACTCGTCAAGCCTATTCCGTAGATTTCCATATTCCATAGCTTCAGATGAGTATTCCTGATTTGGAGGCTGCCATCTTGAAAACCAAAGCGGCAGCCAGCCTCGATTTTCAGGTTCTACGCATTGAGCCCATTCCGTAAATACCTATAGTGGATAGATTCCGATACTTAATCGCTATTAGAAGGCCACCATCATGAAACTGGGTCCGCCATTCTGGGTTTCAATATGTATTTTCTGGTGAATTTCCATAGAATCATCTCAGAAAATCTTTAGAGTTCATCTTAGACCTCTTTCTGGTATTCCCTTATAATTTGCTCTGTAATACTCTAGCAAATCTTCTACAGAACACTCTTCGAATTCTCTCTGCAATTCTCTTCAAATTATTAAAAAAATGCAGTACTACCTGGGAGTTTCCCAAAAAGTCCTCATGAAAATTCACTTGGACTTCTTCTCAGCATTCACGTAGTGTTTTCCCGAAATGCTCATGAAATTATCCTCGGAATTCCATTTTAAATCTGGTCAGAATTCTTTATGAAGTGGTCCCATAAGGTTTTCGAAATGATTGGAATCATACTCAAAACTTTAAAATTCTCTTAAGTTCTCCTCGCAAATCTCTCCAAGTTCTTCTCATGTTAGGCATGCTTAATATATTTTTTTAAATCTAGTCCGCACCGTGCAGGAAACTATTTACGGGAAATTTACTCTGTGTAGGACTATCAATAAAATAAGAGAAATTTTCAGCTGATAGAAGCTTTTTGGAGAGGTTGGAAAGAACTTCCAGAAAAGTCAGAAAAAAATCACGAAGGAAGTTTGAAGAAACTTCCAGAGGACCGACTCTGTGGGAGATAAAAATCCAGGAAAAGTCGGAATCAATTTCCGGTCAAGTCAGAAGTAAATTTCAGGGATAGTTTGTTGAAACTTCCAGAGGATGTTGCCAAACAATTCTAAGGCAAACCAGCAGGACTACTGGGGAATTCAGAAGAAGTTTCCAGGAAAAAATTGTAAAAATGTGTCCGATGTCAGTCAGAAAGAACTTTTAGAGCAAATCTGGATAAAACTCCCAAATAACCACAGGAGGATGCCAAAACCACATGAGAAAACCGGAATAAACTTCCAGGAGACGTTTTAGGAATTTTCCGGTGGAACTAAATAGAAACTTGCAGGAGAAGTCAGAAGAACCTCGTAAAGAAAGTCGTAAAAAACATCCTAATAAAACTGAAACAAGTTACCGCGGAAACATGGATGAAAGCTGCGAGGAAAATTCCAAGAAAAGTAAAAAACTCCAGCAGAAATGTGGTTAGCCAGTTTTAGGACAATACAGTATAAACTTTCAAAGTTGCAAGAATCTTCTGGAGGAACTAAAAAAACAACTTCTAGGGGATGTCTTAAGACTCCTAATGCAATTCTTCTGTACCCACCTATTGTGTAGCTCCTCTCGTCACGAATGGGTAAATGGGTGCCTCCTTGTGATCGTTAAGTTGACGGTGATGGGAGCACAGACAGTGGTAGAGCAAAAAATAGCTGCAATTTCAAAACCATCGACTAGATGCTTACGCCAGATGACGACGTGAGTGTGTAACAATCGATAGAACCGTTTCAGCACATCAGAGTTACATGAGCAAATCGGCGATCATTTCTTTTGCCAGTGGTGGCGAGGGAAAATACTCCTCACCGCTTCTCACCAATGGGTGCGTTTGGTAAAGGGAATGCTCGATCTGATTCGTACCTTCCTCAAAATTGGCATTTGCTCCCTTTCTACTTTCTATGCACACACACTGTTTCACATTTTTTTTCACACTGTCGTACTATAACGGAACTATCAATTCAATGCTTTCATCTCCTCATCTATTGTATAAAATGTACACTTCATGTCTGATATTGACGTTAAGCATCTCCAACTATGTAATCGTTAACTTCGCACATGAAGTAATAAGACACATGATTAGTTAAAATTCAATTTATTCTACGAAGGTATGTAGAGGCATATTCCTAAATAGTTTACCATCGCGGTAAACAGAGTCAGTAATTCATAAGGAAGAGTTTTCAATGTTCGAATTTACTTAATATTGTGGATGCCCTGAGGGTAGAGAACTACTTCGGCCTAATCGCCCATTTTGGGCCTATTGAGCAATAAACTTCAAATAAATCCATGATTTCAGAGTTAACAATTCAATTATGCTTTTGGTACGATACTTTAGTTAATAAGCTACGGAACGAAGTCAATGAGAACGCGTGATATGAAGGTTTGCACCCATTATTCCCAAAAACAAAAGAAGCGCTCTGACCGAATCCATTTTTATCTTCATCCGATAGGCCGAAGTGAATTCTTCGGCGTTTCAATTGCGTTTCAATGCGTTAGGCCGAGTTTAGAATCCGTAGGCCGAGTTTGGCGTCAAGAAGCAGTGCTAGACTTTTGACAATATCTCAACGGTTGGTTTCTCTATATCAAATATTACGGTACATACGGAAAGGTAAATAAATTTGGAAGCCATCAGTAATAATAACATTTCATTTGGTTCTAAACTGCGCTAGATTAAGAAAGACTAAGTGCGGGCTTTTCTTAATAGGCCGGAAATGGGGTAGTTAATCCTATATATGTGCAAAATAGATCTACCGTTACCGCTAATGATCTTGTTCTTGTTCTACCCGGGACATATTCTGATGTGCCTAATGGGTCCTCATTAAGACCTACAATAATTTTTATTTTTATAATGTAGAAACATTGAATTTCCAATGTCTTACTCCTTGCACATAAAAATATTGTGATTTTTTGGATCAATTTTGATTAACAAAAAAGTGTTATGTGTACTTGTTATTGGTACTTATATGTAGATATTACCACCTGCATTCATTGACGATAAAACAATAACAATCCTTAGAGTGTGCTTTTTACTCCCAGATCCCCAAGCGTCGCATCGCACTCTATACGGCCATCCTAATTCGTAATCCTGTTGACAATTGCTGCAACTAAATTTGATTTTAATATTTCCAAGCCTACGTATAAAACTAGAATAAGATGTAAGGAACAGTTTGTGCAACAATGAAGTGTTGAAGACGTAGAACTAAATAAATAAATAAATTCATACCTCCCTTTCTATTGCCCATGGTCCCATCCCACCGAACAACGTACACGAACGGACCAATTAAAACCATTGCATTGTTTTCAGAGTAACCGCGTCTGCCCATTTTAGTGACTGCCATTGACTGCTGGAAATCCCTCTTGTGGAAAATTTATTGCCTGTTGTAAATGGTCTCAGGACTGCCAAGAACACTAATAGCAACAGAGATATCCTTTACCGTTTTATACGTATGATGCAATATGTGCATGGTTGCACCGGAAAAGCACAAGCACCGCTGCGGGATTGCATTTGCCATCCTTGTCTTTCCAGCAGTCTTTCTTGATACAGTTCCCAGATGCTCGTCAGGGGAGTACTGCTGCACTCTCTGGTGGTTTATTTCTCCATCTTCGCAAAGCTTTTACGCCAATAAAGCCAGAAGTCTATAAATAGCAGGCATCCGGGAAGCGCTACCTTATGTCTGATGGTTCTACCACACATGTACCGAGTTCGCTATCCTACAGGACAGGAGCATTAAAGTTTTCCGCTTCGTAAAGGATGAATACAAAAGTATATCTTCCAGAAAGCGAGAAGGCAAATATCGTGAAAATATTTTAATTAAACTTTTCCGGTGCCCCCTTGAGTGGAAAAGAGGAGAAAAATATGTAACAGTATTTAAATTTAATAACTTCTTCCACGTCCGTGCGTTCATCTGGCATGCCAACCAGAAGGATACGGTGTGCGATGAATGTATGAAAAACGCCCGGCTAAACTCGTACTTACATGACCGGAAAGGATTAGCTCTCCATCAGCTAACCTCACCATGCTCGTGTTGCGTGCGTTGGAATTCGTTTGTGGTTGGTTATATGGTTACGTCGTGGATGAAGTAGCTTTACTTACAATTTACTCTTTGAAGAGTGTTTGCGTCCATTCTTACGTTAACCCTAAGTTCATCTCCGCATTCAGGTAGATGGACTCGATTTTTTTTCGTAGCATTTCGAATTACATCTTCAACATTCTCTACAATACAAGAAGTTGAGTGTTCCGCACGGGAAAATATGCAACATTGTGCGTAAAATATCTTCGTACCTACCATCTCTGCAAAACCCCGAGGGCGAAAATTCAAACACTGATAGCGCGGATTCATGTGTGTGTGTGTGTGTGCAAGGAAATGAAAATTCGCAAACCCGACGAACGCACAAAAGCTCCAAACGTCATCCGGCATTCACCTGCTATCCATCATACTCACTCCACTCCAAAGACAGATAGTAGGGGGATTCGAAGGTTGGTATGTGCGTCGTTCACTCCCCTTTCACCTCTGTTCCCAGGGTTCACATATTACCATATATCGCAGAAAGATACCTGCAGTGGTAACCCATAGGAAAACAACCCGAAACACTCTACGACTGTCATAACACGTTTTGGGATTACAAATCCAACTGGGTTCGTTATGCGCTGGCACAATGCACGGAGATGATGTGTACGGGGAAATTTCCATGCTTCCCTAGAAAGTGCAATCGCTTTTTTGCTACGTTTTGTTCCGGTGGGGAGACAGGACACCTGTTGATGCGCGCATGTGGAAAGCCAGGATGATGAGTGGCGATGGCAATCTTGTTTGTTGGATGTAGTCATGGATTTTAGTTCTTTTTTTTTATTTGTGTAGTACGGGTCATAATTTGAAAACTCGCTCCTCAAGCTGTAGTATCTTGCACAATCTAATAACGATGCCTGATTGGTTCCAATGTTCTCGCTTACTTACGCTTAAAGTAAATCAAGAAACAGTATTGCGAGAGATTGTCTATTAGTAGAATGCAAGTAGGGTAGAGAACTACTTCGGCCTAATCGCCCATTTTGGGCCTATCGATCAGAAAACTTCAAATAAATCCATGATTTCAGTGTACTGTCAGTCAAAATTGGATTCCTTAGCAACAAAATTAAGGAATGATACCGATAATGACCATGCATCGGATTCCTAGTCTTAACCACTTCAAACTAGAGATCAACGAATAGAAGATTAGGAATCACATAGATGAAGACTAACTAACTCAATTTTTCCTTGTTTCAAGATCATCCTCGGTGTGCAAAGCAGAGTCTTGTCACTATCAACAAGACATAAAAAGTAACAAGGACTAAGATGTGTTTCTTGGATTACTGAAAAATCCTGTTTCCCTAGTTTGAAGTAGTCAGGACTAGATCTTACATCCCGTACTGTACCAAGAAAAGGTGATCCACCCACGATACGGGGCTTGGGGTTCTTAACGTAACGCTTGTGTTCTAAGTCTTGCATGCACCGCAAGAAAAGTTGCAGGTTGGAATTTTGTCGCTGGTTAGAAAAAAAAAAGTTAAAAGCTTGTCCTTTAGCTGAACCTTGTCAAGTAACTATTGACATTATATTCCGCCTTTTTGGCTACGAACAGTTAAGCAACGACTATACCAGTGTTTGTAACTTCTTGGCAGGATGGGCAATTTATTTGACTTATTGATTGCATGGATTTTTCTATGCGGAATAGTTAAAGGTCATGTTTAGTCTACCAAGTTCGTGTGAAGATATGAAGATATATGTGTTATTTTTGAATATATATATTTGAAAACTAGGTTAGTAGGGTTAACTATCCCATTTCCGGCCTATTAGGCACAACCCGCGCTTAGTCTTTCTTAATCTAGCGTAGTTTGGCAACAAACGGAATGTTATTATTACTTATGGCTTACAAATTTATTTACCTTTCCGTACGTACCGTAAGATTTGATAAAGAGAAACCAACCGTTGACATATTGTCAAAAGTCTAACACTGCTTCTTGATGCCAAACTCGGCCTATGGATTCTAAACTCGGCCTAACGCATTGAAACGTCACGCGTTCTTATTGACTTCGTTCGGTAGCATTTGAACAAAGGTATTGTGCCAAACACATATTTTACCCGTTAACGCCGAAATCATTGATTTTATTTGATGTTTTCTGCTTGATAGGCCCAAAATGGGCGCTTAGGCCGAAGGTTTGAGCCTCGCGCGCGTATTGGGGATATAGAGGACTGAACAACTGGTTTGACATTTGATATGCATTACAAAAGTGTCATTCGCTAATTGAAAAGTAAACATTTTTTCCTTATCGAACGTTGAGCTTACTTTGAAAATATCACATGGATAAGAAAAATGACGTTTTGCTCCATGTCTCAGCAATGGTGGTGGTGTCAACATCTAGCAGGATCTGACATTATCGAACAAAGACAAATTGACTTGATTGAGTTACTTTCAGGATTACCTGAAATATATTTCCTAGAAAATGTATCCACAACAATCCCTACTGGATCACTCTTTTTGGATTTTTTTTCTTAATTTTTTTTTAAAGAGAACACTTACGTCAAATCCAATTGAATTTTCAGTTGTCTAATCATAAAATAGATAGTTTAGTGCTATTAAGGTCTGTATCCACAATAATCCGGACGCATCGAAACTTACGTAAAACAAAAATTTCGCATTATATTTCAATTGTAGTTGTTTATTTCAGATTCATGGGATATGTTTTTAAAATTCACAATGTCAAAACATAGTTATTCGATATTTGCATAAAATGTTCGAACTTTGCGCTTAACTCCATCCATTAGGGTTTGTACAGACTCCTCAAATACCGTGGTGGTCATCTTTGTAAAAATTTGTTGGAAGTGTTTGATACCTTTGATTCCATGTTTTTTTCCAGAAAGATTCCGCTTCATCAGAGCCCAATATATCTCGACGTAACTCTGGACAATTTGGCGGATTTGCGGTTTTTGGTACAATATTCACTTGTTTTGCTTCGTACAGTTTTAGCATAATGGCATGATGAAAAAATCGGGCCAGAACAAAGGGTTTTCGCTTCTGAAGGCACTTCTTCTTCTTCTTATTATTCTTCGCATTTCAAGCTTATTGCATATTAGCTTATTGCGTGCTCTCAACTTAGTGTTCTAGATGCACTTCCACAGTTATTCATTGAGAGCTTTCGATGCCTGTACCATTTTTGCATTGGTATAATTGTATGGCAAGTCCAATCATACTTCTATTACCCAGGGAAGTCGATAAATTTTCCAACCCGAAAAATTCCTAGATCGGACTGGGAATTGAACCCGGCCACCTCCAGCATGGTCTTGCTTTGTAGCCGCGCCTTTACCGACTGAGCTAAGGGAGGCTCCTTCTGAAGGCACTCTTTCTAGTAAATCTCCTTGTTGAATGTGCCTGTAGTGACGAAAGATTTACTCTGAAATACTCAGCTGTAGCATTTTTGGCCATAGCAGAATAGCAAGTCAGCCTTGAAAGCTGCTTGAAATCCTCCAGAGCATCATCGTTTCATCGTCCATAGCAACGCATGAAATCTTCGTCAAATCAAGACCAACAATTTAAATGGGCTTAACTTCATTTTGTAAACAAACCTTGTAAGGCCATTTTCTCGCGAACCGAAGTCCGCAAAGGCAAACCAACATAAAGAACAGGTAGGGGAAATTCTCCTCTACCCGATTGTGGTTTAGGTTTGCGAATGAAGGTTTCGGTTCGCGAGAAAATGGCCTTACAAGGTTTGTTTACAAAATGGCCATTTCAATTGTTGGTCTTGAAATATTCGCAGTACCAATGTCGAGCCCGTGATTTTGCTGTGAAATCCTGTTTGTCGACTTCAGCCCCAAACGCTTTTTTTGATTTTTGGGCAAAACCAGGTGACATTCCTATTTTACGAGCCACCGTTCGAACAGAAAGATTCGGGGTTTCCTTCAATATCCTCTTCACCTTGCGGTCCATGACAGGATCCAATGTTTTTATCATTTCTCGGTTTCCTCTCGACCGTCGAACGTTCCGAAAATGATTTGAGCACACCGTGAAGAGTGGAATTACCAGTCAGGCTTTGCATTACGTCCGTACAAAATCCGCTCGCGCACGTGTTTTTCATTCGTCATCATCTTGAACACTAAACATGGAATGTAAACACCAATCATAGTATTTTTCATCAAAAGTTATAGTGATTTGAAGGTGTTCAGATTAATGTGGAAAACAGACCTTAATCTGCCGATCAAAAATCAAAATTTCCAAACCGTAGAGCCACACTCTGTGTTTTCACTGAAGCTACTTCAGTGAAAACACAGAGTGTGGCTCTACGGTGCGAAAATTTTGCATTTTGATAGGGAGATCAATAGCTTTAAACTATCTACTTTACGATGGTTTAACTGAAAATCCATGGATTTTACGTTAGCATTCTGTAATAAAAAAAGTAATGAAAAAGCCCCAAAATAGCGATCCATCACTACACAACAGATTCGGAATTCTGTGCAAACCGCTTAATGGATTTCCCTCGAGAATATGTACTCTGAAAATCTCTACATGGTTTTTCTTAAAATTCCCTGGAAATATTCCTCAGAAATCTCATGGTATTACCTTTAGAGTTTAGAAAACATTCTTCCAAATTCTAATTGGATTTAACCTTTTTTGAATTTTCGTCAGAATCCCCATAAAATTCTTCTTAAAATGGCGTTGAGAGAATCTCTTGGTATTTTGTTGGAATCCTCTTTGGATTTCTTATGAAGCTCTCATTATAATTTAATTGAATCTCCTGGAACACTACTCCGATTTTCATGGAAATAATTTTCAAAATTTCTTCTAGAAATCCCAGCGAAAATTATTTTAAAATATATTCAAACTAGGTTAAAATTCAGCAATATTTTTTTTTTATTATTTTTAGAATTAATTTCTTTTGAAATTATTATCAATATTCAATTTCTTTTGAAATTATTATCAATATTCAATTGAAGCTCACTTCAAAATTCTCTGATTGATTGATTGATTGATTGATTTACTTTTAAGAGATTTTCAGCCGATCATTAAGGGTAGTGTCAGAATTGTATCATCATTATGTTATTCGCAGGTCCATCAGAGTTGCTTTAGAATTCCCTGGAATTCTACTTATAATCCCGATCATAGTATAGATTTAGAACTAACAGAATTCTTCTTTACTTCTACTTACAATTTTCTTGAAATGCTTCTCATAATTTCCTGGAACTTCTAGTCAAATACCTTAGAAATTATCCTCAGAATTCCTTAAGAAAGTGAATTTTAGAGGACTAACAATTCTCCTCAAAACTCATTTGGCATTAACCATTCAAATTCTCCAGACAAATCTACAATGTTTACGCGTTTTATTTAATCTGAGATCCTGAAAATAACGCCTCTCTCCTCAAAAAATTCGTTCTATCAATCTATCACTTACTCAGACTCGATTATCCGCAGTCGACTCTCCTCATTTCAATCTTCGATTTCTCGCAAACAAAAACTCAATCATTCAAATCATCATTACCAATAGATTGAGGATTGCCTTCTCCGTACGATGGTGGTATTGTATTGTGTGATTCAATGATCGTATAAAAGAAATCAGCGATTGAAGTTAAAATAGTTAACTGTGGTTAATTGAGTCCGGCCTGTATAACATTCGGTTCAATGACCCACTTGGCCCAGTAACGTTCGGCTTAGTGCCATTCAAAAAAATTACATTTAAATAAGACTTTGGAAAATATTTAAAATTTCGTATTTCAAAAATTTATCTAAATTATGAAACATAATTTGATAGCCTTTTCCAACTTTAGAGCCTTACAAAGTTTCAAAATTCTAAATCTTTTTATTTTGTCGAACCTTTATGAAGAGCTTTTGAGTGTGTTGATTTATTTCCTTATTAATTGCTTATCTTTTGACAGATACGCGTATTTCGTCTACTACTTGCAGACTTCATCAGCGCCAAGAATCCATCTTATATCTACGACTTATATACTATTCTATAGGTACTAAAAATCAGCAGGTATTCAACTGCCATGTCACATGTACCTAACCAATTTGGTTGGAGACTAAATATAGGTACCAACTAAATATAGGTACCAACAAAATTGATTTAAATTGCTCATTCAGCTTAATCACCCATTCGGCCCAATATTTTTCGGCCTAGTGGCCTTCGACCTAATTACCCGTCACCGACGGCTTTCACCTGGAATTTAACTCCAAGAATGCTACTTTTACTGTTTGGGTAGCACCAATTAAGTGCTACAAATAGGGCGACTTTAAGTATTATTTTCGGTCGCCCTATTAAATGTTCATCAAATAACCCACTCTACTCTGGCGTCGTCAAACACAAGAGCGTACCATTTAACGGCATCAATCGGTTGCTTTTAACCGCGGAAAACCAGACCGACATCGAACAACGCTTGAGTTGATTAAAAACCAAGTCCCATCAAATGGTTCCTCAACGATTTGACAGCTTCGAAAAGCCCAGTAGGCCGACATATCGACGTGGGTAGGCGTGTGCTGAATGGAACGAAGCGCCAAAAACCCATTCAAAACGATAATGATAACGATGATGACATGCTAGCTAGTCTTTTTTTTTTGTGCTGTATACTGCCTTGCTTCATCAGTGCACACTCGGCGTCGTGGCGGCCACTCTTCCGCATATGTGTCATATTTCGCTGGCCACCACAACGCCAAATTTGTGATAGCCATATTGTATACATACGGTGCCTATTAGGGTGGTTCAAAATATCGATTTTGCTGCACCAAGCTCAATCGATTTCAAATCAGGTTCTGATAATTCTCTCGAAATTTTAGTTTTTTTTATGCGAACTCATTGGTCCTTTGAAGTTTATATGAAAATTACTATGGGAAAAGTGACTTTTCTGTTGCTGTAACGATTACCGGAAAAGTTTGCTAATCTCTAATGTGAAATTTGACCAGCTATAACTTTGCTGGATTTGATTGAAAAGCTGGATAATTAGTTATTAATTAATTAGGAAGATGATGTTCTTGTGACATGCTCCATCAACTGCTCAGCTGGCAACATTAGTGTACTTGGCGCCAAGAGCAGGGCAAAACATCCAGGCTATTACGTCATAAGTCCAAGATGCTGCGTTGCCCTGGAAGCAGTCGATTAATCATAACTATCGGCTTTGAAATCAATTAACAACTAATTACCTTGAGGTCTAATCAAAAAGCGGTCCTCAGGAAAGTTGAAGAAGCTGGTAAAATTCCACTTAAGAGCAGATAGCAAACTTTACCATAGATCACTACAGCGAATTGCCAGATCGTTGAGAACAAAAAGTTCCATTTTCCCATAGTAATTCACGCATAAACTTCAAAGCGCCAGTACAGTATGAGTTCGCATCCAAATGAACTAAAATTTTGAGAGAATTATCCTATCCTGGTTTGGAATCGATTGAGCTTGGTGAAGCAAAATCGATATTTTGAACCACCCTAGTGCCTATAGTAGCGGCAACGGTGAGTCTCGGGCTGGGAAAAAAGCTAACCGAAGAGCCCTGGAAAATTCAATAAAATGTCACATTGCTGTCGCATTTGGTGCTACTGACTGAACGCTTCTGCCTAGTGCTATAGAAAGGGTGATAGAAACCGACAGTTGCTATTTTCGTTTCTGGTGAAAGGCTTTTTCCATTAGAGCCTGATAAGCGGTGGGAATGATAATACTGAACACAAACAGGCCTATGGGATTTTGAAAAATCCTTTCCCATGTGCTGCAGGCAGTACTCGGGAGGCAAGTGAGATATCGATTGCATGGAGGCGCATCATCTTTTATACATATTTGCGGACGTGGTGACCGATGTTTTTTTTTCTTTCGGCATGCCGACCAGTTGCATATATGAAAATGAATAAATTCTCATCGTCATGCATTAGCGTATGCATTAAAAATGTATCATGACTAGCATCATTTCCGCATGGGAGGACGTACACTCAAAAAAAAATTACACGTCCGATTCAAATGTTTAATCACTTTATTTTTTCCAATCCTTAAAAACGTTTGATGTGTTAAATATATTGATCCATACTAAACACATCGATGTCCAATGTTGCAATGTTTTGAAATGTTGACAGATTCAACACCCCCCATAACTTTGTATTGCACTTTCAATTCACATGAATTATTATCGAATTTACGCCACTGTGCAAAACAAATAGAATTTAAATGTTTCTCAATACGGTGTGAAATGCTTTTCACGTAAATGTAAACAAACAAAAAAATACACCTGTCAAGTGGATTGATAAAGCGGCGCCAGTGGTGTAGTGGTAAGCGTGATTGCTTCTCACTCCAAAAGGCCTGGGTTCAATCCCAGTTGGCACCGCCGGGATTTTCTGAGGCATAAAATCTCTGATCATGCCTTCTTTATCTGATCACGCCGTTGGTCCCCGGTCCATGAGTTGATGGATCGATAGGTAGGGTCTAGGTATGGGAGCTGCCTTCCTGGCGTCGGTATCATTGGTACGGAAATCATAACCAACGGAAAATAAATCAAGGAAAAAAATAGTGGATTGATTTATTTCGTGTTGCATAAATTCGATTCTAATTTTCTTCGTTATCGATTAAGTTTGCAGAGCACTATCTCGATCACCCGTTGTATCCTGAGCAACGAAATGTGGTGGATTTGCTCCAATCCCGGTAATAACTGTTGCAGTTTTACTATTCATCAAAAGGTAAATGGGACTGGCAAATAATATCCAATATGATGTAGCTAGGCAACCTTTATATTTAACTGAAATCTATTTAAATTATATTTAACGAAATCTCGGTGAAGAAATTAAAACATTTTGATTTTAGAGCAGCGTCGATGGAAGAGAAGGAGGAGGAGGAGTAGGACGAGGAGAATATCAACTGGAGTGTCCATATTCTAGCCTAGAATCTTAAATCCAATTGCCACCGCATGAGCTAAAAAAAGTTTAACATGATATTTAACTATATTTTGACATGATATTTAACTATATTTTGACACATGCTTTAGTTTAAATAAGGGTCTGGCGAAGACAAATCTCAATCATCTTCAGACTACTGCGAAGGATTTCAAATTGAATAAACAAATGCAGTTGTTGAGTTTGATTTTTGACGTATGACTTCGTATGTGTTTTCTGTATGGGGATACACTCTGCGAGTACGAAAAATTAACATGTAACGAAAAGGGTTCAGGTTTCGAACGATTATAACTCGCCTATGAAAATGTATCATGAGTTCAATATTTTTGCATCAATCTATAGGTATTTTTTCTCACGTATCGTACCAATAGGTAAAGCTATTGATTTCGAGTAATATATTTTTGAAAAATTGGTGAACGTCAAGCATCATCTAAAACTTCGTGTGAATCAAAGAATCAATAGATCCCGAGCATGCATTCTTACCCCGATGGTAAATTTAGACCTGGTTACTCACTGGTTTTAGATGGGCGGCGCAATTCAAATCCATGCGTCCCTTTCAAGAGCGCACAGCAATCGAATGTGCAGAAAAGCAGCTTCCACACCTGCGTAGGATATCGCACCCATTCAACACACATGAGCCGGGATCAACGGCTTTACTTCCCTTCCGAAGGAAGACGTGACCAGAGATTTTTATGCCTCAGTAAAATCCCTCCGACCTCGGCTGGGATTGAACCCAGACCCATTGGGGTGAGAAAGCAGTCACGCTTACCACTACACCACCGGCGTCGGCCTACGCCAATAATTGTAGTATAGTATAACTTATAATCTATCTCTGGAATCATGTGAAGTTCTCAAATATTTCCAGAAAATTCGTAAGGTCCCTGGAGTTTTCAGAACATCATTGAAATTTACGTAACTTCTCTAAGGTTCCCTTTTTTTTTAACTCTTTATTTGTTCCAAATTCAAAATAAATTACATTTCATTTTTAACCTAGGTGCTCCAGTTACTACAGTAACTTACCAGCCTTAATTGTTATGATATATATCTAAGTGTTTTTACATTGTTCCTGTCTTGGCAATTCAGTATTTTAAACAGGTTTTTTTTTTAAACCTGCCTGTCAGTATAACAATTGATATCTTAAAACTAAACACTAAAACTAAATCTTATCTAAGTATAAAGGGAATTAATCGTTGCAATTGAGGATTGTAACGATTTTTGCCGGAAATTATTAATTATTTTGTTGGACATTTGTGCTAAAGTCTCAACATTCGAAATTCTATGTACTTCGGTAGTACTGTACCAGGGAGGCAACTTTAAAATCATCTTCAGAACTTTGTTCTGAATCCTTTGAAGTGCTTTTTTCCTGGTAGTGCAACAACTAGACCATATTGGCACAGCGTAAAGCATGGCCGGTCTAAAAACTTGTTTAAATATTAGAAGTTTATTCGTCAGGCAAAGTTTGGATTTTCTGTTTATAAGAGGATACAAACATTTTATATATTTGTTACATTTGGCTTGAATGCCCTCAATGTGATCTTTAAAAGTTAATTTTTGGTCAAGAACTAATCCAAGATATTTCACTTGGTTTGACCAGGAAATTGGAACTCCGTTCATAGTGACTATGTGACTACTACTAGGTTTCAAAAAGGAAGCTCTAGGCTTATGTGGAAATATTATAAGTTGAGTTTTGGAAGCGTTGGGAGAAATCTTCCATTTTTGTAAATAAGAAGAGAAAATATCTAAACTTTTCTGCAGTCTGCTGCAAATAACACGAAGACTTCTTCCTTTAGCGGAAATGCCTGTGTCATCAGCGAACAAAGATTTGTGGCAACCCTGAGGCAAATCAGGGAGGTCCGAAGTGAAAATGTTATACAATATAGGCCCAAGAATGCTACCCTGAGGAACTCCTGCTCTAACAGGTAGTCGATTAGATTTGGAATTTTGATAATCTACCTGCAGAGTTCTGTCAGTTAAATAATTTTGAACTAATTTCATAATGTAAAGTGGAAAATTAAACTTTTTCAATTTAGCAATCAAACCTTCATGCCAAACACTGTCGAATGCTTTTTCTATGTCTAGAAGAGCAACTCCAGTTGAGTGGCCTTCAGATTTGTTTGAACGAATTAAATTGGTAACTCTTAAGAGTTGATGAGTAGTTGAATGCCCATGGCGAAATCCAAACTGCTCATCTACAAAAATTGAGTTCGTATTGATGTGAAGCATCATTCTGTTCAAAATTATCTTTTCAAAAAGTTTACTTATTGAAGAAAGCAAACTTATTGGACGGTAGCTAGAAGCTTCAGCTGGATTTTTATCCGGCTTCAAAATTGGAACAACTTTTGCATTTTTCCATTTATCAGGAAAGTATGCCAAATGGAAATATCTGTTAAATAATTTTACCAAGAAAGACAAGGTACTCTCTGGGAGTTTTTTGATGAGGATATAGAAAATTCTATCATCACCTGGAGCTTTCATATTTTGAAAGTTTTTAGTTATAGACCTTACTTCGTCCAAATCAGTCCCCCAGGAATCATCAAAAATATTTTCCCGAGAGAAAATATTCAGAAAATCCCGAGCAACCTGATTCTCAATAGGACTAGTAAGACCCAAACTGAAATTATGGGAACTCTCGAATTGCTTAGCAAGTTTCTGAGCTTTTTCCAAATTTGTCTTTTGAGGTTTTTTCAAAATTTTCGTGAGTTTCCAAAAGGGTTTGGAACTCGGGTCTAATTTAGAAACATTATTTTCAAAAGTTCTGTTCCTCAGGGCAGAGAATCGTTTTTTAATTTGTTTTTGAAAATCCCGCCAGATAACTTTCATGGCAGGATCGCGTGTTCTTTAATATTGTCTCCTACGGACATTTTAAAGACGGATCAAGAGCTGAAGATCGTCGTCTATTATAATTGAATCGAATTTAACCTCGCATTTTGGTACTGAGGCAGCTCTTGCTTCAACTATAGAAGTAGTCAGAGATTCAAGAGCATAATTAATTTCATCTTTGGTTTGCAAAGGAATGTTTGGATCGAAGTTATATTCCATAAATGTTCGATATTGCTCCCAATCAGCCCTATGGTAATTGAAAGTAGAGCTGTTGGGATTAGAAATTATTTCTTGAGATATTTCAAAAGTTACTGGAAGGTGATCAGAACCGAAGTCAGCATGGGTAACCAATTGGCTACAAAGTTGACATGAATCAGTTAAGACCAAATCAATAGTTGAGGGATTTCTTGCAGAAGAAAAGCATGTTGGACTGTTTGGATATTGAATAGTGTAATAACCTGCAGAACAATCATCAAACAGAATATTACCATTGGAATTGCTTTGAGCATTATTCCATGAGCGGTGTTTTGCATTAAAATCACCAATAATGAAGAATTTAGACTTATGACGGGTAAGTTTCTGGAGGTCACCCTTGAGAAAATTCTTTTGCTGGCCTACGCATTGGAATGGCAAATAGGCAGCTATAAACGTAAGTTGTCCAAATTTTGTTTCAACAGAAACTCCCAAAGTTTCAAAAACTTTGGTTTCAAATGAAGAAAGAATTTTATGTTTGATTCGTCTATGAATAATGATGGCAACGCCACCACAGGGTCCATCAAGACGATCATTTCTATAAATCAAGTAATTTGCGTCCTTCTTAACCTTATGGTCAGGTTTAAGGAACGTTTCAGTTATAACGGCAATATGCACGTTATATATCAGAAATCATGTCAATTAATGAATTCTGTAAAAATTCCATTTTAGGAGCAGTAATGCTTCCTAAGTCAAAATTGTCAAAATTTCCGTTAGAACGTTGGTTAATATTTTGATTTCTACCCGTTGCAATAGCAGCATAGGTAGCTCCATTAACTCGTTGAACATTGTTAGCAGCGAGGGGAGTAGGTACAGATGAAACATTTGAAGCAGGGGTTATATTTGTACCTACGGGTACGAATGTAGAATTTGTTCCTCGCTGACCGTTGTTAACAGCAGAGGAATTTGTACCTGGTCGGAAACGTGGAGCGTTTCCTACCTGTCGGTTAGAACGAGATTGTAGGATCGCTTTGCGAGTCTTACATTCCCAAAAATTGGATTTGTGGTTTTCACCACAATTTGAACATTTAAATTTCTTAGGATCTTCCTTCACAGGACAGTCGTCCTTTGCGTGAGAGGAATCACCACAATTCATGCATTTAGCTGGCATGTAGCAATTTTTAGTTCCGTGACCCCATCCCTGGCACTTACGGCACTGAGTGAGGTTTTGGAAATTTCCTCCAGTCTTCCTGAAGTGTTCCCACTTCACTCGGACATGGAGCATAAGGCTAGCTTTTTCTAAGGCCTTAAGGTTGTTTAGTTCACTAGACTTGAAGTGAACTAAATAAAAATCATTAGAAATCCCGTTGCGCGAATCGCCAGGACGGGATTTCATTTTCATTTTGATTACTTGGAGTGGCACAACTCCAAGTAATTTTGCCAGTTCATCTTTGATCTGATCCAGGGATTCACCACTGGGCAGTCCTTTCATGACAACCTTGAACACACGTTCAGTTTTGGTGTCGTAAGTAAAAAATTGTGCTTCTTCTCAGTAAGATACTTGAGAAGACATTTAAATCCGTCCAAGGTTTCAGCCAATACACGGCATTCACCCCGACGTCCAATTTGTAGTGAAAACTTAACTTTCACGAAATTCAAAAGTTCCATGCGAAGAGCATGGAAATCGGAAGTGGTTATCACAATAGGGGGAATCTTTTCCTTCTTGGCATTAAGCCGGGAAAGTTCACTAGAATTTTTCTTGGATGATGGATCATTCTCATCATCCGTGAGCAAATCAAATTGATTACTCAAATTATTTTCATCAAAAGGGGGGTCAAGTGTTTGCCCCTTTCTTTTGCGTTTAGGCGCATGGCGACAGTAAATTTTTATCCAAATCGACTTCCAAGCAGATTACTATAAGAATCTGAAGGATCGAAGAGGAATTTTCCAAATCGATATCCAAGAAGGATTACCACGGGTAGGGTCCAAACAAGGATCGAAGAGGAATAAGAGTTGAACGAGGTAGAATTTTTTTTTTTTTGACAGGTTGAGCACTGAAAAGTGCTGTTTAAATTTGTTGTAGCTTTAGGTAGTAGTAACACTTCCTTAAGCAAAAAGCAAATAGATCAGCACGGCAAGAGAGCACGATGCGGACTGTTCTAAGGTTCCCTTAATTTTCCTGATATCAAATCGAAATAATTTATGTAGATAGCAGCGGTGGTGGTATAGTGGTAAGCGTGATTGCCTCTCACCCCAAAGGGCCTGGGTTCAATCCCAGTTGGCGCCGCTGGGATTTTCTAAGGGATAACATTTCTGATCATGCTTTGGGGGAGTAAAGCCGTAGGTCTCCGCGCCATGAGTTAATGGGTCGCCAACTTTTTGAGAGTGAGATTAATAGCACTTAAATATCTATTTTAAGATGGGTTAACTGAAAATTCAATTGGATTTAACGTAAGCATTCTATATTTAAAAGTAATGAAAAAGTCCCAAAATAGCGATCCATCACTGCGGTGAAAACTCTAACTTTCTTGAAATTAATGAGACTGTCTTGATGTTCTGTAATCTTCGCTGACATCTCTGCATTTTTTTGAAGTTCTTTAATCTACCATTAAAAACACGAAACTTCCCTTGATATGATCTCACATTTTCCTAACTTCCTTCCCCAACTTTTTCATACATTTCATGAATCTCTGGGAACTTTGCTAACGCTTTCCTATAAAGGTTCAGCAATTTTCTTGAAATTAATTGAACTGCCCTAAGATTCTCCGATTTATCCTAATTTTTTTCTGAGCTCCCCTGAAGGTCCTTCAAATCTCCGGAAGTTTTTGGAGCTGTCCTGAAAACCTTTAAACATCCCTGAGTTCTCTGAACTGTCCTGAATTTTTCTGGAATTTCTATAGGGTTCTGGAATTTTTACAGTACCTAATGGAACTGCCTTGAATAAATAGTCTGAACTTTCCTTAAGATCCTGAGACATCCATGAAATTATTGAAACCGCCCTTAAGATCTCTGAAAATCCCAAAAGATTTTAAGGCCTAGCTTCTCTGAAGTACTTAGAACTTCTTTAAAGTTTTACTCAAGTTCTGTCTTCTCTCAAGTTATCTTGATTTCCCTGAAGTTCTCTGGATATCTTCTTCATAACTTCTTAAAAGATCCTGCAGTTTTCCTGAAGCCAAAATTCTTGATGCTTCTCTGAAGTTCCCAAAATTTTCGGGACTTCCCTTAAGTTCCCGCAGTTTGTGTATGAAACTTCCGTGAAATTATTTTTTTTAGGCATTTCCATTCATTCCTCAGAAGGTTTTTAAAGTTTCTTCAATTTTCGTGAAAATAAAGAGACTGTCCTGAAGATATTTGATCTTTTTTTGTTTACCATTATTTGTTTTCCGTAGATCTTTATTTCCAAAGCATTAGTACTCAGATGCTACGCCAGGGGGGCAGCTCCCACACCTGGACCCTACCTATAGACCCATCAACTCATGGACCGGGGACCAACGGCTTTACTTTTCTTTCGAAGGAAAGCGTGATCATAAATTTTATGTCTCAGAAAATCCCGACGGTGCTGACTGGGATTGAACCCAGGCCCTTTGGAGTGAGATGCAATCACGATTTACATTACACCACCGGCGCTGCTGATCTGTAATCTTTCCTGGAGATTACAGAACTTCCCTGAAGTACTTGAAATGCTCCTGTTCATGTTCCTTTTTTTTTTTTTTTTTTTTTTTTTATTATAGTCACTTTAACACTCTTGGGTCATTCGTGACTTGTCCGGGGGTGAGATTTGAACTCGTGACTTTGGCGTGAGAGGTATGGATGCTAACCACTACGCCGGGGTCGCCCCCTGTTCATGTTCCTGGATTTGCCCTGAAATTAATGGAATGCCCAAATAATCCTTAAAGTTTTCTGAAATTCTCTGGACTTCCGTGAATATCTTAGATCTTCTGTGAAGTTCCCGATTTTTTCTATAGTTCACCAAACCGAACTGAAGTTGTTTGGACTATCTTTTAACTATCGAAACTTCTTGTAGGTTCCCGTCATGTTCCTGAAATTATTGGAACTGCCCTGAATTTTACGAAACTACCCTGAAATTCTCGTCATTTTGCTGATATTCATGTAACTGCCCTGAACTTTTCAAATGAATATTTTTGGTTGCTAGTGAAAAACTGCAAAAAAAAATTGTTTCCTTCGATATTTGCGTATGGGCTCAATATTAGGGATGCTTAGGCCAACATTAGGTACATTAACCCTATGAAATAATTTCGGTGTTTCTTATCTTGTCGAGTTGGTATGGTCAGATGTGTTATTCAAAAATGTTTGCTCAATCTAATAGGCGTAGTTGAATAAGGGGAGGGGGGTGAGTTGCTCTCTATATCACCTCCGCCCCCTTACTTATATCAATGAAAGTAAAGTTTCAGACTGAAATTATTTCGGAGTTTCCCATCTTCTCGAGTTGGTATGCTCGGATGGATTATTCAAAAATATTTGCTCAATCTAATAGGAGTTTTAAAGTGAGTACCCCCTTCCCCTTCCTACTCTTTTGGTGAAATATACAATACCATACGTTTGCACACAAATGTCTTAGGATTGTAATGATTATATTTCAGTTAAATATATTCTACGATTTCTTAGGGTACTCTTTTGTTGCTCAATCAAAATCAAATTATTTCAGTCTGTAACTTTACTATCATGGATTGTATAAGCGAGGCAGCGGAGAGCATACAGTAAGCCCCACCCCGTTTTGAGCAAATATTTTTGAATAACACATCTGAACATACCAATTCGACAAGATGAGAAACGCCTAAGTTATTCTTCTTCTTCTTCTTCTTCTTCTTCTTCTTCTTCTTCTTCTTCTTCTTCTTCTTCTTCTTCTTCTTCTTCTTCTTCTTCTTCTTCTTCTTATTTTGTTTTATTTATAGAGACTTTCAGCCCTTAGCTGGTTCGTCTCTTAACACCGGAGTTATTTCATTTTGAAGCTTTACTTCCATTGATATAAGTGAACCTACCTACGCTTATGAGATAGAGCAATTGTTTTTTTGAATAATTCATCTGAACATACCACATCGATACGGTAAGAAAATCCGAAATCACTTCAGTTTGGAATCTCACTTCCATTGATTCACCCAGTGTTGGCAGGAAAAGTGATTTTTGCTCACATTTTCCTAATGTTCATGTAACTTCCCCAACGTTCTCATACATTTCATGAACCTCTGGGATCTTTGCTATAGTTTTCCTTTAAAGTTCCAGCAATTTTCTTGAAATTAATTGAGCTGCCCTCAGGTTCTCCGATCCATCTTATTTTTCTCTGAGCATCCCTGAAGTCTTGGGATGAAAATGCAAAAAAGTAGGTTTTCCCATTTCCATACAAATTTCAAAAGCAGGCAAGAATGCTTTTTACATGTAACGGTGACCCACATACATAGAGAAAACCTAAATGTACGAATTATTTCACTTGAACTGAAAAATAATAAAATTACATTAGAAATATATGAGACAATGGATTCTACACTCCGAAAGAAATCAACAGTTTATACGGTGCTACATGAAGTATGGTAGCTTCATTGCAAATGTACTAGTGATACGGAATATGATCATTGGAACTATTTTGAAGGAATTTGTGATAAAATAAACAATTTTTTGACGCAAACTACGTCTTACGGGAAGGTGCGAACGTCACGAAAAAGTGTTATGTTTCGAACGCTTATAAGTTTGTCATTTATAGATGAAATTGAAACCGAAATACACCAATCAATAAGAAATATCTCTAAATCTGCTGTAATAAATGCTTTTGCAAGTTTCCATACAAATTTTTTATTAAAAATATACAAATAAAAAGTGATAATTTTGTCAATTATTTTCATGACATAAAAGTTTTCCCTAACCCATACGTTATAATCAGCGAATCCAAACACATAAAGCAACCAACGATACAGACAAAACGGTTGCCACGACTACCATGACAAACTCGCTCTGTAAAATAGCTCGATCCGAGTGGTAGAAGGATAATGATATATTGCTTGCCTGCTTTGTTGCGATAAACACGGATGAGGACAAAGCTTGATATGAATCGAGAAAAGACATAACAAAAAAATTCCCATTAACACACGTGTATCATCTTCGGGTTTACTTCGTGAAGCAGCTTGCCAACAATTTGCTCGTTTCCTTCTACCGCCCCGAGTGAGTTGTGCCGCACGGGCTGCTTGTCATGAAAAAGAACGAAGAAGATTATATCATTATTGCTTTCCACTTCTGACATAGCGTTATTGTTCGGTTCGTTGATCGCTTGTCATTTTGTCATTTGGAGATATTTTTGATTCCTTGGTTATAATCGAGTACCACTTGGTTGCGCATAGTTTTTTTGAACCTGAAATGTAAAAAAAAAAGTGCTGCTGTCGCGCCTTCGCTCGTTTTCGCATCGGACTAAGATGCTTACTATCAAAACATTTAACAGGTGGATAACCTGTATACGAGCCTTTGCTCTGATTTTGAAATTGAATAGCTGAATCCATTTAATTTTCAATTAATGTTGTACTAATCACCTACTTACTGGAAACCAATTGTTTGGTTTGAAAAAAGTTACTTCTACTTCTACTGTATTTTAAATCAAAATCAAGAAAAAAATGCCCGAGAAGTTCACTAAATAGCTTAACATAGTCTACGTTAACGTCAACCATGAGGTTGTGTACACTACCCCACCAATTTTTTTCACTCAAAATCCAATACTTTATTTATTTCCTTCTTACAACATCAACGGTTGGTTAGATTTTAACAGTTCAAATTGGTTTGTCAGACCCAGATTAGATATAATGAATTAAATGTAAATCACACTAATTTAAAATGGTTGACCCAGGTTAGATATAATGAATTAAATGTAAATCACACTAATTTAAAATGGTTGACAGTATACTTCACAGTATGAAATATCTGAAGATTATGTGTAAACCTGTTAACATCAACAAGGGAGATACATGAAATTGAAGTGTGTCACATGCAATAGCTGTTGTCATAAGATTCACACATGAAATTGACGTGAAACACATGATGCCAACGTGTGATTTTTTTTAGAGTGTACGTATTGTGGCATCATTTCCTCTCTGGTAAACATACGGACGGTGATGATAGACACCGCACGGGAAGCCATAATAAACCGCTGAACCGGGCGGATATGAAGTGAAAATAGCCGAAACATATTTTCCCATTTCACGTTTATCCTTTCCCAAACCTCTTCGCCACAGAGCACCGCAATAAATACGGAACTCCCGGTGCTAAAAGCGTCGTATTTACGTGTTGGTATGATCGCAGCAGCAACCCCGTCAGCGGGAAGCACGACCTATCTCGGATTAACGAGGCGTAACAAACGGAACAAAGTAGGCTACGACAATTGAATGGGGGAACACGGAACTGGGAGCGCAAAAAAAGAACTGATTGAAAATCAACATGGAAAGTAATTAATTTTCAATTTCCATGGTCGTCCGGTTCGGGGATTGAATCTCGTCGATGTCGCCGACGTTTTTTTTTTTTTTCATTTCTCTACATCAATCATCGTCATCACTGAAAATGGTGGCATCGTTACCATCGTCATCGACGTGAATTCAATAGATCCTGGTAGCAAGTGCTAATTTTGTGATGAAAGGAATGAAAGTAAATTGAAATCAATTCAAATTAAATTGTGTCTGGTTCAAATGATCAAGTAAAGTGCTAAGAAAAACAGATAAAGGAAATCGTTGATTGTATATGTTTGCGATTTGGTTAGGACATGAAAATTACTCATTTCTGTCAGCTGAATTCCTTAGTAGTAATATTGCAGTATTTCAGACAATCAAAACTGTTTTTTTTTTATTTATGAAATCATGTTTTGTACTTGAAAGTTACAAGAACAGGTTGTCAATTATGTGTTTGGCACATAAAATCTAAGGAAACATTGAAACCTTGTCTGCAATATTGCCCTTGCTTATTTTCATCTTCTATATAAGTTTTTACACTGCTGTACACTGACGGAACTTCAACTTCAACGTCAACTTCACGCATGAAGTTAAAAAAACGGATTGGAGAATAAAACCTATCAATTTCGCTTTCAGAGAGTCACAATCACCGATTTTATGATCTTACTTACTTAACTTAAGTGTCCTGAGCGCCATCCCTGGCGCAAAGGGCCAACGTGAAAGATCTCCATCCTGGGCGATTGTTTGCTTTCGCCTTGACCTGGGCCCAGGTCAAATTCCGGTCGACTTGCTTAATCTCCTTGTTTAGGCTTCGCCGCCATGAGCCCCTGGGTCTGCCTCTGCTGCGATGTCCGGCTGGATTCCAATCCAGCGCTTGTTTGCAGATTTCATTTCCGCTCTTCCGTAGAGTGTGGCCAACCCACCTCCACTTACGTTCCCGAATTTCTGTCGATATCGGCTTCTGGTGACACCGTCGATGGAGCTCGGCATTCGAAATCCAGTTGTGAGGCCACCAAGCACGAATTATATACCGCAGGCATCGGTTGATGAACACCTGCAGCTTCTGTGTGATCTCCGCTGATACGCACCATGTTTCGCTAGCGTACAGCAGTACAGATTTCACGTTAGAGTTGAAAATTCGGATCTTCGTGCGGAGACTAATCTGATTTGACGATTTTATGATCGGTGAGTGATTACTCAGATCAGGGTTCTACATTTTTGAAACTCTCAAATGAACTCGAGTTTTGTTTTCTGTCATACAACGTGTTTAACGCATCATTTCTATAACGCCTAGCTAGCCTATCAACACGAAACGAAAATGAAAAAGAAGCACGCTTAAGCCTAGTATATAGATCGAAGCGAAGTGAAATTTTAAGCAAGTGAAAAATCATGAAATTTTGCTAGTGAAAAAGGTTGTGGACCATTTATCAATCTCCTCTTTTCGCAGTTCACAGTTTCACTTCACGATCAGTTTACACCTCCGGTGAAGTGAAAATCGATCCAACTGACCGATACCCTCTTTCTCGAAACGTCAACTTTTCGCTTAGCTGCTGTGCTTTTCACGAGCAAGTGCATGCGTGAAAAAAGTAAACGTACACGGTAAGAAAAAAGTACCCAACGGCCTGTTCACTTTTACCTACTTTTGACTAGTTTGTCTCCTTTTCTTCTTCTAATGTTGTCAAAAACGGAGGAGCAAAACCACCCAACATGGGTAGTAAAGTGTGGGAACCCAACGTTGAGTATAATAATATTTACCTACTGTTGGGTACAACTAACTTACTTTTAATTAAAAGTTCCGAGATGAGTGAAAAGAACTCAATTGTGTGTACTTTTTTCTAACCGTGTAAGCGAAAAATATGCGAATCACAACATCCGATTTCGCTGGATCGTATCTTCCAAACGAAGTGAAATTTTTGCGAACTGCGTTTTTCACCCAAGTGAAAAATCCTGGATTGTATATGAGATTTTCACCCGGGATTTTCATATAGGCCTTTAGAACGAAAGGTTGGCTGTGGACTTAAGACGGCCACTTTTGTATGGGATGTGTTGGAACTTAATGCAGCAAATCAGTTGAATTTATTAAGAATATCTCGTTTCTGAATTACTACATTTTTTTTCGAAAAAAATCGTTGATCAGTTATCAAAATGAGTTTGGAGTTGGAACCATAATACCTGGGGGCACGAGGAATCCTTCAGAAGGTCCGGAACACCTGTTAAAGTGCCCTATGGATCTAAGATTGGGCCCATCGCTAAAAATCTGCTATTTATCAATTTTATATAGATGAACGCGTCATTGGGACGGTACTAATGGATATTTTTGGTTGCTATTGAAAATTTAGTCAATTGCTGAATTATGTATGGGCCTAAATTAGGAGAATTTAGGCCGACATTACATCCATCTCCTCTACTTATTGTTCTAAATAACGCGCCGCTAATGTACACGTGCAGTTTCTGTACAAGCTATATATTGATATTATGGTCATGTAGCGAAATTCTTCAGGATGTCAAGGCCTTCTGGATCTAGAATAGCTCGGAATTCTCTCACTACGCCGATCTCAAACTGCGCTTATCTCCAAAGTTCGTCAAGAGTTCTATAAGCTTATTTTCAGAACAAGAAAGACGTGTATTTGCCGAAAATCAAAACAAAAATTAAAATCTATTATAAAATATTCTAAAAATCAATATTTATTTAATTTAGAAAAACTATGAGATGGGACTTGTTTCTTATGTAGTTTAATTAATAGACTATTTGCTCAAGCTTGTTTCTTCCAATAAACCAGCACAAGGCTGAATGTCTAGCCTCTTTCTTTGATGATGCAAAATGTATACAACATGATGGTTTGACTACAGTTTTCCTCTTCCATTTCCTCAGTGGAATGCCGTAATTTATTCTGAGGAGATCGCCAGACGACAGAAAACTACTACTCACATTTATCTCTCTTTCAAAGCATTCTAGACATCTTCTCGTTCTATTCTATAGAAAGAAAGCAACATCTTAAGATTTGTCATTTATTTTCTTCGTTAGATCTCTGTTAAATTATCCTCGAGAAAACATTTCATTGCACTCGGAATCAGTTCCAGAAATTTGGTTTATATCAATGCACAAAATCATCCGGAACGAAATAATCACTGCAACATTGAAATTTATGGCACCGCTGGTGGGAAGAAAATCTCAGCTCGGGTCTCGAATCAATGCCCTCCGACAGAGAACATTCGAAAGATTAAAAGTTCTTTCCGTCATCACTTTTCTCCCTTTGGGCATTACTGTGCATTCACCTACAGGCAGAATCCCGGAAATGCAATATCGGAAGTATGCTGCTTCCACTTCCGGCTTTTGCATTCATGAAATTTTAAGCCTATGTAAATGAGGAAGATTATACTCTCGTAGCCTCACACACATATTATCGATTTTCCATTCCGCCCAGGTTGGTTTCCATGACTTTCCTGGCGCGGGCGATGGATGTTCCCATCATTTGAAGCCTTATCTTCCCACCGCGTTGTCGATTCTCTAAAAGTAAGCGATGAAGAACCATCGGTTGCATCCTTCATTTGCCCGTTTGGGATGCAAATGAGGAAAGTGCTCCATATACTTACATACTATGTTTTTTTTTTCTCTCTCTCTATTCCGAGAGCGAGCTATCCCATTTCCGCCCATTTGTGTCGAGCTGCAAGAAACGGATCGCACAAAGAAATCTGTAAAGAGCGTCGCTAACAATGTTACAAAGAACGCGACGCTGATGCTGGCAAAGCATGTGGAAAAGGACGTCCGGCGACGCCATTATCTTGCAGTTTTCTCAGTCGGTGCTCGAACGAACATAGTTGTTGTGGACGGTTTTCCTTCGGAAAGTTTTTCACCGTTGCTGATGGCGAAGAACAAAAAGCTGGGAAATGGGTGAACCATTTTTTTCTGTCATCATTCGCCGTTCAAATTTTAAGATCGGATGTTTTTTTTTGGGATAGGAGCAAGGAAACCGGTTGTTTTTATTTGTTGATGGGATTTGAAATGCTTGCTTTCATCGTTTTGGAATTTAAGGAGGAAAAGTGATATCACATGCAGAGTGAGCATAGACTAAGCTGTTTTTTTTTCAGAACACACACACACAATAATCGTGTCAAGTAAATTCTGTATGCTGGGATACATTTTGGTAGAACGTATGTTGGAATGATAAATACCAGGACTGTGGAGTCAGGCCGGAGTCTGAAGCATTTCCGGTATCATCTGGGCTTGGAGTTGGAGATAACCTTTGCGTTCCCGAGCCTCGACATCAGACATTCAAATTGCTGACATTTTATCAAGATTTTTATTTTTGAAACAATCCAAAGGATAAAAAAACTTGGTGTAGTGGTTCATCCGAAATCCGGAACCATCTCGGAAGTGTTACGATATGCAATATGGTCACGTGTGGCCTCCTTTTGTTTAGTCGGTAAAGACGCAGCTATAAAGCAAGACCGTTCTGGAGGCAGCTGGGTTGAACTCCCGGTTCAGTCGGGTCGAAACATTTATCGACTTCCCTGGACATACAGTATAATTGTATCCGAATAATACTAATGCAAAAATGGTACAGGCTTATCAAGCTCTCAATTCACAACTCTAGAAGTGGAATGTGTTGACGTGATACTAGCTTTGTTCGAAGCCGATGATGAATACACGGGTTGGGTTTGCAGCATGATTCGTGTTGCTAAACGGTACGCTGAATTCAAGCAACGTGTTCGTATTAACGAATAAAGTGACTGATGAATCTTGAATGTGAAAGGGCCTGAGATTAAACCCATGATATTCTGCTCAGTAAGCAAAAATGGTCGCTCTAAGGCCACCGAGCCCCTCATATTACATAACACCATTTATGCTCGAATTATTGTTGTAACCATTCAAACCCGGCACCGACGCAAAACACACGATAAGTGATGTGACTCTAACAGCTGTAAGCTCCATCGAGGATAATACGCCAATCTTTTGCTATGCACCATATCGTATTATCCTCAATTTAAATCTCGGATTTCACTTTAATACCCCGATTTCCGGATATCTCTCCACTATCACACACACACACACACACACACACACACACACACACACACACACACACACACACACACACACACACACACACACACACACACACACACACACACACACACACACACACACACACACACACACACACACACACACACACACACACACACACACACACACACACACACACACACACACACACACACACACACACACACACACACACACACACACACACACACACACACACACACACACACACACACACACACACACACACACACACACACACACACACACACACACACACACACACACACACACACACACACACACACACACATGCGCAACGAATATCATTTGTGTGTGTGTGTGTGTGTCATCCTCTATCCCTCACCCAGCCGGGGGCGTTGGACAAGTAGAACTGCGAATAATTTGATCAAATCTCATGCTCCGTAATGGTGCCCTTTATGTTGTGAAGACTAGTACTTCAAAAAGGGTAACTTTTGAGGCAAGACAGGGTGTCCTGAACAAGTTAAGGGAACAGGATGCACTAGATGTCCACAACAGGTACAGCAATACATCACATAGACGCCCTTATTCACACTAACTACTCAGAAGGTAGAAGGTCAAGAAGAGCCACCGCCGCCAACTAAAGATTGAACCGGGTACCTGGGACTCCCACGATATACCCGCGGCAATGGTCAGCAGACGATGCCATGTGCGTATTTAGTATGTAATATGTCAAATACACAGATACACTTGTCAACAATCTTCAACTGGAACGTACTCACCAAATCACTTCACCCGGGAGCGCATTCCCGATGCCTCCACGCATACTTCTCTCTAGCCATCCCCCAAACAATCCCTCCTCTAGTGACTCCACACAACAACCAAATATCACTTTCTTCGCTTTT
Source organism: Ochlerotatus camptorhynchus (assembly GCF_037179485.1). Lineage (NCBI taxonomy): Eukaryota > Metazoa > Arthropoda > Insecta > Diptera > Culicidae > Ochlerotatus > Ochlerotatus camptorhynchus. The sequence goes on from NW_027040988.1 coordinate 6,938,960, forward strand.
CTCTTTCAAGTCACTCCGTGCACAAAAGCAATGCACATCGCAAAACCCTAACATCCTAACAGAAAAAATCAAACCACGCAGATAGCACCAAATCTTCTGATGCTTGCAATTTTGCAAACATGATGAATCATGTTTTCTTTCTCGATTCTAAAACTTCTCGGAAAGCGAGAAAACCACCGTCCGGGAGGCAGAGTGCCAGCGCTAATCCGGCAAATGCAGCCGAAAACTATGAAAACGAATGCACGCACAAAACAGAGAACAAACTTAAAACACAACCGTATCCAATGGCGTTCGAATCTCTACTCCACATGCGCAACGAATATCATTTGCATTAAAAAAAAACAACGAACAGGGCTAGGCATTCTCGCGTCACTTTTCAATAGGTCCTATCTACATTGATCGATTATCTGCATCGACTTTCTCTTTGAATCGTGGTCGTGTTAAGATATTTCTGGATATGTTTCACACACAGTTCGATGGAAGAAGCAACAATCTAGCATCTAATACAGTACTTTCCCATTTTTGTCAACCCTATCTGAAATTTTAGGCTGACAAAAACAAGAAGCTGACAAAATCTGGAAATTTTCTTTTTTAATATTTTAACCATCAAAATGATCTTGAAATCAAGTTTAACCATTATTTATCCCCTATTAATGGAATCACTGATAAATTTTTACTATTCTTACAACAAAAGGTACACCATATACCTGGAAAAGTTTGCGTACGGTTTGTTGAGTCGGTACGTACTGTTCGGTTTCCTTAAATTCCACTTGATTTTCAGCGCTGCAACCAAGACTGAACCTCCATATCTCAGTATCAACGTAAATATACTAGCCAGGAGCCGTCCCGAGATGTTCGGTATGATTCTAGCTACCGCGTTGATGGCCTTCGCTGCCTTCTCGTAGGCGTATTCTACGTGGCTATTGAAGCCAAACGGTCGTCGACTATCACTTCCAGGCATTTCAACACGCACTTCTAGTTTATTGCGTGCTCCTCAAAGGTAATTTCTGACCGCTGCAGCGATTTAAAGTTACTGGTCAATACCACCTCGCTTTTGTTGTAGGTTATCTGCAGCTTAGTTCCATGCATTAGGTTTCCAATCATGTCGACCGCCTCGGTCGCCAACATTTCCATCTATTCTAGCGTCTTACCTGTTACCGTTAGACGACGTCGTCCGCAAAGCCAACGATCTCAACTCGTTTGGGTAGCTTCAGCGTTATACCGCCGTTAAAATCACGTTCTAGAGCGCTGGACCAAGGATGGAGCCTTGTGGAATTCCCACCGCGATCCTAATCGATCTCTGTCCCATATTTGGCTCGTAGATCACAACCCGATTCTGGAAGTAGCGGCTGCCTCTCTGACAATCCTTGCTCACTCTCCGTGCATTTCCTCAGTCTGTTATGGATGATCCACTCCAAGAGTTTTTCGAGTGTATCCAGCAGGCACTGCTACGAGTAGCTCGTTGGTCACTTCGTTGTTATCTTCCTTTCCGTCTCCGTGCGATGTAGGTGGCCAGGTCGTTGGATCGTGCTTCGAGAAAAGTCCTTGCACGATGACTTTCAGGTTCTCTAAGCACATTTCAGCGGGCATGACTTGACATCTTCGTCTTTACGACACGGTGTGCGTCGTTGGCAGCAGCGTCTCGACCCAGGTTGACAGTTTGACTTGCTCTGCTTTGTCTCTCGTTTATGTGCTCGGAACATTCCTCTACGTTCCTCTCCGCTTCCTGTCTGCTTCTGTTCTTGCTCTCTGAACACGTCTTCTGGCTCTGAGAAAACCAGCGCGGAGGGTGCTAATTGCCTCGTTGCAGCAGTAAGCTGGAGGCCTTCTGTTATTTAGCTTCAGTTTCCTGGGCATGGTCGTGTCACATGCTCTTCATAACGATTCTGTCAACTCGTCTTCCACTTCAGGTCGCAATTTCTCGTCATCTGTACTGCCACAGGATTCCGTTGGCCGATGCCATATCGACGGACTGCAGTCCGCATAAAGTGACGTCAATAATGGATTCCCGGCCATCTCTACGAAAAGTGCTGGTGGTGCCTTTATTGAACAGCCTTATTTCCAGCTTCGCCATAGTTTCCAGCAGAATGTGCCCTCTTGCGTTGGTTGGTTGGTTGGTGTTTCCCCACTCCACTGCCTAAGCATTAAAGTCTCCTGCAATGACTACCGGTCTTCGTCCGATCAGCTCTTCGGTAAGTCCAACCAGTTCTCGTGGAACTGCTCCATCGTCCATGGGGTGCGTAGCAACTGCATATGAATATTTCGTTAATTTTGGCCGAAACCTTCTTCTTGAATGGAGGTATCTGCCCATAACTTGTATTGCAGCCATCTCAGCTCAATCCGCCACCTAGTTACCTTTATCGGGAAGGACTCGATACAGCTGTGCAGTGTCGCAATAATTACGGTTTATTTGAGTTACCTCTTTTATTGTTGCGACAAAACAATTAAGTGTCATTTGGAACGAAATGCTTGAGAACTCATGCTTAAAAACCAAAAAGTTCAACAAACTCTTCAGGCTGATCGGGGGAAAAAACTGACAAAATCGGGAAAGCACTGTATGACAAAGACGACATAATATACCCCGTCCGCCTCACTCATATCAATAGTTTCAAACTGAAATAACTGCGGAGTGTCTTATCTTATCGATTTGGTATGTTCAGGATGAATTATTCAAAAACATTTGCTCAATCTCATAAGCGTAGTTAGAGACCGGCGGGGGAAGGGGGCTTACTATATGCAGTTTTTAAAACAAAAATGTTGTAGTGTTAATATTTAATATCAACTTGTCCGTTAATTTGTTAGTTAGGAGATGTTGTTTGAATTATTAGTCCAGCTGCTATATTATTTCTATATAAAGCTTTTATTTGAAATATTAAACTGCCATTCGGGCCACCCGCATATAGAAAACACAGAAGTAGTCGTACGTCAAAAACCAAACCAGTAGAAAACGGAAACTGTCTTCACCAGTTTCGTCTCAGACACAGGTACAGTCGGATTTCGCTTGTTGGGCTAACTTTAAGTGGGCTACGTTTTAGTTGGGCTCCCAAGTCAAACGTCATTTCTAACAGTGCTGATTCCTTTTCGAAATTTCGACCGGCTTCATGCAAAAACCGGCAAACGAGTGGAGTAATGATACAGATTATTTCAATGCGATACAACGAGTTGCTTCCTTGATGGTTGTCAACGATATGGCTCGCTTTACAAATGCTCTTATGAGATTGAACAAATGTTTTTGAATAACCCATTCGAACAACTGGAGAGATGGGAAACTCCGAAGTTATTTTAGTCTTTATCGTTACTTTCATTGATATAAGTGAGGGGTGGAAAGGATACAGTAACCTCCCTCCCCCCCATATCTAACTACGCCTATTAAATGGAGCACATGTTTTTGAATACATCTGAACATACCAACTTGACAAGATCAGAAACACCGGATTTATTGTAGTTTGAAGCTTTATTTCAATTTATGATTGAATTTCTTAATGTACCTATGAGATTGAAAATTTGTTTTTGAATAATTCATCTGAACATACCAAATCGATAAGATAAAAAACTCCGAAGTAATTTCAGCTTGGAGTCTGACTTTCATTGGTACGACGGCAGAAAAAGGGATTTTTGGCATTTAATGCGAACCATTGATCTTTTAACAGCTATAACTTTTTTTTACATACATTCTAGCACCATACATCCTTAAGCAAAGTTGTTAGGCATTTCCTGGGCTATACTTTAACGTATTTAGATGCGTGGGTTGTGGTCCCTAGTAATAAAGAGGCAAAAAAGTAGGTTTTCTCATACTAATGTCCATACAAATTTCAAACGCATTGCGGAAAGCCGGGGTATTTACAACCAATCATCCCCAAATTATGCACAGTTATTTGGGGTCCCCCAATGAAAAAAAAAAACATTGTTCTGAAAAAAATGATCATGATGACCCATCCAAATACATACCTACATACTGATCTATGTTTTAGTTGATATGACTACTCCTGAATATCTGGAATAGGTTCTATCAGGGCCTTTTTGGGAACATCATTATCACCAAAATATGCCGTGCGACATAATTAAACTTAATTATTTTGAAAGATTAAGATATTAGACATGGATTCATGGTTTCCGGACAAATCGATGGGGCCACTATGAATTTGTTTTACGGACAAACTTTTTTTGCAATAGACATAATCTGGTTTCCAAACGGATTTAGCCATTTCCCGAGCTGGAACGAATATCTCGATACCTTAAATTGGTATGGATGAGCCTGACATAAGAGGTAAAATACAAAAAAATAATACAAAAAAATGTTCCCACAACACCATTCCAATACCAAATTATGGTAATGCAATACCAAAACAATACCACCCAGGTATTCTTTTGGTATCCAAATATAAATTTTTGGTATTTACAAAGTATTTTGTATGTAATTTTTTGGTATTATTCTTTGGTATTTACCTCTTATGTCATCCCGAGCAGGAACCGATAACTAACCGATAACATATGAATGTCTTAATGTGGTATGATACCTTATTTTGCTATGCTTGTGGTATAAAACCTTGTTTTGATATTATTCAGCTATCGAAATATTTTGTAAAATATCAAATAAATATCAAAATAACAAAATGTGATCTTTCAGCTTTTAGACTATAACGCCTCAAAGAGTTATTATAATGGTATTAGAAGACCTTTCAAATAGCAAGTTATGGTATTCTGGCATAGAAAAGCGTCTGTTATCCGTCAGTTATTATAGTAACTAAATTAGTTATTATAATAACTAAATTAGTTATTAGTTCGTTATTCGTAGAACATGTTTGAAGTATTATTTTTGGTATATTACCTCTTATGTCAGCCTCGTCAATATGTAGGTTGCCAGTTATGCTATTTTCATACCTGAATTTGGTATCCATAAGGTATTTTCTCCTGCTCGGGATGCTGGTCCATAACAAATTTTGGTATCAGGTCAGAATTAAGTATTCATTGGTTATTTTCTCCTGCTCGGGTTAGGTTGCCGGTAGAATAGTAATAATACCACCGATTTTGAATTCAGATGCTTAAAAAATGCCTCTAACTGTGACCCGATTTCGCAGTCCTACCAATGATCGAAGCTGCTACACAGCATATTATGTAATTCAATTGGTCAACACATTATAATCCCGTTACGATCGATCGGCAAACAAAAAGGTGTGAGAAATAGCACAAAGCTGACATAAATCATCGATAGCACAATCTCAGAAAACGAGAACAAACTCGCGTTGAATTATTTATGACACCGTCTCATAGTTCCGAGTGCAGCGCAACTGTGGAGAAGAATGTCTTCTGGCACTTACAGCAGTTTTCTATGCGTTTGCCACAATGCATGGCATTGCCATTATTCGGTATTAATTATTTCAATTGGAATCCATAATTCATGTTGTGCATTCGACCCGTTCAGCGATGTAGTTGAAGCGTGCAGACAAACTATGTGAATCACAACACAATCCCCTCGGATGTTCTGTTTTGTAATCTGGGTGTGAGAGACTGGGAGAATGTCAGGATGCTGCAGCAGTGTGCGCATCTATCCTGTTGCCAGTCGATGATTGCTTTCGAAAACTTCACGGAACTCAATTATCGATTGCATTGTGGTAAACTTTGGTAGCAATGGAGGAATACCAATGGAAATGATAATAGCAAAGAATAGAAATGTGGATTTTATTCCAATGCGGTTTAGTTTTGGTATGTAAGTTTACGTGTGTTGTGAAACATAATGTATAGGTAGATGCAAATTTGTTTGGTAGATTTAACATTTATCTGGAATTAGTATATATAACGCGGATGGATCACCCCTAAACCCAAGCGGAAAATGTAAGATTCTATTACAGATTTACATGATAAGTATGCAGAATTTGCAATGTTTCGTAACATGAACTAACTCTGTAATGTGGTCGCCGGAAGGTTTTTGAAATAATTTTGTATGTTTACTTATTTTTCGAACAATGTTTGTTCCCCAAATGCATTGCGTCTAGAAAATCATCTCGTGAAGGTTTTATACAAAAATATGAATTCTGGAAAAACTTGATTATACGCTGCAGTCCATTGCAAGAACTGCCATAACATTTGTTGCATGAAACGTATCCAGAGGATGTAATAAAACCAACCTTACGTTGGATGTAAGATAAATTTGCTTTGCGTGTAGATCTTTGGCTAATATAGTTTCCTTATCACCTTCCTTACGATTAGAGATGAACTAGCCGCCGTGTGCCAGCTAAAATTTTATATAATAAATATTAATTAATATAATTAATTATATATTAATGTAATTAATATAATTAATCAACAAAAACCTTACTTACTCCCGTGGACTCCCGGAAATTTTATACCGTTTTTGATCCGAACACTTTTTAAATTGAGCCCAGCTAATTTTCACGCAGCACAAATTAAAAATTGCTCAATCGTCATTTAGCAAGCACATGGAATGGAATTAAGTGACGGAGCAGTTCCACGCCAACTGACAAATGTATCAAGTAAAGACCCTCTTCGAATCTCATGAAACAATGCATAATTGTTCAGTATGGAAAATAAACAAAGATTGTGCTGGAATTCGGCTATTTTGACTCGTGTCTAATTTTTCAAAACGGCGATTTCGATGGTTTCAATCAATCGTAGCACGAAAACAGCTCTTTTAATCTAAATGACGTCTGAGACAAATTTGCAGGAAACAAGATTGCCCTTTAAAAAATATACACGGAAAACAAATGTTGGTCACTAATTCAAATGAAAAACTGTTTAAAACTTCAATACTAAAAAATGCGCATTTGTAATGTTTTGAAACTTATGTTTATTTAAAAGCTTATCCAAAATACTACCCTCTCTGATATTGATGATCGAAATTTTATTTCCATTTCGTCAAGCCAGTGTAGACTACATACAATGATTTTTACAATGTTTACTTACATACTATGTATTAATTCTATTCTGTTTTAGCTTAGTTTGTATTTGCTGCTTGGACATAGTGATGTCAATAGTTCCGCAATGCAAATTATATAGGCGCATCATTCGATTGATTGGGCTATTTTTTGCATAGTTTGTTCTGTACGATGTTTCTGAAAATAAATTCCGTGTTCTAAGATATCGACAAGGTGTGTAAAATTTAATTGTGCGAGAATTTCTGCCGAATCTATGCGCATTGAAATAATGTCGTTGATGAAGAAAAGCATTGCAAATTGGCGGCGCTCCTTAAGTGTTTGTATATTGATGAGCATGCAGCGCGCTTCATAAGATGGTAATGGAAATGCAGTCCAATTCAATTTACGTAAAGCATATAAAAGGAATTGTTTTTGGACAGATTCTATGCGTTCTTCGTGTATGGAAATGTATGGATTCCATACTAGGTGGCAGTATTCCAGAATTGGCCTTACATATGTGGTATATAAAAGCTTAATAGTGTATGGGTCTTCGAAATTATGACTGAACCTTTTGGTGAAGCCTAGCATTCTGTTTGCTTTACTAATGATAGTATTATAATGTTCTATAAAAGTTAGTTTGGAGTCTAGGATTACACCTAGATCTCTTACAATTTTGCTTTTTTCTACTATTTGGTTGCCTAATGATATTTCAATATGCGGTGTTTCAATTTTTCTACTAAATGCTATTGCAGTACATTTTTTACGTTCAGTTGAAGTAGACTTTTACTACACCAGGTGTGGAATATATTGATTTCATTCTGGAATTCTTCTGCATCGCTAGAATTACTTATTTCCATAAAGAGCTTCATGTCGTCTGCATATACAAGCAATTTTATTTTTTTAAGTATGTAGGAAATGTCGTTTATGTACAAAATAAAAAGAAGCGGGCCTAAATGAGAACCCTGGGGTACCCCAGAGGTGACTGATATTGAACATTTCACCGTTGACAAAGAATCCGTTTCCTGTGCAAAAATTAAAAAAAAAAATCAATGGACGTGCAGAGAACTTCTAATGGAGGTGGATTCTTTGAATCATTCCAAAGATATTCCGAGTTAAATTACATAGTAATAATGAGGATGATTTGATTAGGATTGTAAGCAGACTCCCAGAAGGAAATTCCAAAGGTAATTCTGAGCTAAATTTCAAAAGTTCTCTAAGGAGAATTCAAATTACAATTCCAAGGGATTTCTAACCACAATTTCAAGAAAATTCTAAGAGAGCTTCAAATAACTGCTGCCTTGAATTACATCAGAATTACGATAATAATTCCTAGGGAATCTGAAAACAGAACTCTAACGAGTACAGTAATAGTAGCTGATTTACGAGATGAACTAGTCAATGAGCTAAAAATCTTGCTAATAAAGTTTAAAGTGATAGTAGTAATGGATAAAATTCCAAAGTAGTTCTGACCCAGAACTTCTGAGAAGAACTCCACGGGTTTTGTGAAGAGAATTTCAGGATAATTTCAACGTAATTTTGAGAAATGATTCCTCGGATTTGTGAGTAGAATTCCATAGGAATTTCGAAAAAAAAAAAACAGTTTAGGTGATAGGGTTGCAGGCGGAATCATTTTTGGAATGCTTTGTGTCCGGACTCAAAGCTAATGGTGCCTTTACCGGTGAAATAGGAAGCACATCTGTGATTTTGATTCCAGATGTTTAAAAACTACCTCCGACTCTAACCCGCAGCCATGGATAATTCTATCGGAATTCTGAGCAGAATTCAAAGCAAATTCTCAAAATAATTCTGGTGATAATTCAGAAGAAATTCGGATGAGTATGCCATGGAAAATGAAATAGGATTTCTAACGGAATTCTAGTCTAGTCTAATTCTAAAGCAATTCGGACTGCAAATTAAAAACAATAGACGCATCCTGACAATAGTTTCAATTGAATTCTGGTAACATTTCAAATGGATTCTAAATGTGAGGATAGCGATCTACAATTATGAGAATAGTTTCAAGAGAATTTTAAGGAGAATATCAGTAAGCCTTTGGGAGCATTCCAAGGAAATTCATAGGAAAATTTCAAAGTAAATTTGAAAGAATACTTTGCGGTATTCTGAATGAATCTATACGAAATTTTCATGAAAACTTTAAAGAATATCTGAGAGCATTACAAGAATTTTTTTTTAGGGAATTCAAAGCAAATTTTGGAAGGATACTAAGGAAATACTGAGGAGAGTTCCTAAAGAATTTGCATAAGAATAATTCCCTGATAATATTGAAGAGAATTCCATTATTATTTTTTAAGGACATTCTGAGCAATATTATAAAGGAATTCATGAACCGAGATAAAGCTAGTTCTCACGGGAATAATTAAGAACTTGAAGAGAATTGTAGCGTGAATTTCAAAAGTTTTCTGGAGAGAATTTCTAATGTGTTATGAAGTTTGTTTTACAGCAATCCCATAGAAAAACGATGGATTGTATTTCATAATTTCGTAATAATTGGTAATTTTGTGACTTATCGAAATATATTTAATCTCTATATTTTTATTTCGCCATTAACCATTTTTTGGATCAAAAGGTCAAGTGAAAGATTATTAAATCTAGTGTTTAGTAAAATATGTATATGGACTTTATACGTGGTTTACATAATCGATTATCATGGTCTCGAGACCAAAGTCACTATGTGACACTTATATAATTGTTAGGAGAATAAGCTGTTGTTAGGTTAAAATGTTAATTCAAAAGAAAAGCCTAGAATAATCACTACAACATTCTGATGTACATCCTAAGGGAGCAGGATTCCATGATAATTCCGAGATATTATCCTAAGAAATTCTGAAATGAATTTCAATAAATTTCTGGGGAGAAGAAAGGAAGTTCTGAGTTGAGTTTCACGGAAATTCTTAGAATAATTCCATGCGAGTTGTGAAATGAACGTCAAAAAGAATTCTTATGTGATAATGAGAAGAATTTTATGGGGATATTTAGGAGGATAACAAGTGAGATTTAAGAATAATTCCAAGAAAAATTTGACGGGAATTCAAAGAGAATTATCAATTGGAATTTAAAGGGTGCTTTGAGCATAATTTCAAAATAAATAGACTCAGGAGGATTTGATTAAAATTAAAAAAAAAATCAAAGGAATAATATTAATATGTCAGGATAATATTAAGGGAATTCTATAGATGATTATAAATAAAATATCAAGGGTAGTTTCAAGAAGATTTTCGAAGAGTATTCCAAGGTAGGTGAAAAGTTATAAGGGTTTTTTAATTGTTTTTTAATGAGAATCCCATACTAATTCCGAACAAAATTCCAGACAAAATAAAATTCCTGGTTGTTGACAGGAAAAATTACTCATTCAAGAAGTATTGATTTTCCTATATCCTTTCAAGAAATGGCTACATTAGTGTGAGATTAGATTAGATTAGTAGCATTTAATTTAAAATTATCGAAGAGTTTAATTAAGGTATTTTGTAGCATTTTACAATCCTGCCATATTTTTCCGTTTTAGTTAGCATAGTTTTATTTAAAGTTCTTACAGATTTCAGCTATAAAATCTAAATTCTTAAATTAGAAATTTGTTGCAAATTATTGTAGAATTTGATTTTAAATTCTTGTAGGGTTTAATTAATTTTTTTGGCAGAACCTTTTAAAAAAAAAAACAGTTCCCTACTGCTTCTGTTACTCATCCTGTCAACACCGGCAGTCTGTGAAAGTAAGCAAATAAACCTGTTGCTTGCATAGCATCGCATACAATAGCACCAATTACCCACCTAATTGATGCAGTTAGTATACCTCTCACGCAGCACTGGGACACCTTCAGGGGTCTTGCAAAGCAATTATCCCTCATTCATAAATTCCCCGAAGGCGAGCCCCTTTTGCCGTCACTTTCAACTGGATTTCAAAGCTCGATAAACCGTTTAACCAAAAGTCCCTTTCTCTAACTTGAAATGCGACTGAGTCCCATTTTCCCCTTTTTCACATTGATAAATTTCAGTTGTGGAAAGTGCATATTTCAAAACTTTCGGGGAACAAACTTTAATCATATCACAGGAAAGTTTATGGATGTCCACATTGCTTTATTTTATCGCTCGATGTGGTCGTTGTTGATGATGATGCTAGAAAGGGGTAAGTCCATTGAAAAGTTTGCATTCAGTTTTCCATGCTAGGTCAATTATGTTTGAGTGCATGGAGCCGGCAGGAGAGGGGTGAATTTTCTTCTGCGGTCACCCACTTGGGAACGATTGAACTTGTGTGTGAGTGTCTCTCGGTCTGTTTCTGTCATCGATCTGTGTTGCAAGTATGGCATGGATGAAGTGAAGTTGTTGCTGTTAGTAGTTGGTGATGACGACGTCGGTCGAAGACTGGATAGGGTCCAAGGATCCATTGCCTAGCAGCAACTTTGTAAGCTCATTTCCTGTGGCTTTCATCTTTATAGAGGGCTACTCCTTGGCAGTTTATGGCTGCAGAAAGACTGTCTGGAGTGTGGTTTTCTTATCCAGACGGGTTGGCATCTGAAAGAGGAATGTGCATGAGATTGCCGGTAGGCACCTGACTACTCCGGATTCCATAGTACTTGCTTTACTGTAACATTCTGTACAGAAAACTGCAGTAAAAAGCAAATACGGGAACAGACCTTAAGTGTGGTCTCGAATAAATTAGTTATAAAACAAATATTGTGTTTGCATTACGCTTATCTCTGCGGTGGACAGCTCTCTGATGTGCATTCATCCGTTCATTTAGCTGCCGTCCTAGAAAAATAGACATAGGAAAATGGACAGCAGCGCGGCAAGCATGAGTGTCCTCGAATGACCTTTTCGTAGTCCAGTTCGTATCTTCTTCGTCTGTGCAAGACGTGGTTGGTTAGCAATTTAATTATAGCCGCCCCCGTCGTTTCGCACCTTTTCACCTTCCAACTTCCTGGAAATATCCGCGAGGGCAACCGTCGTCCTAGTTGTTGACTGCCGTGGTGTTTGTACGTAACCTAATAGATTAGTCCCACAAAAGGATCCGTTCGATGTTCACCTAGCAGAGTCGTCGCAACAACAAGACAACAAAAGCAACGGCACCGCCTTCGCCTTTTATCAATTATGCAAACGAAAGCAAACAAACATAATTTATGGAATTGCTTGCAAACTGCGAACAGAAATTAAAGCTTGGTTTTAATTTATTTTTTGTTTATTCTTCTCCCCGGTTTTCCCGATGATGTCCCGAATCCACCGTTTGTGAAAGGGGCAACCTTTGCTGTGGCGGTGAGGTTGCCTTCAAACTCTGGTTTCCACCAACCGACATTGGAGTTTCCCATCGGAAAAATGATTCCTCCTCTGTCATCCTCTTCTCTCTGGAAAAGTTCCGTTGGAAAGGGGAAAGCTTTGTGTGGTCGTCCGGGAAAAAGAGTTTCCTCGGGCACTTGCAGAGTTATCATTCCGGTAGTAGCTATGTAGTACCGTCCCTTAATGGGCCTCTCTTAGCTCAGTCGGTAAAGGTGCAGCTATATAGTAAGACCATGCTGGAGACGGCCGGGTTCGATTCCCGGTCCGGTCTAGGAATTTTTCGGGTTGGAAAATTTCTCGACTTTCCTGGGTCCACACAATAATACTAATGCAAAAATGATACAGGATTAGAAAGCTCGCAATTAACAACTGTAGAAGTGCACAATGAACACTAAGTTGAGAGCTGGCTTGAAGTCCCATTATGGACGTAATAGAAACCAACGAAGAAGATGTACCGTCCAGACGTCATACAAACACGAAGCATGGAAGTAGGTTCCTACAGAACAATTGCATCGCCACCATCACCAGCAGCAGTAGCAGTATCCTCTGCTGGCGATGTGATAAAAGCTTCAGCGGATTAAATTATAAAAATTTCATTATAACCCTTTTTCCTGCAAACAAACACTTTGCTCTGAATAATGCTCGGATTGTGTGCAGTGATCCTATTTGTTGGGTGATGCTGCTGCGGTGAATGAATGTTCTGCTGCTTTGGTTATGGCAGCATTATCTAACACCAGCTGCTGGTATCAAGCTGTGCGGTATTGGTGGTTTACTCAGGCAATAAGGAGCGTTTAATATCAAATTTCTATAGCGTTGATAGTCATGTAAAATGATTTGGTTATATAATGCAGCGCAGTGGATTAAACTAGGAATGACACAATTGACTTTGAAACAGAGTGTCTTTTATCTGGAAAATTTATTTCATTTCTAAAAATACCTATATGGAATTCTCAAGGAGTTTTCAAATTATCTTACCAAGCAACCGAGACAACCAGAATGCACGTATATTCAAAGTTGTTTCTGTGATATACAAACATATATACAAATAAAGAAATCATACAGTATGCAAAAAGTTGCTTATACATACAAATGATTTAACATCATATACGATTTAATCTGTAATAAAAAAATCAATCAACTTGCGATATAATCCGAATTAAGTTGTGATGGAAAATTGATTCATCGCATATAAGTCGGTGCGATGTATTCTTATATCCGAATTGATTTGTAGCAATTTACGTCTGTACATTGTTAAACGACTTCTGGTTGTCTGGGAGTTCAACTATATTGCCCTCTATCCTTATTGAGCAGAATAATTGCATAGATTATTAAAGACTAGTTAAATAACCCCGGTCTCAACTAGCCTAGTCAGTAAAGGCACGGTCTTATCAAGCCGGAGGCAGCCGGTTAGGAAACTAACCGGGAAACTAACTAAGGAAATCTTTCGAGTTTGAAATTTGCTCGACTTCCCTGGATATAGAGTAGCATTATGCTGGCCACAAAATTTTCAAAACTCATGCATTGGTTGGCATAGAAAGCTCTCAATTAATAACTGTGGAAGTGCATCTAGAGCACTAAGTTGGGAGCCGCAATAAACCTATAAGATGAAGTGAATACCCTCGGCGCACAGTGGTTTCATAGTGAAAATTCACGAACTTAATTGATTCCTGACAAATGCGTACATTTTGGCGTTTAAGTGTGTTTAGAATATATTCATAATTTTATCTTTCGCACAGGGCCGTCGTAACCACCACTAGGGGCTCTGGTCTATTTTTTATTGCGATATAAAATTTCAAATTCTATCACACATGAAATAAAAATAGGTATTTTTCGCTTGAATTTCATTTTCTTACCTGCTTATTTTAACACACGTTTAAATTGAATAAACTTTTTTTTTTAATTTTATTATAGTCACTTTAACACTCTTGGGTCATTCGTGACTTGTCCGGGGGTGAGATTTGAACTCGTGACTTTGGCGTGAGAGGCATGGATGTTAACCACTACGCCGGGGTCGCCTAAATCTCTTTACGACTCCTCATACTTGTGAATTTGTTAATAGTAGTGTTGATATAAATTTTCATCAATATTTCGTACTCAATATTCATGATCATTAAACAATTTAGTCTGGTTTATAGCATCCTACATTTTTTTCACTCATTTTAATCTATCTTGAGCAGTTAGTGGTCAGCATTGGAATAACATTTAAGAAAACCTATTTCCCAAACAGCAATTTTGGTTTTATCACAGCCTTGTTTCCCATGATTTGGACTTATCGAATGCTTTAAAACCGTACTAAAACTTGCAATACTACTTGGGTTCAGTCCATATTTCAATAGTGTACTCATCCAGTATACAATTCGTTTATGATATTTGTTTATTAGGGATGTGCAGTCTTCATCAGTGTCAATCTTTTACTGTTTTGCTGTTTCAAAGCATTCCACCAACAACTTAATTTCATTACAAGCCTTTGGGAGTTTTCCTTATTAAAAAGATGTTAAGATTTTCCTTCTTTACTTTACTTAAATCTTGGGTTAGGTAGGTTCCGATTCTGCACGGTGTAGTTTCATTTTTATACCTATGATCTTGATATGTTTACCTAGGGGATGAGTACTTAAGGGGGCTAGATTTTGATAAGTAGGATTGACACTGATGAAGGATGCACATTGTAGTCGAAATACGTATCTGTCATGAATACAAAAAGTAATTAAGTGGAATTAAATGGAAGATAAACTTGTTTTGCTGTTTGAAAGCATTCCACCCAATTTTATTGCTTCGTCAAGATTCCAATTTTACGGATTCGTTCGACCCGGCATTAACGAATACACGTACCCAATGGGATTTGAGTATATTTGGACCAACCATTGATTGTACGGCAATTTGAAGAGATAACTTCCTGATGTCTTTGCAGAAGTGGTTAACCAGATAGTTGGTCACCTTTTGGGAATAGTCAGTTTCCGGTAGGTCACAAGTCTGGCCTTGTGGAAGATCCGGAACATCCGTAAAAGTGGTCAATTCATGAAACTGATCGTAGAGCTCCGCAGTTTTTTCGAAACCACTCATAGACGTCTTATCACAATAAATTCGGAGTTGTGACCTAAAAATGGATACTGGGGACTATGGGATGGTCAACTAAAAAATCCGGAACATCCGTGTAAGAGGTAAATTCCTGAAACCGATCCTAGACCACTCATAGACGAATTATTAGAGAGTTGTGACTGGAATATAAACTCTGGGGTCAGTTCGCGTAAGTGATTCTAGAGCTCCGCGTTTTTTTTTTCTAAACTGCTCATACCCATCTTATCAGACAGAATTCGGAGTTGTGTTCGGAATATAGATTCTGAAAACTACGGGATGGTCCTCCAGAAGATCCGTAAAAGTAGTAAATTCTTGAAACTGTCTCCACTCATAAATGTCTTATCAGAATAAAATCGGAATTGTGTTCGGAATATGGACTCTGCAGACTACGGGATGGTTCACCGGAAAATCTGGAACATCCGTAAAAGTGGTAAATTCATGCAACTGACCCTAGAACTCCGCGGTTTTGTCGAAACAATTCATAGATGTCTTATCAGAATTAATTCAGAGTTGTGTTCGCAATATGGGTATGGTCCTCCAGCAGATCCGAAACATCCGTAAAAGTGGTGAATTCTTGAAACTGATCATAGAAACCACTCATAGACATCTTATCAGAAATAATTCGAAGTTATGTTTGGAACATGGACTCTGAAGACTACTCTACTAGGATGGTCTTCCAGAAGATCCGAAATATCCGTAAACGTAGTAAATTCTTGAAACTGATCCTATAGCTCCGTGGTTTTTTAGAAATCACTCATACATGTCTTATCAAAATGAATTCGGGGTGGTGTTCGGAATATTGACCCTGGAGACTACGGGATGGTCCACCGGAAAATCCGGAATATCCGTATAAGTTGTAAATTCATGGAACTAACCCTAGAACTCCGCGGTTTTGTCGAAACGTGGTCAATTCATGAGACTGATCCTAGAACTCCGCGGTTTTTGAAACCACTCATAGACGTCTTATCAGAATTAATTCGGAGTTGTATTCGGAATATGGACTCTGGAGACTACGGGATGGTCCTCCGTAAAATCCAGAACATCCGTAAACGTGGTCAATTCATGAGACTGATCCTAGAACTCCGCGGTTTTTGAAATCACTCATAGACGTCTTTTCAGAATGAATTCTGAGTGGTGTTTGAAATATGGACTCTGGGTTTTACATTATGGTCCTCCGGAAGATCCAGAACATCCGTTAACGTGGTCTGAGACTTAGACTGATCCTAGAACTCCACGATTTTTTAAACCACTCATAGACGTCTTTTCAGAATGATTTCGGAATTTTGATGTGATCCCAGGGGATCATGGAATGGACCTCTGGAAGATCGAAAACATCCGTAAAAGTGATCAGTTCTTGAAACAGATCCTACAGCTCTACTTTTTCAAAACCATTTCATAAACGTCTTATCACTATGAATTCGGAGTTGTGATCGGAAAATAGCCTCTTCGGACCACATCTAAAAATGTGATCAGTTAATGAAACTGATCCTAGAGCTTCGCAGTTTTTTCGCAAACACTCATAGACGTCTCATTAGAATGAATTAGGAGTTTAGACCGGAATATGGAATTTTTAGTAAACCACTTAAAGTATACCACAGTCTAATCTGTTCAACATGGTTCCTATTTCACACGCTAAAAATATTACCAAATTCTCCAAAAAGTGCACAACCTTATGGTCCCTGCACCTTTATAAGTTGATATTTCATCAATTTTCCATCTGATCCCCTGCAACTGTAAAGACGTTGCCAGGTGTATAATGTATATTGTTATTCAAAAATAAAAAAATAAATTGCAAAAATTGAGGTACCTTTTTTCTAGTGTGTACAATTGGTTTCAAGCCAAAATTGACTCTATAATCAATTCACGAATTAAGAACGGATTTTTGTTATCGAGTAAATTATATCAATATTTCATCAATATTGAATTTAGATATGCTCGGTAGTAACCTAATAAAACTGGCCAACTTTAAAATCTTTTAAATAACTAGGGGAAATGAATTTAATATCGGCCTAAATGTCCCTAATATGGGCCCATACATAAATTCAGCAATCGACTAAATTTTCAATAGCGACCAAAAATATCCTTTAGTACCGTCCCAATGACGCGTTCATCTCGATAAAATTGATAAATAGCAGATTTTTAGCGATGGGCCCAATCTTAGATCCATAGGCCAACATTAGAGCCATTTCCCCTAGTAAGTTTGATAACATATTATTTTTTCTCTTGTTGAGTGTACAATAGATGTGTATCGGTATTTAACACACATGAACAAATATTACCCACAAATACAATAAGTTATTCGAAGGAACGCTGATGAATGTGTCTAACAATAATTCATTTTTGTGTAAACAAATTAATCTATTCAATTGTTCTGGGGGTAACCCTGGCGTAGCGGGACCAACGGCTTAACATCCCCTCATAAAATCTCTGATCCAAGTCGTGATCAGAGATTTTATGCTTCAGAAAATCCAGGTGGTGCTGACTGGGATTCAGCCCAGGTCCTTTGGGGTGAGAGGCAATCACGCTTACCACTATCCCGACGTAGCGGTTAACATCCATACCTCTCACGCCAAATTGAAAAATTCAAATCTCAGCTCCGGACAGGTCACGAATGACGCAAGAGTGTTAGAGTGACCATAACAAAAAAAAAAGTATAAAGATCTGTGCCAAGGGATACGAACGGAAGCTTGACGTTGGACCGCTAGTGGACGGAACAAATATGTTGATCAATTAGTTCTTAACTCTTTACTTTTCAAATGGTGGCCACACCATTACAAGTCAATGCCGACCGGATGACGGTGGCCTAGTTGTCTTTGTATTGGTGCGATGCGTACTGTTCCACTCATACGTCGTGCCCGACGCTTATCCGTGCGCTACTCGAATGCAAATGACAAAGAAATCGTATAGCAAGCGTTTTTACTATCGCTGCTTTTCTCCTCCCTTCCTTTCATTGGTGAAATGGTGAGTGGTCAACCGAGCATTGAGCTCGCTCATGTGAGCATGCGCAATTTGTCGTGTGTTCGATTTGCGCTCTATCGTTGCGTCCGTGTTTGGGATTTTTCATTACATGTCTGAATTTTTGTTTTTTTATGTGACCCTCAGTATAGAAATTTAAATTGTGTTCTTCGCTTTTAGCTTATAAATCCATGTTGCAATGTTTACCGTTCAAATGAGCAAATGTTACCTGAAAATGAGAAAAAAATATTCGTTCTGCAGTACATTTTAAAAACAAGGTATCCAATTTTGATACATAATTTGATTGGATAAGTACCCTTCTCTCTTCTAAGTGCAAATATCCAAAAACCACGGAGCTCTAGGATCAGTTTCATGAATTTATCACTTTTACGGATGTTGCGGGTCTTCCGAAGGACCTTGTTACTTTCCGGATGCAACATTTTCCCAAAAGGTGGTCATACATCTTGTTAATAAAGACACCAGGATATTATCTCTTTAAATTACCTTACAATAAGTGTTTGTCCCCAATTAGCTCTAATCCTATAAGGAACGTGTATTCGTTAATCCCAGTTCCCATTGTGCGGTCTCTATTAACCGTACGTGGTTGTATTTGTTCGGAAAAGAGCATATATTTTCCTACAACTTTATCTCTGACGTCAGCCGGCGCCGATGGTGTAGTGGTAAGCGTGACTGCTTTCTCACCCTAATGGGTCTGGGTTCAATCCCAGCCGAGGTCGGTGAGATTTTTCTGAGGCATAAAAATCTCTGGTCACGTCTTCTTCCGGAAGGGAAGTAAAGCCGTTGGTCCCGGCCTCCCTACGCAGGTGTGGAAGCTGCATTCCTGCACATTCGGTTGCCGTCAATGGATGTCCGTCGGTAATTGGCACTAGATTGCGGAACAGAGACCGATGTTTAATAAAGAAAAAGAAAAATCTCTGACGTCATTTTTTTTAATTATGTGATAGTCTAATAAGAATGATTTTCACCCACCACATAAGCTCTTCTTCAACAAGACTGGTAACCTTAGTAGTGCGGTAAACAGCTGAAATAGGTTCGCTTATATAAAAAAAAAAAAGTTGACTCGCATAAGAGTGACGATCTGTCCAGTCGCTCCAGCCAGAAGACAAACTGCTCGGAAAAACTGAGTGGAACATAACTTGCGAACAAAGAGATTATTTGCATTCTTCTGAGGAAAATTGGAGAGAAAGAAACGCCAACCAGCGAACGAAATTTTGCCTGCTTGACTTGTGAATTTCAGAGGAACAAAACGGGTGGGTAGAATCCAAGTTCTCGACGAGGGTTGCAAAATTCCAAGTAAAAGAAATGGAAATCATAGTCACTGTAAAAGAGTGCTAGTAGCTAATAAATAATTTAAATCCGGCTGCTTTGGGATTGCCAACAAAAGATTTACTCCTGTGTTGACTCGTAGTCCAGAAGGACCAAGTTTCCACTGACTTAATGAACCATTAATTGCTGTGTGACTGTGTGAGTAGTAGAGCACGCTCTTAATTGGGTATTATGGTTTTTTCTTCGGAAAACATAAACGAAGGAAAACTCAATGATTTGCCTTTGATCTGACCAAAATCGATACCAATATTATAGAAGGCCCACTTTTGCTGAAGCAGCTGAGTTTTGATTGTTGTGCTGATTTCCCTTGTTGACATAATTGTGTTCAAGTGCGGCGTTTCCGAGCAAACACGCACTGCTAAACTACTATAGTAAACCACAAACTAACAGTTACGACAAATTGTATCAAATTCACTAGAAACCGCATGCACACGCTAGCAGGTCGTGTAAGCTAAACACACTCGGAACTTGAAAGGCAATAAAATCTTCTGCCTTCTACTCGGTCTCTCTACTTCAGCAGCAGCAGCAACAGGAGCGAAAGAAACGCATTCGGATATGTACTCAACTCACCCCCGGGGGAATCATTACTTGCTGGTCCCTAAACTGAACCTACAAACAGATGAAAGTCCTCGTTGGATGAAATATTTGCTTATGTGCACACACAGGAAGACCATAAAAGTTTTCAGACTCCTTACCATGATGTTTTCAGGGAAAAAAAAGCGTACTACTCGTACGGGAAACGGTAGCTTTTCCTTATCTTTGCAAAACATACATCCGATTCCGAGTCCGGTTGGTGCATTCAGCATGTGGCTCTCCTTTTTCCGTATCATATTTTAATGCTGTGTTAAAAGTTATGGTGAGGTTGGATCAAAAACTTGTCCCATCCAGTTCTGGGAAATTTTTCAGATTGAATCTGGTTTTCAGCTCGCATGACAGCATTAAATTGAATTAAGCATTGGAGTAGCTCGTGACGAATAACCTTTCTTTTCAGGGATCAACTACGATTTGTTGTACATATGAAAATAGGTTTATAATTTGAGTGACTAATGCCAGGTTTGATTTTCCTTTCCTGTTTGGATTTTTGCGCTAACAAAGAGTGATGACAAATATTTTTCAACTAACCCAACGAACTGACCCCTTCCACTATTGTAAAGGTTTTCTGCTATCAAATTGTTTTCATTGTAATAACGACTGGAAATGAATCATCCGAATAGAGTTTTTTGCTTTTTCAGATAGCACCGATCAACAAAACTATCAAATATTGTTTTGACTGTGTGGTGTGGAATGCATACATAAATGTAACTTTCTGATAATGATTGGGTAGAGCATGATGTCACTGGTGAAAATTGCGCTAGAGTTCCGCCTGACGTAAACTGAACGTGTTCGATGCACGTGGATGGTTCAACGTGTGTACATACAAACCGCAAACACAGATGGAAATAGTACTTCGGAAATCGGTAACAGGCGGATTAAATGTAAACTGTTCTTGGAATTATGCTTGAATTAAGGAATTTGTAGCAATGTTGGGTAATCAAACTTGAAATTTATTCATGACGTAAATGTTTTCACGACTGACGGCCATGCAGTGTGGCAAGTTCTAACGGTGGGTTTTTAACTGGCCAACGTTTCTGCTGTTTTTGGCAGCCTTCTTCAGGGGCAATTAGTTCTATCGATTACGTTGAAACATTAATACATTAATGATCGATAGAATTAATTGCCATTGAAGAAGGCTGCCAAAAACAGCCGAAACGCTGGGTTGTTCTAAACCTATCGTTTGAACTCGCCAGACTGTATAGCCGTAAGTCGTACAAATCACCAACCAACAGTAGGAAAACTAAGTAAATAGTTACCTCGATACTCTTGCCGTGCGGATCTATTTGCTTTTTGCTGAAGGAAGTGTTACTACTACCTAAAGCTACAACAAATTTAAACAGCACTTTTCAGTGCTCAACCTGTAAAAATTTTCTACCTTGTTCAACTCTTATTCCTCTTCGATCCTTGTTTGGACCCTACCCGAGGTAATCCTTCTTGGATATCGATTTGGAAAATTCCTCTTCGATCCTTCAGATTCTTATAGAAATCTGCTTGGAAGTCGATTTGGATAAAAATTTACTGCCGCCATGGCGCCTAAACGCAAAAGAAAGGGGCAAACTCTTGACCCCCCTTCTGATGAAATTAATTTGAGTAATCAATTTGATTTGCTCACGGATGATGAGAATGATCCATCATCCAAGAAAAATTCTAGTAAACTTTCCCGGCTTAATGCCAAGAAGGAAAAGATTCCCCCTATTGTGATAACCACTACCGATTTCCATGCTCTTCGCATGGAACTTTTGAATTTCGTGAAAGTTAAGTTTTCACTACAAATTGGACGTCGGGGTGAATGCCGTGTATTGGCTGAAACCTTGGACGGATTTAAATGTCTTCTCAAGTATCTTACTGAGAAGAAGCACAAATTTTTTACTTACGACACCAAAACTGAACGTGTGTTCAAGGTTGTCATGAAAGGACTGCCCAGTGGTGAATCCCTGGATCAGATCAAAGATGAACTGGCAAAATTACTTGGAGTTGTGCCACTCCAAGTAATCAAAATGAAAATGAAATCCCGTCCTGGCGATTCGCGCAACGGGATTTCTAATGATTTTTATTTAGTTCACTTCAAGTCTAGTGAACTAAACAACCTTAAGGCCTTAGAAAAAGCTAGCCTTATGCTCCATGTCCGAGTGAAGTGGGAACACTTCAGGAAGACTGGAGGAAATTTCCAAAACCTCACCCAGTGCCGTAAGTGCCAGGGATGGGGTCACGGAACTAAAAATTGCTACATGCCAGCTAAATGCATGAATTGTGGTGATTCCTCTCACGCAAAGGACGACTGTCCTGTGAAGGAAGATCCTAAGAAATTTAAATGTTCAAATTGTGGTGAAAACCACAAATCCAATTTTTGGGAATGTAAGACTCGCAAAGCGATCCTACAATCTCGTTCTAACCGTCAGGTAGGAAACGCTCCACGTTTCCGACCAGGTACAAATTCCTCTGCTGTTAACAACGGTCAGCGAGGAACAAATTCTACATTCGTACCCGTAGGTACAAATATCTCCCCTGCTTCAAATGTTTCATCTGTACCTACTCCCCTCGCTGCTAACAATGTTCAGCGAGTTAATGGAGCTACCTATGCTGCTATTGCAACGGGTAGAAATCAAAATACTAACCAACGTTCTAATGGAAATTTTGACAATTTTGACTTAGGAAGCATTACTGCCCCCAAAATGGAATTTTTACAGAATTCATTAATTGACATGATTTCTGATATGCTTAAATCTAACTCCATGTTTGATGCTATTCAAACTGGAGTAAAATTTGCAAATAATATTGTCATGACTTTAAAATTCAGTAATGGATTTTAAAGCATTAAATATTGTAAATTGGAATGCTCGATCTCTTAAAGATAATGAAGACGAGCTATTTAACTTTTTAAGAGTTCATAACGTGCATATTGCCGTTATAACTGAAACGTTCCTTAAACCTGCCCATAAGGTTAAGAAGGACGCAAATTACTTGATTTATAGAAATGATCGTCTTGATGGACCCTGTGGTGGCGTTGCCATCATTATTCATAGACGAATCAAACATAAAATTCTTTCTTCATTTGAAACCAAAGTTTTTGAAACTTTGGGGGTTTCTGTTGAAACAAAATTTGGACAACTTACGTTTATAGCTGCCTATTTGCCATTCCAATGTGTAGGCCAGCAAAAGAATTTTCTCAAGGGTGACCTCCAGAAACTTACCCGTCATAGGTCTAAATTCTTCATTATTGGTGATTTTAATGCAAAACACCGCTCATGGAATAATGCTCAAAGCAATTCCAATGGTAATATTCTGTTTGATGATTGTTCTGCAGGTTATTACACTATTCAATATCCA
The DNA here is from genome assembly GCF_037179485.1 of Ochlerotatus camptorhynchus. NCBI lineage: Eukaryota > Metazoa > Arthropoda > Insecta > Diptera > Culicidae > Ochlerotatus > Ochlerotatus camptorhynchus. The sequence goes on from NW_027040988.1 coordinate 6,962,415, forward strand.
AACAGCCCAACATGCTTTTCTTCTGCAAGAAATCCCTCCACTATTGATTTGGTCTTAACTGATTCATGTCAACTTTGTAGCCAATTGGTTACCCATGCTGACTTCGGTTCTGATCACCTTCCAGTAACTTTTGAAATATCCCAAGAAATAATTTGTAATCCCAACAGCTCTACTTTCAATTACCATAGAGCTGATTGGGAGCAGTATCGAACATTTATGGAATATAACTTCGATCCAAACATTCCTTTGCAAACCAAAGATGAAATTAATTATGCTCTTGAATCTCTGACTACTTCTATAGTTGAAGCAAGAGCTGCCTCAGTACCAAAATGCGAGGTTAAATTCGATTCAATTATAATAGACGATGATCTTCAGCTCTTGATCCGTCTTAAAAATGTCCGTAGGAGACAATATCAAAGAACACGCGATCCTGCCATGAAAGTTATCTGGCGGGATTTGCAAAAACAAATTAAAAAGCGATTCTCTGCCCTGAGGAACAAAACTTTTGAAAATAATATTTCTAAATTAGACCCGAGTTCCAAACCCTTTTGGAAACTCACAAAAATTTTGAAAAAACCTCAAAAGCCTATTCCAGCGCTTAAAGAAGGTGGTAAAATTTTGATCACAAATTTGGAAAAAGCTCAGAAACTTGCTAAGCAATTCGAGAGTTCCCATAATTTCAGTTTGGGTCTTACTAGTCCTATTGAGAATCAGGTTGCTCGGGATTTTCTGAATATTTTCTCTCGGGAAAATATTTTTGATGATTCCTGGGGGACTGATTTGGACGAAGTAAGGTCTATAACTAAAAATTTTCAAAATATGAAAGCTCCAGGTGATGATGGAATTTTCTATATCCTCATCAAAAAACTCCCAGAGAGTACCTTGTCTTTCTTGGTAAAATTATTTAACAGATGTTTCCATTTGGCATACTTTCCTGATAAATGGAAAAATGCAAAAGTTGTTCCAATTTTGAAGCCGGATAAAAATCCAGCTGAAGCTTCTAGCTACCGTCCAATAAGTTTGCTTTCTTCAATAAGTAAACTTTTTGAAAAGATAATTTTGAATAGAATGATGCTTCACATCAATACGAACTCAATTTTTGCAGATGAGCAGTTTGGATTTCGCCATGGGCATTCAACTACTCATCAACTCTTAAGAGTTACCAATTTAATTCGTTCAAACAAATCTGAAGGCCACTCAACTGGAGTTGCTCTTCTAGACATAGAAAAAGCATTCGACAGTGTTTGGCATGAAGGTTTGATTGCTAAATTGAAAAAGTTTAATTTTCCACTTTACATTATGAAATTAGTTCAAAATTATTTAACTGACAGAACTCTGCAGGTAAATTATCAAAATTCCAAATCTAATCGACTACCTGTTAGAGCAGGAGTTCCTCAGGGTAGCATTCTTGGGCCTATATTGTATAACATTTTCACTTCGGACCTCCCTGATTTACCTCAGGGTTGCCACAAATCTTTGTTCGCTGATGACACAGGCATTTCCGCTAAAGGAAGAAGTCTTCGTGTTATTTGCAGCAGACTGCAGAAAAGTTTAGATATTTTCTCTTCTTATTTACAAAAATGGAAGATTTCTCCCAACGCTTCCAAAACTCAACTTATAATATTTCCACATAAGCCTAGAGCTTCGTTTTTGAAACCTAGTAGTAGTCACATAGTCACTATGAACGGAGTTCCAATTTCCTGGTCAAACCAAGTGAAATATCTTGGATTAATACTTGACTAAAAATTAACTTTTAAAGATCACATTGAGGGCATTCAAGCCAAATGTAACAAATATATTAAATGTTTGTATCCTCTTATAAACAGGAAATCCAAACTTTGCCTGACGAATAAACTTCTAATATTTAAACAAGTTTTTAGACCGGCCATGCTTTACGCTGTGCCAATATGGTCTAGTTGTTGCACTACCAGGAAAAAAGCACTTCAAAGGATTCAGAACAAAATTCTGAAAATGATTTTGAAGTTGCCTCCCTGGTACAGTACAACCGAAGTACATAGAATTTCGAATGTTGAGACTTTAGCACAAATGTCCAACAAAATAATTAATAATTTCAGGAAAAAATCGTTGCAATCCTCAATTGCAACGATTAATTCCCTTTATACTTAGATAAGATTTAGTTTTAGTTTTTAGTTTTAAGATATCAATTGTTATACTGACATGCAGGTTAAAAAACCTGTTTAAAATACTGAATTGCCAAGACATGAACAATGTAAAAACACTTAGATATATATCATAACAATTAAGGCTGGTACGTTACTGCAGTAACTGGAGCACCTAGGTTAAAATGAAATGTAATTTATTTTGAATTTGGAACAAATAAAGAGTTAAAAAAAAAAAAAAAAAAAGTTACCTCGATACCATGCTTAGTTTGTTGCTGGTCAGGTTTTCTGTCGGAGGTTTCTTAAAATGACGGTTTTTTTAAATGACTTTAAAATATTCTTAACTAGGAATTCCCCGAAAAATATTATTGAAAATAAACATCAGATTACAAAATGAAGTATAAGTAAAATAAAAAAAATGTGGTGTTTTCATTTAGTTGTCAATCCACTTGAAACACTATTTAAATAACGTAGATGTTTTTGATGTTGGGTGTGATTGGTTTTTATTAACTGACACTTGAGGAGAGGGACAAGACATGTTCACTTTAAGTAGAAGTCTGCTTGATTAGCCTAAGTCTTGATTAAGCTCATCGAGCAGTTGCTTAAGATTTTGCGTCAGCTTCCCGTGCAAAAAGTGTAATCTGTTGCTTTAATATTTTGATTATGGCATATTCCTAAAGCCCGATTCAAAGTAAATTTGGACGCATTCAAGTGATCATAACTCAAGAATTAAACAACATACACGGTTGATCAAAACGTCAAACAAAAGGGTATTTATTCAGCTTTCAAACGATATATAACAAGTTATTACATTTTACCGTTTCGAACGAACTGTAGCACTTTACTTGTGACCGATGCCGATGCTGGTGACACTGTACCGGCGAACTTAACGTTGGTCTTGTGTTGCCGAATGAAGGGTAAAATCCGCTTTTTCAGACACCCTTTAATGTAAACCTTCGACGTCATTGTGTGAGATGTGATGAAAACCTTGGTTTTAAGGCCACAACTGCAGATTCCTTGCCAAATCATTAGTTTCTGAGCAAACTTATCAGCAAAAACAAATTTATACCTGGAAGGGACATCCCCACGATCAGTTGCCAGGTAAAATTTTCGTCCGGGGATTAGTTTATAATCCATTTTGACATATGTTTCGTCATCCATATATATATAGCCATCAAATTTCGTCAAAACTCGTTCGTATAGTAATCGTGCTCGCTTTTTGGCCACTAAATTTTGATTCAGGGAGCGATTCGGATGTTTACTGGCACAAAAAGACTTATATCCTTCTCTTGAAAGGATGTTACGCATGGTGGAAAAGTTGGAATCGTATTTCTTTGCCAAATCACGTATGGAAACACCTGGATTGCTTTTCACGTACCTCAACACCTTTCTCCTCAGCTCTTTGTCCCTAGTGCCACTTTTATGATAGATGCGCTATGCTCTATCCACACTCAGAGTATCCTTGTAACGTTTGATTACAAGACTCACCGTTGACTTTGGGAATTTTAACACTTTTGCTATTTTTGAGGCAGACCACGAAGGGTTCTCTAAACAGCAAAAAATAAATTTTAATATTACATCCAAGAGGATGCACTTCAGTCATGTCGAAAATCTCATGTAATTTTTATGGCAACACAAATAAACAAATGCAGTAAAAGCAACGTAATGTAAGTTCATACACTGTATTAATGATAATTTTGCCTTTTTTCGCAAGTAATATTATACCATATTTTCGACACGATTGAAGTGCATCCACTTTGATGTGATATTAAAATTATTTTTTTGTTGTGTAGATGTTTGTGCACAATTAATTTTCTTTTCTCAAGTTCCATGATCCGTAATTTGGGATGCGTCGATCAATCAAGAAAAACTTTTCACCAATTTCTTCGTCAATGAAACATCAACAAATGCCTGTCAAACGTTTTTTGTTCCAACCAACAGGGGCGCGGTGGTGTATTAAACCGTGCGTCCAGATTTACTTTGAATCGAGCTTTACTCAAGTGTTAGTTCCAATGGATCCTACAGTTGTAGACAGGGATGGATCGCTCTTTGGTGCATCATTAATTACTTTTTAATATAAAAATATAACGTTAAGCCCAATTGAATTTTCAGCAAATCCATCTCAAAACAGATAGATTAATGCTAGTATTCTACCGATCAAACTTCTAAATTTTCGCGATGTAGAGCCATATTCCGTGTTTAAACTCAAGCAAAAAAAAAAACACGAATTGTGGCCCAACAGTGCAAAGTTTATGAGGTTTGATTGGGAGAAAACTAGCATTAATATGTCTAATTTAAGATGGATTAACTGAAAATTTAATTGGCCTCAACGTTGGTTTTATATATTAAAACGTAATGAACGATGCACCAAAAAGCGATCCATCCATATATAATTATTAAAAATTGAATTAAATGCATAATATTGCATAAAGATTTCTTACCGTTTCACGAATTAATTCCAAGAAGGAGATGTTCCTACGCAGCTGTCAAATAAACAAGGCTTCTAAGAATCGCCTCCAAAAATATTTCAAGTTAATTAAGGTGAAAGTTGATAGAACCCACAAATATCCGCTTTTATGGTTATTTTGCCTTACCACTTCGAATTTTTGATTTCACGAATCTCAGAAACTAATGGCAAGGCAAACCATAAGGGCGGCCATTTGTAGATTCTATCAACTTTCACCTTAATGTAAAATATGTATTTTCAGTATTCAGCTCATTATCATACTGGCGGTAGAAGTTTCACAGCTGCGGTAGAACTGTACGGCAGCCGCCGGTAAGAAATTTCTATCAAGATCCACAATACCTCATATATGAAAACAAAAATGTATTGTGTGCAAAGTTAATAAGCCTGCTTTACGTGAACTTTCGTGTCTCGCTGCAGTCCATCATGAACAGCACTGTTTAGTGTCCCACACTGACACGAAGACGATGACCATCCGCTCCTTACATGGGGAACGGACGCTGTTTTGAGCCTCCCCTGACATGAAGAACAGGCCATGCTCTCTGGAGAAATGAGCCCCCACCCCCTCTATTCCCTGTCTTCATACGACCATAGTACCAGTGCATAGTGCGCCAGGAAATAAATCTATCAGGAAAAAAATAATAGCGCTCTGGGATTGTATCCAATTGAGTTGACGTATTCAGCAAAATTTCACGGATTAGCTAGGAATACAATTTGGTGAATAAAACTACATTCAAAGTGTTTTTTATGTTACTTCATACGCGAAGTTAACGATTTTCAGAGTTGGTTGGAAATGCTAACATGAAGCTTTAGTGTGATGATTTATTAGCTAGAGAATGATCTTTAGAAGAGGGTAGGTGGATAGTTCCGTTAGAGTACGGCAGTATGAAAATTGAATAGAAGTTGAAAATGAGCGAAGGGCCATTAAAGCGACAGTTTTCAAGATAGACGCACATTTTTGCCTAGCCCGTACGATGTACGCGGGGACTTGAAGTATGTCTCCAAGTCCACAGGCAAAAATGTGCGTCCCTCTTGTTGCTCATAAACTGACTGCGGCTGTGGAATAGTTCTAGCGACGTTTTCATCACTACCAAAGATGACAGTTCGACTTCGATTGCCTTCTACCACAGCGGCCAGTCATTGCGCTTCTTCAACTCCGCTAGGGTAAACGCTCCTATAGTAGCGGTACGTTAGAAGCGTAAGGTTCCTATAGTTGTGTATGGAGACTCAATACACAACTATAGGAACCTAACGCTTCTAACGTACCGCAACTATAGGAGCGTTTGCCATATATCGCTTGGAATGTCAGCATTTAACGCAAACGCCAATATGTTGTAGTCTTTGTGCCACACAGGGGGTGAACAATGTCTACCACTTTTCCGTACTTTACTTTCAACAGGATCTCCACCAGCAACTTCATCAATCAACGTATCATCTAGTTCATCTTCGGCGGTAGCTTCAAGATCTTTGTTGTCCTCTAGCGAAACTGCTTTTTCTTCATCGATGTGAACCGGCTGCTGCACACGACCTTGAATCGCAATTATCTGATTAGGTACGCAGCTGCATATACTGCCTCACCCCACAAACGCTTTGAAACACCACTTCCAGCTAGCATTGCTTGTACTTTCTCGACAATGGTTCGATTCATCCGTTCGCTCAAGCCATTCTGTTCCGGTGTATACGGAACCGTCATTTCCATTTGGATACCTTTCTGCCGACAGAACGCCTTTACTTGCTTGTCACTGTATTCGGCTGCGTTGTCACAACGAAGACGAGACATCCTAGATTGAAAGTGTGCTGTCGCCATGGCACGTTTTCAGGCAGTCCAGTGCTTCATCTTTTGATTTCATCAGATAGACAACCTTCAAATGAAATCATCCGTGAACTTAATGAAATACTGCATGCACGACACAATTAAAATCGACATCACTATGCACTAGCTCCAACGGACGGGTTGTCCGCTTTCCATCACGACTGACAAAGGGCTCTCGAGTTTGTTTGCCAGCAAGGCACGGTTCACATACCACAGACTCCGAACTTCCAGGCTGCACATTGCATGGTTAGCATCAGGTGATACGCGATGTCCTAGTCGTCTTCGCACCGGTTCGCACTTCAGCTCCCGAACCAACTGGTCAAAACGGAGAAAATGGGCCTCCCGACTCGAACTTTCGTCGTGCTTCATCCCTAACAGTTTCCGCTTTAGCATGAACCGATTTGTCAAGCTCTTCCGCTCGAAAGTTTCGTGCAATTCGTCCCAGATTTCCTTCGGACTCCTCTTGTCTTTGATATACTCAATATGATTATCCGCGACCGCACCAAGCAGAACCGAACGACACTTGTTGTCCTACTTTTTCCGGTATGCCTTCTTGTTCTCTTTTCCTGTCTTGACAGCTGCCGAATCCGTTTCCAGGATTTCCCAGAAGTTTTCGTTTTGAACACTCTTCCGACAAATTAATTCAAACTACGAATGAACTAAAAATTCATCATAAAATAAAGTTGTAAACCTTGAATAAGGGATCCAGTATGTGGAATAAGTTTGATTCCAAATGCTTAGAGTTTTTAAAAAAATATTTTAATGTTTTCAACTAAGGTCGAACGTTTGCCTCCACTACTCATTATAATAGTGCTTCTACAACTGAATCTCCATCGCCTCTCTAATCTTGATCAGATATGAAAATGATTACAAACGATGTGTTATCATTTTCATATCTGATCAAGATTAGACCGGCAATGTTGTTACAAACCCCAACCATATGCTACTGCCACTATTTCAGTATACTAAACCAGTTGGCTTTTGGCATAGCAAATGAAGGGAGACACATTTAGTGTTTCATCTTCTAGTTATCTGGAGCATTACATTTAGGACGAGAAACACTGAAGCAATCTCAATGGTCAGTCAATCCTATTCATAATTTTGCGAACAATTCTCACAAGCAACCAATGCACTTGGAGATGCCACTCTGCTACAAATCAAACGCGCCAATTATTCCGAATCGTCAATTTATTTTCGCGATTCAGTACACTGCGAGACGCCCTCGGGTTTAAACCGTATATTCCGTTGATTAACGCGCCGCTCTGCTGATGATACTAACCTGTGCTGTGAAGTGAACGCTGTGCGGTTGCTGATGCACTGGCATTAATTATGCTGTAGTGCTTACCGATATAGCAAAAAATAAAATCGATGCGCTCCTATCTAACTTTCGGATCGCCACAGGTTAAAACCCAACTCACCCGTGATAATTTACGCTTCGGTGTTATTTTTTTGATCGTATGAAAAATGATGATCAAAATACTTTCATTTACAGTTGTTTCTGCATACTAATTGACGATGGTTGTTTTGAAGGGCATTATTTAAAAAAAATCGGATGATTCATTTCCTCTTTACTACATTAATAGCTGACAAATGAACAACAACTAATGAAAGTATATTTTTTTTATTATAATTTTAAAAACAGGGTGACAGCAGCTCGACCGGTGAACCGGAAGAGGACAAAGAAATGCTGCTGTCCACCATGGAGGCGTCCCACTACTCGGCCCAGGAAGTGGCCGCCCGGCTCCGGGTTGACGTCCGGACTGGGTTGCGATGGGCCGAGGCCAACAGCCGGTCGAAAATCGTCGGTTACAATGAACTGAACGCCAAGGACGAAGAACCGACGTGGATGAAGTACGTCGAGCAGTTCAAAAATCCTCTCATTTTGTTACTATTAGGTAAAAGGTTTACAGATTACATTTGGTGACACTAGTTGCTTACGTGTTGTCTTTTGCAGGTTCCGCGGTAGTGAGTGCGTGTATGAAACAGTTTGATGATGCTATCAGCATCACGATAGCGATTATTATCGTCGTAACAGTTGCATTCATCCAAGAGTATAGATCTGAGAAAAGCTTGGAAGAACTGAAAAAGTTGGTGCCACCAGAATGCCACTGGTAAGTGTTCCCGCATTCAATACTGTCTAATTAGGTTAATTGCTGCTGCCGCAAAGCTTATAGGGTCGTGGATAAGTTTTCCCGACGCATTGGGATGATGTTGCTGTGGAGGATAAGGTAACCAATTTCCAACTGGGAAGTGTCAGTTATGATGATTAAATTGGGATTTTTAATCTTTTACAATCTTGTTGATTCGAAACAATTAGCCTTAATTCAACAATTAAATTTTGTTCTGCTGTTTATGTCATGCTGCAAGATTTGTCGAAGTTCGAGTACCATTGCAAAGTTTGTAGCAGTTCTGAATTTGGGCTACGCAGCTGCTCATGTTTATTAGCCTGTTCGTATAGTTTTCACTTAAGAAGCGTAGTGACGCACGTCGTGTCCGTAATAGTTTAAAATTATGCGTTTTAATTATCGAAGCACCTATCACTAATGTTTGGTGAAGAAAAATCCGATGTAGGGTAAGATGGGCCAAGATGAATACAGAGAAATACAGAGAAAAAAAACCAAGAGAATTAAGTTTTGATAGCTCTACAGGAATTCTGGTGAAGATGGAAATTGTTATGATAATGTCATGGAATTTCAGCGGACAACTCTAAAAAGTATTTCAAGGGCATTCTAAGGAAAGTTCGAAACAAGAGTTTCAATTCCGAGAAAAGTATTCCGTTGAAATCCTGACGTGAATAATGAATTTTAACGGTCGTTTCTGAAGAATTCCAAGCCATTTATGAGTAATATTCAAGTACTATCCCGAAATCAATACCATGCCAACTCTAAGGGACTTGAAAATGTCCATAGAGTATTGAGTTGAGGTGAGTTAAAGGGAGGAAAAGTAAGATTAGGTGAGATGAGGTAAGGTGAATTGAGGTGAATTTAGGTGAGGTGAGGTGAAGTGACATGAGGTGAGTTGAGGTGAGATGAGATGAAAGATAGATGAGATGAGGTTAGACACATTGAGGTAAGGTGAAGTGCGGTGGGTTGAGGTGAGTTGAGACAATGTGAGATGAGATACAATTATGTGAGATGAGGTAGAAGCTATGTAAGCAATTAGAAATAAAATGGCTAAGCCTGGGGCGCAATTTTCTAAACTAAACTGTTTACTTTAAAATAGGTACTGTACCAAAATTTCAAAGGGGTGTAATTGAATTTGTAAACAATGGATTTAGCTATCGATTTCTCGCGGAAAAAAGCACAGTCTTGAAAATTAATGAGACCACAGAGACACAGGCAGAGGAATATATCATCTACCAGCTAGCATTGTTAATTTGTAGGGATTAGCATTTATTTTCGAGATATCGACAGCTAAAGCCATTGTTTACAAAAACAATTACGCCCCTTTGAAATGTTGACACTGATTTAAATGTGGACCGGAAACGTCTGCCATATTTTTTTTTTTTTTTTAACTCTTTATTTGTTTTAAATTCAAAATAAATTACATTTCATTTTTTTAACCTAGGTGCTCCAGTTACTACAGTAACTTACCAGCCTTAATTGTTATGATATATATCTAAGTGTTTTTACATTGTTCCTGTCTTGGCAATTCAGTATTTTAAACAGGTTTTTTAAACCTGCATGTCAGTATAACAATTGATAGCTTAAAACTAAATAACTAAAACTAAATTTTATCTAAGTATAAAGGGAATTAATCGTTGCAATTGAGGATTGTAACGATTTTTGCCGGAAATTATTAATTATTTTGTTGGACATTTGTGCTAAAGTCTCAACATTCGAAATTCTATGTACTTCGGTAGTACTGTACCAGGGAGGCAACTTCAAAATCATCTTCAGAATTTTGTTCTGAATCCTTTGAAGTGCTTTTTTCCTGGTAGTGCAACAACTAGACCATATTGGCACAGCGTAAAGCATGGCCGGTCTAAAAACTTGTTTAAATATTAGAAGTTTATTCGTCAGGCAAAGTTAGGATTTCCTGTTAATAAGAGGATACAAACATTTTATATATTTGTTACATTTGGCTTGAATGCCCTCAATGTGATCTTTAAAAGTTAATTTATGGTCAAGTATTAATCCAAGATATTTCACTTGGTTTGACCAGGAAATTGGAACTCCGTTCATAGTGACTATGTGACTACTACTAGGTTTCAAAAACGAAGCTCTAGGCTTATGTGGAAATATTATAAGTTGAGTTTTGGAAGCGTTGGGAGAAATCTTCCATTTTTGTAAATAAGAAGAGAAAATATCTAAACTTTTCTGAAGTCTGCTGCAAATAACACGAAGACTTCTTCCTTTAGCGGAAATGCCTGTGTCATCAGCGAACAAAGATTTGTGGCAACCCTGAGGCAAATCAGGGAGGTCCGAAGTGAAAATGTTATACAATATAGGCCCAAGAATGCTACCCTGAGGAACTCCTGCTCTAACAGGTAGTCGATTAGATTTGGAATTTTGATAATTTACCTGCAGAGTTCTGTCAGTTAAATAATTTTGAACTAATTTCATAATGTAAAGTGGAAAATTAAACTTTTTCAATTTAGCAATCAAACCTTCATGCCAAACACTGTCGAATGCTTTTTCTATGTCTAGAAGAGCAACTCCAGTTGAGTGGCCTTCAGATTTGTTTGAACGAATTAAATTGGTAACTCTCAAGAGTTGATGAGTAGTTGAATGCCCATGGCGAAATCCAAACTGCTCATCTGCAAAAATTGAGTTCGTATTGATGTGAAGCATCATTCTATTCAAAATTATTTTTTCAAAAAGTTTACTTATTGAAGAAAGCAAACTTATTGGACGGTAGCTAGAAGCTTCAGCTGGATTTTTATCCGGCTTCAAAATTGGAACAACTTTTGCATTTTTCCATTTATCAGGAAAGTATGCCAAATGGAAACATCTGTTAAATAATTTTACCAAGAAAGACAAGGTACTCTCTGGGAGTTTTTTGATGAGGATATAGAAAATTCCATCATCACCTGGAGCTTTCATATTTTGAAATTTTTTAGTTATAGACCTTACTTCGTCCAAATCAGTCCCTCAGGAATCATCAAAAACATTTTCCCGAGAGAAAATATTCCGAAAATCCCGAGCAACCTGATTCTCAATAGGACTAGTAAGACCCAAACTGAAATTATGGGAACTCTCGAATTGCTTAGCAAGTTTCTGAGCTTTTTCCATATTTGTGATCAAAATTTTACCACCTTCTTTAAGCGCTGGAATTGGCTTTTGAGGTTTTTTTCAAAATTTTTGTGAGTTTCCAAAAGGGTTTGGAACTCGGGTCTAATTTAGAAACATTATTTTCAAAAGTTTTGTTCCTCAGGGCAGAGAATCGCTTTTTAATTTGTTTTTGCAAATCCCGCCAGATAACTTTCATGGCAGGATCGCGTGTTCTTTGAAATTGTCTCCTACGGACATTTTTAAGACGGATCAAGAGCTGAAGATCATCGTCTATTATAATTGAATCGAATTTAACCTCGCATTTTGGTACTGATGCAGCTCTTGCTTCAACTATAGAAGTAGTCAGAGATTCAAGAGCATAATTAATTTCATCTTTGGTTTGCAAAGGAATGTTTGGATCGAAGTTATATTCCATAAATGTTCGATATTGCTCCCAATCAGCCCTATGGTAATTGAAAGTAAAGCTGTTGGGATTAGAAATTATTTCTTGGGATATTTCAAAAGTTACTGGAAGGTGATCAGAACCGAAGTCAGCATGGGTAACCAATTGGCTACAAAGATGACATGAATCAGTTAAGACCAAATCAATAGTTGAGGGATTTCTTGCAGAAGAAAAGCATGTTGGGCTGTTTGGATATTGAATAGTGTAATAACCTGCAGAACAATCATCAAACAGAATATTACCATTGGAATTGCTTTGAGCATTATTCCATGAGCGGTGTTTTGCATTAAAATCACCAATAATGAAGAATTTAGTCCTATGACGGGTAAGTTTCTGGAGGTCACCCTTGAGAAAATTCTTTTGCTGGCCTACGCATTGGAATGGCAAATAGGCAGCTATAAACGTAAGTTGTCCAAATTTTGTTTCAACAGAAACTCTCAAAGTTTCAAAAACTTTGGTTTCAAATGAAGAAAGAATTTTATGCTTGATTCGTCTATGAATAATGATGGCAACGCCACCACAGGGTCCATCAAGACGATCATTTCTATAAATCAAGTAATTTGCGTCCTTCTTAACCTTATGGTCAGGTTTAAGGAACGTTTCAGTTATAACGGCAATATGCACGTTATGAACTCTCAAAAAATTAAATAGCTCGTCTTCATTATCTTTAAGAGATCGAGCATTCCAATTTAAAATGTTTAATGCTTTAAAATTCATTACTGAATTTTAAAGTCATGACAATATTATTAGCAAATTTTACTCCAGTTTGAATAGCATCAAACATGGAGTTAGATTTAAGCATATCAGAAATCATGTCAATTAATGAATTCTGTAAAAATTCCATTTTAGGGGCAGTAATGCTTCCTAAGTCAAAATTGTCTAAATTTCCGTTAGAACGTTGGTTAGTATATTGATTTCTACCCGCTGCAATAGCAGCATAGGTAGCTCCATTAACTCGCTGAACATTGTTAGCAGCGAGGGGAGTAGGTACAGATGAAACATTTGAAGCAGGGGTGATATTTGTACCTACGGGTACGAATGTAGAATTTGTTCCTCGCTGACCGTTGTTAACAGCAGAGGAATTTGTACCTGGTCGGAAACGTGGAGCGTTTCCTACCTGTCGGTTAGAACGAGATTGTAGGATCGCTTTGCGAGTCTTACATTCCCAAAAATTGGATTTTAACAATTTGAACATTTAAATTTCTTAGGATCTTCCTTCACAGGACAGTCGTCCTTTGCGTGAGAGGAATCACCACAATTCATGCATTTAGCTGGCATGTAGCAATTTTTAGTTCCGTGACCCCATCCCTGGCACTTACGGCACTGAGTGAGGTTTTGGAAATTTCCTCCAGTCTTCCTGAAGTGTTCCCACTTCACTCGGACATGGAGCATAAGGCTAGCTTTTTCTAAGGCCTTAAGGTTGTTTAGTTCACTAGACTTGAAGTGAACTAAATAAAAATCATTAGAAATCCCGTTGCGCGAATCGCCAGGACGGGATTTCATTTTCATTTTGATTACTTGGAGTGGCACAACTCCAAGTAATTTTGCCAGTTCATCTTTGATCTGATCCAGGGATTCACCACTGGGCAGTCCTTTCATGACAACCTTGAACACACGTTCAGTTTTGGTGTCGTAAGTAAAAAAATTGTGCTTCTTCTCAGTAAGATACTTGAGAAGACATTTAAATCCGTCCAAGGTTTCAGCCAATACACGGCATTCACCCCGACGTCCAATTTGTAGTGAAAACTTAACTTTCACGAAATTCAAAAGTTCCATGCGAAGAGCATGGAAATCGGTAGTGGTTATCACAATAGGGGGAATCTTTTCCTTCTTGGCATTAAGCCGGGAAAGTTTACTAGAATTTTTCTTGTATGATGGATCATTCTCATCATCCGTGAGCAAATCAAATTGATTACTCAAATTAATTTCTTCAGAAGGGGGGTCAAGAGTTTGCCCCTTTCTTTTGCGTTTAGGCGCCATGGCGGCAGTAAATTTTTTATCCAAATCGACTTCCAAGCAGATTACTATAAGAATCTGAAGAATCGAAGAGGAATTTTCCAAATCGATATCCAAGAAGGATTACCTCGGGTAGGGTCCAAACAAGGATCGAAGAGGAATAAGAGGAGTTGAACAAGGTAGAAAATTTTTACAGGTTGAGCACTGAAAAGTGCTGTTTAAATTTGTTGTAGCTTTAGGTAGTAGGAACACTTCCTTAAGCAAAAAGCAAATAGATCCGCACGGCAAGAGAGCACGATGCGGACTGTCTGCCTGCCATATAATATTTAAAGCAGTACGGTGGTTTCAGTAATAGGTATTAGTCGTTAACGAGACATTTGCTCCTGTTGGCGCATACGCACGATCATTTCCAGTGTCTGTTTGTACATATTTGGCCCGAGTCAATCAGTGGTCAATGACATTCTCAGTTATTTTTTTCAAAGTAATTAAGAAGCATGCTCACCTTAACAAACTTACATTTTGGTTGGACAATTGCTCATCCCAAAACAAGAATTGAAATTTGTTTCAACACATCATCCTTCTGATAAACAGTGTATGGAAATTCAAGTTGAGCAAATATTTACTGTTCAAGTTTTTTTTTAATCAGGCCATACTTTTTTGGGCGCTGATTTATTTCACGCAGCGGTTGAAAAAAATTGCGTCACGAACGTGTCGTTCCAAGCCAAGTTTAATGTCTCACAGTACACGTTGAACTTATTCAAGCTTAGCCCGTACGTGGACTTCATGAGAAAATTGGTTTTTTTCAAAAAGGACGTTATGAGCTAGGATACGCAAGCAACATCAACAGTGAGGTCCTTAAATACTGTAAACTGTTTTCCAAGAAACAACTCCAGCTGATCGAAAAGGATACGTTCTCTACTAAAGCTAACGTACTCTGGCAAAGGTCTCCTAGTGGAATTGAAGTATATAGGAAGTCCTCAACAACAGAGAGGACAATAACTATGTGTCACGAAAAGGTATAAATAGAGAAAGGTGTTGAAAGTCGATAAGTACATTTTATTATTTATTTGCTTGTAAATAGCAACATAACTGAGAATAATAGCTCAATTTTTCCTTTAAAAATGTGTTAATATGCTTACGACGTTATCGTGGCATCATCCAAATAATTCAAAGATTAATTTTACCATTTGGGCAATCGTTTGGAGCTAGTAATATGTTTACGATGTATTATTAGGATAACAGACTATAATTTTTGAACAATTTTTTATACATATTAAAAATTGGGACAGTGGGACAGATATGCGTCCATTTTTGCAATGGGACAAAACGACTTCACATTTTATGATTTTTTCTAGAATAAACAGCATGTCTTAATATAATATTTTAAAAATATGTATTGATTTATAACGTTTAACAGCATAACATCAAAAAATTCGAAATGTCACATGGGACAGTTATGCTTCCACCGGCAGTACAGTCCATCGGAATAATTTTGCAGAAGACAGGAACCTTCCATATGACCAGGATCACTCATTTATGAAAGTTCAACGTAGACATTTTCTCAAATTAAACCCAGGATACAGACAACGTAAATTTTTCAAGTAAATCGTTGCAAGATATATTTTTTTCAAGTAGGGTAAGTAAGCCAGTTTGGGCACTTGCGATTCAGTTTTGGCCCTCGGGCATAAATCAAATTTAATATTAATTTTCATAGCCTTACTCGCGTAGATATGTGCAAAATATATGTTCTAACCTTGTATCGAAATAAAGTTTGTAAAGTGTTAAAACGTGTGAAATTTAATAAAGGACCACTTAAAGGGCCACTAGGGCCAAAATCTGGCTCACTTTCCATATTTTGGAGCACATTTACGATACTAGATTACTGATTAAGCCTAGTATACAGATCGAAGCGAAACGAAAATTGAAGCACGCGAAAAATCATGAAATTTCGCTAGCGAAAAAGGTTGTGAAAAAATGTTTGTGGAACATTTTCCAGTTTTCTTTTTTCGCAGTGTACAGTTCATGTGAAACGAAATCGATCAGTTTACACCTCCGGTGAAGTGAAAATCTGACAGATACGCTCTCCTGAAACGTCAACTTTTCGCTTAGCTGCTGCTCTTTTCGCGAGCGCTGCATGCGCCAAAAAAAATAAACGCAAGCGAAAAAGATGCGATCCACAACATTAGATTTCGTTGGATCGTATCTGTTTACAGTTCAAAGGGAAGTGAAAAAATGTCAATTGCGTTTTTCACGCTGGTGAAATATTTTGTAATTTGTATGAGATTTTCGCTTCGCTTCGATCTCTATACAGGCCTTTACAGAATAAAAGTTCTAGACTGTCAAAGTGACAGAAGGTGAAAACAGATCCCCCTGGGTGCTTAGATGGTACTCTAAATATGTCCATTGGCTCATCTGGACTAGCCTAGCGTAACGTCAGCTAGTAGTAGTAGTTTTATTTGTTCTCAAGGCATACTAAAATTTATGTAAAAAAGACACAATTCTAGATAGAGCTGGAATAAGGGCGAATGTCACAAGTGTAAACAAACTGAGGTTAAAGCATCACGTTATACTACTATTCAAATGCTACAAACCGATATTAAAAAAAATGGATAAATAATGTACATTCTTAAAAAAAAACGCAAAAAACATAAGGGCGAAACCAAGTTTTTTTTATTACAAATTGAGTTGTCTCTTACGCCCGCTTCCTCCCATATACATAGATGGGGCGAAACAGACATATTTTCTCAATACAAGGCGAAAGATATAATTTGAATCTTTTCACTAATCCTTGCAATAACCGGTTGGTAATCAAAAGGAAACATTGTTAATCAGATCGAAATAAGTGAAAACCGAGGTGAAAACACCACAACACATGAATTTATCTGGAATCCAACAAACTGCAAAAGGTTGATAGTAACAAACCATCAGGAAAAAGAACGTAAATATTGAGGCGAAACAGACAATGTCAAAAACTGTGAACGCAGCCGGGTGAATAACCTCGGGGCGAAACAAGATACTATAAATCAAAAGAGCGCATGCAACATTTTGATTTTTTCGACCTGTAAATTAAAATAATAATATTCTTATTTATCTCATAATAATGCTAACCAATAATTTAATAATTAGAAATAGTCCAGTTCTAGAAATGGGTTAAAAGTTTATTTTATATTTAATTATTCTTGTTCAAAACTTCAGATACATTTTTCTCAGTTCAAGCCCATTGCGACATTGGCCCTTATTCCAGCTCTATCTAGAATTGTAAAAAAATAGCACTTGAGGCAACAACTGTCACACGGTCTATACTGATTGACGACAAAATAAAAATAAAATAAAATAAATATCAGACTTCAGAACTTCATAACTGAAATCCGCTGATGTAACGTAAGGTCGCCATTCACCGTTCGACCTCCCATCACCGATTATTATCATTTTTTTTCTTAAACTGGGTTCCCCAAATATCTTCGCGAGTTGAGCTGAAAAATTTGAGGAGATCCCATGAATGTTAAGTCCAAAAGCAACAAGTTTTTTTCTCTGGTCTTTCGTTTTAGGGCAATCTTACACAGTTCTAGGTACCTTCGTTACCTATGCTAATGGTTTTGCATGAGCGAAACACTATATTTTCCCCGCCAAAAACCTTCACCAATTTAATACTAACTAAAAAACATTGCATTTCCCTTAACTATTTTTTCAGTTTGAGAGAAGGACGATTGGAAACATTCCTCGCGAGAAATCTCGTTCCTGGTGACGTAGTGTATTTGAATGTGGGTGATCGGGTACCGGCCGACATTAGGATATTCGAAGCGCACGACTTGTCGATCGACGAGTCCAGCTTCACCGGTGAAACCGAACCGGCTCGCAAGAGTATGGAGGTGGTACTGAACGTCAACAGTTCCAAGAACCACACCGGTATGAAGAATATTGCCTTCATGGGTACGCTAGTTAGGTGCGGTAATGGAAAGGTAAGGATTGGAAAAATGGCGCTGTGATTGAAAGGAACTCAATGGATTAAAAATCGATTTTCAGGGAATTGTAGTTAGCACCGCTGAAAAGAGTGAATTCGGAGAGGTCTTCAAAATGATGCAAGCTGAAGAAGCTCCCAAAACGCCACTGCAAAAGTCGATGGACATTCTTGGAGCGCAGCTGAGTTTCTATTCATTTTGTATCATCGGTGCTATCATGTTGCTCGGTTGGATTCAGTCGAAACCACTGGTGGAAATGTTTACCATCGGAGTGAGTCTGGCCGTGGCTGCCATCCCGGAAGGTAAGAAAACAATAAAGATGCATTTTTGAAAGTAAACTGATGAATTGTAATTTTTCACCGTTCACAGGTTTACCAATCGTGGTGACAGTGACCCTCGCCCTAGGGGTGATGCGAATGGCCAAACGAAACTGCATCGTTAAGAAACTGCCCACGGTGGAGACGCTTGGTTGTGTAACGGTAATCTGCTCGGACAAAACGGGCACCATAACCAAGAACGAAATGACCGCTACTGTGATCATCACTTCTGACGGCTACATGGCCGATGTAACTGGTGCCGGGTACAATGACAATGGTGAAATACATATTCGTGATTGTAACAGTATGGATAATGCCAAAAGAAGCATCAACCAGTTGTTGGAAGCTGGTGTCGTGTGCAATAATGCCATTATTCAAGACGATACCCTTTTGGGACAACCGACTGAAGGTGCCCTCCTGGCAGCAGCTATGAAGAACGGACAATATTCAGCAGCAGATAATTATTTACGGATACAGGAATATCCATTTAGCTCCGAGCAGAAAATGATGGCCGTCAAAGCAGTACCCAAGTATGCGAACAACAAAGATGAAATCTACTTTGTCAAAGGCGCCATCGAAATGGTACTGCCACAGTGCACCAAGTTCTGGTACGGAGGTCAGCCAATTACGTTGAGCAAGCAAAATGAAGCCGAATTTCTGCAGGAAGCGTACGAGATTGGTAGGAAGGGTCTGCGAGTTTTGGCCATCGCCAGGGGATCCTCATTTCAAGACTTGGTTTACTTGGGCTTGGTGGGTATCACCGATCCACCCAGACCCTTAGTGCGAGAATCTATCGAGTTGCTTCGTGCCAGCGGAGTGCTGGTCAAAATGGTAACCGGAGATGCGCAGGAAACGGCGATGGCGATCGGTAAGTGTGAACATTTAAAAATAGTAAGATCTGTATTACACTCAGGAAACTAGACGCATGATACTTTGACTATATGTTTAGTATTACTTCTGCGTGAAGTCAACGATTTACATAGTTGAAGATGCATGATGTTCACATGATCGTCTTGAAGCAGGCATCAAACATGTATGAAGCTTTAGGAAAGGTTTCCTTCTTAAAAATAAGAGCAGTTCTTCCTAAATTTGCTATTCTTGTATTTACTTTAAAGGCCCAGCATTTGTCTGTTTGAAACGATTGGTTTCCCTTTCTTTTAACTGCTCGTCCTTTTCTTAAAGTTTATGCCAGCAAATCATTATGATGTGAAAAATGTGAGCCTGGGAACTCAATATGATCACCAATGATCGTAAAGTGTCGTATTTTTTATTCTCATGTGATTTATGTGTCGTATGATGGGTTTTTGCCCAAGTCAGAAACTGGAAACTACTTGAAACATGTCCGGGAAGGGGAATCTGATCCTGGGAACTTAATAATTATCATTGAACTTGGTTTTGAATTCTCATGTGAATTGAAGTGCAGAAACTAGCCACTTGCAGATGTGACTAACGTGGTCCTGGGCACTATTGAACTAGGTTTTAAATTCTCATGTGATTTGAGATGTCGCATGATGAATTTTGGTCCAAGTCAGAAACCGGTCACTTCTCCGGGAGCTCCCGGACCATGTCCGAATGTGGCCAATGTCCTGGGCATTAGATATGGCCAACATTGATTTTGATTTTGAGTTCTCATGTGATTAGAGGCGTCACATGATGGGTTTTGGATCAAGTCAGAAACTGGACACTTCCCCGGAGGTACCCGCAACATGTCCAGATGTTACCAATGTGATCATGGGCACTTAATATAGCTACAATTGAACTAGGCTTTGTATTCTCATGTGATTTGAGGTGTCACATGATAGGTTTTGGTCCGCTTCATCGGGGTATCCGGGACATGCCCAAATGTGCCTTAAATGGTCCTGGGTACTTGATATGACTACCTGAACTTGTGTTTGAGTTCGCATGTGATTTGTGGTGCCGCATGATGGGTTTTGTTCCAAGTCAGAAACTGGCCACTTAGCCGGGAGTACCAATGGGATCCTGCGCACTCAATATACCACCATCTGGTTTGTGAATTCTCATGTGTTTTGAGGTGTCGCATGACGTGTTTGGCACGTTTCAGGTCACTTGTATTATTAAGGGACGTATTCAGTGAAACATATTCCGGTCATATCTCCGGAACCAGTTGATCGAAAAATATTCAATAACGACGTATGAAACCATGGTACCTTTCATTTGGTGGTTATTGCGTCAAATTCAGTGCTGTGGTTGCCGAGGAAACTGCGTTACACACACATAGTTATCACATCGAGCTGAGTCAATTGGTATATGAATAACTCGTCCCTCCGGGCCTCGGATCGACAGTCGGCTTTTCAAGTTGCATATTTACCTTTTTTTTTGTGAGAAGGATAAAAAAGAATGCTAGCAATCTTTTCGATGGTAAGACAAAAGGTCGAATAGACAAAAGGTCGAATAGACAAAAGGTTGAAATGGACAAATGGTCGAAATGGATAAATTGATCAAATTGATGGAGGATAAAAATTTGGCTTAGTCTCAAATATCTCTCCTTCTTTAAATCATGAGCAGTTCTTTTGAAAATTAATATAACAAAAAGTAACTGTGCGTGTCGCTGAAATTTAAGAGACAAATGACTACCTTCCTTTAGAATATATTCCTTTTTTTTTTAATCATGAGCATTTCTTTGGAAGTATGTGCATAGTATTTTTTTTAAGTTCTTTCAAACTCTGAGCAAAAATTTTCTTAAAATATTTTGACAATTTTTATGTTGGTTTTCTGAAATTATGTTCACTTCGACTTTTTGTCCATTTTGACCTTTTGTCCATTTCAACCTTTTGTATATTCAACCTTTTGTCTTACAATCGAAAAGATTGCTAGCTTTCGTACCACCTACGATATTGTGCTACTTGTTTGATGCTAATGCTAATGCTAATGCTAATTTTGACCTTTTGTCCATCCGTCCTTTTGTCTCTCTACTAAGTTCAATTCGATCTTTTGTTCCTCTAAGCTAAATTTGACCTGTTGTCCCTCTAAGTGCAATTCGACCTTTTGTCCCTCTTAGTTCAATTCGACCTTATGTCCTTCGACCTTTTGACCCTCTAAGTTCAATTCGACCTTTTGTCCCTCTAAGTTCGAAATAATGTCCTTCGACCTTTTGACCCTCTAAGTTCAATTCGACCTTTTGTTCTTCTTCTTCTTCTTCTTCGCATTTCAAGCTTATTGCTTAGCGCATATTAGCTTATTGCGTGGTCTCAAGTTAGTGTTCTAGATGCACTTCCACGGTTATTAATTGAGAGCTTTCGATGCCAATACCAATCCATGAATTTGTATACGCCGTCGAACCCGCCGTCTCCGGCTTAGTAATACCGTGCCTTTACTGACTAGGCTTTTTGTCCCTTTAAGTTCCATTCGATCTTTTGTTCTTTCGACCTTTTGTCCCTCTATGTTCAATTCTACGTTTTGTCCAGTAGTCCTTTTGTCCTTCGATCTTTTATCTTTGGACCTTTTGTCATAGATTCGTTTCTTCGTGGCATAGATTTTGTCGACTGAAACTTGTATTGTGAAGCCCTGATTTAGACATGCAAAAGTTTTCTACAAAGGATTAGGTCCTAATTTCCGTCATACTAAGCATAACCTCTCTTTTTCGAAAGGGTATGAACAAAAAATGGAATGTTATCAAAGATGACATCTAAATTTATTTACCTTTCCTTTAGATTTGATAAAGAGTCACAAATGGTTAAAAATCTTTTACTGCTTTTTGATTACATTTTCGTCAAACGTTTTTTTCATTTCCATCCAAACATATTGAAATGTCATTGATTTTACTTCGGTATACGGATTATTATGAGAAGAATAGATGTAAATAGTCATATTATGCGTTCTTATAGACTTTGATTTGTAGCTTTTGAACTAAACTATCATATCAAACGTATGATGGCTTCGTTCATGCAGAAATCATTGATATAATTGAACGCCTATTTTCATCATATCGAGCAGAGACATCAATCTGCTCGATATGACGAAAATGGGCGCTTGTGCCGAAGTCGTTTTTTTTTTGTTAAGACATGCTATTGTAATTAACTTGAAATTCAAGAGTGAATTTTCAAATGGCCGCATCTACTTTTGTAAACAAATATTCAAACGCAAATTTGTCGAAACTCTTTGCTCGCCTACGCAAACTTACACCACCATAATGTTAAGAGTTTCGATAAATTGACGTTTGAATCCTTGGTTACCAAAGCAGATACGACTATTAGAAAATTCACTCCTGAATTATTCCTACACTCAAAAAAATCCACACGTTTGATCGAAGTGTTTAAACACTTGATTCTTCAAATACCCAATCACATTTATTTTCAGTGTATTTCACCTTGGTTCAACGTGTTATACACGTTAATTTCTAGTGTTTCAAAATTTTGAAATGTTGAAAATATTTCACTATCTATTCGAGTGTACACACTTAGAAAAAATTACCGACTTCGGTAATTCATTTACCGAATTCTCAACAGCTGAACGGTCGGTAATGTGTTCGGTAATCGAGAACATTACCGAAAAATCTGTAAACTGAATCAGCAAAACTAGCTGTCAAATTTACCGAACGATCGGTAAAGTTTACCGAAAAAACAAGCTTGATTTGTAATTGAGTTTACCGGAGAACTGTAATTTTGGAGTCGATATGGAAAAAGAAAATTACCGAAAGATCTGTAATTTTTAAAAAAGTTCACCGACTCAAATTTAATTCGCTTTAATATTGAAGTGATGAAATTGGGTTGTTAGCGGAATGCTTAAATAAAACAGCAAAAAAGAGGGTTATCTTCCATTTAATTCCACTTAATTCATTTTGGTATCCAAAATTCAATGTGCAGTCTTCATTAAGTTTTTGTCGGAAAGATTCGGCGCTACACTGAAAACAAGGAAGCATTAGAAGATCGTCGTTAGCGGGAATGGAACTTGGACCGACATAAAAAAAACAAGCAACAACATCGGCCATCTGTAATCGGTATTTATTTAGATAACGAAAATTAATTATTTACGAAAAATATCTACGATTCACTCATCCTGGTGTTGCATAACAGCCTCTATAATTTCACCTTTTTTATTTTTCACAAGCACGAACGCTTTTAATGTCGATCGAAAATAACAATATGGTGGATTTGACGTTTACCTAGACCGTTACCGAACTCAGTAACGGAACGCTTTGTTTACCGAAACTTCAGTAAAATATTTCGCCGAAGTCAGTGATGAAGCTAATTTACAGACCGGCCGGTAAAAATGTTTACCGTATTCGGTAAATTAAAATAAAATTACCGAAATTCGGTAATTTCATTTACAGTTTTCAGCAATAATGCGAGAAAATACCGAATCATCTGTAATTTTTAGCATTACCGATTTAAGACGGTAATTTTTTTTACCGAACTCAGGGTCTCTGTTTAAGTGTGTATGCAATGAGCAATAACACTACTGTTCAAAACAGATGGATTTAAAGTGTTTAGCTTTTCAATGCGATGAGAATTGCTTGTTCAGAAAGGTAAACATCGAAAACAAGAGTTGTGACTTTATCCTATCATATATGAGAACAACCGTGGCACAGTGGGATTGAACGAAGACTCCGGCAGCAGCACACCCCAACAGTCCATGATCCAATCCCAAATCAGAGCCATTAAAAAGATATGTGAAATCTCTGGCAGTTTTGTTTATATATTTGTCGATTCATTTTTAGTAGAAGTCGATAAAGTAGAATATTGTAGAACATTGAACTATGATGTGCAAAGCTATTGATATCACCATATGAGGCACATAGAATCCGAGTGTGTCACAATTAAAATCCAGTGTTCAGGTATGATTCATAGCATAAGATTCACACATGAAATGGATGTGTTTCACAATAAGCGCAAAATTAAGTGTGAGACACATGATGATGACGTGTAGAATTTTTTGAGTGTACTTATTTTTATGTTTGTCTTCAAACAATTTTCTGTTAGAAAATTGTGTAGTGTAGTGTTGTGTATCTAGTGTAGAAAGCACTTTTACTTAAAGACCATGGAATCTCGCTATTGAAGTACAACACACAAAGTTCACCGGTCCTTATAAAAGTATGCATTACTCAAAGTTTGAAGTCTTTCAGTTTCTTAAACAAACCCTGAACCTCGTAGTCTGCGAAGGGTCCGCAGGTCGCTTTCTACTTGGTCTATCCACCTTGCCCGCTGCGCACCTCTTCTTCTTGTTCCTGTTGTGTAGCTTTCTAGAACTATTTTTACTGGGTAGTCGTGTGGCATTTTTACGACGTGCCCAGCCCACCGTAGTTGCCCAATTTTTGCAATGTGGACGATGGATGGTTCTCCCAGCAGCTGGTGCAATTCGTGGTTCATTCGCCTCCTTCACGTTCCGTCATCCATCTGCACTCCACCGTAGATGGTACGCAACACCTTCCGTTCGAAAACACCAAGGGCGCGTTGGTCCTCCACGAGCATAGTCCAGGTCTCGTGGCCGTAGAGAACCACCGGTCTAATCAGCGTCTTGTAGACAGTCAACTTTGTGCGGCGGCGAATTTTATTCGTCCGGAGCGTCCTCCGGAGTCGACAGTAGGCACGATTCTCTGCCATAATGCGTCTTTGAATTTCCCTGCTGGTATCAGTTTCGGCGGTCACCAGTGAGCCCAAATACACGAACTCGTCGACCACCTCGATTTCGTCACCGTCAATCTGAACTCGGGATGGGAGGCTAACATTGTCTTCCCTAGAACCTCTTCCTTTCATGTATTTTGTCTTTGATGCTGATGGCAAGTCCAATCCGTCTAGCTTCAGCCTTCAGTCTGATGTACGTTTCCGCCATCATCTCAAAGTTCCGTGCCATAATGTCAATGTCAATTCCTTAATATCGTGCCTCTCGTGTCTATCCCAGCTCTTCTCATCACACCTTCTAACGCGATGTTGAACAGCAGACACGAAAGTCCATCACCTTGCCGTAACCCCCTTCGAGATTCAAAGGGACTCGAGAGTGTCCCCGATACTCGAAAAACGCACATCACTCGATCCATCGTCGCCTTGACCAATCGCGTCAGTTTGTCCGGAAATCCGTACTCGTGCATAATCTGCCATAGCTGATCTCGATCGGTTGTGTCGTATGCGGATTTGAAATCGATGAACAAATGATGTGTGGACACGTTGTATTCGCGGCATTTCTGCAGAACCTGCCGAATCGCGAAAATTTGGTCCGTGGTAGCGCGGGCACCCATTAATCCCGCCTGGTATTGCCCCACGAACTCTCTTGCAAATGGTGACAGGCGGCGGCATAGAATTTGGGAGAGTACCTTGTAGGCGGCGCTCAGCAGTGTGTAGTGCAACTTCCAGCTGCTGTGCGTAGTCCTGGGCAACTCCGGCGTCCCGTAGTTGCTCAATGTTAGGTCGCGGCGTTCGACCTTCAAATGTTGCTGTGATGCGAAAAGTGAGAAAGCAAATTACAGCGATCTGCTCACTGAGCAATGTGAGTAACTCGAAGTGCCTCAAAAGCAAATATGAAATTGCTTATGATTAGGAGCTTAGTTAAATTCGAACTTTGACACTCTAAGTTAAATTCAACCTTTTTTCCCTCTTAGTTAAATTCGAACTTTTGTGCATTCGACCTTTTGTCCCTCTAAGTTCAACTCGACCTTTTGCTCATTTCGACGTTTCGTCCGTTCGTCCTTTTGTTCCTCTTAGTTCAGTTTGACCTTTTGTTCCTCTAAGTTCAATTCGATCTTATGTCTCTCTAAATGAATTTCGACCTTTTGTCCCTCTTAGATCAATTCGACATAATGTCCTTCGACCTTTTGACTCTCTAAGTTCAATTTTTGTTCATTAGATCTTTTGCCCCTCTAAGATCAATTTTACCTTTTGTTCATTGGACATTTTGTCTTTCGATTTTGTCGATTGAAACTTGTTAGGAACTAATTTCCGTCATACTACTCAACCTCTCTTTTTCGAACGGGTTTGAACAAAAAATGATTTTTTTTTTATCAAAGATGACATCTATAGTAAATTTATTTACCTTTCCATTTAGATTTGATAATGAGTCACAAATGGTCAAAAATCTAACACTGCTTTTTTTATTCCAATTTCGACATACGTTTTTCAATTCCATCGAAACACATTGAAATGTCATTGATTTTACTTCGGAATGCGGATAAAGGCAGATAAGTGTTTTTGAGAAGATTAGATGTAAATATTCATATTATGCGTTCATAGACTTTGTTCTGTAGTTTTTGAACTAAACTATCGTACCAAACGTATGATGGGTTCGTTCATGTCGAAATCTTTGATATATTTGATGTATCTGCTCGATATGACGAAAATGGGCGCTTGTGCCGAAGTCGTTTTTTTTTTAAATAGATGCTATTGTAATTAACTCGAAATTCAAGAGTGAATTTTCAAATGGCCGCATCTGTTTTTGCAAACAAATATTCAAACGTAAATTTGTCGAAACTCTTTGCTCGCCTACGCAAACTTACACAACCATAATGATGGGGGAAACTTTACCCTATCTGACGGTAGTGTTAGTTTGCGCGGGCAAGTTAAGAGTTTCGATAAATTGACGGTTGAATTTTTGGGTACCAAATCAGAAGCTTCTATTTAAAAATTCACTCCTGAATTATTCCTACTTATTTTTTTGTCTTTAAACAATTTCCTGTTAGAAAATGCGGTGTTTCATAGTACTGTTCTACTAATTGTATCTAGTGTAGAAGGCACTTTTATTTAAAGACCCCGGAACCTCGCTATTGAAGTACAACACACAAAGTTCACCGATCCTTGCATTACTCAAAGTTTGAACTCTTTTAGTTTTTTGAGCAAACTCTGAACCTGTTTGTAAAGTCCTCTGAACT
Organism: Ochlerotatus camptorhynchus; assembly: GCF_037179485.1. Classification (NCBI taxonomy): domain Eukaryota; kingdom Metazoa; phylum Arthropoda; class Insecta; order Diptera; family Culicidae; genus Ochlerotatus; species Ochlerotatus camptorhynchus. Next base: position 6,989,535 of record NW_027040988.1, read on the forward strand.
CTTTCTCAAAGTTTCTTAGGTCTACCATCTAGCATCACTGAGCTTATTCAATCTAATTCCAGATACATCGGTCAAAAACGAACCGGATAGTTACATAAATAACATTTTTTTTTTCTTTATTAAAGAGATTTTTAGCCATAGGCTAGTTCATCTCTTACATAAATAACAAAACACGGAGGCACCCGGAGTTTTATGACCATAATTATAAGAAGCAGAATAAGAGACGAACCTGCTAAGGGTTAAAAGTCTATATAATAAAGCAAAAGAAAGAACACAATAATAAGAAGAAGCGGAATATTTGAACCTTTTGATAAATGTTTTGCCTCAACATAAATTCTGTTCACTTCCCAATGGCATTCGGAATCTTTCGGGGAATGATTTATGTGGTTCTGGGCAGGGGCTTTTGATACATCGGTCAACGATCTCGTGATTAAATTGCAATGTGATTTGATATGTCGTTTGAGCCAACATCTAGGCTCAATGCAGATTATCTTCAATTTTCCGGGGGCACACAGGACATTTTCATGTAATTTGTTTAAATATATATTTTTATTCAATACATTTATCGTCTCTAACTGGACATTGATGATAGCCCCCCCCCCCCCCCTAAGTTGTCCACGTGGTATATGAACGGTCCGCAAGGATTGCGTGCTTATAATAACTATGCTTTTGAAACATTCTCCTAGGATGTATTCACATTTTTGTCTGATTGTTCGACAGTTTTTGTGCTGCAACCGAAAAAAAAACAAAAGTAATCCTAAAATATGATTGCAGCTTTGGATAGTGTGATCGATTTAAAAAAAAAACACATCAAGAGTTTATGATTTGGTGAGCGACTATGTTGTGAGACGTTACAAAGTTTTTCACTTCTCAACTACAGCACTATTCAACAACTATCCACCAAAACGTTTTGAGCTACCCAAATCAGAAACTCTTGGTATTATAGGAAATCTAACGCACTTTCCAAATCTACAATCATATTTAGGGGTTACTTTTCATTTTTTACAGTTACAATACAAAAACTGTAAAAAAATAGGCAAAACCCATTGTAACGTCACGTAGAAGCTCTTACACAAGAAGTGTCATCACAAATTCCATTGCAAATAAATTCCTACATACATATCACCCGCCTGTGGACTGCTAACAGTTCTCAACTATTACCTTTAAATAACGATCACGAAAAGAAAACCAAACAAACAACACTGGCAAATAGTGTACAAATAAATATTTTTTATTAGCCATCTTGTCAATCCTTCTCAAGTCCATTCACCAGCCCAAACGGCTGGCCAGACCCCATCCTTTTTTTTCCTTTTTATCTTTTTTTTCTTGCTTTTTCGACTCCTCCTGGGGTGGAGCTTCCGGCAGCACATTGATCTTGTACGGCACTCGCACGTACTCCGGCATCTGGTAGTTGATCGTCGATGGTATCTTGTTAAACACATACCTCTTGTACGGGACGGGTTTTACCACTTCAACTTGCTTGATCACTTCAACGTGCTTCTCAACCGGAATGTGCCTAATTTTTTCCACATGCTTGATCACCTCATACGGCACTTCCACCTTATCGATGATGACTTTCTCGATGGGAATCTCCTTGATCACTTCCACTGGGCGCTCGACGAACACTTCCTTCGTCACCGGGATATGCTTGATCACCTCGACGGGTTTGTTGATCTGCACGTGTTTCTGCACCTTAACTTCCTCGATATGTTCCTGTGGTATGTGCTTGATTATCGGTTCACCCTTCACCAGGTTCAGTTTCACGAGTGGCACTGGAATTTCTTCAAGCGATGGCATTGGAATATGAAGCGGGTAGCTCTTTTTCTCCTTGCCATGAACGGTGGCCGCCAAGACGCAGAGAAGAATTATTTGCTAAAAGTGTACAATAGATTAGAATGGATGACGAGTGGGGCGTTCCGAACACGGTTCTTACCAACTTCATCATGATGGGTACTTGTTGTATCGTTGAATTGTGATGAGTGAAATAGCTACAGTAATACCATTAGTAGTGTTTATATAGACAAACGATGCCAGTTTGGAACTTGTTTGATGAGAAAGTGAACGATGGAAACACGTTTTCTTTATGCAATCATTCTCGTGCATTGCAGGGCTTATGCTGTTGCTTACGCTGTAAATATGTTGGTGATTCACTGCTTTCTTTCCGAACTTAAAATTGCACTGCTTCATATAAATACCGTGATAGTAGTAGTGGGAAAAAATTAAAGATGATAATCATCCTATTTATCCTTTATTCCTGTCCTGCATTGCCTAAAAACTGTAGTCACCAAGGGACCGTACATAAAATAAGTAGCAGTTCAACTCCCTCCGAGTTGTTTGGAGAATGTGTGCCTAACCGTGTATTAGGTATAGTGAAATTCACTGCGAAAAGGGGTCAAAAATATGGTTCGTCATTTATGGTTGGCCTGAATATAAAATACGACCAAGATTTCGTGCGTTTTCTACGTGCCAGCCCTATATTCGACGCGGTTACTAATAGTGACGCACTTGTCTATTTTTAATCGCTTTTCAATTTTGGCGAGATATTTTTAAAGTCTTTGTTACACTATCATCCCTAGAGCACTGGAACTAATATTTGCAACGTTAAAATTTCAAAAATATTAATCGAAAATGATCGAGTGCGTCAAGTTAGGAACCGCGTCAAATATGCTTCACGATACTCAATTGACATATTTGTTTTTTTTTTCTTCAAATGTTTAATTCTTATGAACTCGAATATTAAATAAATGTTCATGACCTTCGACTTACAACAAAATTAATGATTCCAGAGTTCGAAAGTTTTAGAAAATTAAACTCAATTAAATTTGGCCCTTATTACGTGTGTCACTTCACGGTGAAAACGAAGTGAGGTGACCAGTTGTCACTCACGGTGAAGTGATTCCCATGTAAATCAAATGGGAATCACTTCACCGTGAGTGACATGTCACTTCACCGTGATATTGGTAATAAGGGCCTTTATCCAGCAGTGAGTAGTGTTTCGTACCAATTCAAACAATTCCCTGGAAATTTTCAAAAAATCTCGTTTTCCTATTCCCGAGAATCTGTTTCAATTTCCCGGTAAACATATTTAGAAGGATTTGTGGGTGAAAGTTACAAAAAATTTCCCAGAGGAGCCAAACGAAACTTTTAAAGAGAAAGATTGGATTAACTTCCATAGAAATCTGAAGATTTTCTCAAATTAATCGAAAGAATGTTTCAGAATTTTCCGAGGGTAGCCAGAAGAAATTTCCGGGGAGGCCAGGAATAAATTTAGTGAGAATCAGAAGACTAAGCTACGCCAAAAATACGAATCAAGAAGTCGGGAGAATCTTCTGGAAGAAGGTTCCGATGAAATTACAGTGCTTTCCCGATTTTTTCAGCTCCCGATTTTGTCAGCAGATTTCACTAATTTTTTGAGTTTTTAAACATGAATTCTCAACTCTACGCTACGAATAATTGTTATCCTTACACTTCGCTGTAATGTGAATGTTAGGGGAAGCGGGAGTAAAATGGACATACGGGGTAAAATTAACAATTAAGTGCTTTTTCATTCAAATATCAATCAACTCAACGCACAGGTCTTTCATCCAATGTACCTTTTACATTTTAATTCATTTACATTAATATAATATGCTCGTACTAGGTATTATTAGTTATGAATTGCTGTTTGCTGGAAAAATCATTTTTACCACGGAAAACCTGTTTTTTTTTTGCAATGGGGGGGGGGGGGGGCGGTCAACAAGTTGCTGCATGGTCAGCAACATTTATTCTTAGAAAATAAAAAAATTGAACATAAAAGTTTTGATTGACTTTCAATTTTCAAGAGATTTCGTCATCGCAAATTCTCGAATTCAACGGAGATAAATCCGGAGTGATTTGAGATTTGGGCGTAATTGCTATTGTAAACAAAGACGTCAATTGCCGATTTCTCTTGAATTAAAGCCCAAACCCATGAATAAAATATACCAAATGATAGAGGAATCATTCTTCTACCTCATAGCGTTATTAGTTTTCGAGATTGAGCTTTTAATCGCGAGAAATCTGTGATTGACGTGTTTGTTTACAAATGCAATTACGCCCAAATCTCAAATCACTCCTGAAATAACATCGTCAATTGAAAGGGACAATGCTTCAACCTAATCAGCCCTACCACCTTTTGCTTCGGATTGTCGGAGAGGCAGTTTGGATTCCGGAAAGGGAGATCAACGGTGGATGCAATTCGGACAATGATCGAGAGAGCCGAGGAGGCGTCCAAACTTGCGAAGCGTAGAGGAGATCGATATTGCGCCGTGATAACGATCGACGTCAAGAATGCGTTCAACAGCGCAGCTGAAAAGTCATTGCCAAAGCGCTGCATAGAATGAGGGTCCCTGACTACCTGTGCAGGATTCTGAGGAGTTACTTCCAGAACCTGGTTCTGGTCTACGAGACAGACATGGGACAGAGATCGATTAGGATCACAGCGGGAGTTCCACAAGGCTCGATCCTTGGTCCAACGCCTTTGCCTCGAAGCGTGTTTTGAAAAACCTGGTAGTGATGATCGATGACCGGCTAAACTCCAACAGCCACGTCGAATATGTCTGTGAGAATGCTTCGAAGTCCATCAACACAATAGCTAGAATCATGCTGAACAACTCTATTCCCAGCCATATCAAGAGGCGTCTTCTGGCTAGATACTGAGGTATGGAGGTCCAGCCTGGTTTGCAGCACTGGAAACGAATCAATGTACGTTCCGGATCATGGCCACGCGTGAGTGCGTACAGAACCATCTCATCAGAAGCAGTATGCGATATCGCCGGAATGATCCCTATCGGCATCACCCGGCGGAGGACAGCGAGTGCTACAGTCAGAGAGAAGCCGGTAGAGTACGGAAAGTGCACACTTAGAAAAATGCATGCATATTTAGATGTTCTGTGGCTGAAATATACGAGCGTCAATTTTGACATAAAATTGAGTCATAACAGACGCGAAATTCAGCTCAATCAAACGAACTTTTCGTCAAGTATCTAACGAAAGTCTCGAAGCACTTAATTTTACATGACACGTTTGTTTACGTCTCATCCTTTTGTCAGAGATGGATTCCGTCCCGTGTAAAATTAGTTATTTCTAAGTGTGTGGTGAAAGCGGAGTCTTTAGCAAAGTGGCAATAAGAGAGTGGAACACGATGGATAACGGTAGATGGACACATCGGTTATTACCGATTCTTTCGACCTAGGTGAACAGAAAACACGGAGAAGTTAACCACCACCGGACGCAGTTCCGTCTGGCCACGGCTGCCTCAAGAAATACTTGCATCGGTTCGGACACGCAGCGTCACTCCTCTGTCCGGAGTGTGGCAACGTGGATGAAACGCCGGATCATGTGGTCTGTAGGACTGTCCAAGGTGCGAGACAGTGCGAAGGGAGATGCCTGTCCTTAACGTGGCGAATGTCGTCGATGAAATGTGTGCAGAGGAAGGCACTTGGAATGGAGAGAGGAGCAGCGATCTAGCAAGCAACGCCAGCTAGCACTGAGAGTATGAGAAGTGCATGAGCACAGCCCCCTTGAAGTAGTCGCTTCAGCGTGGTCCCGGGGGGATCCAGGCAGAGGAGAGAGTAAGGAATGGGCTTTAGAGAGAGTAAGGTACTAGGCAACTAGTGGATACCACTCCGTGCCAACTTCAATACAGGTCTGGTTTTTTACCCCCCCCCCCCTCCCTCCCATTTTCTCTGCTACATATTTCATTATCGTCAAAGGAAAATTGATTCAATAATTCTAATTATTTGATGGTTTAGGAGAGTTTATACAAATAATAGCCATATGTATGACAAGGTGTGGTAAAACGCACCCCGGTCTTATATGACCAACAGCGTTTTTTCTCGTACTATTAAAAAACTAATTGATATAAACAATTTCCCAGATGACTCTTCTGCGGCTCTTCTAGTGATTATGGGTGAAACTCCATTAAATTTGTTCTGCAAAACACGTAAATAAGTGCTGTTGGGGTCATATTATCCCATATCACTCCGTACCCTATAAGAATTTCATTATTCTGTAATAATTTTCATCAAAAAAATAATAGGGTTTTTTTTCTTTGAGAAGGAGCTGATAAAATCGGGAAAGCACTGTATATGAAAATTTCTAGGAAATTTGGAAGAAACCTGAGGGATTACAAAGTGACGTAAACGCCACCAATGTTTGAAGATTGAAGTTCTTCAAAAATATCACGCAGGCAGAAACTACGTGTTTGGCCGGAAAAAAAACATTAACCTGGAAATTCAAAATATCCCATATGTACCAAAAAAAAACTGCGGTCCAACAAACTTGCCTCAGTGTCACCCAACCAAAGTAACAATTTTGGTTTTATGAGGGTTCTGTAGATCATGATTTAGACTTGTAGAATGCTTCAAAACCCCGATAAAACTTGCAATGTTACTTGGGAATTGGAGATTTTTTTGGAAATATGAGTTCGTTGGTGTACAAAAACAATTGGAGGGCCAAGAATTGTAATCAGCTGATAAACCGAATCAAAAGTTGCATTCGTAAAACCGATTTAAATGCTGTACAACGCTCATGTTCTCACATCATGACAAAGCTACGTCAAACAGCTGATAATGGATTTTATATCACTTTTTCTTTTCCAAACATTTGTTTTTTCATGAGCCCACATGAAAATTTTCAATTTTTTTGAGTTAACCCGTTATATTTACAAAAAATCTTCAACGAGATTGACGAGATGTCTTCACCGCTACTTTTGAAATTGATGGGCGACGGAAAGAGTTCAATATTTCAGTTTTATGAAACTGAGTATTCCAAGAAGTCAAGGGCAAATAAAAAATGAGAGAATTTTATTTAAAATTTCAGAGAACTTCGTAGAAACTCGAAGAATTTCATAAAAGTTGTAGTTCTTTCAAGGAACTTAATAGATTTTTAAAGAAACATTGTAGAACTTTCAAAAACTTTGTGATCATTATTTGAACTACGTAGAAGTTCTGAAAACTTTCTAGAAGTGCAGCAAGAAGAATTTCAGAGAATTCAGTGTTCACTCGGCTGTCGACAAAAGCAGGCCACTCTCGATGTGTGCCACGCGATCGTCTGTTTTCTCGGCAGCAACCATTGTGCGGTCCTCCTCATTGTTCTTCATCAGCAGTTCTTTTGGTCGATGTGTCGTCGACTTTGGAAAGCAACCGTTTAGTGATGAGTGTGTGAGTGCTGACCACGTTTTGCGTCCGTTGCTGCAATGGAAGCGCTCTGACCCACGTTGGCAATACTGCCACTGGAAGCGGCTCCAGTTCTGATGGACGAGGCTTTTTGGATAGCGGAAGATAAAGTGTTTATTGTGTTGTACCTTTTGACTATAGTTTTAAGATGTATTGTATAGTGGCCAAGAATCCTCGGCTCTGTAAAGTTAATTCGTTTGAGCCTTATCAAATAAATCAATAAACACCAAAAAAAATTCAGAGAATTTTGTAGAACTAACTTCAGCAAGTTTGGATACTGACTGTATTACTGTACTAGATTAGACTAACTTCAGCAAGTTTTATAGAGGTTCCGAGAAATTTGTCGAACTTCATCAAACATTATTGAAAATTCTGGAAACTTGGAGAAACTAAGCGAATTTTATAGAAGGTGAACATCGATGAAGCTCCGGAATTTGTGGTTTGGTATGAAAGAGTTGAAGCTATTCTCATTATTTAGTTATCACTCGTTATGTACCATCCCTAAGCTGAATAACTCCCACTTCATGTCAGAAAAAACAGGTATAATAGTGTGAATTGGTTGCGATATCTCTGTCTCGTTTACGTTACCCTTATGGAATGTGATGAGCAGGAGCCTATTACTGAAGCCAGGCCTGGCAAATGTCATTTTCAATGAATGATCTCACGCGATATTTACAGAGATACTTCTGTCACTATCATCGAATGAGAAAACGATGATAGAGATTTTCTGCACAATCTCATCGATTTTTTGCTGTCATGACGGAACGTGACAGTGTTGTGATCATCGTGATTACTAGCTCATGTATTGCTCAGTTACTTGTACCGAGGAAATCTTAAAAATATATTCACTCTACCGATTACATACGGTTATACCATAGAGGTAACTCTAAGACTAGAAGTTTCCGAAGATACGTGCTCAACTTTTTAGCTTAGCTCTGGTACTCTCTTCGGTCCCAAGCTAATCGATGAACCCCAAGAAACATAGGAAAATGCACGAACCCCTCATTTTATCGGTCAAACTTTCATAGCGAATCAAAACAAACTTAGTGTAGTTCTAGAATTTCGACTGAAATGGGATACGTTAATCGATTTGCTTGGAACCAATACGCTAGTCAAGTAGTGAGCCAATTTAAAACCGTTAGTTTCCACCGATTGGTTATACCATAGAGGTAACTCTAAGACTAAGAAAAGTCCTCAACTTTTTGACTCAGCTTTAGTACTATCTTCGGTCCCAAGCTAACCGATGCACCCCTCGAAACATAGGAAAATCCACGAACCCCTCATTTTATACCCCGTTCACATTACAGACTATATCACGTAATATGGCAGTCTTGCAATGAGCACTCATACATAGGATTTTCAGTGAAAACTAGATGTATGAGTGCTCATTGCAGTGTGATATACGCTGTAATGTGAACGGGGTATTATTTGTCATACTTTTATAGCGAATCAAAACAAACATAGTGTAGTTCTAGAATTTCGACTGGAATGGGGTACGTTAACCGATTTGCTTGGGACCAATAGGCTAGTCAAGTAGTGAGCCAATAATAAATCGTTAGTTTCCACCGGTTGGTTATACCCCGTTCACATTACAGCGTGTATCACGTGATATACGCTGTCTTGCAATGAGCACTCATATATCTAGTTTTCACTGGAAATCCTATGTATGAGTGCTCATTGCAAGACAGCCTATATTACGTGAGGCTGTAATGTGAACGGGGTGTTACTTGCATAAATTCAGCTAAATCAGCTAGAAATGTTGATGCCAAAACCGGATAAGAATTATTCTCATGAGTGTTTGATCATTGGAAAATGACAAGAAAGCTAATGATCGGTCGCTTCGTCTCGTGATAGTTAGAGGACCTATTTTCTCATTGTCACATGACAGCCGTGATATTTACTAGCTCTGACTGAGGCACATTTTTTAAACATATCGAAGCAACCTCTTAATTTTGCCATTGAATCAGAGGCACCAAAACGTCAAATCCTATAGAGATTAGTGACGTTTAACGCACGCACACTAGCGGCGGTGTTGCTCCCGTAAACTGCAGGCAAAGCATTACAGCGTATATCACGTGATATACGCTGTCTTACAATGAGCACTCATACATCTAGTTTTCACTGGAAATCCTATGGGTTAGTGCTCATTGAAAGACAGCCTATATTACGTGATATAGGCTGTAATGTGAACGGTGTAGTATACCACTAGGTGCGCTAGTGTTCACAAAAATCATATGGATCCGAAGTTCCATTTCTGATCGAAAAATTCGAAGCCGTCCTTTTGAGAAAAAAAATGTTTTTGATTTATGGGAATATTTTAAACCATGGACACTTGAAAATTGACAAATGAACTAGCCTTCCGATAAAAATCTCTATAATAAAATCTAAAAAAAACTTGAAAACTGACAAAAATCGTTGAACAAGAACTTTTGGTCAAATATTTGAACTTTTTGTTAGTACGCTTTTTTATGTAATTTCTACACAGAAAACAATATTTGAGACATTCTAAATCGTTGACTATGCAAAAATTACATAAGAAAGCTTGTTAACAAGAAGCTTAAAAATATGAACAAAAGTTGATCTTTTACGACTTTGGCAATTTTCAAGTGTGCATGGTTTTAAAAAATGCTAAAGTTTGCATTTTTCATGAGAATTTCCAGAATTACTTTCCTTTTCCAAAGAACTTCAGACGACTTCGATCAGAGGTGACGTTTTAGTGCTACAAATTATAGAAAAATGTCAAAGTCGCCATTAAAAAAAATACAAGATCCAAAATGGCTGGGATTGAACCTAGGTCTGCTGGGGTGAGAGGTAATCACCCTTACCACTACACCACCAGCGCCACTAAACCCCATAATACATGATTTTGCAAATCGGAAAAAGGTCGAGTCTTATTGTTTTTATTAATTTATCTTATTTGGTCTGGAACTGGTCAGCTGTAGAATAGGGTAGGGAGGGGCGCAAAACTGAGAGTTCGCCACCTAAACAAAAATCCTGGGTACAGTTTTGAACTATCCTCAAAACGCATTTGGCATTATCATCATGCTTCATAGTGCCAGAATATGAAAATTTTGTTCAAGTCCAAGAACCATGATTTATCCTGATGAATGTGGGTGTCTTAGTGGAATACCTGTTTAAAGAAAGAGAAAAAAACGATTAGTAATGCTAATGCCACTGAAGACCAAGACACTGAAGAAGTCTGCGTATTGTAGATGAAATACGCGTATCTGTGAAGGATAAGCAAGTAAGGTAGTGGAATTAAATGGAAATTACTAATCCTTCTCTCTTTCTTTATATTAGCCATGATGATTTCTTTAAATCTGCAATTTTTAAACTACGCAATATTTAAAGTTAAAAACTCACAATGTTCAAGAATGCGAAAAACTGGGCTAGGCTCAATCTTAAAAAATGTTGTCTTGCAATCTTCGACCAACATTTCAGTCTGAGTATTCAAAGTAAGTCTCATTGTTTTCTAAAAAAATTGCCAAGCTCAATCTATCAATTCGGCCTAGTGTCCTTCCAATAATTTACTTTTAACTTGGATACATTTTAAAATTCTGAGATTTTTAAGAATATTTCTAAAATTCTCTAAATAATTGAGCATTGTTTGATAATTTGTTGCCATTTGTTTTTCGGCTAGCTACCGGGCAGAGGGTTTCGTGATACAAAAACGAAGAACTTTCACTTTTTTTTAAATGCATTTATTCGTCACTTTCTGTATTAAGTGCGTGTTGTTCTGTGTTCATAATTTCGTGTAATATGTGTCGTGTAGCCTAATCGCGTTGTTCACTGTACCGGTACATACCGCTGCTGCCGTTGATGGTGAATCGACATGGCCAACACAGTGACTCCTGTCCTACTGTGCGGCCGGAACTCTCGCCAGATTGGCGAAGTGAGCGGATGACGAGCCAGCGGGCGTTGTTGGACGGTGGGATGGCAGGCGTCGTCCTTCGTTGGCACGATCGGCCGACCGTGGCAAGGCCACCTTGGTCAAGCCGACAAGGTAAAATTCCTTTGGGATTATGGCCTACGTTTGGCCAGATAATAGTGTTTGGTCTTTGACAATTAGGCTCGGAAACTGTTTCCAATTTCACGAGCCGGCCGTGTGCTGACGGATGGCCTTTTTAAGATCCAACATAAAGGAGGTCCTGAACGTTAAATTTCCCTAGCGTACACTAGCTGCTGCTAGGGGGGTCCTGGTTCTCGTTCAAAAACACTATCCACTGCACTTAGCTAATTAAAATGCGTCTTAGCACATGGACACCTGATGTTAAAAGAGGCCGATTTTGGACAATGGCCATTCTTTCTTCCAATTTTTCTTCATCCCGTCATCCTAGTTTTGTATGGTTGTTTGTAGTTCTATCGTGGACATAACGTAACGGCACAACTTTTTCACAGCGGTACAGAACCCTATCACTTCTGAGGTATACTGCTGTTCTTGCACAAGAAACGTGAAGGTTCTGAATATCTATATATAGGGTTAAATACCCCATTTCCGGCCTATTAAGCACAACCCGCACTTAATATTGTTTAATCTAGCGCAGTTTAGCACCAAACGGAATGTTATAATTACTGATGGCTTCCAAATTTATTTACCTTTCCGTATGTACCGTAAAATTTGATAAAGAGAAACCAATCGTTGAGATATTGTCAAAAGTCTAACACTGCTTCTTGACGCCAAACTCGGCATACGGATTCTAAACTTGGCCTAACGCATTGAAACGCCTTTGAAACGCCAATGAATTCACTTCGGCCTATCGGATGAAGATAAAAATTGATTCGGTCGGAGAGCTTCTTTTGTTTTTGGGAATAATGGGTGCAAACCTTCATGTCATGCGTTCTCATTGACTTCGTTCCGGAGCTTATTAACTAAAGTATCGTACCAAACGCATAATTGACTTGTTAACTCTGAAATCATGGATTTATTTGAAGTTTTCTGTTCGATAGGCCCAAAATGGGCAATTAGGCCGAAGTAGTTCTCTACCCTATATAAGCATGAATTTCTGTCTGTCTGTCTGTCTGACCCTTTATAGACTCGGAAACTACTGAACCGACCGGCGTAAAAATTTGTATGCAGGGGTTTTTGGGGCAAGGAAAGGTTATGATGGTTTGAGACCCCTCCTTCCTCTGTAAAGGGGGGCTCCCAAACAAATGAAACAGAAATTTCTGCATAACTCGAGAACTAATCAAGCAAATGGAACCAAATTTGGCATGTGGGTCATAGGGGGTAGCCCCTTAGATAAGAAGGGGGGGGGCTACGTACAATATAGCATGCTTTTTTTATTGGCGCTTAAACTCAAGTTAATATTGAATCCCGAGCAAGGCCGGGCACACTCAGCTAGTATAACATAAATGACAAAAACCCTAGCAAAAACCTATGAACTTGTGACCAAACGGTTACAACTTGACAATTTATGACAGTCATATTTCACGACCTACTTGATCGAAAAGTTTGGTCTTCAACAAGGACTTTCATATGCAATCACTCGACAAGCCTCGTTGGATAAACGTACGACTCATACTTAAAAAAATCTTCCGATCTGATTTTGCAATATTGTTTTTTTTAAGCAGGCAAAGAAATATTTGAAGCTTTTAGCCCCACACTTTGTAAGAGTAAGAAAACCTATCATAGATAGGTTCATTATTTTTATGAACATTTGTTTCTTCTTCATGATTGAAATCATTTCATGTCATAACATTCCAAAAACCAGCAGGAAATGCTTTCTGTTGTTTTTGTTTTGCAATCTCACATTTGAAAAAAGATTCCTGTACAATTCTAAGAATTCGAATTATCTAAATTTTCTCCATATAATCGCTTATCATCAGCATCTAATTTTTAGAGATTGCATCAGAATGTTATGAATGCAGTTCGGAAAACTTTTTGCATTACGTAAAATCACGCAATCGTAAAAAAAAATAGACAAAGTTTGCACAACGAAATGCCATCGATATACTTTTCGCATTGTGACACTTGCCCTACCGCACCACATAAGTATTGAGTAATCACACCAAAATTCGATTACGGAATTAGGTACAGGCATTCTTCAAATGCCTCTTACGTGAGGAAAACCAGTCAACCCAAAATTGCTGACCGTTCAGGCTGACCCATCTTCGGGAATCAACCAGTTTTGCAGTAGCCCATACCGTCGCTGGTATAAAAGCTACCTTCCCGGCGTATCAGGTATTAGTCCAACCGTAACATTTCCGCGTAACACAGTGGAACGCAAAAGCACGAAAATGAGAGTTGTAAGTACTGCGAGCATCCGACAAATTAAACATTCCACTAATGCATCATTTCCGATATCAGATTGCACTGATATGCCTTTTTTTCTTAGCCTGCGAGGCCAACTTCGTACCAGTCTCTATGCCTATCCCCATCCCGATTCCCTCGCCTGAAATTCGCAACGTGGAAAAGAAAATCCAATCGGTGAAGGAAGTCAAAGTTCCGGTGGTAAAGCAAGTGCCCGTCGAGGAAGTAGTGCAGCATGTGAACGAGGTTCCGGTCATCAAAGAGGTTCCGGTGATAAACGAGGTCAAAGTGTTCCGTGACGTGGAGGTGATCCGAGAAGTACCGGTGGAGAGGGAGGTACATAAGCGAGTGGAGGTTCCCGTTGAAGTCATCAGGGAAGTTGAGGTGATCAAGGAGGTGCCGATTGTCAAGGAGATCCCCCACGTTAAGGTGGTAAAGGTCTTGAGGGAAGTTCCGGTGGAGGAAATTGTCGAAAAGGATGTGTACGAGCCGGAAACTAATGCTGTGCGAATCCCCATCCGTGTGCCGGTCATTCAGGAGGAAGTGCAAGAAGTCACCGAACCAGGCAAACTTAAAAAGTTTTGGAGTAAACTCGGATAAACGAACAATAAATATTTATTAAAATCTGGCTTAGCGTCATTTTTATTAAAAAAAAAAAAAAAAAAAAAAAACAAAATATGGATATCTGCCGGGTATGGTGTTCCTTTACAGCAGAAATGTTCAATAATGGCGTAAGGACTTGGGGCGAAAAATCGTAAAATCCAGTTTACTAATCAATGCATTTTTCTTAAAATTATCAACATAAATAGGTATCCTAACTTTACTGTTATTCTATCAGTAAAATTTTGCGTTTAAGTGCTTTAAGGATTACGGTATATTGATAATTTCCAAATTAGTATGTTGTTTTTATTTAACTCTTAAAAACAGTGATGCCACACATACAGATTTAACTGTAATCATAGTGATTTTCCTAAATATTTTGATACAGATACCGTAAAACACCGGATACCGGACGGCTCGTTAATTCGGACGTATCATTCGTCATTTAATATTTACGTCTACTCTTGCAACATAATAAACATGTGTGTAGATTCAAAACGAAACTAAAAGACCATGATAAAATTTACGTGAGCATAGTAGCACATAACATATGTGGAACTCAATAATCAAAAATCGTCCCCATTTCAGTGATTTCAAGGGGTATAGAAATACATCGATCTGTCAAATTAATTATACCAGCTGTAAAATGAGGTATAGTCAATTCTATTAAAATAATTATAACGTGGTTTACAATTCTCTGTCTTCTTAGAACTTTTGAGCTTATGTCTTGGTTTTTCCTTAACTATTTACGTCCTTCATTTATAACTATAAAACTAGTTCCTCACCTTGGGTCACACAGCAAACAAATATATTAACGTTTGCAATCAAGAAAGTATAAATTTTTCGCCGATTTTGAATGTAATGACCTGCCACCCAACGATTAATCCTGAAATGTCATTGTAAACCAAACCGTATTGTTTTCCTGTAGTTATGGCAAAAAAGTGGGGAAACTCCACGCCAATACTTTTTCTAATCTTAAATCTTTTTGTATTCTTAGAAGAAAAATGTTATGCACCATTTTTTTTTTCGTTTAACTTTTTTTTAATGTTTGGAGCCAATTGCATCAACGTTTGATTTTATTTTGGATTCGTAGGAGGAAAAATACGACCCAGTAAATTAGGAGTTAACTGTACACATTTTGAAGTCCAAAGAGAATCAGCATCATTTTGCAACAAGTGTCCCGGTTTATGCGGAAATTATGCAGTGTTGTGAGCTGACTATCGTTCCATTCTCAAGAATTTCGCTAGCAGAACGATAAATCAAATCGAGTGCTTATCGATACCTGTAATAACCAAGGTTTCAATCCTGCATATGCTTCTCAGCTGCGGCCAATTGAAAATGTTTTGAGCAAAAGATCTACTCCAATTATTTTGCACTGTAAACGTGGAAAGATTGATCGAAAAGGCAAAGGAAGGGAACGGCTATATTTGCTAGCAACAACAAGCACTATTTACAAACGAAAGTAATCGTTTGATTCTATTTTACATAGGATAAGTGTACCAGTATTGGCACTAGTGGTCCAGTTTCTGGCCCTAGGGCCATATTTGAAATAAATTTTAATGGCTTTATTTGCGTAGATTTCTGCCAAAACATATGTTCTTACCTTGTATCGAAACAAATTTAGAAAGAATGTTAAAATGTGAAATTTATGATACGGTCAATTCTACGACCACTAGGGCCTAAAACTGGTACACATACCTAGTTATGTTTCTAGATTTCTTACACGGCGAATGAGAACGATCCAAATTTGAGTTTAGTTCACTCATAATCGCCAAATCTGCAGGAACTCAGCGATGAGTAAATTTGCCTCATGTTTTCCCAGGTTTTTCCAGGATTTTCCAGGGAAAAATTCCTGAATTTGAGAAAAGTAAAGATTGGATTCACTCAGTCTATTGGTACTTCTCCGAGACTGAATAAAATTTTCGTCAATTTCCTCATTTTCCGGCAGATTTTTTAGGTTTTCCACAGGAAACCATGAGACAAATTTTACTCATCGCTGAGTTCCTGCACTTTTGGCGATTATGAGTGAACTAAACTCAAATTTGGGTTGTTCTCATTCGCCGTGTAGAAAAATTTCAACTTTTTTATAAATGTCAACAGAATATTTCATCACACTCATAAATTGACTTACTAATAGCACAGTGAACAATATTATTCATATAAAATGTTTAATTACACATATTCAACGCAAACATACAATCTTCGAATTGTTTGCATTCAATTACATTCAACTATCGCAATTTACGCAAGGATCGAATGGAATTCAATCAGGTCAAAGAGACTAAGAAATATTGCATCTGTAAATATGCAATATTACTGGTTAATAACGCTCTTGATTGGCTTCTGACCGGCATGAAAATGCTAGTTAAAAAAAAAAACCTTTGATAAGCCGCCTGTAGAGCTGGTCGAAAAAAGAAAGGCCGCATTATCCGATGTCAATCATACAAGGTCTGTAACAGCAGGCAGCATGCTGTTGTAAATTGCCAGGGTAATGCGCGATGTCAATCATACAAGGTCTGGCCCAACTGACTTATTGGTATTACACAGTTGAATGTGGAAGGTGGTGTTCGTATTTCACTAAGAGTTTATCTTTTTACACGAAACAGCTGTTGCCTGTGATGTCACATCTGCTGTTCGCCGCCTGTAGCTTGTCGCATGCGAACAGCAGATGTGACATCACAGGCAACAGCTGTTTCGTGTAAAAAGATAAACTCTTAGTGAAATACGAACACCACCTTCCACATTCAACTGTGTAATACCAATAAGTCAGTTGGGCCAGACCTTGTATGATTGACATCGCGCATTACCCTGGCAATTTACAATTCGCCTTCACTCTTTATCTCTTTATACCCTGGACAGACTATGGCTTATATCATGTAATATAAGCTGTCTTGCAATGAGCACTCATACATCTAGTTTTCACTGGAAATCCTATGTATGAGTGCTCATTGCAAGACAGCCTATATTACATGATATAAGCCATAGTCTGTCCAGGGTATTACTCTTATGGTAAAATCCCATTCGCAATCGTCAGTCTGTGCGTGAAACCTGGTGGACATTTCCTTACCTTTTTACTCCTATTAAAATCGCATAAAATACTATCAAGCTTTGTGTGAAGAGATGGTGGCTCGCTGGTTCTATGGTGGAGTGAAGAGATTAGACAAAGTCCGCTAGATTTCATGCACATATTTTCAGATGAATATGGAATTTTACCAAGGAGTAAAGAGTTACAGGGTCGTCGTCAACGTCAATGCTTACTGAGCATGCAAGCATATAATATCTGCTTTTCTTTCATAAGAGCTAATGTCGCAAACGTAAAATTTTACTCCGAATTTCCCGAGAATGAAAAACCACTCAAGTCAACTAAACGTAAACTGTGTATAGGGAGACTCTTCCTATCCGATGGAATTGGTGGCTTACATGGAATGACTTTGAACTACAAGAAATATACGAAAGAAGCCATTGTTTACGTTCTCGACCTAGGTCCTTATGAACGCACAGTGTCGATATCACGACAATTTTGTTTTGACAGATCGATGGCCAACTATACCAGTTATACCACTGAGGCAACACAAAAAGGGGTCAACTTTTAGAAAGTTATTTTGCATGCAGTTCCACATATGTTATGTGATAGCAGGCAAAGCTGATCAACTTTTAAAAGTGTCTGGATTTGTGGACTAAGTGTCTGGATTTCTAGCCTGTACGGTATCTGTATTTAAAGATTACAGATATTTAGGAAGGGGTTTCCCTTAGCTCAGTCGGTAGACGAAGACGAAGCTGTAAAGCAAGACAATGCTGGATGCGGCTGGGTTCGATTCCCCGGCCCGATCTTCACATTTTTCGGGTTCAACGGTTTTCCTTGATTCTATAGCACTTCCCGAAAAAATCATTTGCCGGAATGACCAATTTCCCGAAAAACACTCTGGATATTTCAAAATACTCTTGCCCTGTGAATTTATGTTACTTTGATTTCCAACACCCCCTCTCAGTTATTTCCTTCCAGTCCAATCATCATTCAGTAAGCAGTAAAAATAGGAGCGAAAAGAGACTTCGTGAAGATGTCTACTTGTTGTTTCCGCTTAGGAACGTAGATCAATTTGATGTTACCTTCTGCAACTGCATCACGGATGAAGTGGAACTTCACGTCGATGTGCTTGGCTCGCTTCGTCGCCTCTCGTTCGGCCATTGCAATAGCTCCTTGGTTGTCTTCGAATAGTGGTACCGGGAACAGGAACTCTGCATATTGAAGGTCTGTCATCAAGCCAGTCATCCAAATCGTTTCGCTTATACAGGAACTCGTGGCAATGTACTCGGCGTCAATTGAAGACATCTGATTGATTTCTTGACGACCATGCAACAATGTTTCTATACACCTTCAACAAAAATCCAGACACGCACTTGCGGTCAGTTTCGTCACTGGCAAAATCCGCATCCACGTAGGTAGTAACTACTGGTTCCTGTGGCCAGTAGACCAATTTCAAATCTTTCGTCTCGTTTTGGCGTGCTTCCAATGTTGATCACCGGCTGCATCCTAGAACCTTGCCAAGTATCCAACGACAAAACATAGGTCGGGTTGTGTACCCATCATGATGTCCATCAAGCTTCCTATGAGTTTACGGTAGGGATATTCACAACACCCAGTCTCTCGACTCAACTGCAGTCTTGGTTCAGCTGGCGTCTTAACGGGATTACAATGTTCTATACCAAAACGAATCAATCACTCTCTCTATCTGGCTAGTCGGGGGCAGCTTTGTTAGTCCATGATTCAAATCCGTCTCGATTTTGATCCCGAGGAAATGGTGTAACTCCTTCATGTCGATCATTTTAAATTTCTGCATCAGCTTGGTTTTAACGTTATTTATGATAGTTTCAATATCGGTACCGGTGGTGTAGTGGTAAGCGTGATTACCTCTCACCCCAGCAGGCCTGGGTTCAATCCCAGTTGGCGCCGCCGGGATGTTCTGAGGCATAACATCTCTGATCACGCCTTCCTTCAGAAGGAAAGTAAAGCCGTTAGTCCCCGATTCATAAGTTGATGGGTCGAAAGGTAGGGTCCAGGTGTGGGAGCTGGCTCCCTGACGTCGGTAGCATTGGTGCTCAGCACGGAAAACAAATCAAGGAAAGAAAAAAATGATGGTTTCAACCCTAGTAGCGATGAGTAGATCGTCCACATACACTACAATGTGGATTGCCTTTCTCCAAGGACTCAAACGTATAGGCAGTAGTCATGCTTGGACCACACGAAACCCATGCTTATAAGGAATTCCTTGAAATGGCAGTTCCAGCACCTCGATGACTGTTTCAGGCTATAGAGTAACCGCTGCAGCAAACATACCTCACCATGATGGAAGTTTGTCCCCTCTGGACACTGCATGTATGCCTTTTCGTTAAGCTTCCCATTCAAAAATGCTTTCTTGACGTCTAGCTGATGAATCTTCATATTTTACGTCGTTACCAATGCCAATAGAGTCCTGATGGTAGCTACAGGTGCAAACGTCTCCGCATGGTACGGGCTTCACCTCGTCAGGACAAGAAAAGGCAATCCGGGTATTTTTTTGTGTTCTCGTCCCTTCGCGTAATCCGGTAGACGGCAGTTGGGACCAGCTTGTACTGGTCCTTGATTTGATCCGAGATGAACTTTGGGTCGTAGCTCGGTAGACCTCGGATGACCACATTGAAGGGCTTCTCACTGGGAATATCGTGGGTGAAGAATTTCGCCTTGGAATCCTTCAGGTGGTTTACGGCGAGGTTGTATTCCGCTCTCACCTTGGTGCCGATTCCACTGAGTTTGTACTCAGCTTTGACGCCCATCGACGCGAAGCTAGCGATGAGCGTGTTGAGGGATGTATTTTTTACCACCAACGGTGGTAGCTTCACTTTTGTAGAACTCTGTCTGGAATTTTCGCCTTCACTGGCGACACCGAATTCACCGATGTCACTGACGTTCGTCGCGGTAACATCATCGCGACTCGCACCATCTAACTGAAGGTTTCTCCTCCTCCTCTTACTTCGCTTGTTGGTTGCCGCTGGCTGGGCGTTTGTTGCCATCGGTAGGTAGAGTGGCGAACCTATTTGAAATAGGCACACCACTCGAGCTTCCTTCACCGGAATCTTCAATCCGTTGCTTGCGCCTTGAGCGATTTCGTCCCATCGTCGGACCCATTCTCACACACACGAGATGACCGGACAACTTCCGACGCGAAAACTTGGTAAACGTTTAAAAGAAAACTGTTCGTTTCTTTTACTAATGGTCATTACTCGAGTCTCAGATGGAACCATGAATATGTGCATCCAGTGTTTTTATCATTTACCATCACACGCAAGGAGTATCCCTTCAACCCAGTGTAGATGGATTCCGTTTGTTTTGAAAATCTTCGCTGTTACGTACGAGCGAAATGAACAAATGAGTTCATTATACATCAACGAGTACACGTTTGGTGATATAGGGTGCTGCATCGTCGGGTTAACCTCACTTACTTTGACATCTGGCAGTGATTTGTTTACATGGACTTAGAAAAAAAAATCAAAAAAATTATGAAATTTATTTTTTATTTTTTGGAGAGAAATATTTTTCGAATAGTCGGATATCATATCTTTTAATTATTTTTATCTAAAACCTCAAATCCACTTGAATCGACTAACAAGCAATGGTAAACAAACCACCACTGGATGTCAAACTGATGAATGCGGGTTCATCGCATTCATTCGTGACGTCAGCGTGCAGCATCCTATTCTCCAGTGCTTGATTGGCAAATCAAAGTTGGTACTCGTGGAGAATAGAAGAACTATGAAAGTGATGATGGTTTCAAAATTTTCCACGGGGAGGTATACAAATGCAATCTTAAAATGCTTTTATTTTGCAAATGGAGCATATTATTTAATTCTGGTTGCTGCTAAAGTTGTTGAAAAGCCGAGGGGGGCGACTCTATCTACGATGCAGGAAAGATTGTGTTTTGCTGTGGCTAGCTGCATGCACGCTGAGTAGATAGAAAGAAGATTGATGACGATTTTGAAGATTTCCTGCAAAAATACTATGCGCGATGCAAGTAGATGCGAGACATGAAAGAAGATTTTTCGAAGATTGATTCGCTAGTGTAAGATTTGTTGAGCATCTAGAAATGAGATTTAGATGTGTCGCCCTCCTCGAGAAAAGCTGAAATCTATGTCTACACCACCCCCCGAGCATCTAGACAGAAAACCTTAGTTTCACGTACCCACTTGCAAATTGTAGATGTCTCCACCGTACGTAAACAATGGGGTCAGCCAAAGTTGGTGGCACAACTTTTTTCACATCAGAAAACATGTTTTTGTTTCACTTCATGTGGACTTCGAAAGCAAACCAAGAATAAATTTTGAGTGAGACGTATTACTTTATTAATCCACCAGTGGTGTGATCTGGCACTTCTTATTTCTGTAAATTCTGATATTCTTTTTAAAAATTACCCCGAAAGCACCACCCTAATAAAAATGTTCCATACACGAACCATAACCCAAATGGTTTAACCATATGACACATAGTTCGGAACCTGCACAGGTTTTTAAGCACTTTTTATGGCTATTTCCTATGTGGGCACTGGGCAGTAACCCGATTAAAGGGTTTCGTTTATTTCGGTTATGTGGTTGCCGACAAACATCACTTAGTTCCCGGATTTTAGGGTCTTGTTCCGTCCACATGTCCGGAACCAGTTAATCGATTGAAAATCTATTAATTAACATTCTATAGAATCATGGTAGCTTTCATTTGGTTGTTGTTGCGTTCAATTCGGTAGAGTGGTTGCCGAGAAATACATATAAGAAAATTGTCTTACGCGCTCTCTCACACACATAAATAGACAGATATTTTCCGATCCCGTCATGCTGAGTCGATTGGAAGACTATTAGAAAAAATATCAATGTTATTATAAAAAGTTAAAAAAAAAACAAAAAACTTAAAACCGGAAAAAAAAAGTTGATAAAAAAATAAGACCAATTGTAAATTTACTCCACCATTATTCGATTTGACAGAACCAGAGTACCAGAATTTTCGGGGTACATTAGCATTACACTGGAGCTGTCTAGATGCTCGGGGGGTGGTCTACACCTAAAATTCTGAAAAGAAATTATGTTTCTATATTATATGTGTTACATCGACAGATCCATCGCAGTAGAAGGCTGGAACGAAATCGCTCAATGCTACGTAGAGATCTGTGGCTTGACTCGCAGTGGAATCCGCCATTTTGCAAAAGTGTAGTGAACAGGAATCACGTTGATTATATTGCGTATATTATTTGGCTTTTATTATTATTTACGTTTGGAAATAAGGAGAAACTAAAATGTAAGATCGATGTTACAACACAGAACTCATGTAACTAAATTTTGTATTTTCTTAAATATAGCTTTGAAGCAACTCCAACCAAAACTATGCGAGTTTGACTAAAAGCACTCCAGAATTTCCAACAATCTTCAAAGATTTTAAATAAGGACCAGTGGATAATACACGGAAATGCCATCACGAAGGAAGCTGGCAATGGAGACATCGGTTGCACAGGGGTATAGCTGTGCCGGATGCGACAGACCGGACAGTATGGAAGACATGGTTGCATGTGATCGTTGTGAAAAATGGTTTCATTATTCATGTGCATCAGTCAACGTTGCTACGGTGCAAACCGATGACTTTTTTTGCGATGATTGTAAATCAACCGTGGCCACTCGGAATAGTCAGCGAGGTAGCCATACGGGACCTGTTAGCAGCGTAAAGAGTACGGCTTCGTCCACACGGTCTGAAAAGCTTCTTCTAAAGCTTCATCAACTGGAAGAAGCACAAGCATTACGGCTGAAACATGAACAGCAACAACGTTCATTTCGTGAAGCTCGTTTGAAATTATTGAAGGAGGAGGAACAAGAGCAGCTGCTAAGCATCCAGGAAGAAACGGAGTATCTTGCGCAGAAACACCAGCTTGAGCTTGCGCAAATTGATGAGCAAGAGACAGATGGGAGGAGCGGAAGAAGCAGGAGCTATGTTAGTGTACGGAGTAACCGTAGCAGAGTCGAGGAATGGGTAGTAGAACAAAGTCAGGCTAGCAGTGAAAGGACTGATTTGGAGCATCAGGTAGCTGCAAAGTCTGGAGGATTTGTTGAACAGATGCCTTCCTTGGATTCTGCTCACCCGGTCAATCAACAAAGTACTGCGATCTTGGAATCACGTTATCAGCAAGCCAGTAAACAGGTGCAAAGTCGAGAGCAGCAGCAGTTGCAT
Source organism: Ochlerotatus camptorhynchus (assembly GCF_037179485.1). Lineage (NCBI taxonomy): Eukaryota > Metazoa > Arthropoda > Insecta > Diptera > Culicidae > Ochlerotatus > Ochlerotatus camptorhynchus. The sequence goes on from NW_027040988.1 coordinate 7,012,816, forward strand.
CTGGGAATTCATTCGTCGAAAAATGTGCCTCAAGTATCCATAGGATTAGACAAATCAACAGTGAGTACCGTTAGTGGTAGTACGAGGTACTCGTCTTTGCCTCCTGCAGGCGATCAACTAGTGCAACAGCGTTTCCACTCGAATATTGATCGTATGCCGAAACTGAGCCTAGCAGATCGAAATAAGGTATCAAGGAACCAGGCAGCCACCTATGTGCAGCTACGGCAGAATGTACCTCGAACAACAATTGGCGCGGATCATCAACCAACGGTGAGTACCGTTAGTGGTAGTACGATGTACTTATCTTTGCCTCCTGCAGGCGAACAGCTAGTGCAACAGCATTTCCATTCGAATCTTGATCGAATGTCGAAATTGAGCCTAGCAGATAGGGATCTGGAACACACACAAGTAGAGCCTCTTACCACTACACGAGCAGTCGGAAGAAACCACTATTTAGCAGGTCCTACCGTTACTAATCCGATGCCATTGGAGCGCATAGACCAGCAGCGAGTTGAGTTGACCCGGGATAAAATTGCTGCTCGCCAAGTTATGCCCAGGGAGTTGCCTGCATTTGATGGCAATCCAGAAGAGTGGCCAATGTTTCTGAGCTGTTACAAGATGACTACCGAAGCATGTGGATATTCTGACGTGGAAAATCTTATGCGATTGCAACGAAGTCTTAAGGGCATCGCTATGGAAGCAGTACGTAGTCGGTTACTGATACCATCGGCGGTACCATCCGTATTGAACACCCTTCAGATGCTGTTTGGCAAACCGGAACTTGTGGTAAATACGCTGTTGAAGAAGGTACGAGAAGTACCAGCACCGAAACCAGAACGCTTGGATATGCTTATTACGTTCGGAATGGCAGTACAAAATCTGTGTGATCATTTGGAAGCAGCGGAGATGTCGTCGCATCTGTGCAATCCAGTGTTATTACAGGAGTTGATTGAAAAATTGCCAGCTGGGTACAGAATGGATTGGGCCCGGTATAGGAAACAGTATTCAACAGTGAATCTTCGGATGTTCGGTGATTTTATGGAAATCCTCGTCCTGGAGGCAAATTCGGTGACGCTGCAAGTATTTTCGGAAGTGAAGGGAACGAGAGTAGATAACCTGAAACAAAAAGGTAAAGCATACGTCAACGTACATGAAGCCAGGAATGATTCATCAAATCAGTCACACATCGAGTCTGTTAATTTCTGCACTGGGTGCAAAAACGAGGAACACGGTGTAGCAACTTGTGAAAAATTCCAGAAGTTGTCAGTACAGGATCGCTGGAGAATGGTATACAAGCTGAAACTTTGTAGGCAGTGTTTGGGACGTCATGGCAAAATTGAAGGAAAATGGACTTGTCCCAGCGGAGAGGACTGTGGTGTTGATGGTTGTTCAAGAACACATAATAAGCTGCTGCATTCTAAGCCATTTTCAAGACCGTCGGAGCACGAAACAACTGCGGTAGTTAATCATCACCGGATGTTACATGCAGCGTTATTCCGGATTATACCAATCACACTGCATGGAAAAAGTTCAGTCGTGCACACCTATGCCATGTTGGATGATGGATCGTCGGTTACCTTATTGGAAGAGAATCTCGTCAAACTGTTGGGTATAGAAGGTGAAGCTGACCCATTGTGTTTAGTCTGGACAGCAAATAGGACCAGGACTGAGCCCAACTCTAGAAGGATGAATCTGGAAGTGTCTGGATATGACGCCAAAGATAAGTACCCTCTCATCAACGCCAGAACAGTCTCGGAATTGGTACTTCCTAAGCAGACAATGCAGACCGGAAGCCTGGTTGAGGCGTTCCCACACCTGGATGGAATTCCGATTAAAGGTTACAAGGATGCTATTCCACAAGTTTTAATTGGATTTGACAACGCGCATCTTCTGGTTCCGATGAGATCTAGAGAAGGTCATATTGGTGAACCGATAGCAGTAAAAACCCGTTTGGGATGGTCCGTATTTGGGGGTTCTTCGAGCAAGCAGAATCTGGTGAGCTATCATGGGGTGAGGTTGTGCGACTGCTGTTCTGACGAGCATCTACAAGAGCTAGTGAAATCGTATTTTGCAGTAGATGCCATAGGCGTAGAAAGTATTCGCCCTGAATCGGATGATGAGAAGCGTGCACGGAAGATTCTACAAGACACGACGATTCGAAAAACAAACCGCTTTGAAACTGGACTTCTTTGGCGCTATGACGTGTTCGAGTTTCCGGCTAGCTACGACATGGCAATCCGCCGACTGCAGTGTCTGGAACGAAGATTGAAAAAGGATGAAAATCTCTATGAAAACGTCAGAAAACAGGTCGAAGGATATCAGCTGAAAGGATATGCTCATAAGGCAGCGGTTGCAGAGTTGAAGGAAATGGATCCAAAACGAACTTGGTTTTTGCCTCTTGGAGTCGTCGTAAGTCCAAAGAAGCAAGGCAAGGTCAGACTAATTTGGGATGCGTCGGCCACTGTTAATGGTGTCAGTTTGAATTCAATGCTGTTGAAGGGACCGGACTTCTTGACTCCCTTGCCAGCTGTAGTAGGCCGCTTCCGTCAAAGGCGTATAGCTGTGGTAGGTGATATTCAGGAAATGTATCACCAATTCCTCATAAGACACCAGGACAAGTCAGCACAGTGTTTTGTATTCCGAAATTCATTGGACGAGGAGCCCGACACGTACATCATGGATGTCGCAACCTTCGGTTCATGTTGTTCACCAAGTTCAGCACAGTACATCAAAAACAAAAATGCTGAGGACCACGCCGAGAAGTTTCCGAGAGCGGCTGAAGCAATAATTAAAAGCCATTATGTCGACGATCTTCTTGATAGTTGCGATACCGTCGATGAGGCTGTGCAATTGATGCTGCAAGTGAAGGAGATTCATGCTGCTGGAGGTTTTCACATTAGAAACTGGATGTCGAATAGTGTGGAAGTTCTCGAACGGGTCGGGGAAACTTGTGCTGAACAGGAAATGTCTGTTGTTTTTGATAAAGCTGAAACGACAAGCGAAAGGGTATTGGGAATGATTTGGATCCCAAAGGATGACGTGTTCACTTTTTCCAAGGAAGTGCGACCGAATCTTCAAGATGTGGTTTACGGTGAAAAGGTTCCAACGAAGAGGGAAGCGCTTCGATGCGTGATGAGTGTTTTTGATCCACTCGGTATGATCGCCTTTTTCGTGCTCTATGCCAAAGTAATTCTACAGGATATTTGGAGATCCGGAATAGGATGGGACGATACAATTCCAGAGGATATTCTGGATCACTGGAGAATCTGGACGCGACTTTTCAATCAGCTTGACTACGTGAAAGTGGACCGTTGTTATTTCTCCGTTGCACAGCAACCAACTGCAATAGAGCTGCATGTATTTGTTGATGCAAGCGAGTTGGCATTCGCATGCGTCGCCTACTTCAGGGTTATTATAGATGGTAAACCAAGGTGTGCATTCGTGGCGGGAAAATCAAAGGTTTCCCCTCTGAAGGCGATGTCAATTCCGAGGTTGGAACTTCAGGCTGCAGTATTGGGCACGAGACTGGCTAAAACAATCGGAGAAACACATTCATTGCCAATAACGAAGCGATATTTCTGGACCGATTCACAGACAGTTTTGGCTTGGATCCGTTCAGATAGCCGGAGGTATCGACAGTTCGTCGCATTCAGAATCGGCGAAATTTTGATGAAAACTGAAGCTAATGAGTGGCGGTATGTTCCGTCAAATTTGAATGTTGCAGATGACGCCACCAAGTGGAAGAAGATACCATCTTTCGAACCTGAGAGTCGTTGGTTTACAGGGCCGAATTTTTTGCAGCTGTTCGAAGGAAGTTGGCCAACGCAGGATGTTCTAGAAAAAGACTCAAATGAGACAATAGAAGAGCTGAGAGCTTGTAATGTACACCAAGTGGCTGGTTATTCTGAGATTGTGAATTGTTCGCGCTTCTCTAAATGGGAGCGTATATGGCGTGCAATGGGATATGTCATCCGGTTCATTGAGAATTGTGAGAGGAAGTGCAAGAAGATACCAATGCAAGGAGGTCCATTAACTCAAGATGAACTCGAAAAGTCGGAAACCCTCCTTTGGAAAATGGCTCAAACAAGTAAATATCCGGATGAAGTGGCTGTTCTCACACGTGACAAAATCAAAGCTCGAGGACACATGGTTGAAAAGTCAAGCCCCCTTTACAAGCTGTCACCATTTGCGGATGAAGATGGAATTATTCGATTGGACGGACGCATCAAAAACGCACCGACAGTGCCGGAGCACACCAAGTTTCCGGTGATACTACCTAGGGATCATGTCGTCACATTTTTGATTTTGGATTCCTATCATCGTCGCTATCTACATGGAAACAAAAACACTGTTCTGAACGAAGTGAAACAGCGTTACTATATACCGAAACTGCGTACTTTGATCGACCGAACAATCAAGCAATGCGTCTGGTGCAAGGTATATAAGGCGCTGCCAACTACTCCTAGGATGGCAGCTCTTCCTGCAGTTAGACTGACTCCAAACTTTCGACCATTTAGCTTTGTTGGGGTCGATTACTTTGGACCAATCTTGGTTAAGGTAGGACGAAGCAACGAGAAAAGATGGGTCTGCTTATTTACCTGTTTGACAATAAGGGCAGTACATATGGAGGTAACACATTCGTTGTCAACAGAAGCGTGCAAGATGGCAATAAGAAGATTTGTTGCTCGGCGAGGATCACCCTTGGAGTTTTATTCGGATAATGGAACTAATTTTCATGGCGCGAATAATGAATTGATGTCACAGTTGGATCAAGGGGATATAGCTGAATCGTTTACCAATGTGAATACTAAGTGGATATTCAATCCTCCTGAGGCTCCCCATATGGGCGGGGCATGGGAACGAATGGTTAGGTCAGTAAAAACCGCTCTGGAAACCATGCCTGCGTTTCGAAAACCAAACGATGAAACCTTGACTACAGTGCTAATTGAAGCAGAATCCATAGTTAATTCTCGTCCACTGACATTCGTTCCTTTGGATTCGGATGACCAAGAAGCAATCACACCTAATCATTTTCTGTTGCTCAGTTCGAGTGGAGTCAAACAACCTTCGAAAGCGTTCACAGAGGACAAGCTTGCTTTGAAGAGAGACTGGGAGCTGGGACAGAACTTGGTGGATTATTTTTGGAGGCGTTGGGTACAAGAGTATCTACCTTCACTTACTCGTCGGACAAAGTGGTTCGACGATACTAAGCCTGTGGAGTTGGGTGATCTTGTGGTCATTGTAGGTGAGAAAAAGCGGAATGATTGGATAAGAGGACGAATTGCTAAGGTGATCACAGCTGCAGATGGACGAGTACGACAAGTACAAGTACAAACAAACAATGGAATACTAAAGCGCCCGGTTTCCAAGGTAGCAGTTTTGGAAGTTCTGGGTAAAACTGGAGCAGGGAACCAGTGTTACGAGTCGGGGAATGTTACATCGACAAATCCATCGCAGTAGAAGGCTGGAACGAAATCGCTCAATGCTACGTAGAGATCTGTGGCTTGACTCGCAGTGGAATCCGCCATTTTGCAAAAGTGTAGTGAACAGGAATCACGTTGATTATATTGCGTATATTATTTGGCTTTTATTATTATTTACGTTTGGAAATAAGGAGAAACTAAAATGTAAGATCGATGTTACAACACAGAACTCATGTAACTAAATTTTGTATTTTCTTAAATATAGCTTTGAAGCAACTCCAACCAAAACTATGCGAGTTTGACTAAAAGCACTCCAGAATTTCCAACAATATGTCTATTAAGTAGTCCTTAAGTTTTCTACTAGCGTAGCATTAACCAGATTTAAATAAAATGCTCCATTTGCAAAATAAAAGCATTTTAAGATTGCATTCGTATACCTCCCCGTGGAAAATTATGAAACCATCATCACTTTCATAGTTCTTATATTCTCCACGAGTGCCAACTTTGATTTGCCATAATAATCCAAAACAAAATTGTGAAAATCAGAAATGATCCAGAAAGCAAAATAATCAAATTCATTTTGGGCAAAATGATTATTTTGAATATTGTCGACTCCAGAGCCTTAAACCGGGATTTTATCATCAGTTCAGCTTGAGGCAATAATTTACCATCGGTTTGTGTGTAAAAATTAACACGACACGTCCTTCAGCGCTATATTTGAGTAAAATGAAAATAATCATTTTGCATTTGATCCTCAAAATCATCCCCAGCAAGATGAAGACGAATATTAATATTGACAACTACGCAGGCGAAAATGAACATTCAGCCACGAATGAAGAAAAACAAATGTTGACTACGATACTCAGAGGTTGCCTTGATCAAGACAATGTTGTTATGGACGAGTGCACGGATGGATTTGAGTTCACTCACTCGACAAAAAGTGACACAACAGCGGGGTCATGAACACATGAATAATACTCACGTAGCATTTGAAACGGGTCTATCAACTTATGTACACAAAACTTGTAAAGCCTTTTTCGCGCGAACCGAATACGCTCACGCAAACTAACAACACCATCGGGCAGAGGAAATTCTCCCCTTCCCGATAGTGCTCTTGGTTTGTGTGGGCGAACTTCGGTTCTCGTGAAAAGGACCTAGCAAATTATTTACAAAAGTTGATAGGCCCTTTTCAAATGTTACGCGCAGGCATGGAAAATCATTTGCATTCATTTCGTGCATTCATTTACATTCATTTGTCCCTAACTTTTTTCATCGACAGAATTCCGCAAAATGATGTATTGAGTTTGTGTAGGCTTTGTTATTGGCTAGAACTTTTGTCAACAACTCAAATCCGTATCTCTTATGCATGACGAACCAGAGCGAACAGAAGCCACTACTGTTTTTCAGTGAATGTATTTTAGATTCACTGAAAAACACTAGCAAGTTCTGCTCGCTCTAGTTCGTGATGCATAAGAGATACAAGTTTGAGTTATAACCAAAAGTTGTAGCTAATAACAAAACCTACAAAAGCTCTATACATTATTTTGCGGAATGCTGTTGATGAAAAAAGTTAGAGGCAAATGAATGTAAATGAATACATGAAATAAATGTAAATGATTTTCCATGCCTGGTTACGCGAGCATTATTCATGTGTTCATTTTTAGTAAACAGGGCCCCGCTGTTATGTCAAAAAAATCCGTAGATGAACTAAAGTTCACCCGTGCACAGGTCTATATTTACTAATCATGAACACTAAATGTTCATGAATAATGAATAATGAACATTTAGTGTTCATGATTAGTAAACATTGCCCGCCTTGTGTCACTTTTTCTCGAGTGAGTGAACTCAAATCAATGAAACATCAAATCGTCCATGTCAAAATTCAGATTCATGCAGGTAGTTGGTCTATCTGTTAAGGTTGTCTTCATTTTCAGCTATGTTGAGTGTAGAAGGAATGATTTTGATCAGCACTGTGTGCATCAGCTGAGACCGACTAGCGAGGCACCAATTGTTCGACGAAACGCTTTTTTGTTGAACAATCATACAACATCTGTTCGGTTTATATAATGCCTCGTTGCTGTGCAGTTTTCGCAATGTTGTTGATAGCAACAAGCAAATAAGATATGAACTGCAAAAACGTAGGTTACTTTGATTTCCAACAGTGTCGAGCCAACTCTCAGCTTCATTTTTGCATGTTGTGAATAGTCTCGTAATATCAAAGGAGCTTGTAAAGCATGATATTTTGTTTCAATATCACGCATGATATTGAGAGCGTATGAGAGCGGAAAAATATCATTTGATTGATGATTTTGCCATCACTGATTCAAATACTTGTATCGTGACAAATTAAAACTTAAATATGTTTACTTTTGAGCAGTACGAGATTTTGGATGGTTAAAAGTAAGACGTCCAACGGCAGTTAAAAACTGCTCGTATTATGAAAAACGTCTGGAATGGACATTAAAACAATACAAAACAAATTATGTGGATTTTGTCATAAGAACTGTTCAAGAAGGATTTTTTGAAATACTTAATAAGGGTGATTTTTAGTCACTTCTGGGCTAGTTCGTCACCAACTCAAGAAGGAGTAATATCCAAGAGTGAGAAAAGAATTTCGAGTATTTTAAGTTGTACTGTCCAATAGTTTTTATATGCCATATAACTGCTCATGTTATAAAGAAGCCAAAAGGTCGAAAGACAAAAGGTCGAAAGACAAAAGGTCGAAAGGACAAGGGTCAAAAGAACAAAAGCTTGAATGAACAAAAGGTCGAAATTCCAATAGCTGATGTAAATATTCTGAAACTGATTTCTCATGACTTCAAACAAATTCTCAAAAATAAAATATGATTATATTCTATTTTCCCTTCTGTTGCTGTAATGTTGAATGATATAATAAAAAATACTATCTATTCAATATACCCTTCTTAAAAAGTTTAATCATGAGAATTATTTGCGGTACTGTGATTGATTTATACATTTAAGACTTTGAATTTTGAAAATGTTCACTTCATACTTTGGAAAACTTGTGAGTTTTAGAATAATAATATAATATACGCCGTGTGCACAGTTTAGTGCGTGTCGTATTGTGGGACTTCTTTTTAAAAATCGTTCGGGGACATGTTTTCCATGTGGAAAATGATTATTGGGAATAATAAGTAACATATAAAAAATTGAGTTTTTTTTTCGTAGGCATTTAGAGAGGAAGCAAGAGGTCTAAGTCCAAACGAACGATGATCTTTTTCAAATAAAACATATGCTTCTAAAAATAAACACGTATTTTTGTGATTTTCTTATAACGCTTTAATTACAAGACGACTAGACTTTTTTTTTTGAATATGTTGTTACAGCCATACCATTTTGCACCCAGTTCGCACATGCCCCTTGATACCCGATTATAATCCACTGTAATTCTTTCCTTGCAGCTTCCAAGATCGGGTTGGATATCGTTCACATGCAAGCCCTGTCCGGCCACGACATCGACCAGATGAACGACATCCAGTTGGAGAAGGTGATCAACACCGTCAGCGTGTTCTACCGGGTGACGCCGAAGCACAAACTTGCTATCGTGAAAGCTTTGCAGCACAACGGTCACATCGTCGGAATGACCGGCGATGGCGTCAACGATGGTGTGGCGCTGAAGCGTGCCGACATCGGAATTGCTATGGGCAAAAATGGAACGGATGTGTGCAAGGAGGCTGCCGATATGATCCTGGTGGATGATGATTTCCACACGATTATGTAAGGAATCTCTCGGCGGAAGAAATTTATATAAACGGTTTGAATGAAATTGTTTACTTAACTTTTTCAGAGCGGCCATCGAGGAAGGAAAGGGAATCTTTTGGAACATTAGGAACTTTGTCAGATTTCAGCTGAGTACGTCGATTGCGGCTCTTTCGTTGATTGCCCTCTCGACGTTGATGGGAATTTCTAATCCATTGAATGCTATGCAAATCCTATGGATTAACATCATTATGGACGGTCCCCCGGCTCAGTCGCTCGGTGTCGAACCGGTAGATCAAGATGTGCTCAAACAGAAACCTCGCAACGTGAAACAGGCAATGATTTCCAAATCGCTCATCATCAACGTGCTCCTTTCGGCTGGCATCATCATTCTGGGAACGCTCTGGGTGTTCCAAAGGGAGATGGCCGATGGGACGGGCGTCACCAGCCGGGACACTACGATGACTTTCACCTGTTTCGTGCTGTTCGATATGTGGAATGCTCTGAGCTGTCGGTCACAAACCAAGAGCGTTTTCCAGGTTAATATTTTATCCTAAACATTCTACTAGGTGACCGTGTTGCTAAAATTCTCCTATTCCAGATCGGTCTGCTGACCAACCGAATGTTCCTGCTGGCGGTGGCCTTCTCGCTGCTCGGTCAGTTGCTGGTGATTTACTTCCCACCGCTGCAGATGGTATTCCAAACCGAGGCGTTGTCGGCGATGGATCTCGTATTTCTCGTGTCGCTCACGTCCAGCGTGTTCATCGTGTCCGAGCTGAAAAAGTGGTTCGAGCGCACAATGGAACGGCGAATGTACCGGAAGCGCACCGAGCTGGACTTTGTATGACAAACAGCTCACGCTGGAAGATTGCATAAGGATTAAGCTAAGCTGAACAACAGATAAGATGGAAGAAATGAAATGAAAAACTACCGACATCCGGCACACATTTCAACACAAGTAAACACTGTAAGAGACTTATTTAAGCTTAACGTTCGAACCGGTGGGAGAAAGAGCGAGAAAGAGAGAGAGAGAGAGAGAAAGAGAGAAAGGTATGAATCTGACAACATGAGACATGGATTGGATCGACTAATTGCGTTTTTCTCACAATTTTACTTTTCGGACCCAGCAACCGCAAAAATCAATATCTTAAATTAAAATTATTCACGCTATCAAGCGAAACACATTCGACAGACGGCAAGCTAAAAGTATACTGAAACGATATTCATTTCTATTCCGATAAAATCGATACAAATCCATCCGGGGTACAGAAGATACGGTTTTCATTTTTTTTTACTTATTTACAAGATTAGTTTAGCTTTTTTTAGCGTTATTTATAAAGCATAATTGTAGATATTTTCTTACGAGCAAGCAAGAATGTCATTGGTCTATCTCATCGAAAGTTTAGGTTAATTTATATACATCCGGAACCCATTTCCTGCCCATTGATAGCTGAATCTAATAGGAAGATTATTAAACACAAGTGAAGACAAAAGTAAGTTTTTCAGTTGTTTTTTGTTTTGTCTCTATTTTTTTATTTATGTTATTTGAAAGAACTAATGTTTTGAAAAAAAAAACTCCTTCGTTGTTATGTTTTCTTCGGTGCCTTCTTAGCTGATTTGTTGTGTTTGTAGTATTTTTTTTTTGTTCTTCATTATTATTAAATTGTGGATATCTAGTGGAATTCAGATGATGATACGCTGTTTAGCACCTGCTTAAATAGAACATAAATAATATTTTCCTAGCAAATTTTATGAATTCGTTACCCCGTGGACTCAAGGTAAATTGAACACTTTTTAGTTTGAACCCCGCTAACATCATTTAGCACATGGAATGGAGAAAAGCGAAATGGAACGATGCGAAACGGAACGCAGAATCAAGCGAAACTTGTTTTTCTGATGGTCTTAGAAGTTCAAATAAAAAATGAACCCCGTTGATATGCGCGCTAGATGGATGCTGAGTGGTCAAGAGCTCACGGTCTGCTGGTGTTAATGAGTTATTTGTCGTTAATGTTCATGAAAAGTTCACTATTTTCCATAAAAAGTGCCAAAACAAAAATGTTTACAGGCGGATTTGGAAAGATTTGGACCTGTTTCATACGACCAAATGGTGTATGCTGGTCACAAATGCCTGGCCAAATTGATTTCCTATGCAAGTGAATTTTGCGAATGAACACGAAGAGAGAGGAATGATTATAGCAAAAATAATTTTAGTAAACAAACTAACACTTCTTCCTTCATTGGCACATTTGTATTATGTGCCTAGCACGAAGTGTCGTTCAGTGGTGACGGTAAGCTCCAACTCGGATTATCTTTTAATACCGTCCCTGTATGGATGTTCTGCAGAATGCTTGCTTAGAGTCGGGTTGATCAACTCTGATGTCGACAGCTAAGCAGCCGGACATTCTTGATCGGGATTTAATCCAAGGGTAATACTGGTTGGAGCTTACAACCATGTAGGGAACCGGGAAAACCAGGAAATAGCCGGGAATTTCGATGACAAATTGGGAAAACATATACTTTGTTCTGTCAACGAAAAAATATGATTTTGGACCTTGAAAAAAAAACAAGACCATTGGACTGAATTAGATATTCAAAATACAGTCACTACGAAGAATTATTATGAGAATTTTAGAATTTTCTTAGAAAGCAATTTTGAGCAAATTTTACAGTGAATTCTAAAGATAACACCCTGGCATTTCAGAAAAAAAATCGTTGGGAGTTTTGAGATGAACTCCAAGTCAACTGTATAGGGCCACCCACATTAGATTCGTTTGCGTTGCGTTGACGTAAATTTGACAGTAAGACAATAGATTTAACTGTCCAATCCGGATCTAATGTGCGTGGGCCTTATGAGTTCAACCCAGCCCTGTGGAAAATTCTACGACAATTGTGAAGAGGAATCCGTGTAAAATGCCAAGGGAATTGTATTTTAGGCAGGTTTAGGTAGTGAACCGAGGCCTTCGCGCGATAAATTTTGTCACGGTTCTCTGAAATTCTCTAGACAGGTACTGAAGCTGTCTATAATAACACTAAATTAACTGTTTATTCGACTGCTAACTGTTCAAGCAAAGGCGAATCAATATTAGAACTATTTTACAAATCAACACTAAATCCTATTCGCTTATTTTTGCTGAGTTGTTTTCACAGCTGTAAAATTCAGTAAACTAAAATAAAAAAAAAACGATAGTTTTCTCTACAGTTATACAGATTGTGTTCTTTTAAAATTATTTAATGATAGAAAATAAAACATGTTAATATTGTTCGTTTCAATACGTGTGACGATTATTTTCGATTTACTGATTTTTTCAGTTGTTTGAAAACCCAGTAAAAAATTACCGACCCTCGTAAAATAATCTCTATGAAAAACCGTTCACGAGAACGGTGGTTTACGAATCCACGCGGTTCTCCAAGGTTCTTCACGGTTTAGGTTAAATGTTCTAATTTATTCGTCACGCTGGTTATTAAACAATTATCAGTCGAACAAAACATCGGATTTACGAAGACAAATCACAACATTTATGTGAACCGCAACAGGTCCTGTCCAATGCAGCCTCGGTTCAGTACCCCCGTGCAGGTGTATGTGAAGAGTGGTCCAGTACAATCTCAAATCGATGAAAGCATTCGATACATTTTATGGAATGCAAAAACTACAAAAATCGCGTGTTTCCAAAAACGAGAAGACACCGCATTTGTCTAAATTCACAAATGTTAAACATGGTAAGCGCCAGGTAATCAGTTAGAGCAGTAATCGGGATGTTATTATGATTGATAGCGATGTGTGAAGAAAACTGCAACCATCTAGACACTATGATATGAGAAGAGGTCCTTGGTATGGCAATTTTCTCACCCTTAGAGGTTCTTTTCTGACTATTTCTGAACTCAACGCTACGGTCAGAAATTCACCCAGTTATCCCACATCTTACATATGAAACACTTGTCTTTAATCCAATTACATTGTTTCTTCTTTGAGCACATTTTGAGAGCCAGCTCCGCAAAAAATTCGCTGCTGGATTCCTGCGGTGGGAAACCGTAAAAGGAGCGTTTTCACCTCCAAAATTCTGCAAGTTAATTCCATCTCTATTGCAATAGCAGCAACATCACAATACTAAAACTTCACTGATAAGCTAATTTTCCGAGATAATCAGGTTTACAATGAACACCTAGAATACTCAATAAAAGTACTCTATGCTGTCAAGGCAATACTTGTCTACGAATTTTTGAATCATTATTCCATCATAAAAGTGCTTCTTCAAGCAATCGAAACAAAATTCATACAAGCAAGACCATTATCGAAGACATCATATGAAGAAGACTGGCAACTTTTCCATGATCCAAGCGACTGATACAGTAGCGCTGCATTTGAGCGAAGGTGGAAGCAACGCATAGACAAATTAGCAAATAAACAAACCTTTTTTCTGAGGATGTAATCTTTGCTATCAAATTCGTTTGAAGCAATCACCTTTGAGCGGCAGATGACGCGATTGCCAGTCTTCTTGATATGTTGTCTTCGCCATTATCCTAAATTCTCGTTTCGTTTATTCTCTGAACTAATCAGGCTGTTAGGAACACAATAAGGAACTAGAACTACAAGTATTCAGAACATAATCATTCTCTTCTCTAAAACTCTATACCATCTACCCGAAAGTTAAATTGTCTCAGACGCAATTAGGTGTAACAACATCTATTAAGAGACGTACATACCCATTTGGAGGTTAAATTTTGCCAGTGTTGGCAAAATCAGAAATCAATTGATATTTTTCCGGACTCATGCGCTCGCAATATCACGCGTGATATTGGAACAACATATCATGCTTGATATTGATTTTACAAGCACCTTTGATATTGCGAGACTATTCACAACGTGCAAAAATCAAGCTGAGAGTTGACTCGACACAAAAATGATTCCATTGCACATCGTTTTCATAGTTTGCTATCTCTTTTTAATCTATACCGATGGCAGACGCGAAGGGACTGCTGCAAGCCGTTATGGAAGTTTCGGTTGCATTCGGGTTAAAGCAAAAATCATTAAACTCAATCTCACCACAGTTTGGTGAGATTTGCAGTTGGTGAGTTTTGTTAGCTTGATATTCTGAGCTGCGATATCACAGCTTGCAAAATCAACCGCAGTTGTTTGCTTGTTGATTTTTGTCTACCAAAATCAAGCGTGATCTTGCGCGTTGGTGAGATTTGATTTTTTGATATTTTCTCAACACTGAATTTTGCAACAACTAACAACGTCTAGAGTCTACGGAAATGGATTTTTATCAATCCTCAGGATCTGAATTAATACTAGTCCCAACATCATCGAAATAACCATTTTATAAGAGTTATTTTTGCTCAACTTGCAGAAGATTGCAACTCTGTTTAAAATTTGGAATTAACAACCATACTCAAACTACACCAAGTAAATAAGTTGTTTGAAACTTGAAGTCAGTCATACTTTTTAATAAGTTTCTGTGGCTAAGAAATATTTCATTGAATTTAAATAAAATTCCCTGAGATTACCTGATTTTCCAGGTCTAAAAATGAATTCCCTGGTTGTTCAGGTTTTCTGCTTTGATCGATTATCTTCAACGATTTTCTCTTTCTTCAATATCTCATCTGCAAAAACATTCTTTGATGTGTTTGATGTTCAGGATGCTAGATGGGAACCTCCTTTATCGAACTATGTGGCACGACATCTGTTTGTGTAGCCGTCGGTGAAGAGAATCTATCAAAGCAGATAGGACCATTTGAAAGGTTCATCTAGAATTCCATCCCCTCGTCAATCAACAAGCATATTGGTATGCCTCTCAACTGATTCTGCAGACCTTTAGTTAAAATTCAATTCCATTTCAGGAGTACCAATTCTGTGTCGGCGAGAGGTCTGTACCAAGATGCTCTTCAGTGGACAACATAATGGAACAACCAACAATCAATACGAAACTAATAATTTTAAAATGGCTCACTACTTGACTAGCCTATTGGTCCCAAGCAAATCGATTAACGTACCCCATTCTAGTGGAAATTCTAGTACTACACAATGTTTGTTTTGATTCGTTAAGAAAGTTTGACAGATAAAATGAGGGGTTAGTGGATTTTCCTATGTTTCGAGGGGTGAATCGATTAGCTTGGGACCGAAGATAGTACCAGAGCTGAGCCAAAAAGTTGAGCACGTTTCTTCGGGACCTACTAGTCTTAGAGTTACCTCTTAGGAACAACTTTGCATTGTCATTATACTATAGGGTGTCCCAGAAAGTATAAGCACAGTTTATTATTAGAATAAAACAACATTATTTTTAATGAACCAGGGGGTAAGTCACTCTGCCACCTTGTGTCTGTGCTTATTGTGTTTCATGTGTGTTTTTGGGTGTCGCAAGGTGTTTCTGGGTTAATTACTTGATTAACAACTCGATTAACTAAACATGATATAACCGATTACACATATTTTACTGGTCGGTTTGTTAATTGATTAATCGATAATACGAATGAAAATCGGACATCGCTAGATTAAAGAGCTTGAATTTATAAAGAGACGACATGTCAAAATTGGAACAATCGATTATCTGTCAAAGTCATATGAAAAGTCATTCCAATCGAGCAGAAGACCTGTCAAATGGATAAGATGTCGCCTCTTTATAAATTCAGGATCTTTAGCTAGATGAATGTGAAACGTCATTTTACATATAAGGGTCGTTCATAAATAATGCGACAATTTGAAAGAGACCGGGCTCATCACAAACTACGTCCTCTCGGTTACTGAAATAAACACGAGTGCTGACCGGTTGACCATATCCTCAAGCATAACATAACGCTGAAATTGACAGATCCCCCTGCGACTCCTTTGCTGTTGTTTGTGTGCAGAATAGTCCTTGACACGGGCATTGGCCTCTCGCTGCCTGAGAAAGATGATGGGCACGTGCCACCCAGCAAGAAGGAACAGGCAATGGGTGCAATTTGCAATTAAAGGTCCGTTTAGACTATCTGATTTCTTGGTCTGATTTTGACCGCCGCCATAATGAAAAATCTGCTCGATTTTACTTTCGACATACTTTGTCGAACCCCTCTGTTTGCTAATGTTCACACTGCTTGCACATGTCGAAAAAATTGTCAATTTAGATTTCAAAACAAAATTGTATCCGGAATCAAAAGTAAATGCTTCCATAATGAATAACCAGAAAATTGCTCTAGCTTTGGCAGGCGTATTTGCTTTTATTATTTTAAATAAAATGAGAAAGAGAAGGTGAACTTGGTGGAGTAGGAAATGGTTGCTCAGGAGGAACACCTGCAGGGATCTGGCTTATCTTGTCCTTCAAGACTAGCGATATTAAGACGAAAATAGATTTCAAAACTTCACCAGGATGTCGATACCAACTTTCGACAAGCTAGTGGGAAAAGTTTTCTATAGATCTACATGATTCCTTTAGTTTTGAAAATTTCTGTTAAGATCTCAATTCTACACATTTCTTTGAAGACCTTCGGACGTCCCTGAAGTTTTATTTCTGTAAAAATATATTTGAAGATCAAACAAGCTTTCCTGAAGATCAGCAAATTTCTCGGTAGTCCGCCTTGATGTAAGTCTTGTCACGACGCACCTCGGTTTCGTCAACCACTCCCGGTACAGTTTCCTGGCGTGAGTTTTGGCCACCGTGTTTTGTTTGTTGTTCCGGTCCAGTGCCTTCGGTAGATGCCGGCACGGTTCATCGTTTTTTGGACAAACCAGATGGAAACATCCGCCTTCTTCGCCACATCGTGGATCGAAAGATTCGGTCGACGCTTGAACAGATTCAACACCTTCCTGGCCTTCACCGGGTCAGCTATCTTAGATTTTCTGCCGCAACCTGTCCGTGACTGGGTCTCCTTGAATGACTTCACCACCCGAGAAATTGTAGAAGGATGAATTCCCAGATGTTTCCCGATCCATCTGTGGGACGCAGTCGGATTTTCCATGACGGTCAAAATTTCATCAATTTTTACCCACACGCTTAAAAGGTACAAACCAAACAATGAGTCTCATTTTTTTCGAGTATAGTCTTTATTATTAAAGACTACCAAACTTGTTTACAATTCAATACGTACGTTGGATTATCCATGGAGTATCCATCCATTGACGGCAATCGAATGTGCAGGATGGCAGCTTCCACACCTGCGTGGGATATTGCACCTATAATCGCTATATTCATAGTCTGGCGGATAGAATCTCGGGAACCAATTGAGCTGTCAAATAGCGGAACCAATCGAGAAAATCACGACCAACAACAGAAAAGAGCACATCAGCTATTGCGAACAAAACTTCGGAAACCCTTTTCTCGTGACTCAAGGCTCGCCTACGCAAACTAACACCATCTTTGGGTTGGCAAAAGTTTCCCCTATCCGATGATGCCGGTAATTTGCGTTCGATTGGCGAGGAAAGAATAATCATCGTTTTGTTTATAAAAGTTCATATTACCTTTTCAATTGTTGGTCTAAAATACATTGAATTGGTTCCGCTTTATCATAGATCGAAATTATCTATGTTACATTGGTCCACATGAAAAGTGACGCGAGAATTGTGTGAGACGTTGTGATATCAACGGCCTCATCAAAGTTATTAAATAGTATCCATGGAATTTCTCCCATCATAATGCAGATATTATTTAAGGTGATTTGAAGGATAAGATTTACGGAATCCTTTAACTTCACGTTTTCGGAGGCACTAATCTCAACATTCAGAAGTCGTGCTGTCCTGGAAATTCAACGCAGTGCTTGCTTCTCTGCAGCAAACAATTGGATACATGGATATGGTGGAATTTGGAGGTGGTGAAGCAATGGCTAGAGCGCTGCACTGGGTAATTGCCAAGATTTGGGAGGAGGAGATATTACCGGAGGAGCGGATGGAAGGTGTCGTATGCCCAATCTATAAAAAGGGCGACAAGTTGGATTGCTGCAGCTACCGCGCGATCACACTGCTGAGCACTAAATTCTATGCCGCCGTCTGTCACCATTTGCTAGAGAGTTCGTGAGGCAATACCAGGCGGGATTCATGGGTGCTTGGACCAAATTTTCGCGATTCGGCAGGTTCTGCAGAAATGCCGCGAATACAACGTGTCCACACATCATTTGTTCATCGATTTAAAATCCGCATACGACACAATCGATCGAGATCAGCTATGGCAGATTATGCACGAGTACAAATATCCGGATAAACTGACGCTATTGGTCAAGGCGACGATGGATCGAGTGATGTGCGTTGTTCGAGTATCGTGAACACTCTCGAGTCCCTTTGAATCTTGAAGGGGGTTACGGTAAGGTGATGAACTTTCGTGTCTGCTATTCAACATCGCGTTAGAAGGCGTGATCAGAAGAGCAGGGATAGACACGAGTGGCACGATCTTCAGGAAGTCCATCCAGCTTCTTGGCTTCACCGATGAAATTGACATCATGGTACGGAACTTTGAGATGATGGCGAAAACGTACATCAGACTGAAGGCTGAAGCTAGGCGGATTGGACTTGCCATCAACGCATCAAAGACAAAATACATGAAAGGAAGAGGTTCTCGGGAAGACAATGTTAGCCTCCCACCCCGAGTTCAGATTGACGGTGACGAAATCGAAGTGGTGGATGAGTTCGTGTATTTGGGCTCACTGGTGACCGCCGAAAATGATACCAGCAGAGAAATTTCAAAGACACATTATGGCAGGGAATCGTGCCTACTTTGGACTCCGGAGGACGCTCCGGTCGAATAAAATTCGCCGCCGCACGAAGTTGACTGTCTACAAGACGCTGATGGACCAACGCGCCCTTGGTGTCTTCGAACGGAAGGTGTTGCGTACCATCTACGGTGGAGTGCAGATGGATGACGGAACGTGGAGGAGGCGAATGCACCACGAATTGCACCAGCTGCTGGAATGGGAGAACCATCCATCGTCCACATTGCAAAAATTGGGCGACTACGGTGGGCTGGGCACGCCGTAAGAATGCCGCACGACGGCCCAGTGAAAATGGTTCTAGAAAGCGACCCAACAGGAACAAGAAGAAGAGGCGCGCAGCGGGCAAGGTGGAAGTAGAAGGCGACCTGCGGACCCATCGCAGACTACGAGGCTGGCGAAGTGTGGCCATGGATCGAGTAGAGTGGAGACGACTTCTCCGGCAACAAGGCCTTAGCCTGATTGGAAAGGTAAGTAAGGATATGGTGAATCATCAATATTCTTGTTTTCGTTCAACGATAACGACAATAAGGGTCATTATGAACCTCGTAAATAAAGTGGATCGCCAGATGTGGACCCGAGAAAATGCGTAGTTGTAGAACAAATTCTATCGAAAAAGGATTCCGTCAATCGTGTCCTTAAATATTTTAAGTTAGGTAAGTCAATTTAAGAGTAACATCATCTGAATCTGCACAACAACATTTCAAAAGGGTAAAACTGTTTTTTGTGTAAACAAAAATCGCCAACAGTGTTTAAGGTTTGTGAAGGCAAGTTTTCAATTGTGACAAATCAGCGATTTATCCAAGACAGAAACCTTTTGAAATATTGATTTGGTATCCACAAAAAAAAAAAGTACGCCGAGAGGAACGGGGGAGGGGGAGCAATAGAGTAGAACAACGGAAATCAGACGTATGCTAAAACATATCGAGTAAAACTGCGGTGTCCAAGTGAATACAAATATCTGAGAATTACACAAAACTATAATAGCACACAGATGTCTATACCGAAGTACTTTTATTGATATGTTCTAGTAGGGGAAAATAATCTAGACAGAATGACGGAATGGCGACAAAGTTCTTTCCTTTATATTACAAGCACAATCTATTATACACAATCTATGTACTACTAGCAAGAACCGGAGACAATAGTGTGGCAACCATGTGACACGTGAATATATATGTATGGCTATTAGGGGCTTACACATACATTACAAACTCATTATTGTTATGATTTCCAGGTAGCTTTGAAACGATGCGCATAAATAGTATGTATTCGGGGACATGTGTATTATGCAAGCGGATGCGCAACACTAGAAGGTAAAACCTCGCCACGCACGTTGTGATATTAGAGAAAAAAGAAAGAGACCCCCAGGCCGGAATGCAGCTTAGCAGGTCAATCGATTTTGCTGGGTTTTACCTGTTGGCATGCCGATTGCCGTATATACGACCGTTCCCATATGCCGCGGGTGATTTGAATTCTGTGTTTATTATTTAACACACGTACGTACCATATTCTAACCAGACAGTGTGAACTGTGGAAACCCAGTATCGATGTAAACTCCTTACCGCTGCTGCGGAGGAAGAATAGGAAAGAAAAGAAGCGAAAATCGAGCGCACTTTTAATTTGAAAATCGGTAGATAACATGTATTTTTAAGTGATGATTTCCCCAAACCCTTTAGAACCGTGAAAAGAACAAGCTTCAAATTTGAAAAATACGCATTTATCGATTGCAGTGGACAGAACAGGAAGCGGACAAATCCGCGGAAGAAGTTGATCTGGATTGGTTGTCTTCTAAAAGTGAGAACAGAATTAACGGATTAAAAAGTCTACAACAACATCAATCAGTAAACAAACAGTAACATCAGCCAGCAGCAAATCTTCTAGCGTGAGAACGTTATCGAAAAAAATAATAACAAAAAACGTGAAATTTTTGAATAAAACATTAAACAGCATTTGAACAATTATTCATTTTTAGAATTGGCTACATAGCAAACGTTAGGTTTTCAAAAACAAAATCATTCGAAGCAAGATCAATTTGACAGCAAATGAAAAAAATAGAATAGAATGAGTTTTTCTTGTTAAATGTTTGTGAACATAAAAAAAGTGGCTGAAAGACGAAACTCGTCCAGTTTCATGATTGTTCTTAGTAGACACGTTGAAAAATACAACAACACAAAGTAAATGACTCATCCACAATAACAAATCACTCATCCATAACAGCACGATTCATCACCATTTTAGAAGCACAATCAATTACTGCAATCAACTGAGAATGAAGCAAGGCTTTAACGACATCGGATCGCATCATCAAATTCAACTTTCTCAGTAAAAACAGGAAATCTCTTAGTTCATTACGTGTACATACAAGCAACTGATCATACTCACTGAGTATTATTTGGATATTTGGTGTGAATTTATCGATAGAGGACATTTCCACTTGCTTTGTCTGCTTCGAGCTCAAATATGATCTTCACTTTCGTTTCTACATATCAACCAATGAGATTTCTAGTCCTGCCTTCACTTTCACCTCCTACAAACTAACTGTATTCTTTGATAAACTCAAATCGATTCATGCAATTATGGTGAAGCTACTATATTTTTCACAACACTATGGAACGCTCAAAATTTACTTCGTCTATTTTGACCTTTTAACAATTCAAAAATATTTACACACCCTCATATATTCTGCATGTGCGCGCAAATCTTTCCTATATACGATCGGGCAATATTTATAAATGCTAAAATCCAAATTGCATCGACCGGCATGAACACACCACATTCAAGCATCATCTACTAAACAATATAATAATAGTGAAAATAATAAAAAAAAATCAATGGTTAAATACGAGACGGGAAAACAATAACACAATATTTTAACTGATAGCGACATAAAGCATAGTAATGAAAATGGCATATTTAACGCAAAGTTAATCATGTAAAACAAAACCGGTCTACTAAATACGCTAAATACAGAGCATGGGAAGAAATGAAAACAATAATAAGGTCAACAAATACAGAAAAATCAACTAAAACAAGTAAATAAAGTAATGAAAAAAAAAAATGGATGTTAAAAACAAACTCTACACACAATTGTGCATGCATTTGCAAGTGAAATAGGCAATGGTTTATTTTTGTCACGATTTACATTACACCCCTGTGTGTGTATGTATGTATGTATTTTTGCAACTCGTCAACGTCAACGTGCCGCTGCCCGCCAGGTTTTGGTTTATTTTCTTTGAGCAGATTCATCAGAATGAATAGGAGTTCCGGAGATCATGGGACGTGATTGAGAAGAATAAAGACGATAAACGAATGAAAAGAAAAACAAAAATGTGTGGCTATTAAAGAAATACAAAAATAATATACTTTCGACCAAGTAGGCAACATCAGAGCAACAATAGCACATTATAACACAGAACAGACACATACATACATATTCACGTAAGAAACACATTGAGGAAACAACAGTGAAACAATAAAATTTACAAGTTCAGTGCCTCTGTTTCGATCTGCTCAGATATCACAACTGCTGATTTTATTTGTGATTTTTTATCTGCATAATTTCTAGTTTCGATCTCATGCCATCTGGGGTATATTGCTAGGTATACTGATTTTGTTGTTGGTTGCTAATCCTCGGGTCCATGGCTGCTGTTGATGAGCTTATCAACGACAGGCAAACACACACTCTAGTATGTGGTGTATTGAAATTTCTGTAAATCTTTTCATACATTTTTTTTTCCTTTGGTTTGTTTTTTCCTTCGATCTTGTTTTCCGTGCTGAGCACCATAGCAACCTTTTTGACAGTTCAGTGGTACTG
Organism: Ochlerotatus camptorhynchus; assembly: GCF_037179485.1. Taxonomy (NCBI): domain Eukaryota; kingdom Metazoa; phylum Arthropoda; class Insecta; order Diptera; family Culicidae; genus Ochlerotatus; species Ochlerotatus camptorhynchus. Next base: position 7,035,442 of record NW_027040988.1, read on the forward strand.
TTTACAAGCACTTAGTCGTTTTTTCGAAAAAAAAATTCTAAAATTTCCGATTTTTAACTTAAAAATTGCAAAGGAACAGCGCGTTGAAAGGATGTTGCTCGCGGACATTGCAGAAGTGTGGTTTACATCTCACTCAGTGTGGGACATGCATATTCTCTGACATTTAGTGACTCCAACACGGTAAGCATATTCCCTGGGATTTAGTGACTCCAAGCATATGTTACGCAACAGCGTTACGCAATCACTATACTCGTAGTGTTGGCAACACGGCATTCGTTCGCCGCCTATCGAGTCCGAGCCGACTGCAATGCAGCGGCAGCTCACTCTTCCTCTTTCGTATCCAGGACGTCAACGGAGTAAGTCGTGTTCATCAGTCGGGGGCGATTCTTCCCAACGGAAAGTTGAATCCACAAAATGGCGATCCTGCCAGACCTTTTTCGTTGCCGAGAGACGAAAAAAGGGTTAATTTCCTGGCACTTCTTATCCACTGTGGAAGAATCGCCCCCATTGTTTTTTTTCGAGAGTGAAGTGAAGTGAAATAATTGAAATCGAAAATTGTGTTATTTCTTTTTTTCCTACGTTTTCTACACGAGTGTTTTAGCCAGAATTTTGTGCAGTATGTGTGTGTGTGCAACAGATTTGGCTACCGTCGAGCTTGGTTTTCCAAGAATGGCGCGTTATAGTGCAGAATGTTTTGCTGTTGGATGGCTCAGGCAATCCAATGCAAATGGCGCACTGATGAACTTGCCAGATTTCACGCGATGTCGTTGTTTTGCTGTCGTGCGGCTCTTAGGAGTCGCAGCGCAAATTTCACATTGCAGCGGAACGAAAATGTGTACCACAGTGCAGGTTGTTTTGCTCTTGAATGGTTTAGGCTATTCAATGCAAATGGCGCACTGACGAATACGCTAGTTTCAATGGCGATGTTGTTGTTTTGCTGTCGTGCGGCTCTCAGGGGCCGCTGCGCAAATGTCACATCGCAGCGGAGCGAAATCCGAGACACAGTGCAGGGTGTTTTGCTGTCGAATGGTTTTTGCCATCTATCGCAAATGGCGCACTGACGGTGCCGATGAATTTGGCGACGATGTTGTTGTTTTGTTGTCGTGCGGCTCTTAGGAGTCGCTGCACAAATGTCACATCGCATTTGGTGGTTGAGTTGCACAGTGTTTGATGTCAAATTTCATACTGTTGGAGTAGCTCAATCGTGTTGTTTCGCTGTCGTTGCGCGAATGTCACACCTTTCATTGTTGGAGATTGTGTATCATGAGCAAATACGCACTGATATGGCTCTCCTACTGTTTGTCTGATGAACTTGTGTCTTCGCATGAGACTGATGAAGTGCTTTTCTGCAATTTTTTTTTTTTGCGCGACGGGTTCCACCGCGACGGTGTCAGAGGCCGGACAGTATGTTCGAGCTCATCCGAGTGATGACAGTGAGTACTCATCAGGCGAATACGATGAGGAACGTTCAGCATGTCCGTTGGATTCAGCAAGGCCAAACGAGGACATCTATGTGACAGCGGAGCTCAGCCATCCAGAACAACCTGACAAAGAAAATGCTCAGGATTCGAGCAATACGGAGAGAGTTAGTACGACAATGAACGACAGGGTCCTCCGTCTCGAAAATGCCATAGTACGGCTATCGGAAGTAGTAATGGAGAGGCATTTCCCAGAGGTTGCGAAAGCTAACAACAGCTCATGGACCGCCGATGAGCCCATAAAGGAGAAGAGCGAACCCGCACACATCCGATGGGACCATGTGCCGACATTCCCAAAGGACGTGCCAGCCTCCAAACTCTGGGAGACTTGGCGTCGCTACATGGAGACCTTCGAGATCGCTGCTTCTTTCAGCAACGCTACAGATCCCGCGCAGAGAGCAAAGCTTTTGTGCCTAGCTATGGGAGATGACCTGCAAGCTATGGTACGAGCTGCGCAGCTACGTCCGAATCTACAAGATCCGGAGTGCTTCAAGAAGCTTGTGCAAAACATCGACGAGTATTTCAAGTCCCTAGCCGATCCAGCCGCAGAACATGATGCTTTCTTAAGCATGAGTCAACAGCAAGGGGAGTCAGTCGTCCGTTTCCATGCGCGTTTGATAGAGAAGGTGCGACTGTGTGACTACCATCTGGATGATCAGATGCAGTTCGTTCGTTCGCAACTTCTGAAGGGTATGAGGAATCAAGACATCGCGAGGGCTGCACGAACCTACGGCCACGACACTGCATATGTCGTACAAGCTGCTACGAGACACGAGGCTTTTGAAGCAGGCTTTCAATCCGGACCATCGACTTCATCGGGAGCTCCAGCGGTGCAGGCGATTGAACGAAATCACCATAAACGAAGGAACTACAGTGCGTCAAGTGATCGGGACAATAACTCGAGATCCTCGAAGAATCGGAGGTTCGACGATAGGAGGCCATCTGGGACACCGAGAACTTGTGCTATGTGCGGCCGCTCCGGACATATCGATGAAAGAAGGTGCCCGGCGAGAACTCGCACCTGCAACGCGTGCGGTAAGCGGGGCCACTTCGCTGTAATGTGCCGACGCAAGCGAGTTAACAGCACTTCTGGAGACTGTCCCGAGGATCGTCGTCTCCCTGCAAGAACTCGTGAACCAAGCGTCGAAGATGACAAGGTATGATCTTAAAACATTTTTTTTCTATCTTACACTTTTATACTGCTTTTGTTACCCATAACTGCGAGGAGCACCTGTTTTGTTTGAATTTTGAAGTTTAGTGTTTTATTTCCTTTCCATGCTTGAAAACCAAAAGGATATAGAAAGCAAGTGTTTCTATCCCATTTTCTCGTTTGTTTTCATCTACAGTCTGTAAACTTCATTTCTTATGAAGACGCATTAGTGAGCTGTAGCGTAGGATCTTCGACACCCATTAAATTCCTGATTGATTCAGGATCTGATGTAAATGTGATAGGCGGTCGTGACTGGGAGCTTTTGAGAAGGGAACTTGAAAATGGTTCAGTGAATATTGACTTCGTAGCGGGGTGTAAAGAACTCACAGTCCGTGCTTACGCTGCCAGTACACCGATGAAGATTGAGCGATCTTTCAAAGCAAAAATTACGACCCATGAAATTATGAAGCCGTCTACTTGGGCAGAATTTCTTGTTGTACCTGACGGTCGCCGATCTCTGCTGGGGAGAACAACCGCAGGGGAGGTGAAACTTTTGATGTTGGGAACGGCCGTTAATGCTTGTGAAGCTCCAAGAAGTGTCGAGTTGTTTCCCAAAGTGCCGGGCGTTGAAGTTAAATTCAGTGTGGATAAGTCCATTCCTCCTGTGAGGAATGCTTATTACAACATTCCTGCCGCATACCGCGATGCAGCACGAGAAAGATTACACGAGATGGAAGCCAAGGGCATTATTGAAAAAGTTTCAACCGCCCCCGAGTGGATTAGCGGTATGTCGGCGGTCGCAAAGGGGAAAGGAGACTTCAGACTTGTCGTCAACATGAGGGCAGCAAACAGGGCTATTAGAAGGGAGTACTTCCGGCTGCCCCTGTTAGAGGAGATGAAGATTAGGCTCCGTGGAGCAAGATTTTTCTCTAAGCTGGATCTGTCTAACGCTTACTACCACTTGGAATTGGACAAAGAGTCCAGAGAGTTGACGACGTTCCTCTCCGAAAACGGGATGTTTCGTTTCACCAGGTTGATGTTCGGGGTGAGTTGTGCCCCCGAAGTCTTCCAAAGGGAAATGACTCGAATACTCAAATGTTTTCCTAATGTCATATGTGTAATTGCATGAATACTAACCCCCTTAGATCGTGGCCCTTGAATTATCTGGAAATTTTATAACTGTTTTTTCAGCGTATTCAACAATAAGGTCATCAACCTCTTCGACTCCATTGCAAGTTCTCGATATTTTCCTATTTCTTGATTTAATTATTAGTAACTAGATTTGTTTAACAACATATTCCGAAGGCATCATGTATTTTTCAATTTGGTACGGTTATTATTTTATGGAGAAGAGGGAAGATGTGGGACATGCATATTCTCTGACATTTAGTGACTCCAACACGGTAAGCATATTCCCTGGGATTTAGTGACTCCAAGCATATGTTACGCAACAGCGTTACGCAATCACTATACTCGTAGTGTTGGCAATACGGCATTCGTTCGCCGCCTATCGAGTCCGAGCCGACTGCAATGCAGCGGCAGCTCACTCTTCCTCTTTCGTATCCAGGACGTCAACGGAGTAAGTCGTGTTCATCGGTCGGGGGCGATTCTTCCCAACGGAAAGTTGAATCCACACTCAGGTATGAAAAATTATCGAGAAAATCCACCCAAGAAAAAATCAGCTAAGTCCACGTAAACAGTACCGTCATCAGATTGAGGTTAACCCCGACGGTGCAAAACCTAATAATCAGGACCTGATACACTGCACAGTTAAAAAAAGTAGTGTAAATTTTCGTTACTATGATGCACATAAAAGGAGTTTACATTATAGGTCGTGTAAATTTATGGGAGCAGTTACGCAGTCAATAATACAATATTGAAGCACAGACAATCAGACGTAACTCTTGAATAAGTTTGTAAGAATGTTTGAACATACATACATAGAGGTTAGCACATATCATCGGTAAAAAATGTGTGTGTGAGAAAATTTGCGAAAAAATCTAAAGGCACCGGTGGGATTCGAACCCACAATTCCCATTCAGTACACGAGTGCATTGCCAATTATACAACGGTGGACCTGTATGGTCTATGGATGTATTTGACTAATGATATTTGAGTTTCGAATCCGTTTCCCACCCTAGTCTTTTTGCGCAAGCGTTCTACTCAACAATCGCCGGCGCCGGTGGTGTGGTGGTAAGCGTGACTGCTTTCTCACCCCAATAGCTCTGGGTTCAATCCCAGCCGAGGTCTGTGGGATTTTTCTAAGGCATACAAATTTCTGGTCACGTCTTCATTCGGAAGGGAAGTAAAGCCGTTGGTCCCGGCCCATGTGTGTTGTTGAATGGGTGCGATATCTTACGCAGGTGTGGAAGCTGTCTCTCTGCACATTCGATTGCCGTCAATGGATGGCAATTGATGTCCGTCGGTTATTGGCACTAGATTGCGGAACAGAGACCGACGTTAAATTAAGGAAAGAAGAATAAGAAGAAGAAAAACATAATACCCAAGGAATCAAAAATATATGCAAATGACAAAATGACAAGCGATTAACGCGAGCCGAACGTTAACGCTTTGTCAGAAATTGAAAGCAATAATGATATAATCTTCATCTTTTTTTGAAGTAAGATTACGTCTATCGGCAACATATTGGGGGTGCAATTTGAAAAAAAAAACAAAATCGACCGCGTTACGAAAAATGGTCATGTTTCGACCACTTATAACTCTGTCAATAGCGGATGGATTTTAATTCCAAACAAGCCAATCGATTGGCAAATCTGATTAAATGAACACTGTATCAATTTTCAATATTATTAATATTATTGAATATTACACAAATGTCCTACCGGGATAGAAATCTCCATATACCTTGTGGCAAATTTCTATTGCTGATTATTCATAAAATGTATAAGTCAACTAATAAGCAGACGCCTTGCAAAAAGTTAATGAAGATTATGTGTCAAATGAAATGTATACGCGGTCACACATACTTTTTATGTATTCTTATAGGACCTATGTGGTTTGTCTTATGGAATGTATAAGGCTGATGTTAAGGCAAAAATGTATAAGTGAAACACATGGATAAAATAATTGATTTTCGTTTCGTGTACAGTTGCAATGGTGATCAAAATTATCACCGATTGCCTACAAAAAAGTGGTTTCCCTAACACAGTCGCCGAATATTAATACCGAGCACGTAATCCTACGTGAAATCTACGGTCGTGTCTTGGATACAACCTCTTGGTTTTTCATAAGAAACAGCTCCTGAAACCAGTCATCACGAAAACATGCACTATAGACGGGGCCCGAGTAGAAATTCAATTATAACTAGCAGAAATTAGCTTAAAGTTCGGTATTGATAGGGACATGGAAAATTCCATAGTGACAGGAAATGATTTTACATAATTAAGTTCGTAAATAAAACTAAGTTCGTAGGTTACTCCAGATTCTTCTCATTTTTGAATCCGACAGAACTTTCGAGAAGCGAAAACTTCTCTCCTTAACCGGAGAAAAAAGTAGCTCCTAGAAGCACTCTTGACCTAGAAGTGAAAACTTCTCTCCTTAACTGGAGAAAAAAGTAGCTCCTAGAATCAAAAAACAGTGTCTAACCTAGTAAGCGAAAGACTCTCCCTAGCCGGAGAAGAAAGTAGCTTTTGGCCGCGACACTAGTTGTTAGAGAAGCAGCCTGAAACGGATATTAACTTCATGTCGTTTCGACTGACCTGACAGGAGTTTCAGCTGAGTAGAACGGTAGTACCAACAATCAATACGAAACTAACGATTTTAAATTGGCTCACTACTTGACTATTGGTCCCAAGCAAATCGACTAACGGACCCCATTCTAGTATAAATTCCAGTACTACACTATGTTTGTTTTGATTCGCTATGAAAGTTTGACAGATAAAATGAGGGGTTAGTGGATTTTCCTATGTTTCGAGGGGTGAATCGATTAGCTTGGGACCGAAGATAGTACCAGAGCTAAGCCAAAAAGTTGAGCTCGTTTCTTCGGGACTTTCTGATCTGAGAGTTACCTCTATGGTAGTACGTTGCACAACGTATTTGTAACCTCTTCAATCGGGATGGAGCTACTAGCGAAGGGATTCTTTGCCTTACACGCCTGTGTCCAACACGTAAAGTCGAACCGTTGATGGATGGTTTTCTGAACCGCTTCTCCGTCATTGTCCCTGAAAGCACTTTCTATCCGACGCAGAGAATACAAAACGGAATAATATTTTTGTAATTTGTGTTTGAGTGTATTTCTAAGTTACTTACAACTGAAAATGGTGTCTTATAGTACGTTCAGACTACAGAGTTATAACATGTTATAGTGCTATCTTGATGGTGGTTTCTGTGTTGCAATTATTTGACAACCGTTATAACATGTTATAACTGCTCAGTCTGGACAGCGTTTTATGCCTTGTTCAGACTGGAGAGTTATAACATGTTATAACGGTTGTCAAATAATTGCAACACAGAAACCACCATCAAGATAGCGCTATAACATGTTATAACTCTGTAGTCTGAACGTACTATTATCCGACGATTTACTGTGGAAATACTCGGGAAAATATGCCTAAACATCCTTGTTCCACCTTCCATTTATCTTTCTTGAACTTATAGGGAGAAGTAATGTTTTGGACGTTTACAGTCCACGTATTCAATCTTAATATAAAAACGATGGAATTTTTATGCAAAACACAGTTTATTCTGCGGTTATTTGGAAAAATTATTAAATTTTAATCTAACTGTGTTACTATTATTTTTGAGTGTAAATATTTAGTAAACAGGTTTTTCTCCGTGTATGATAAATTTATTGCCCCTACCTCGTCAGTATAAATAACACTGTCAGATCTTGTTTACAATCATTATCATCAGTTTGATGTATTTTCTCCATTTACCAGTTCACTATTGTGTACGAAAAACTCCGGAAACTCCACGGAAAGTGAATAAAAATGAGCCTTTTCGACATTGAAGACGTCAAGACAAAACCGAATATTGTAAGTGTCTACCCAGATCCGACTGTGCCACCGGATGCAGCGATTATAATCGACAACGGTTCGTATCACTGCCGCGCTGGTTGGGCCACCAAAGATACTCCCTCGTTAATCTTCAAGAACGTCTTGGCCAAACCGCGGAAGGATCGCAGCAAAAAGGATCAGGAAGTGACCATACCGATGGTACAGATCGGAAACGATATCGCGAATATCGAGGCGGTACGGTTCCAGCTGCGGACACAGTTCGACCGGAATGTTGTCACTCATTTTCATGTTCAGGAACAGATTTTCGACTATCTGTTCGGCAAAATGGGCATCAACGGGGATGGTTGTGTACCGCATCCGATACTGTTGACTGAGTGTATCGCCAATCCAAACTACAGCCGGATGTTGATGTCGGAGCTGCTGTTCGAGTGCTATGGAGTTCCGGGTATCGTGTATGGTGTTGACAGTTTGTTCAGTTACAGGATGAACGGGGACTTGGAGAGTGGATTGATCATATCTTGTGGATACCAGGCAACGCACGTGATTCCAGTGCTGAATGGGAGAATGATCGAAGATAAGGTGCGTCGGATCAATTTGGGAGGGTTCAATATGATCAATTTCATGTTCCGGTTGCTGCAGTTGAAGTATCCTGTTCATGTGAATGCCATAACTCTGAGCCGGGCGGAGACGATGATCCAGAACTATTGTTCGTATGCCTATGATTATATGGAATCGTTGAAGAATTGGGCTTTGTTGGAATTTTACGAGCAAAATGTTATCAAAATCCAACTTCCGTATAATCAGAACGTTTCGGCACCTACACTGACAGCAGAGCAGAGAATCGAAAAGCGGAAGGAACTGTCCCGTAGACTTGCGGAGATTAATCTGCGGAAACGAGAGGAGAAATTGGCTCAGGACAAAGTTTTGCTAACCAGAATGCTTGCTGCCGAAGATACTTTGGAAGATGAAGATAATGTAGGGTTTACACTGCACGAGTTTAGTGTTAAGAATGTGGACGAGTTCAGAAAGACTATCATTACTTTAAGGGAACGAATCACAAAAACGACTCAAAAGATGAATGCCCCCCAGCAGTCGGTGAATCAACCGGAGGAAAAACCTTGTCTGCTGCAACCTCCAGCCAATATGACTATTCAGGACTGGGTTGTCGAGACGCGGAAGAAGCGTGATGATATTTTGGACAAGAAACAAATTCGTAAGCAGCGGAAACAGGATCTGGCTAAGCGTAGGACGGTGGCCGCACAGGAACGGATGCGCATTATATCACACCTGGCAAAGAAGGAGAAAGGTGTTGACGACTTCGGTATGCGGGACGAAGATTGGGACGTATACAAGTCTATCAGTCGGGAGGGAGACAGCGACAGCGAAGCGGAAAACGAAAAGGTTATCGAATGTGAGGAGATTCTCAAGCAACATGACAGCACCTATGTGGAACAGGTGGTGGCTCCGGGAAACATCGCAGAATTCCATCAGCTACATATCGGAGTGGAGAAGATCCGGGTTCCGGAAATATTGTTTCAACCGAGCATGATTGGGATACAGGAGGCCGGATTGACCGGTACAATCGACTATGTGCTGAAAATGTTCCCAAAAGAGGATCAACTGAAAATCGTAAACAACATATTGCTCACCGGAGGATGTGCCAACATTCGTGGATTTCAGGAGCGCCTGTCGCGGGAGCTACAGCAAATTCTACCGTTCCAATCCGTGTACAACTTAAAGGTAGCGGGCGATCCCGGACTGGACGGGTGGAAAGGAGCTAGCCAGTTTGCCGGAAGCGACGAGTTCAAGCAGTCACTAATCAACAGACAACTGTACGACGAATGTGGCGGTGAATACTTCAAAGAACATGTAGCCAGCAACTTCTACTATTCCACACCCAGTCAGAACAGTTCAACAATTAATGATACATTCAATTAGAAAATAAATCTCTTGCATCGGCCACTCTGTATTAAATGTTGAAGAAAGTCCCTCTGTCAGTTCAAATAAGAATTGTCATCCCAGAAAACAAATCTTACACCGAATTCCATTTCATAAAAACACATGTACTCAACACGAACAAAGTTAAAACTTACCAATTTCTTCGAATAAAGTCCTAAAAATACCATTACCACTACCTTCTGCTACAGTTTCGGTTCGGCATGCGCTTTAAGCAGAAATCGACCGGCGAGAGCAAAGTGATCAGAACCAAAGTGCATATTGGGGATCGTGTAGATTTCCCGGGCTTGCTTCACCGTTGGTAGGGAATAGGTGGCTACTAACTTTAGGTTGTTTTCAGTGAATCTCTTATCACTCGTGCTCTGGAACTTGGTGTAGAATAGAAAATCCACCGTGACCCATTGTCCTTGGAAGGTGGACGCTTCCTGGTTCTCCTCGCCAATGTTGTGTCGATAGGCGGATGTGAATTTAAACCGATGTCTGAGAGCGCCCTGATTGAAGTATTCACTGTTCAGTTCTTCGGCTGGACTCGGTGAACGTTCTTTACTGGAATGATGTAGCTGCAAGAATACATAAAAACCTGGATTGTAAATACGTTCTTCTAGCATTGATCCTTTCGGCACTACAAACCCGAGTACTTTTGAACTCGTCTTCTTCCGTTCGGTTAAGGTGGCTTTCATGGCGACAGTCATCCGTTATTCCCAACTTTGGCGGCAGCAATTTCTTTCCGAAAGACGAACCTCCGTACATGTTCGGTTCTAACGTTTTCGAGGCTAAATTTTCGTACTGCAGGAACCCTGTCGTAAGTAACACGTAGGGAGCAGTGTAGGGTTGAAGGTTGAAATCTCCGCACAAAATGGTTGGCGCATAAATGGGTGTTCCGTTTTCCCGCTTCCCGAGAAACGCCAATCGATCCAACTCGGCCAGCAACACCTGGACCTGTGCCAATCGAATGTCCTGTCGCCGCGGATTGTACAGAAGATGCGTAGTGCCAACGACGAGACTTCGAGATGGGTCCGATTTCACTCGAAACTTTGCAATGATTGCAACATTTTCGCGATCCAGACACTGACATTTAAAAGCAATAAACAACTTCTATTCATTAAGAAGATCATAATTATACTAAATGAATTACCTTCACCCCAGGTTGATAGTACTCAACGTCATGGCATTCGACCAGCTCGAACAAATCCCACCGATAGTAAATAGCGCAGCCATCCGTCTTCTCACCGGTACGTTTTTTGAAAATCATCTCGTACTTGAAGTTTGCCAAACCACTACTAAACTGATCCTTGTGGTTATCTTGCATTTCCTGCAGGCACAGTATGTCCGGTCGGACGAGATTGATCTCCGAAATCAAACGATCATACCTATGCGGCCAAGAAAGTGTCACCGGATCGTGTTGATCGTATAAATCTTCGTGCATTTTCAGCAAATCCTGAGCCAAAATATTGTAGCTCATAAGGGTAAACTGGACATCTTCCGGACCGCGGCGTGCCGACGATGGAATTGTTTTCCACTTTCGACACGTTTCGGACATTCTCTTCTGCCTAGCGTAACGCTGAAAACCCTTGTTAACCGGACTTCCCGAAGTTTCAGAGCTACTGGACTGTTGCGATTCCTTGGAGCGTGACATGCGCTTTAAGCTTCTGCTTGGCGCTGCTGTTGCCCGACCCAATGTAAACGGACACGGTGGTGGTGTTAGAAGTGATTTAGCAAATGAATATCTGAGAAAACGTGTCATGAAACTGCAAAGATAAAGTGTTTCAATATTTATAATTATATAATCTCCGCAGGATTGTATTAGACGGGAGGTTGATAAAACTGATACAAATAAAAGCAGTTTGTTTACTGTGGACGGAGAGCAGCCAACCTTCTGATGAACAACGCCCGTACCGCTCGAAATCGGTCACCTCCGAGCGAAGCTCGTTGACAGTATTTGTTTAGATAACACCAAATGATGCTTGGAATATTCCCGAGATATGTCCAAGGAGTCAATCCAATGTTTTACGCCAAAAATACACGAAATTTACAAAGTACGAAACTGACGCGAGGAATCCAAACACTAATCACACTAGAAAAAAATATTTACCAGTCAGGTCAGAGTGTTGTTTTTCTGTCAAAATCAGCTGTTGATGCTGGCAGAGCGTTCGGTACTGTTTGGCATAATGAAATATGCTGTCAAATTATAATCTACACTCGCAAAGAAAAAAGAGTCAATATATAATTAAATACAATGTTTGGGATCTTTAAGAGCACCCGCATAAACGCGAACCATCACATGACCTTACCGATAATGGTTATAAATTGTTTATAATCCCTGCTAAACTTCAACTGAAATAGTTATGGAACTTTACATGAACGTTTGTGTGATAAAGTTTTAACCTTATGTATTATGGTTTTTTGGAAGCGGACCTTACAAATAATGGGTTGTTAAGAACCATTACCATTCCAAATTCTTGTTTTCTCCATACATTTTCGGAAAGAGAACTATATTAGAACGTTTTTACTTATGGTTTGAGAACATTAATGGTTATGGTTATGGTAGTCAGTAAGGTCCATTAATGGTTTTGTATTATCACTCAACTTTACGTGAAATATATCGTGAATTGGTAATCAGTAATTTACAGGCAACCAATTCGCGATATATTCCACATAAAGTTGATCGATGTTACAAAACCATTCATGGACCTTACTGGTTACCATAACCATTACCATTAATGTTCTCAAACCATAAGTTAAAAGGTTTTAGTATAGTTTTCTTTCCGAAAATGTATGGAGAAAACAAGAATTTTGAATGGTAATGGTTCTTAACAACCCATTATTTGTGAGGTCCACTTCCAAAAAACTATAATACTTAAGGTTAAAACTTTATCATTAAACGTTCATGTAAAGTTCCATAACCATTTCAGTTGAAGTTTAGCAGGGATTATAAACAATTTTAACCATTTTAGGTAAGGTAAATTTATGGTTCGCGCTTATTTGTTAGGAACATTTCCTCCGGACAACATACCAGTAAAATGCATTATTTCAATGCAAACCATTTTTTTTGTTACGCAATTCCAAGCATTAGATTTCATTTTCCTAAGCAATCAACTGGCTTTTGTATGTATCTGTGGGTAAGCATGCTCCAGGTTGAAGAAAAATGCTCGAAAAAATGTGATTTGGAACCCTCGCACAAAACAGAGAAGCGCAAAAAAAAAGCCACACGGCGGAGCGAGCCATGAATGAATTAGCAAGAAAAACCATCAGCACCCTCAGCAGGATCATGCTCGCGCATGACGTTTTCCATTCGCAATAATTGATGCATATTGTAAGATATCTTTTGGTATTTCAATTCGAAATATTTTGCGAAAATTATTGATAATTGAAAACGGATGCTATTCGGTAATGTCATATATGCGTGATTGCAAGAACTCCATAATGAAAGTGCTTGAAAATAAATAGTAAAAATATTTCTAAACTGAGAGTACATTTCTAAGTCGTGTGGGAAACGCGTGTATTTGTGAAATAATAAAAACAATTCACATGCGTGTATGTGTAAGCTAATTGAAGGATATTCTGTGAATGTTTCAGCCTATTTGATGGAAGTTTTCTAATATATCTGGATATTTTTAGAGATAAATGGAACTATTTTAGAAATCACCCACCTTTGCCATTGCTAAAAGAAATATTTTTCAAATCAAAAGGTTCCTCAATGTTTCACAAGTATTTGACGATATTCTGCGAAAATTTCAGCCTATTTGATGAAGGTATTCTGTTATATCTTGGTATTTTTAAAGATAATTAGATAAATTGAACTATATCTTCAAATATTGTAGAAATCAACCACCCTTGCTATTGATCAATAAAATATTTTTAAACGAATTTGATCATCAAATGTATCAAGTTGTATCAGAAGTATTTGAGTATATTTTGTAAAAATTTCAGCCTTTTTGATGGAGGTATTCTGATATATATTGGTATTTTTAAAGATAATTAGATAATTCCACGAACTTCGGCAGAACTTCCCTGAACTTCAGCAGAAATTCTCTGAACTTCGGCAGGACTTCGCTGAACTTCAGCACGAGCTCTGGCATGAGTTTCCTGATTTCCATGAATTGAAATTAACGGACTTCCCTGAACTTCAGCAGCCCTTCCCTGAACTTCGGCAGAACTTCCCTGAACTTCGGCAGAACTTCTCTGGACTTCGGCAGGACTTACATAAACTTCAACAGTACTTCCCTGAACTTCGGTAGAACTTCTCTGAACTTCGGCAGGAGTTCTCTGAATATTTCCCTATAGTTCGGAAAAACTTCCCTGACATGGGCAGAACTTCCCTTAGCTTCAACAGAACTTCTCTGAATTTCCACAGAACTTCCCTGAACTTCAGCAAGACTTCCCTGAACTTCGGAAGGACTTTCCTGAACTTCGGCAGGGCTTCCCTGAACTTCATCAGGACTTCGCTGAAGTTCGGCAGGCTTTCCCTGAACTACGGCAAGACTTCCCTGAGCATTAGTGGGCCTACCCTGGAATCTTGGAATTGAAGTTGTCATTTCAGTAGTAGAATTATTATAATTATACAATAATATTATGTTTACTAATATGTTCAAAATTTCAATAAATACTTCCCATTCTTCTAATTTGCAATGCTTGTTAGTATTGGTTCATTTCGAATTAACCAATTTATTCGAGCAGTTAAAATGACGTTTATTACCACTCGAACTTTGAAATAAAACACTATTTTGAGATTTTTTCGTCTAGAACCACGAGAAAAGTAGCCAACATTTGTGCGTTTCATAAAAAAATAGAAATTAGTAGGTCCAGTTTTGTGAAATCACTGGTAGAAAGTCACACCAAAACTGCTTGACAAAGTGGTCAATTTGGATGTGGTTTGAACGGGTGTGGATTCAGCATCAACGGAAAAGCATTAACTTTCACCTTTATGACGTGTTCGGGGTATTATCCAAACCATTTGTGGGATAGTTTACCCATCTGCTAGGGGCACGCAATAACCTTTAACTCCAACTCATGCAACGGCTGTAATTAAATTTATTCCATTAACTACTGCTTTAATTACATTAATTACACAATTTAGAACATTAACTAATTTTTAACTCCATTAATTGCAGTTGAAATTTCGTAATTAAAGTACATTAATTACATTTTCAATACTTTTAATTACATTGATTACGGATAGATAATTTTAAATTACCGTCAGTACTACTTCAAAACGTATTAATTACTTTAAGTACTTTTGATTGCATTTTAACTTCAACGCACCGGTTCTTTGTATTGCGTGCCCCTCGCCCATCTGAGATACAGTTCGTTAATGGTATTTGTTTATTAGGGCAGTGACGGTTGCATTGCCGATTAACTGAACTAACACATATGAATTTGACAGTTAACCTGTTATATTTATGATTGATTCCAGTGGTGAAAAGAAAGCACACTAGATCCATCTGAGTGACAATAGAAGAAAATATGCTTGTTTATTTTGTGCGGGAAATTTGTCCTATGCATTTGACATGGCGGCTATCTTTAGTTTATTGAAAGACGGGCTATAAATAATGTGCGCAATGCACAGTATATTAAATTGTATATGCAAACCGTGCAAAACGTATACCAAACCAACCGAAACCGAAAAATTAAATGCTGTCAGTCGAGTATTAATTCCGTGTACTAAACGCACCTCCTCGTTGTAATTGAGTTCGTTGATAGACCCCTGGGATATTTTCATTAGAGTCTTGTTTTCTTCCAAAAACAGTTAAAATAAAACTAAAAATTTTATGTCTGCAAACATCCGTAACTACAATGGAATTTATCAGTTGCGAAAGTGTTTGCCGCTGTTGCCTAACAAATGCCGGTAATTTTACATCAATATTCGAAATTTACAACGATTACTACTTGCCCAAAGTAATACACGCTTGTACCGGCTTGACCGTAAGTTACCTGTTGTAAAGATGCTGTTGGTGTTTTTGGTAATCCATTCCCCTCGAAACACAGATTAACCAATCGGACGGATTCCCGGAAGTAGTATGTGAAACGTGCCTCATGAAGCTCGTCACGGCCTACGAAACTCGCCGGTTGTTTATCCGGTCGAACGGTCAACTCAAAGAGCAACTGAATCGGTTGAAACAGTCGGAGCAAGAGATTTTGAGTGAGCTGAACTCCACGGCTGCCAAGTGTGCGGCCAGTACCGTCGAGGACGGCGGCAGCAGCCTGTTGAATGTTGACAGTATTTTGGATACAGGTCCCATTACGACGTGGGATAATGAGATCAACATGCACATTGAACAGCTCCAGGATGGAACCGGGGAGTTGGCTACGAATATCGAGGACTGCCTAGACGAGCTAGTGATTGAAAAGTGCGAGAATCTAGAGAAAGGAGGGTACAGTTTTCCGGTGAGTGAACCGGTTGTTCAGAGTGCGGAGGGCTTCGATGGGGTTATTGGTGGGGTTGTTTGTAGTAGTCCAAGAAACGAAGAAACGACGGAGGAAGAACAGCAGGATGGCGAGGAGTTTCCACCGTTTTCTGACTACAGTGAAAGTTCTGAAGAGGGTCAAGAAGCGGACAGTAATGATCGAATGGAGACAGAACAAGAAGAAACTCAAAACTGTCCTATCTGTGGCAAAACGTACAGGAACGCTCGATTACTCCAGCGACACGTTCAGTACCATAATGCTAGTAGTAGTGATTGTCCGATTTGCTCAAAAAGCTTTACTCACACCAGTAATCTTAAGCGGCACCTGAACTCACACAAACCGCCACCGGAAGGGTTTTCCTGTTCCAAGTGTACGGGTAAATTCGATAAAGGGGCTCAGCTTTACAATCATCTCAAGCTGCATAAAGCCTCAAACGATACGGATTCCTATCGAATGCAATGCGATCGATGTGAAATGGAAACCACTTCACTGGCAGGCTTCGTATACCACATGTCTCAGGAGCACGGCGTGACGAAGGATCAGGTGAAAGCCTTTCGCTGCCATCTCTGCACTTTGCGATTTGTTTCAAAGCAGGGAATGGGAAGACACATACAAAGCGTTCACCAGAATCAGAAGCCAGTTCAAAACAACACGAAGAAATTCCAGTGCACCGAGTGCGGCAAATGCTTTCAACGGATGAGACACCTGGAAGCGCATGCCAATTCGCACGCTGGAATTCGACCTTACGCTTGTGGTGAATGTGGCTTGTCATTTTCGCAGCAATCGGGACTTAATTTGCATATTCGAGCAAAGCACAAAAACCAAAAGAATCACGTGTGTAAGATATGCCGGAAATCGTTTTCCCAATCGACACATCTAAAGCATCACGAGCTGATTCACAGCAATAGGAAGGAACACGAATGCACGGTTTGCAAGCATCGATTTCGCGTGAAGAGCAATTTAATGGCACATATGCGTATTCATCGACGGCATCCCTACTGCTGCGCCGATTGCGGGAGAGAGTTTATGCAAAGTGCCAGGCTGGAGCAGCACATGCTGACGGAACATGGCGGAAAGTAAGCAAATTAAAGGTAAATCAGTTTATGCTTTATGCCAAAGATATTTATTTCATAAAAATACCTTTAAACCTTCCCATGTACCGGCGCCCATCAATTCAAAAGAAATTCCCTTTCCGTAGACTAGGTAGTTGCTAAATCGAAATAACCTTCGAATATTTTATTGAGCATAAAAAATACATAAAATCGATACTGTTTGATTTGCGGAATGTAAAATTCTAAGAGCACTTATGGGTGAGCAGCAGTTTAAAAGTTATGAGATTCAAAATGCCGTGACATCTTCATCGCCCTCTGTAGTCTGTTGCGTGCGATGTCATAAATTGTGTGTTTCATCGTTTGTTGTAGAATCCGTTACCATAACTTCACGGTTTTCGTAGGCCCAAAATTTGTGGAATTCGATCAGTATTGAAACAACCGTTTCGCCGTGGCCGCTGTTGATCAGATCCTTCAGTGTTATTCTAGCTGGATCAGCTGGTTTAACCATGTCGAATATTTCGTCTTTAACATCGGCAAAATTGACCGGTTCCGCTCGATGTGCAGATATTTCGTCCTGAATTCCTTTGAAGAAATAATTCAACGTGAATGCCGTCAGATAACCGTTGTGTTCCACGTCCAATATGCGAAACAGATAGTGCAAACTCTGCGGTTCAGAGCGATTTTCAAGTGCCAATACAAAATCCAGATAAGTCTTGTAATCCATTTCACCGTCGTAGGTGAGGCATTCGGCAAAGACTCGATCCAGGAAGATGGGTGTAAGCGTCCCCGATCCATATCCAATCAGTTCCTTCTTACTCAGCATTCCGTTATGATCCTTGTCCAAATTGAGATAGTGCCCGTAGACGCTGAGGGCAGAAGGTGCCGAGAACCAGTTCATTTCTTGAGCATCCTTGGGAATCTCTTCATCCCTCAGTTCCAGCAAATCATCCAAAAAGCTACACGTCAAGATATCTCGAATTCTGATTCGACCTGTTCTCAGCGGATCCAGAAAGAAGAAAAACTTCCTCACCGTTGTGCAAACGTAGAAACTATGAAAAGACTTTTCCAAACCTTCCAACTGCGGGAAAGTTGGAATCAGCTCCAAAATGTAAGACTCCAAATCCGACTCATTCAAATAACCCTGTCCGGTGTAATCGTACAACGATAGACCGATCCTGGTCTGCTGCAGCCAAACCTTCCTCATTGCATAGTTGAACAGAGACATCACGCTGATCTTCCCCGGATAGCTACTGGACACCAGCAATCGAGCAAAGGTTGAAGCAGTCAAGTACCTTTTGAATTTCTCTCCCGCCAGCGTTGCCACTTTGCTGTAGTTTTCATAGTTGATGTACTGCTCTTCGCCCATCAGCGGTGGGGAATGATGCTTCTCCAGCAGACTCCAGAGAAGCTTCAGCTCATTGTTGTCCAGCAACTCTTTGCTACGCTTCTGCAGGAACAACGTCCTGGCTTCCTCGCGTAGCTTTTGAGCCAATCCATCGCTATTCTTTGGCAGCACAAAATGGAACTGCGGAATGAAGTGATAGGATTCAGAGTTTTTAGACTGTTCAAGCATTCGTTTTAGTTTCCCATTGGAGCTGATTTCCTTCTGATAGTGCTGGAAAAGTAAATCCTCGATTTCGTTATCCGTTTTCGATGGATTCTGTTGGCGAACACCTGGTTGCGGTCGCGGATAGATGATTAATGCTTAATTTGAGCCATTAAAAAAACTCGATTCTTACCATTTTCATTAACTTTTTCCAAACTTTTGAGCAGCTTCTCACGAAAACCATTCATGCCGATTACAATATTATTGTTTACGTCGGTTGCGTCTGTAATTTTTTGCCGTTGGACGGGTGGCCAGATTATTTTCTTCAATAGCGATTGGTGACGTTTAATGCACGCAAATACACGCTAACTTGACAGTACCCATTAATGTGTAAAAAAAAGACCTATTTTAAAGAAAAGTGGCTAAATATCGATGTGCGGTAAAAGAGGTGAGGAGAAAGGAAACTAGTGAACTCTTTCATCCTGACGGTGTTCTTATGCAACAGCAGACGTGACGTCACGTCTGTTACTGCATAAGAAGACGCGAGTACGAAAGAGTCCACTAGTTTCCTTTCTCCACACCTCTTATACCGCACATCGGCTAAATATACACACTAATCCAGCATTTAGTTGTTCGGTATTTTTTTGTACTGGGCTTGCACGGTAAAACGAAAGATTTACTGAAAATGCAGTTTAAACCTGATGAATAACCGACGTTCTGTAAAACACAAACTGAACTTCGGTATCGTTCGATGCAAAATACTGTACACAGAATATATATTTACTGAGAAAGTCGGTAATTTCTAAATTTTCTAGATTTCACGAAAAGTCAGTAAAAATAATTACTGTGCACATAGTAGGCTTTATTTGTTTACCGACTGGTCAGCGAAATAGCCACTTTGTTTTACCGACCAAGAATTGTAAAACTCTAACCTGTCAATTTTATTCCCGCCGCCATTTTAGCTTCAGTAAAATCCGGGAGCAAGTGTTTTATCACGCAGTTTTGTGAAAATTTACAAGAAACCATGAATTATATCATGACGGAATTGTTGAATGGATTCAAGTACGTATAGTGCATGATTTGGCTATGACTAAATTATTTTCTATTCTATTAGATGACCCAATACCAACATTAAACCTTGAAACTACACTTTACGTCCGTGGAAAATTCCCTGAAGGCAACACCGGTGGAATTATCTCCTGGAAGAACGTCACTATTCCTTTGAAAAGGAATTTCTTGGAATGTTTCCATATGTTGAGCATGTCGTTGACTGTCTTCATTTCGATCAAGCGACAAGCAATTCTTTGTAATCTTTAAGTCAGTTTTTATGGAGGTTGGAAACATTACAACTTCGGGCGATAAGTTTCTGCGTAGTTTGTATTGATTTTATGATTGTTGTTTCCTATCAGCAGCCTGAAAATATGATAACATAAAATGCATTTAACATTTAAATACATGATTTTCCTCCCGGAAATCTTATTATTATTAAAATTAAATTAAATGACACATCTTTTAATGTAACTGGGCAACACGGTACAAGAATTAACTAAATAACTGTCTTGTCAGTTAAATTGCAACTAAATAAACAAAAAAATTACTGGGCTTTCCAGTATACGCAACTCGAACCTATTACTGAATGAACAGTTATTTTTGACAGATTGACTTTACGGACAGTTCGGTAATGCAAATTTTTGCTGTGATGATTACTGGGGGATCCGCAATTCAAAAACCCAGTAAAATTTTACTGACTCCAGCAATCTAAAGTTAGTGTGAGACCTTTTTCACGTTAAATAGTCTTTCTTTATCCAGCGCACATAAATTAATGAACGGTTTGTTTTCCCACTAATCTGTTTCCCTCTTGCTCGCACTCATTCGATTTAAATGGTGCAGTAGTGTGCGCCGATTAAACGTCAAAAAGCTCTATCGACCAGTTAGGTCTGTGCGAGGGTAAAACGAAGCGTTTCACACAGCAATTATGGACATTCTTTTACCAGATGTATAAATCGCAACTATCCTGCGCATAGATCGGTATAAAGAGAGAGGTTACTAACTTAGGCTGTGAACCATTTGCCGAGTTAAATTTAACTCGTGGTTAAAAGTGACATTTCGAAAGTTATTTCTTATGTTCGAAAATCCCCGTTCTGTCGATCGACCGGTTTTTGAGCCACGGTCGTCAAAATTTAACTTCTTGTCTGTCAGAAGTAACCACGCTTGGATAGCAGGGTTAATCGATAACTTTTCATCTGTCAAATTTTAACCAAAAGTTAAAATAATCCACCAAATGGTTCAGAGCCTTAGTATAAAAATTGTTTAATTCAGTCCCGCATAAACGCGAACCATAAATTGACCTTACCGGTAATGGTTATAAATTGTTTATAATCCCTCCTTAACTTTAACTGAAATGGTTTTGGAACCTTACATGAACGTTTGTGTGATAAAGTTTTAACCTTATGTATTATGGTTTTTAGGAAGCGGACCTTACAAATAATGGGTTGTTAAGAACCATTACCATTTCAAATTCTTGTTTTCTCCATACATTTTCGGAAAGAGAACTATATTAGAACGTTTTTACTTACGGTTTGAGAACATTAATGGTTATGGTTATGGTAGTCAGTAAGGCCCATGAATGGTTTTGTAACATCGATCAACTTTATGTGGAATATATCGCGAATTGGTTGCCTTTAAATTAATAATTATCAGTTCGCGATATATTCCACGTAAAGTTGAGCGATAATACAAAACAATTAATGGACCTTACTGACTACCATAACCATAATCATTAATGTTCTCAAACCATAAGTAAAAACGTTCTAATATAGTTCTCTTTCCGAAAATGTATGGAGAAAACAAGAATTTGAAATGGTAATGGTTCTTAACGACCCATTATTTGTAAGGTCCGCTTCCTAAAAACCATAATACATGAGGTTAAAACTTTATCACACAAACGTTCATGTAAGGTTCCAAAACCATTTCAGTTAAAGTTTAGGAGGGATTATAAACAATTTATAACCATTATCGGTAAGGTCAAGTGATGGTTTGCGTTTATGCGGGGTGCCAACATTTCAAAGGGGCGTAATTGCATTTGTAAACAATGGCTTTAGCCGTCGATTTCTCGTGAATAAAAGCTCACTCATGAAAAATAATGACACCAGCAGGTAGAGGAATGTTTCCTCTACCAGTTAGCATTGTCATTTTGGAGAGGTAAGATTTCATTCGCGAGAAATCGACGGCTAAAGTCATTGTTTACAAAAGCAATTACGCCCCTTTGAAATGTTGGCACTGAATTATTGAATATTGACGAGTGCACGGATGGATTTGAGTTCACTCACTCGACAAAAAGTGACACAACAGCGGGGCCCTGTTTACTAAAAATGAACACATAAATGTTCATTTTTAGTAAACAGGGCCCCGCTGTTGTGTCACTTTTTGTCGAGTGAGTGAACTCAAATCCATCCGTGCACTCGTCAATTCTTCTTGGACCAATTAGGTCTGTGCCACAAATGGGAATATTCTTCTACACGGCCAATTATACCAACTCAGCGACTGAGAATAATTCTAGATAGAGCTGGAATTAGGGCGTAACAGCCTTTGTAAACAATGACTTCTCTTGTTGATTTCTCGGAACTCAAGGCACGCCTACACAAACCAACATATCCATCGGGTAGGAGAAGTCACGGTTGTCAAAATTTAACTCCTTTTTTTTTAAAGAAATAACCACGCTCGGATAGCAGGGTTAATCGATAACTTTCCATCTGTCAAATTTTAACCAAAAGTTAAAAAATTCACCAAATGGTTCAGAAAAAGTTTTATTTTTAATCTAAAAATGAACTATTTTATTTTTAAGTGTACACGAAAACTGCAACTCTCGCGTCACTTTTCAAATAGACCAATGTAACATATCCACCATTTTAAGGCTGTGTTCCATTTGGTGAATTTTTACTTAAATTTGACAGATGGAAAATTTTCAAATAAACCTGCTATTCCAGCAGACTTATTTCTGACAGACAAGAAATAAATTTTGACAGACGCTTTCTCGAAAATCGGCCGATCAACAACAGAGGGATTTTCGAACATCTTAATTTATTTTCGAAGTGTCAAATCTAAGTGAAAATTTTCCAAATGGAACACAGCCTAAGAAAATCGAAGTTCGACAGATTATTATTTTAACTGTTAAAAAACAATACATTTTGCAATACTATTTTTAATGTAGTCAGTGTATAATAACGTTGAAAATTCAGAAGAAACGGTAAAATCACAATTTGACTTTGAATTTCATGCTACAACATAGAAAAAACCACATAGGACGTTTTGACAAGTCGAGTTGTACATCGGACATGTTACATTGGACGATTTTTCTCAGTGACATAATCAATGAGTGTTACATTGGACGTTTTGTCTACATGATACTAGATTCCCTTTCACAGATTTCAGAGTATAGTACCTAACTTTAGATTGGCCCCGCCTTTGGAAAATGAGCACCAATCATGTTAGGCAGTCCGAATGACCAAAGTAACAATCAAGTAACCATCATTTCAAACTGTACATTTGACAATTTTTGATCAATGATTATCTTAAATAAATGAAAGTAAATTTGAATGGGTGTTTTTGTATCACATACAATTATAGAAGAGCAATAGCTTGTATCGCTTAACTCGATTTGTTTACATTTGTTACATTGGTCTATTTGAAAAGTGACGCGAGCTTGTTACTTGTAAGTACCCATCAGGGTTGGAGCTCACCGCCATAAATGTTTGTTCCGGCCTTATTTCCGTTTGCATTCGCACAATTCTTTGCTCCACTGTAAATGAACGATGTTGAACAACAAACTCACTCTTTCTCTACTTTGTTCAGATGTTCTTGTTTAAAAATTACAAAATTGCAACAGTAAGCATTTTTTTTACCGCGGTCGAAACCGGAGAATTATATGTATACCTGCATTCCGAGGAATTCGAACATACAATTGAAGTGAGAAGTTATTTTGCCAACTAGGAAATTACCTGCCTGAATCCAATGGCGAAATGCATCAAAATTGAAGTTCCGGACCCGTAAGTTATGTTTGACGTTATTACCATTCTGAAATATAACAAACTGTTACTTTCCTAGACCGACTGATGAACCGGAATCATACTGCCGGTTTTGCTACTCAAAGGGGAAAGATTTGGTATCAATTTTTCCAGCAACAGGTATTCCGCTGCAGTGCATCATCAATCTACTGAAAAAGTTGACCGGCATAATACTGAATGTGACGGAAGATTTGCCATCTGCAATCTGCAGTCAGTGCCTGTCGAAACTGGAGGAATTTGACCACTTTCGAAGAAAATGTAATATCTACAACGACAAGATCAAACGAATCCGGTTTCAATGGAAGGATTGTCCGTCGGTTTACATAAAGAACGAACAAATTCCGGAGCAAGTTGAAGATATCGTTCCGGGAAATGAAACGATATGCGACAAACAGGTTGTGAAGTTAGATGAAAAACCACCAACATTTGAATCCTACCCAGCTTCAGTAGCAAATGGATCACTGAATGATAAGATAAAACGATTTTCTTTGAGCAAAACTGGCCGTACTGGACCACTTATGGAAAAACTGAACAAGCTCAGAGGGATCAAAAGTAAAAAACAGAAGCGAACACTAGAGCAGAAAGATTACCGTTGTCGAGTGTGCTTGCAATTTTTCACGGATAAAGAGAGCATCAATTTTCATATGAGAAATCACATTGACACCGTGAATCTACGCTGCCTCAACTGCTCGAAGATCTTTGGAAAACCGCAGGGACTGATAGCTCACACGAGAACCACCTACATTCAAACTGCATTCTCCTGTCAGCATTGTGATGTGCTTTTCAAATCCAAAGAAACCCTTTTTGCTCACGAACTGTACTGTGAACAAGATCAAAGCAAGTATGACATCTCTGAGACACCGAAGCCCTGCCAGTGTGCTCTGTGCCCGAAAAGCTTCGATACCATGTGTTTTCTGCAATCGCATATGCTATTACACGAAGCTAAATTCGCCTGTGTCAAATGTGGTGTTGACCTTCCTTCTGCCGTACTATTGAAGAACCATAACGAGCGATACCATTCGAAAGGAGCGGATCAAATCGCAACCGTTGTGAAATGTGAACCATGCCAGCGGACATTCGTAGACGCTAGTGCCTATCGGAGCCATCATACTAGATTCCACCAGTTTAATCATGGCAAAATATCGCGTAAACTAGACGAGGACAAGTTGTACGAATGTGACCACTGTGGTAAGCGATTCTGGTCCATCAACACCATCCGATACCACGTGCTCGTGCACCGTCAATATCGGGACTGCGATCAGTGTTCCGAAAGTTTTCGGTCTCTACAGGAGCTGCACGACCACAAATTGGCTACCCATCCGGTAAAGTGTGAGTTTTGCCATATGAATTTTTTCTCAAAACGCGCTTGCCGAAGTCATTCCAACGTAAAGCACGGAATGCTACAAGTTAAGATGTTGGCAGAAGGTGAGAAAAAGGTGGTCTACGAGTGGCGTAAACTTGTCTTCAAATGTGCCTCTTGTGAGCAAGACTATGAGAAGTATCGAGAACTGAAAGATCACTATGGAAAGATGCACCCAGGAGCAAACATACAGATCAAGTGCTCGTATTGCGCTAAGAACAGTACATCCAGGATTGGATACGTTGGACATATGACTGGGAACTGTGGACAGACACCAAAGAAAGTAAAGGCGTGGCACTGAGCCCGTAGTGGATGTCGCGACTTATTTTTTTTTGCTCTAAAAATTCTCGAATTTCAAATAATACCGCCTAAGCATTCATATACAAATAAACGATTATATTTACAACCGTATTTTTGGGTCATTTCTTCATAAACTCTATATCCGTAGGTATAGGGTTTTTGATCTAATTTCCGTCCTACTAAGCACAACCCGCGCTTTACCTCTCTTTTCTGAACGAGTTTAAACAAAAAATGGAACATTTTTGTCAAAGATGACTTGCAAATTTATTCACTTTTCCATACGTACCGTTGGATTTGATAAAGAGTCACAAATTGTTGAGATATTGTCTAAAATCTAACACTGCTTCTTGATTCTAAATTCGTTCTACGAGTTTCAATTCCGTCCTAACGCATTGAAACGCCATTAGATGTTCTTCGTATTTTCTTCGTCCTACGGATAAACGTAGAAAAAGGGGATTCGCTAGGAGCGCTTCTTTTGTTTTGAGAACAATGAGCGTAAATATTCATACAATGCGTCCTAACAGGATTTATGTTTTAGCTAATGAACTAACGCATCGGAACAAACCTATGATTAACTGGTGCACGGTGAAAAAATTGATCTTTTCTGATCGATAGAACGGAAATGGGCGATTACGACTCTACCCTACCTTTTTTTATTAATCATTTCTGCGCGAAAGCTTACCACGCATACAATAATTTTAACATTATACCTATATAATTTACAGGTCGTTTTCTTAATTTTGTTTTCAATAATCAAATCGATGTCAACTTCGATGTTGAAAATCGATGAGCAAACTGTACCAACCAGAAAAAAAACGGGAATATAGGTAAACTAATGATGCACCGAATATGCAAACGAGTATCACGCTTTGACTGACCCAAATTTAGATTAAACGTTTTGTCGGTCTCATGTTAGCTGAAAAAAGGCCGAATATAAGCTCAAATTTACATATCAGTGCCAACATTTCAAAGGGGCGTAATTGTTTTTGTAAACAATGGCTTGAGCTATCGATTTCTCGCAAATAAAAGCCCATCCCTTCAAATTAACAATGCTAGCTGGTAAAGGATACATTCTTCTACCTGCTGGTGTCATTAATCTTCATGAGTATGCGAGAAATTGATGGCTAAAGCCATTGTTTACAATTGCAATTAGGCTCATTTGAAATGTTGACACTGATATGTTTAGGTACACATCAAATATTTGGCTGAATATCTCATATTCAAACATCTCTAAAACAGCGTCCACCTTCAAAGATGTAGGTGGGACAAGGTACTATGATCTCAAAGAACTTTTTGAATATTTTTGGAATCACGAACTGATTCCGGAGATGTATGGCCGGAACATGTTATGGTTTAAAAATGCCATTAATTAAAATGCGACCTGGAATGAATAAAATTCATCATAATTCAAAAACTAAATAGTTCAATGGTAGTAGGTAATAATCAAAGCACAGGATATACTGGCCCCCTTCGGCCATGTTCCGGGAACCCCCAACCACAGTTTCTAGCTAAGGGTCTAAATTCATCATCTAGTTTTTCTGATCGTATAAGCACTTTAGTCAGAATTTCACTTAATAAGAAGGGTAACATTTTATCATTGGAGGATTAATTCAGGTGTTTAACTATGTTCTCTATAAAATCATGGGTGGGACAAAGCTTTGACTGTCCCACCCAGATATTTTTGTGCGTATGACAGGTCCCACCCACTCCTCACGCCTCTGAAGTAGATAGTCTATGAAGAGCCCTTAACTCGGCCCTTAACTTTCTACAAATCGACAAATCGTCCTTGAGTATTGATGTTCTACAGGCTGAAATAAATCTTGTTCAATATCTAGACTGATTTTTGAACCCGCAAAGCTTCGTAAAGCTGGTATGTAAAGTAATCACTGTTCCCATAGGCCATAATTGGAACAAACCATAATAGAAACGTATGGCCATAGCTGGTACATCTACCCTAGTGTAATGGAAAGATCATCAACTGCCTCTAATGTTAGCCAAATTCCTAATTTATAGATAAAATTGGAATGATCGAACCAAAACTGGTCAACTTTTCCGGACTCTCAAAAACTGCAATGAAATGTCACAAATGGAGACCTCCTTCGGTCGCTTCTTCTTGATGTGGCAGCATCGGACGATTGGATGTTGGAGGATTAATGGAGATTTATTTTTTTCGTAGCTACCACTGGATTTGCTGTACATTACGTGGTATTACGTGGACGCGGATGAGCGGTGGTGTAGTGGTAAGCGTGATTATCTCTCACCCCATCAGGCCTGGGTTCAATCCCATTCGGCGTCTCCGGGATGCTCTGAGGCATAACATCTCTGATCACGTCTTCCTTCGGAAGGGAAGTAAAGCCCTAATGTTATGTGTTGGTGGTAATGTTTAATTTGTTTTTTGTTTAAATTTCAGATATTGGCATAGGGGGGGGGGGGGGGTGCTAATATCACCGACAAACCGACATGAATGACCATACAAAGTACCATCAAATTTCTGATCAAAGCACAAAACTGACATCTGCCGCCGTGTTCGCGAAAAATGTGTATCCTTGCCACAAACACGCATACAACACGTATGAGTTGGTTCGTGTCTAATCTATTTCGGGCAAATTATTTTTATCTAGATAACAAATTTCTATGGTTTTGACCGAGGTTTTGACAGATGGGATCACTGCACATTTGAATCCGCCGTTATGGATTCTCGATCAAGAGTTAAGATTAAGTTTCATGTCGGTTTGTCGGTGCTAATATGTCATTTGTTTTTGTATAATTTCAGGTGTTAATATACCGTACGGTTCAACCAAATATGAAACGGTCAATGTTTAGTGCCAGGTATCGGTATACCGTACGGATCAGCCATAGCGATGGACCTAGGAGGCAACTAATATTTTCATTCTTTATGTTCTTTTCTTTCAGCAAATTGATATCGCTTACGCTTTCCCTCTCCATCTCTTTCTATCCCTATTTAATATATCGGAGTACTAGTTTGGACATATTGTGCCGGCTAGTCACGATTGCGGCATGCTATACGGTCTGGTATGTTTTAACGCTTAGGCTTGGTAGGTCTTCACCTAACACGATGGGTTGGCAGTGGCCACCAGGGTGAGGGCTGTTAAATTACAATTGCAATCATAATTTAAACATAAATTCTTAAACTTTTCGCTCTGAATAATTTTTATTCTTATCCTTAGTTGACATATGATTGTTAGGGAAAGTGGGGGTAAAATTAGCAGAAGGGGTAAAGTGAACAATTGACGATTTTACGTGCTTATGCATTTAAATATCAATCAATTCAACGCACAGACATACACAATTCTACCCAGTTATACAGCTAAAAGAGGCCTGAAAAAGGCACATTAGCGAGTTAATTGATTATTTGGGTGTATCGGAAAGTGTTTACTTATAAACTTGTTTCTCTTCCACTGCGCCTAGATTGAAACGAGCAAGCCTGACAGTCTCTATATCTGAGAACGAATTATTTGTTATTTAATATACACTCATGGAAAACACATTTTGTTGCTGAACATCGCGACTAACATTTGAAAATGGTCTAAAATGTTGAAAATTCATAATTATATTATTTTTTTAAATTCGCAACGGCTGGACTTCAAATAAATTTTTACTTTATAAGAAATATGCAATTCTGTTTCATATTTAAAATCAGTAAAATTAAAAAAAATAGATTAAAGCCAGTTCCTAGGTTAAATTTTTCACCAAATTTTAGGCTATTACTTCAGCTTTCTTTACAAAAAATATAAAAATCGATGGGAGCATGTTTTAAGAAAATCAATGTATTATATTTTTTAGTATGAATTTACTGAGTTTTTTTTAACCTTTTTTTTCGCGAAGAACGTTTAATTACCTACAACTTTTTCTCAAATGGAAATGTTATTTTGATCAGATCAATCATTTTCATGTTATGATTTTTTGAAAAAAATATATTAAAATTTTTGCAAACACCTTTTTCAAAACCTACTCTCGAAAAATAAATCATATTTAAATGTAAAATGCAACCATTGGTAGCAGTGAACATATAGGTAATGTTTCCGGTTTACATTTTGGGTTGGAAATACTCAATAATAAAAAGGCAAAAAGATGTTCTGCCTCCTGTCCAGGGCATTCAGGCTACCCAGCCTAGAGGTTGTAAATGTCATGAAAATGTAATGAGGAAAAATGTCAAGACATTGGTTTTCTCCATACAATTTGTATGGTGACACCTCTGCAGTAAAATGTAATTTTCCCACAAGCTATTGAATTGATGTCGGGTTTTCGCATTGGAAATTAATGACATTGCATAATGTGCGGCGTATATACAAAGATTCAAGAAACACATACATACACAAACACACACGAATTATTTGATGGTTTAGAAGAGTTTTTACAAATAATAGTCATAGGTAGGGTAAGGTGGGGTAAAACGAGTCCCGGGGTAATATGACCAACAGCATTTTTTCACGTACTATTCAAAGAATAATTGATATAAACAGTTTCCCAGATGATAGTTCAGCAGCTCTTCTAGTGATTCTGAGTGAAAACACATTAGATTTGTTTTGAAAAACACGTAAATATGCGCTATTGGACATATTTCCTTAATACCCCGTTCAAATTACAGCGTTTATCACGTGATATACGCTGTATTGCAATGAGCTGCTCACAGCCTATATTACGTGATATAGACTGTAATGTGAACGGGGTATAATACCCCGATATTTCTTAATTAAAACACACGCACATAAGATTCACTACAATACCAATCAATCGTCCAAATACTTATCACACATTTTGAAAAAAAAAAAAAACTTTTTTGAACTTGAAAAATCAAGCTGAACATTGCATTAGGTCCTAAGTAACATTGATCGATTCTCTTCGTCGACTTTCTCTTTCATTAATAACTTGATCACATAACCGTTTCTTGTTGTGTTTGTCGTATTAGATGCTAGATAAAAGCTTCTTTTAACGATATCTGTTCTGAAAATACCTGGGAATGTCTTTACATGGCCATGGGGATACACTGAGAAAGTCCACGAAGAGAATCTGTCAATTTTAGTTAGGACCTAATGCATTGTTCAGCTTGAAATAACTCCGCGGAAAAACAGATAAATTCGTGACAGCACATGAAAAGCCAACCGTCTGTAGGCTGAGCCAACTGCGATCTCCGAGCAAATTTTTTTCAAAATTGGTTAGCATGAACTAGATTTTAGGAATCCTTTAATAATGTATACATAAGTCTGTATAAATATATTAATACAGCACTGCCGTGGTTTCAGTAGCTTATTGGACTAGCGTAGATTTAAAAGCTAGTGAAATATTAATCACCTTTTTGTGCAAAATACCTACTAATTTTTGTTAGTTAAACTGATCCTTTAAATTTGTCGAACCTCTTAACGGAATCCCTTTATGAAGAGCTTTGAGTGGGTTGGTTTATTTCCATTAAATTCCGTTATAATTGCTTATCTTTTGACAGATACGCGTATTTCGTCTACTACTTGCAGACTTCATCAGTGCCAAGTACTCAACACCACTGTGGTGTTGAAAGATTGTGGTGTTGAGTACTTGGCACTGATGAAGTCTGCAAGTAGTAGACGAAATACGCGTATCTGTCAAAAGATAAGCAATTATAACGGAATTTAAAGGAAATAAACCAACCCACTCAAAGCTCTTCATAGTTAAACTGGTTTGAATTTCTAGTCGTAAAAAATTGGAGGAAATTTAAATAAATTTCCAACAAAATTGATTGGAGCTTTTAAAGATCCTTATTAACAAATTTTAAATTGTTGGCTGGTAAATGATGGATCGAGTTGAATGGAATCGACTTCAGGGTACTGCATAGGACACCCAGGCCTTACCCGAGCAAAGTCGGTTAACAAAATGAATGCAAATCGATATTAAAGTTTGCAGTTCCTATCATAATGAAAACTCATTTTGATTTCAATTGTCGCGACAGAAGTCTGATATCATATTGTGCTTTCATTATGCAGTCAAGACTTTTTAAATCAAAGCAACTTAATTTGACGTTCAGCTGTTAATTTCTTGTTTAAAATTTGATTTTAGTTCATCTATCGTTGAACTAACGATTATTGTTTATTTGTTTTGTTTAACACATCTTAGGTCATTCGTGACTAGCCCGAGCTGACATTTGAGCTCAAATCTTTCAGCGTGAGAAGCATGGATGCTAACCATTTACAACAGGCCCGTATTCAGTCAAACATTATGAATGCAAAATCAGTAATCAAATTGATTTTATTGAAAGCAGAATTAGTTTTCCGTTTGATTCAACAGTGTAAAATTTTGCTCTCATTTTTGCTGTGTTAACCGTTAAGTCAACCAAAATGAGATCAAATGGAGTATTCAAAATAAGTTACATCATAACAGCAAATTCTGATTTCAATTTGATCTCTAGCTTTGCTCGGGAGCCTGACTGGTAGGGTAAGTCTGTCTGGCTTTTTCAGAGTTGCCACCATACAAAAGCTATCAGGTTTCCAGACAAAGTGTTATTTTGGGCCTCCCTAATGCGCATGTTTTCGTAATGCTCTACAAAGCTCGGAAGATGTGTTGAAATGTCGGGAACGTGCATACCAAACCACATTGAGTGTACAGAACATCAAGATCTTAACTCCAGGATATTTTGGAAAACTAAACTTTTTAGGATCTCTTAAAGATGCGAGGGGTGCGACACATCTAAAATGGTATGTATATAACAGACAAGGGCCCTTATTACCGATGTCACTTCACCATGAGTGACAAGTGGTCACTTCAATTGGTTTTCACCGTGAAGTGACACTCGTAATAGGCCCAAGATGAATCTCGTTTTTTAGATCAGTGTACTTTTGTCAGATTTCACATCCTATCTTTCGCTGCTTTCGTTGCACCTACTTTTTTGATGCTGCAAAAGATGTGGAATATTAAACGCTGTCCAGACTGGAGAGTTATAACATGTTATAACGGTTGTCAAATAATTGCAACACAGAAACCACCATCAAGATAGCGCTATAACATGTTATAACTCTGTAGTCTGAACATACTATTAAAATGAATTTCGAGGTAGATGGCAGAACAGCGATTGGAAATTCTCTATGAAAATACATTCGAGTGGGAGTACGTAGCGAAAAATTAACAGTGTACAAAAATCTCAGTGGAGTTGTACGTTCAAGATGACGTGTTATTTATCATATAGTGATATTATTATGGAGTAATTTATGTTTTTAGTAGATCTAGTAGATACGAAACTGTGTCAGCGGACGTTTAATGGTTTTTGATTGATACGATTCGGTCATTGATAAGTGATCGCCTGTTGGGATCCTTCAGTAATCTGTGGCATTGTATATTTACCCTTTCGTTAATTTTTATTTGTTTCTCTGTAGTCTTGCATACAAAGTCACCGATTATTTGCATAGGTAGATAGAGATGCGAAAGTGTGGAACGTGACAAGATGGACAACGCGTTGTAAATGGCAACAAAATGTAAATGGTTCTTTAAGTTGATTTGAAAGAATAAATTGTGAGAAATGGAATATGATTACTAGTTCATTTTTTGAAATTAGTGCGGAAAAGAAATTAGCTGAAACGAATTGTCAGCGCATATCTAGGAAGATTCATCTTGAATCGGACTTAAATCCCAGACGCAAAGAACGTAAATTTCAAAATAGTGACAACGATTTGACTGATGATGTTTTTCAAGAACTCAATTACTCGTATACTACGTATATTCAACCAGTGGAAACTAACAATTTTAAATTGGTTCACTACTTGACTAGCCTATTGGCTCCAAGTACATCTATAAGCGTACCCCATTCTAGTCAAAATTCTAGTACTATACTATGTTTGTTTTGATTCGCTATGAAAGTTTGACAGATTAAATGAGGGGTTCGTGGATTTTTCTATGTTTCGAGGGGTGCATCGATTAGCTTGGGACCAAAGAGAGTACCAGAGCTGAGCCAAAAAAGTTGAGTACGTTTCTTCGGGACCTTCTGGTCTTAGAGTTACCTCTATGGTATATTCCTTATAAGTCAGGTAACACCGAGAAAAGATGTTTAATGATTAATGTACTGCCCTTTTCAGCATATTTAAAACAGCAAGCTGAGAAAGATGCTGTTAAAGATTTCTGTCTCCATAGGCTCTTATGGATGGGACAACATAGTTTTGTTATTTTCCGAGACATTTTCTGAACAAAATATAAAACTTTTCGTGCACATTGTAAAGCGATTCCAATGTATAACTCATTTTTGCCAAAAATGCTAATGGAACTGTTATGCCGCACAGTGCAGTGTATACTAAATAACACAAAACTTTTCCAATAATGTAGAATAAGCAAGAAAATATTTTTGGCCACCTCGTAGCTGGATCCGGCCCAATTTAGTTCCGACGCCACAGCCCTGTGAAAATGTAAACAAATGGCATAGTCATAATCCACAGCCTCCGGTATGGTGCATACGGGCTTCCAGACGCATTATGTTGAGCATGTCGCGTGACAAATACCCCACATCCCATCCCTTGTGCAACACTTTCAACCATCATCCACTGAAGAGTGGAACTTTCTTGTGCCATTGGCTTGGTCGTTCGTTCGATGGGTTCGGTGTAGTAGTTGCCCGCAGATGAAATAGTTACGATGCCAGGAAACCCTTACGTGCTCGGAAAAATGTTTCAAATCGGGTGAAAAGTGCACAGTTTGCGATGCAAAATATGTTGTTCGGTTGACGGAAAGTGGAATGCGTGTTTTGCGATAGTTTTCGTTGGGAAATTTTCGAAGAAAGTGTCGAAAAACGGTGAAAAGAGGTCGAATTTTTCGAGGATCTCTTGGGCAATTGGCCAGGAACGCACACAGTGCAAGGTGATCGTGGATCGCGACAAGCACGACACAAATACATTTGCGCTTACGAGTTTTGCTGCTGCTGCTGCTGCTGCTGCTGTGGTTTTATTGAGCGTGTGAGTGGACGGGCCACCGTTTGTTTATGTGAAATTGTTGGAATTCCTTTGCCCGATCCTATAAGGTGGGCTTTTAGTTAGTTGCCCACATGCTGACGATCCCGGTGTGTTGTTATTTTGCTCAACCTGCTTGAAGGCTCCACACGGAGCTTGTGCGGTCGACCGTGTATTGGTGGATGATCTTTCGCTTCCGGGGAAAGGGGGCGGGAGTGCGGAATAAAGGAAAATATTTCGCTTCGGGGAGAGAGGGAAGAAAATCCACATTTCTCCTCATCAGTGCGATCGGCGGCATTTAACAGCGGCCAGCAGCGCTCTGTCGCCAATGTGACCGATTTAATCATTTATTGTGAAACGAATTACCGAGCAATTAGTGTGGCTCATGAAAGAGCGGCAGGAAATCGATAACAGTGGCCAATTTGAGCAAAAGAAATTAACCAAGTGCAATCATTACCTCCGAGATTGGTGCATGATTGAAGCTGGAATCGAGGGCAGAGCATGACCCTTTTGACGGCTTGAAGAAAAGTGAAAAATACAGTGCAGCGACATCCATTCATTCGGTGCCATTTTCCCACCATTTAGTGAAAACATGCCAGATCTACTGCACACGTAGTAGACACTTAATATAGAGTTATTTGCTGCTGCTTTGACTGATGCAGACGGTGCCATGTATCACGGTGGAACGAAAGTTGCATGCAAATGAAACACGACAAACCCAGCGATGAGTTCATCGTCCAAGACAAGAAAACGTTCGGGAATTGCACAACCTATCTCAAATATCTTATAGGTTAGTATTCGGTACCACTGCCAAATGGAAAGAAAACGATTATTTCTCGTTGATGTATTACTTTTATCAGCCCCGGTGTCATCTGACTGTGCATAAATGAAGCCCAATTAAGATTCCAGGCGTTCCATCAAACACACATGTACATAAACATACGGCTGCAAGAGACGTATAGTCCAATACGACAAATTTGACACGACACATGGTCCCACATCTCTTTCTCTGCCGCTTCTCTATGGCTCTTCACGTATTTTACACGCATTTCTTTTCCCACACCGTCTTTTTTTTCTCTTCTGTCTCTCGTAATAAGCACAAATTTGCATTCAATATATTATATGCAAATGACGGGACCAGACCATCAGAGCAGCGTCCCCCCAGCACTCAGGCCCTTCCCTATCGGTAAAACGTGCCACTAAAATCCACAACTCAGTAGTTTATACAGTAAGCCCTCCGTCCATCCACCGCTGTTTCTCGGCTGTCCTTCAACCAATTACTTTGATTTGACGTCAATTGGTTGAAGGACAGCCGAGAAACAGCGGTGGGTGGACGGTACCACCCACCGCATATATGGAGGGGTTACTGTACCTACCTACCTACTGTAGCACGCATGATGAAAGTAAAGAAGCTCACTGCTGAAGAAAACATAAAACGGGTTCGTCGCTTGCAATTTTACACGCCCATTGAAGTCTCTAGCGTGTATCGCGCACTCCATGCGCGCCGGAAAATGGAAAATAAACACCCATCGCTAATCGGAATCTGCATGAGCATGAATCAGTGGTCGATCGATACTTACGCCTATCAAAATTTGACTTTGGATTCGATCGTTCCATACGGATATCGGGCCGTTTAGGGCGTAATGAAATACAGGTACCCCTACTGGTACATACTGGGATTATTTCACTTTCCTTTCTCACTGTCTTCTCCGTTTGGGTATGAGTTGAGGGTTGTTTTGCCGTCGTTGCCGCTCTGTATTATACAACAGCTAACGGTGGATCGGATGTGGTGGAACTAGATCTAAATGCGTACCATTATGCTATTTTAAATGTCGATTGGCATAATGGTGAGGGATGTATCATTCCGAACAAGTCAACGGTACAAGTTAAGCAGTTTATTTTCGCTCAGGACATTTATTGGTTGGAGATTTCCTCGACTTTCCTGAGCAACGAACAGCGACTCTCAAGCTTGTTTGACCTGCGATGTCCATGTGGAGAAATTTATAACAAAATAAAAAGCATCGCTAAATCTTTCACAATTTGGAAATATGGCTTATGAATTTAATCTCAAAGCTTGTATGGAGGTGGCTGGCAGTACCTTTTCAGATTCCGTTGAAACTTCCTGGGTTGGATATAAAGACCTAGCTTGCTTAAGCAACTTTGCATACTTAAAAAATCTAAACTACCATTGGAATACTTGGCATGCACAGTTGTACACACCAACACACATTTGTTAATTACTTTTCACTCAGTTGTTGAAATTTGTTTTTATTTAATGTAATTGATGCACAGCAAAAATAAATTTTAATATAACATCCAAGAGCATGCACTTCAATCATGTCGAAAATCTCATGTAATTTGTATGACCACACAAATAATCAAATGCAGTAAAAGCCGCGTAATATCAGTTCATGCACTGTATTAATGATAATTGTGTCCTTTTTGGCAAGTAATATTTCACCATATTTGCGACACGATTGAAGTGCAACCACTTTGATGTGATATTAAAATTAATTTTTTGCTGTGTGGATTAGGATCATAGTTTACTATAGATATGCAAAGAGTAGATAAATCATAACATTTGAAACGACACCAATGATTTTTTTAAACTTAAATTCCGATATGTGCAGCGAGCATTTATCACTTCATTTTTACAACGTAAAAACAAATACATGTTATTTCTAGAATTAAAATCTATTTTTTTACGTACACACTAATGTCGTTTTCGTTTTTGCGGTGTAGCACTGGTGTAGTGTAAGCAGGAATAAGCGCGAGTCTTTGACAGCTCAACATCATTTGTTTGTAAACAAAGGTGCATTCTATATCTACACCCTAAAATATTTCGGTGTACGGCAGTGTAGCACCGGTGTAGCTACACCGCAAAAACGAAAACGACATAAGAAATACCTAAACTTACACGTGACGGAATCCATCTTTAAAATAAAGGATGAGACGTAAACAAACATGTCATGTAAAATTAAGTGCTCCGAGACTGAAAAGTTCCAAAGTACGTTTGATGGAGCCTGGGGGGGGGGGTTGATGACCGTCAAATACGAACAATCGTTGCCTACCTCGCAAAACTGGTTCCAAACGACAACAAAGCCGATGGTTTGTTGATGTTTTTAACCAAATTCACATATGAAAAATCAATGAGCGTAAACAGGTGAGGTCCAGTAAACTTGTCTCTTTTGTTCTCCCGCTGATTAAATGGATGACGGAGTTTGACGTCACACTCCTTCAACCGGTTAAACGGCGGGAGAACGAAAGAGATGACAAAGCCATACATATTTACATCTCATTGATGGATGTTCAGTAGGCGGATTTGACAGCATATCCCGCCCCTGGATTGAGTTGAATTTCACGTCTATTATGACTCAATTTTATGTCAAAATTGATTCTCGAATATGTCAGTCTCAGAGCACCTAAATATACATCAATTTTTCTAAGTGTGTATCTATAACAAGCTTAAACTCTATTCTATCTACTGTTTCTTTTCCTATGTTTCATCTACTGTGTGCAAAGTTATTAGCAAATTAACAGTTCGCGACAAAAACTGTGTCTGCCAAGCATGACCATTGGAAAGGGCTGAACTTTTTTCATTTTTTTTTTAAACTTATCAGCTTACACAATTTTGGTCTCAGAATGAAATGAAGAAAATTGTCTAAAATTTGATAAACAAAAAAAAAATTAAATGTGACACTGAAAAAAAAATTAAATTTATCCTTCTTCGTTATTAATTCTTATTCTTGTGGTGTCCGTTCACCGATCGACCTCCATTCACCGCTCATTTTGTTGAAAATGATCCCAAAATGTGTTTAACCGACTAAAGGGTGGAACGGTCAAAATTGGTCACTCATGATTAAGTGCACACTGATTATGTTATTGTATAAATGATCAAACTTTATTTCTTTTGGAAGTTCAATAACTACAGAATACAGGAAAATTATTTGATTAGGCTTCCGATTTTCCAAATTTGAACTGTCGAGCTTAACGTTTCACACCTTCCATCAGATTTTGTATCACTGTTGTATCAACCTTATTTGATGCTGAACGTCAATTTGCTTTGAAATTTTTCTAATTCATTCATTTCATACGCACATACTTACAAAATGAGGGGTGTGCACGATTAAAAAAAAATCGTAAAATTTGAGTCGACCAACTTTTGACCGTTCCACCCTTTAATTCAATCGTTTAAGATGGCTTCTCATCATATTTCACCTTTTATTTCAAGAGCAAATTTTCATTATGTCGAAAGTAACATGATCATGATCCGAGAAAAATAAAGTTTTGTTTTGATGACTGTAAAGTTATTCCTATTTCCAATTGAACACATATAATCTCATAGTAATAGAAATATTTAACATATTAAGCAGGGTTTTAATCATACAGAGCAGATCGCTAGCTTTCATCTTAAAAAATACTGGTTTTTGAGTCAAAAGTTATTATATGTCGTTTGGTGGCCCCTTATGTTGCTTAACCCAACAAACAATCGCCTTTTGAAGAAACGACTTCTTGACGATTTTATTCAACTGCATGCTTAATAATGCTTGTACAATTTTTAATACTAGCTTCTATTCAGCCCTTGTTCACACAAATCTGGAGAATCTATTCAACCATAACATTGAACAACTTGTTGTTGAATAACGTGTTTCGAGAATCTTTTATTTGACTTACATGAGTTGTAACAGAGCTTATTCGATCAAATTTTTGATTATTCAGCGTTTATTAGACATCATTGTTTACTTTAACAGCGATGCTGTATACGCTTGGGTTATCAGGTGAAGTAACGTTTAATAAGACACTATTATACATTTATTAAACGATTTAATAAAGTAAATTTACCCGAAAAATAAAAACGTTTGATTAGTAATTGTTTTCATTTTTCTGATGAAGCTCGGCGCGGCGCACCACATACAAATATTAGAAAATTTATTACATACATTACAACATGTCATTGCATGGGATTCGAGCCATGTACCTTCCGATCAATAGCCGCTTGCCTTGTCATCTGAGCTATCCTAGAATACATCATATGGGCAGCTCAATAATCAATAAAAGCTTGCTTGCAACTGAACACCTATCAACATTCCTGATAGCAATCCTATAGCTATAGCTATATATCTCCTTCAAGGTTCAGTGGAAATGATTAATTCGTTCATCGTTGTTTTACTTTAGTCCAATTCTACCACTTCATCTCTTCAATTTCCAAAGAAAGGATGCTATGTTATTTTTTAAACTAGATAAGTGAATTCATTGTCGTGAGTGATGTGATCGATGATAACGATTTAATTAATTAGGTGAAGAAAACAAATAAAAAAAGGATTGTGCTTGGAATTGAACTCTCGACCTTCTACTTGGAAAGCGTAAACGGTAACCACTACTCGACTGATTTCGTCTTGTTGTTAGACTGAACCAGTGTTGTGGAATAATGAATCT
This sequence comes from Ochlerotatus camptorhynchus, assembly GCF_037179485.1. Taxonomy (NCBI): domain Eukaryota; kingdom Metazoa; phylum Arthropoda; class Insecta; order Diptera; family Culicidae; genus Ochlerotatus; species Ochlerotatus camptorhynchus. The sequence goes on from NW_027040988.1 coordinate 7,075,076, forward strand.
AATACGTCGTTTATAAAGCATTTACAAAGCATGCGATTACAACATGGACGCATAGTGGTATAAGAGCTATTATTATGACTGTATCCACCTTTATTCAGCAATATTGTAAAGCAATACAATGAAATCTAATAATGGAGCTAGAAAACATTTATTGGACGTCTAATAAAGCATGTTATTAAATCAATTGAAAAGTGTCGAATTAAAGCATCGATGTATGTGCAAATTACACTTATTTAGTTTGTTATTAGATCAAACTTCTGGTGTTGAATCGGGAAGACAGTGAACGTTTATAAAGCTTTTAATAAGTAAATTAATCACATAAGAGCAAACAGCGGAACAAAGGTGCACATATCGATCTCAGTGAGCTTTTTTCAGCACATAATTCGACATCCTGTTTTATTCAGCATTGTACACTGTTATACAGCACTTATTCAATACGTATGCTTATTTGTGACTTTAAATTGTTTGTTGGGAAGTCAAGTTGTATTTACCAGAATATTCGGGAGAATTATCAATCACGACTCCTTACGTGCAGCCCATTCATCATTTTAGGACCACCGAAATCATCTTAGCAACAAACAGTTCGATTTATTCACTTTAATAATGAGAAAGCGAAACAACGAACGTACACTTTTCACTGGTTTCTCTGCGTTGTTACTTTAGACAAACGGCATCTCCATAGAAATTAGGTGACTTAAGTAACATCGAAAAATATTTTGATTGGAAGGTGATTACGTCAAAAAGCTACAATTAGCTATTTGGGTTATTTTTTAACAATTAGCTACATGGGATTACCCCAAGGTTCATGTTTAAGTCCCTTACTTTATAATTTCTATGTCAAAGATATTGATAACTGCTTAGATAATCGATGCACGCTTAAACATCTTGAAGACGATGCCGTGGTTTCCCTGAGAGCTCCACGTGCAGAAATCTTGCAAAAACCATTGCAAAATTCCCTGTCTGGGCACGAAATTTAGGGATCGAGTTTTCACCGCAAAAAACTGAATTGGTAGTGTTTACAAGGAAGCGGTTTCCAGCCCAACTGCGTCTTAATCTTTTGGGCAGAGACATTACCCAATCTTTAACCTTCAAATACCTTGGAGTCTGGTTTGATTCAAAATGCACTTGAGATACCCACACTAAAAGTGTCAACAAAGGATCAACTTTCTACGACCAATTTCTGGGACATGGTGGGGTGCTCACCTGGAAGACCTGATTAAACTGTATACAAGTTCTTGAGTATGGCTCTTTTTGTTTCCTCTCAGCAAGAAAAAGCCACCTAATTAAATTGGAACGCATTCAATATCGTTGTTTACGTATTGCCCTTGGCTGTATGCATTCAACACACAATATGTGCCTAGAGGTTCTAGCGGGAGTAAAACCCCTGCAGAACCGTTTCTGAGAGCTCTTATTGAGAATATTGATTAAATGTAGTGTCAGTAACAACCTTGTGATTGAAAACTTCGAAGAAATGCTCGAATTGAGCATCCAATCTAGATTCGTGCGAATCTATCTTAATTATATGTCATCGGATATTAGCCTTCCGTGCTATAACCCCCCTCGTGTATGCTTTACTACATACACTACACACTACAGTTCCCCCATTGGCTATGATATCTCCATGAAACAGGCTATTCAAGGAGTTCCAGATCAACTTCGGCCTATCTCAATTCCCCGTATTTTTGCTGAAAAGTACCAACAAGTCAATTGCAATAGAAGATTTTTCACTGATGGATCACGCATTGATGGATCCACTGGCTTCGGTGTCTTCAATGAATACTCAACTGCCTATCGGAAACTTCAGGAACCTTGTTCCGTTTATGTTGCTGAGCTAGCAGCAATCAACTTCGCATTGAGGATGATTTCCGACTAATCCATAGGCCGTTACTTCATCTTCTCGAATAGTCTCAGTTCGATTGAGGCTATTCGGTCGATGAAACAAGGTAGTCACTCATCTTATTTCTTTTCAAAGGCAAGGGAGCAGATGAGTTTGCTGGTCGAAAGATCATATGTATATGATTACCTTTGTATGGGTCCCCTCACATTACTCAATCCCAGGCAGTGAGAAGGCAGACTCTCTCGCAAAGGTGGGCGCACAACAAGGCGAGATTTATGATACAAGAATTTCACATGATGAATTTTCCCCATTAAATAGTACGTCAGAGTTCTCGTTTAAGTTGACAAAACGATTGGACAAGTAATTCTCTTGAGCGGTGGTTACATTCCCTTTATTCCAAATGTTTCTTCGAGAGCGTGGTTCAAGACTTATGTCCAACCACTACTCGCTAGACGCACATCTCTACAGAATAAACCTCGTTGACAGCAATATATGTAGGTGTAGAACCGGTTATGATGACATTTGTATTGGTATTGCCCGGGTAATGACGCCTCCAGAGCACGACTGTTCGATACCCTAGTGGCCCGAGGTAGACAACCCTTCCGTGAAGTAAGAGATGTATTGGGAACCCGTGATCTTCCATACATGCAGGCGATCTACGAAGTTCTTTGTTTGTCTGATGTTAGAGTCTGATGTGACCATCCCTTCCTTTCCAAACAACTTCCAGTCATTGTGTCCCAGTCTTAATATCCTCCTGTTTCTGTGCTACTTGCCCCTGCCCTGCCAGGATTTGGTCAACCCTATAATACGCTCAATGGCAAGAAAACGCAACACAATTCAAAAAGTAAATATTTCCACTACGACATAGGCGGTGAATGGGACCCGTGGTTACATGCACTAATATGCCTCGAAATCATTTTTAACAGCATTGATTTGGATGTTTTATATTATATTTACATACATCAGCAATCTTATGATACTTCTTCTTCGCATTTCAATCTTATTGCGTACTCTTAACTTAGTGTTCTAAGATGCACTTCCACAGATATTAATTGAGAGCTTTCGATACACGTACCATTTTTGCATTAGTATAATTGTGTGGCAAGTACAGTCACACTCTATGCCTAGAGAAGTCGAGACATTTTCCAACTCGAAAAATTCGTAGACTGGACCGGGAATCGAACCCAGCCACCTCCAGCATGGTATTGCTTTGTAGCTGCGCCTTTGCCGGTCCCAATCTTATAATAATGACCTACAAATTAGTGCAAAAATATGCTCAATATCCCTAGTAACATTTAACGTTTTATGAAGTACTACAAGGCTTCTATAAAACAACATTCATAAAACCCTGGTCAAGATAGCTTTGCCTTTATTACATCCACCAAAACCTCATTAAGACTAGAATCTGTCTAGTTGGCCCACCCTGAAGAAGGTTCTAAAGACTGCATTATCGAAACATTTCAAGAATGACTTATTGCAAAAAGGTTATATGACGAATGCATTGAGAACCATTTGAAATCCTTATTAAAAGTACCATAAAAGCCATTTAGCACCAATTCATGTACCATTTGCCTTTGACGCTTGCTAAGCGCACTAAAAATAAAGCATCGATCAAGATAAAAAGGGATACATAAATATCATCCGATCTTGCCAAATTCATTGTTCAAAAATGAATCTGTCAAAAATCCTCATAAATTTCCTCATCATTGAAGTGAAAGAATTACTAAAATTATCGAAACTCATATTGTGGTTTATATTTAGGTGACAGATTAAATCTAATGCGATATGTGCTTCGAAAAATCGAAAAAAAAATAAGTCCGGAAAACGTTGATTGGACTAATTATTTTTAATTTAAGAAACAAAATATAGTTATATGTTATGTTAATCATTACTCGGTTATGTAACATCGATCAACTTTATATGGAATATATCGCGAATTGGGTGCCTGTAAATTACTGATTACCAATTCGCGAATTTTCCACGAAAAGTTGACCGATAATATAAAACCATTAATGGACCTTACTGGCTACCATAACCATTACCATTAAAGTTCTCAAACCATAAGTAAAAAGGTTCTAATATAGTTCTCTCTCCGAAAATGTATGGAGAAATCAACTCATTATTTGTAAGGTTCACTTCCAAAGAACCATAATACATATACTATACAAGGTTAAAACTTTATCAAACAAACGTTAATGTAATGTTCCATAACCATTTCAGTTATAGTTTAGCAGGGATTATAAACAATTTTTAACCATTTTCCGTAAGGTCAAGCTTTGGTTCGAGTTTATGCGGGTGGAGCTACAACCTGAGTGTGATTCGGATGATGAGGAAACATTATTCTGTATTCCGATGTTTGATTCGGATTTTAGTATTCAAGACAGTTAAAATCAACAACAGTGAAATATAAGTCTTCTGCTGCTGTTCATCACTTTCAAAACAAAGGTGAAGATTTCAAAAAGACTTAAACGAACCTTAAACCCGATTTTTTATCAAGAAATAAATAAGACCTTTTGGAAAAATCCACTAGCAATGAGAGAAAGATTTGCTCAGAGAGCAAGAGAGTTTCTCAGAGTTGCTCTAGATTGCTCTAAATTTTTCACTGTCTCCCTCCCCCCCCTCGGATCAACTAGATTTACTAAATGATGAACCGTTCAGTTCAGAATTCACTCATCCAGGTGGTGCTGGGTGCAATATAATTTTTAATTTATTGATTACTTGACGTCTTGACTAGATTGAAGATTGCTGTCTTCGACAATGCTGACAAAAGGATGATGGACTAAACTGCCCATAACCGCAAGTCTGTAAAAAACTGGAAATTAGAAAACGGCGTTAACAGATTTTACAAGTTTTCTCATTTTACACTTATTTTGGAGGGATAATTTTGAAAATAAACGTGTAATGTGCGTGTATAAAAATATTGGATAAAATATCGTGAAATTTTTATGTTATGACCAAAATTTGAGTGGGACTGATATGCGATTACATTTAACGCCAATGAAAAACCGCGAGTCAGTCACAACGCCATGACGATGCTGTATTAGTTTAGCACAGTATTGAACAGTATGGTCCCATAGGACGTTATTGAATGTTTTTGGAATTGTTCCGCTTGTTCCGGAGCTATGGCCGGTTCATATTTCGGCGAGTATGGCTTAATTCAAAATCCATCATGCGACACATCAAATTGAGATCAAACATGAGAATTCAGAGCCAAAGTGCTCCGAATACCTAAGGGCTAATGGACAGAATCTGTCTTGAGTCCAATCTCATGACGCAATATGTTATCTAACATTCTTAATTCAATAGAAGCAAGCTTAAAAACATAGCTGTGACGTTGTTTCATAGTTTATTTAATGAAAGCATATTTTTGACGGAAGACTACGTCTGTGATTTCTCTATGGGGGCACACTTTGTGAAAACCAAAAATTGAACATGTAACGAAATTATGAAAGATTTTGAATGTTAATAACTCAGCTGCCCCTGAAAACAATTTCAAAAATTTTATCACCAATCGATCAGAAATATTTCTACGCATCAGCTCAGACTTTATAATTTTTCAAAATGTCACTATTGAAAATTGCACGAATGTGCAACTGTTGCTATGATAATTAAAATTATCACCGATTGTCTGCGAAAAGTGCTTTCGCTAACACACGCTCACTACTTGACTAGCCTATTGGTCCCAAGCAAATCGATTAACGTACCCCATTCTAGATGAAATTCTAGTACTACACTATGTTTGTTTTGATTCGCTATGAAAGTTTGACAGATAAAATGAGGGGTTCGTGGATTTTCCAATGTTTCGAGGGGTGCATCGATTAGCTTGGGACCGAAGAGAGTACCAGAGCTGAGCCAAAAAGTTGAGCACGTTTCTTCGGGAAGTTCTGGACTTAGAGTACCTCTATGGTTGAACTCCATTCGGTCTCACCAAACGGTGTTTATTCAATCACCGCGTGGTGAGTAGTGGTGTTCTCCAGTACACACCGAAAGGCTCCCCGCAAAGAAGCCAGCTATCATGGCTGCCCCAAATGCCCAACTAAAATTCATATCAAAACGTTCTTTTCAGGGCAGTCATAGCCATGCTAAAGAGTATAAACAGAGAGAACTCCGCTCAAATTCCTATTCCTTCACAAAACACAAGCTCCTGCTGCAGTTAACAAATAACATTTATTATATTAGACCACGTAGTTCTACGTCACCATTGCCTACAACCCCATAGGGCTGTCCTTTGTAGTTTTTTCCTAATGGGACGGACTTGCGATTTCTTTTCGCTGTACGACAATTTGGACTCGGTATTGTTTTTCATTTTTCTTGAACAAACCACCTTTTTTCAATAGCACAGCTCAAAAAACATAGATAGATAAACGGAATAATGATGCTAACTCAAAGTTGATAAAAATACAGGTGGGACTGACTTGCGGTTACGGGCAGTAAAGCTCGAATGGACAATGGTCGAAATGGCCAAAAAGTCCAATGGATAAAAGCTCGAATTAACGAAATGTCGAACGAAATATAAAGTAACTGAAGATCGAATGGACAAAAGGTCTAATGAACAAAAGGTCGAATGGACAAAAGGTCTAAAGGACAAAAGGTCGAATTTTAAGCTTCATTCGACCTGTTCGATACTGTCGCTGCTGGAAGCATTATTGTCTCATGTGCACATTTGCAGTCATTTCATACATTCATTTACATTCATTTGCCTCTAACTTTTTTCATCAACAGCTTTTCGCAAAATGATGTATAGAGCTTTTGTAGGTTTTGTTATTAGTCTACAAGTTTTGCTGATAACTCAAATCTGTATCTCTTATGCATCACGAACTAGAGCGGGCAGAACTTGTTACTGTTTTTCAGTGAATGTAAAATACATTCACTGAAAAACAGTAGTGGCTTCTGTTCGCTCTGCTTCGTCATGCATAAGAGATACGGATTTGACTTGTTAACAAAAGTAACACGAAATGAATGCAAATGATTTTCCATGCCTGCTCATGTGTATATGAAACTCCATAAAACATGGCACAATTATGCGTCTTATGACAGAATAAGATTTACACAGGATAAGACACCTACTGAAGAATTATTTTTATCTATCTTTTGCAGCGCCTGCACCAAACAGAAATAAAAAACAATAATGGCCGAATTCCTTCCACTCTGTGATGTACTGTTCAACGTGATCTCGCTGGCTGGTTACTTCTGTGACGTGGTGTTCGACGTCGTGCTCGGCTATGCCCTGTACGAGAGGCAAAAGTTCGCCTATTTTGCCGCCGTTATCGTGATCGTCAGTTTTTCCCTCGTCATTTCACAGGTTTATATTTATGAAACATACAGTATTTTCGAATTAATGTAACAACGATTACTTTTTTTATCCTAGATTGTTTCTGTACGATGGTATTTAAATAAACGAAAGTTGAGAGGTTCAACGGCAGCCACCACCGGACCACCCACGGAAGGTCCGGATAGTCCGGAGAATAGTCTAGAAAAGAAGAAGAAGAAGCCTCCGATCGAGCACGTAACTAAAGCGGCAAAGTATAGCCGATATGCTGTACTGGCACTGCACTGCACCCAGTTGGGTGTTCTTTGGCGTTACGCAAAACTCTTCGTGCCGGTTGACCTGCGCCACGTGAAGCACGAGGTTCGGGATTTATGCATGCTCAGATTAGTGCACGCATTCTGTGAAGCTGCACCGATGCTTCTGCTGCAGCTGTATGTTTTAGTTAATTTGCAGAATGAGAACCACCTGAGTACGCTGAAATTGAAAGCACTAGCCAGCAGTCATCACTTGTCCAGTACGACTCTAGTGCAGCAGACAAGTCTAGCCGAACAACAGCAGAAGACATTCCGGGATCTGAATATGGTTTCGGCAACGTTGTCACTATTCAGCGTCTGCTGGGCGCTGGCCAGTTTCAGCAAGAATGTCCGCCTTCAAAACGTGCATCGATTGGTGCTGACATGGCTCGGAGTGATATTCCAGTTTCTGTGGCGACTCGGCACGGTGATATCGCGTGTTATTTCTCTGACCGTGTACGCGTCGGTCTACAGCCATTGGGTGTTTCTCGTTATCAGTAAGAATGTAGGATTGATTCCTTTCACGACAGTAGTGACTAACATTTTTTGAATTTTCTTCTTGCAGTTCTCCATTGGTTCTCAATGTTCCTGTGGCTAATTTCGCCAAAAAACGTTTTCCACGGAGAGCGGATATCAAGACTGAAGAAAGCCATGCTCGGAGGGTTGATTGCCTTCGTTTATATTTTCGCATATATCAATCTGCAGGAAGTTCGGCATCGACAGAAAATGGTGCGTTAAAGTTAAAAGTGATAAGTCTGATAAGAATTCGTAAGTTAAAACTGTTATTTTTTTTTTTCAATTCCAGCTTACCTTCTATGTGGTGATGTTTATGGAAAATTGTTTACTGGTGTGCCTCTGGATGGTCGGCATATGGCATAACCGTCCCGAGGGATGGTATACTATCCCAATATCGGTACTGTGTAGTTTTGCCATCGGTTTGTTCTTCATGGTAGTGTACTATCGATACTTTCATGTAAGGCGACTGGGCTACGAGTCGGGGGGACGAGCGCCATGGACCGGTAACAAGTGTGGACATTGCCTTGACTCATGCCGTTGTCCAGAAAATGCCGAACACGTTGAGATTGGTAAATTCACAGGAGGTTGTGGCAGTCAAAAGTACCCCCATGCCATACCGGGTGTATTTAACTGTCGATTTTCCAATCCGGTGAACGCTGCAACCAAGAGGAAAAAGAAGAAACCGACTACTTTTGTGCCGCCTCCAAATCTTGCCATTCAATCTAATGCTACAGATCATGGAACGGCCATCGGACCGATGGCAATACCGTTTTGGAGAAGGCCTTTGCCAAGGTCTCACACAGGGGGGTCCAGTGAAAACGAGGGAAGCAGTATTGGTTCAAGAGTAAATATCCAGCAGAAATTGCAGGAGAAGAAGCAGAAGCAGCTAGCCGAATTGAAAATCATTGAAGAGGAGATTAAACAGGGAAAACTGGGTGGACCTGGGACGGGCACACTTAGTTCTGGAGACGATGGAAAAGCCACTCTACCGAGGCAACCGATTCCCCGGGTCAAAAAGCATATCGATATTGATCCGATGGATTGGCGACCCTCGAGTCCGGACATGGCGGAAATGTCCGTGGAGAAATCCTTCAACGATCTCAACCTGCTGCTGGCAGCTAACCTAGATGATGTAAATAACTTGAACAAATTTAATTCTAATTACGATCCCATCTACAATAGTTTTGGACTAAACGGGATCAATATTTCGGCATTAGTTACTATGAAAAATGCCGAAACACAACAAGCAGTGGCTAACAATAGGAACATGTCTCCCATTTCCTCTCAGATCTCGGCAACGGAAAGCAACTCTCTCACTCGCCAAGTTCATCCTCGATCGAAAATGCTGCCAAACAATGTGCCAAGAAATCCGTTCGCTGAAAACTACCGGGGAGGAAACTTTGTAAATTTGTACGCCGAAGCCGCTGCCAACGGTAATAGGCCCCCGTCTATTAGTCCGCGGAATGCAGAAGTGACTACAACCAATCGAGCCGTACTATACGACAACCACAGTCGACTTTACATGGATGCAAACCATCCGCGTCAGGTGTCCGGCACGTACAGTAGCATGGAAAATGCAGGCGCCGAGAATTTGCCATTCCCGTACAACGTGGTTCCACCTCCACGCAGCAAGTTGGACAGCCGGGCAACGCCCACGATGCCCAACAACACCAGTGCCACCAACACGGGAAGCAGCAGTGGCCATAACAACAATAGCAGCAGCACTAGCAACAATGTGCCGCCCAGTGTGCTTCCGGCAACGGCGATCAACAACCTGAACAACACCAAGCGGCAGATGCAGCGAGCGAAAACTCCGGAGATTCTACTAGCGCCACACTATCTGGAAAACTCCCGGATCTACTACGATTGGGTGGCACGAGAAGCGGCTAATTTCAGGTGAGTGTGTTTTATTATTCACCGTGAGTTTACTTAGAAATTCAAATTTGCATTTCGATAAGGGTTGAAGATGGAGACGCTCGGTAATTCAGATGCATTGCAATATTTACACCCTCCAACGAGTGATGCCAATATTAAGGAATATTCCATAGATTGTCAGAACTGATCAATTTCCTCGAATTTACGTATCGATTGTTGAAATCAACGGAATCAATTATCTGAACTGATTTTTTGCAAATGACTCCCTAAAATCCAATTTATAAACCACACAAGAGCTTTTATCGTAGTGTTGCAGTCACTCTTAAGGAAACATGTTGTTCAGATAATGTTTTGGCTCAATCCAACTGTACATTATGTGTACCTATACTGCGTTCTCTGATACACCGATTTATGATTCATGATTTTTAGAGGAGGATCAAAGAACGGGAAACATTATTTGAACTTGATTCCTTGTTTCCTTCTGCAACCCTGCCATCACAAGTCCCTTATCTTGATCCCATCTGCGGGTGAAATGTCTTGAAGTCCTCTGAATTTGTCCTACAAGTCATTGGAAGTAGTTCCAAACGGTCTGTTTGATTCTACATAAACAGGTACCATTACGAACAATATAAGGTTGTGATGATATCCCGAATCACCTATAGCCGCATATTATGGTTATTTCCTATACGGGTATTTTTTAAACGGCAAGTTCTGTCAAGCAGTTCTCAAACTTTCGTTGGTTGTGGCCCACTTTTAGAAAGTCAATAACCTCATGACCCATCAGTTTTGAAGATAGATAGTATTATGTGCGGCGCTCAATGCATCCGAATGTGATACGTTCTGGCAACAAAGTAACAGCCAAATCTCTAGTCCAATCTAACTGTCAACATTTGCCGCAACGGATCAGATTCGGATGCATTGTGCGTGGGGCTCTTATGCCCAGAATGATCTTAGATTATCATTCCATTTACTAAACTCATCCGTTGATGAGGGGCGGTGAGGGGTGGTCCCCCGCCTCCACTGGCAAAAATAATGATCGCCGATTTGCTAATGTACCTCCGATGTGCGGAAACGGTTCTACCGATTGTTAGACACTTAAGTCAGATGCTTACGTCAGATGGCGACTTAAGCGTGTAACGTATAAAATGTTCATTTTAAGCAAAGATATCATATTAAGAAGACTGGCAACTTTGCCAGAATTCAAACGACAGATACAGTAACGCTGCACTTGAGCGAATGTGGAAGCAACGCATAGAAAAATGAGCAAATACACAAACCTTTCTTCTGAGGATATAATCAAAATCATTCGAAGCATTTACCTTTGAGCGTCAGATGGCGCGATTGTACCTGCCTCATAGCGGTCGTATGAAAACATGAAAGAGTTGCCAGTCTTCTTGATATGTTGTCTTCGCTTTAAGTCTGATATTGACGTTAAGTATCTCCAATTATAAATAATTTGTTAACAATATGCTGTCCAAAACAACATCTAATATCATTGTGATAATATGTTGGTACATATCGGAATCTACTTGAGTTAATAACCTAAACGCTATTTTATTTAAAATGGGTATAGTAAAGGTATCGTACTCTCTTTTTCTCTACAGACTTCAAGAAGCCGACAGGAACCAATCGGTAGTGAGTAGCGGTGACGAGAATCTCGATGCCGTGGATGATGTCCATAACGGTCATCGGATACCGTCCGACATTGATAGTCAGGTAGGATCTCATTTTCAATACCCAACCCGTCACCCACGAAATTACCGAACTGAATTTTACATCTATCCCGCACAGGTGTCTCTGCCACGATCCTACACGCTGCCACGGGAGTTCAAGTACTACCGCCGAAACAAGGGCCGTAAGACGATCAAAAACGAGCATTTCATCGCAAGTACCAATAGCAGTGATGGCGACGTCGATAGCGGTGACGATAACGAGTCCGAACAGCATTCAAACATTTCCAACAATTCTCAGCAGCGATTGAAAAACGCCACGCCAAACCCCAATATTGGAGCAGCCACGCAGCGATTGAACAATCTTAACAAAAACTCTGGCACCGTTCACTACGGCCAGAACATATCGCCTAGTGCGACCATGTTGGCTAACGGTGGTCCATCCGTGGCCAACTCTAGGCAGGTGTTGAATGCTACACCCCAGAGCATGCACATGGTCAATGGGTATAGCAACAATCTGATGGCAAATAGTGCCAAGCAGGTCCATAGTTTGGATTTAATTAATGGTGTAGATAGTGCGGTTGGTGGTGGGCCTAGTAGTGGACCCGTGTCCTACAATAGCAGACCGATGCGACTTCGGATGTACGGTGCCAAGAATGGGATGGTGCGGCACGAAACTAAATTATGATTATTGCACTAAGGTATGAACTAGAATATTTATCTATTTTATTTTAGATAGGTAGCCTTTTTAATGGAAATGATGAAAACGAAACGTGTTTTTGAGAATATTAAACTCCTTGTGATATAATTTTAATGTTTTTCATATTGAAGATTGGTTGCTTAGGCGATATGTGAAAGCGATACAAAATTAGAGACTGGCGCTTTAAAAACGACTATTTTAATCAGTTTATGTGAATAGATTTTAACATGACCACTCAAACAAAATGTTATTTACTTTACTACTGAAAACTCTAGGTAATTTTACTTAACTCATATAGCGTAAGTTGCTCAGAAATGCATTTTAAATAAATTCTCGAGATCAGTTTCATGAGAAAGAAATTCCCATTAGTATTTAGTTTCAGTGTATCAACGGCGTGCCAATTCAAGATTGAGATGCTGCCATTAGAGTTTCCAAAATTTGTCTTATAGCAATGTGTAATGCCGTTATTAACGATTAAGAATAATCTTAGGGATGCTCTCCAGAAAAATCTTAGATTTTACTTTACAATACTCTTCCAATTCTTAATAATTCTCGCAGGAACTCGCTTTACAATTTGTCCATAATTATTTACGGAACATTCATTTCAATTCTCCTAGTAGAACTTTCAGAATAACAATGGAATTATTCATAAGTTGCATTGGAATTATGCCAAGAATAAACTAGGAATCCTCCTGTTAACCCCCTGAGAAGTGTTCTTTAAAAATCAAGGTTGAAATGTTCCCAGAGATTAATTGTAATTCTCCGGAAAATTACCCAGAAATTCTCTTCAGCATTCAGAATGCCCATAGTTCAATTGGAACTGTCCTCGAAATTGCTTGGTAATGCTTCTAGAAGATACTTAGAATTCCATTGAGATCCTCCTCGTAACTCCCTAGAAACTATCCTCAGAATCGGGAATTCTCGCGTAACTTTTCAAAAGGTTCTAAGTAGCATTTTTTTTCCTTTGATTTGTTTTTTCCGTCGATTTTGTTTTCCGTGCTGAGCACCAATGCTACCGACGTGCCAGGAAGGCAGCTCCCACACCTGGACCCTACCTATCGACCCATCAACTCATGAACCGGGGACCAACGGCTTTACTTCCCATCCGAAGGAAGGCGTGATCAGAGATGTTATGCCTCAGAACATCCCGGCGGCGCCGACTGGGATTGAACCCAGGCCTGCTGGGGTGAGAGGTAATCACGCTTACCACTACACCACCGGCGCCGTTATGTAGCAAATTTAAACAAATCGAATTACTCGATACAAACTATTGCTCTTCTATCATTGTATGTGATAAAAAAAAAACATTATATGTGATAGAATTATTCCTCATAGAATTGTATTGGAACTATCGTCAGATTACCGCTGGAATTGGGTTGTTTAGGAGTAAATATTAGTAATCTGCATTAAAAATGGAGCTGAAATTATAAATTTCATCAATTCTGGTGCACTGGAACTATTTTAAATAAATGCGATTAAGCAAAAATCACCATCTTAGCGCCCCCTAGTGGGACTTCGTATGAGAGCAACCTGTCAACTAATAGATTTATGATGGTAAGCTCCATCCGAGGGGCGATCAACTTCATAAATAAGCTGAATTGTACATAAACAAAAAATACGTAAATGTGTACACGTTGAAACAAAAATACTCAAAAATACCTTTCATAATGAATTGAATACACTTTAATACAAAAATACACAAAACATAAAAATATATTAATACGAAAAAATACAAAATACACCTTTTTAAGTCGGGTAGATGAATTGAAAATACTTAAGTTGACTGCCCCGGGGCTTCAACCGGTATTATCATAGAGCTAACTCTAAGACTAGAAGCTCCCGAAATAACGTGCTCAACTTTTTGGCTCAGCTCTGGTACTCACTTCGGTCCCGAGCTAATCGATTCACCCCTCGAAACATTGGAAAATCCACTAACCCCTCATTTTATATGTCAAACTTTCATAGCGAATCAAAACAAACATTGTGTAGTAGTAGAATTTCGACTAGAATGGGGTACGTTAATCGTTTGCTTGGGACCAATAGGCTAGTCAAGTAGTGAGCCAATTTAAAATCGTTAGTTTCGTATTGATGGTATTATCCTCGCGAATTAATCACAAATTCGTTTTGATGAAACCTCGACTGCCAATCGTCTCAATTTTTGGAAGACTGATTTCCGTTTGCTAAGGCGTTCCTTGTCCCGGATTGACTGGAACGTGTTAAATGACTTTGATATCGATAGAGAAGTCGCTCGCTATAATTGCCATTTACGCAATTGTGTTTGTGCTTCAATACCGAAGTGCCTACCTCCAAGAAAACCACCTTGGTCTAATGCTACTCTCCGCACCCTGAAACCCGGGACGGGACTTGACAATCCAGCTTCTCACACTTCTTAATATTTTTGATTAATACCCGTCGAAAATAAGTGCATGGTGTTTGACGGAGTTGATCAATGATGCCAGGATTGCCAGGAGTTTCTACTGCAGTTTAGCACCTTGTACATCATTTTTGCTTATCACAATAAAACAACCATTAACAAAGAAGAATATCCATCGCTTAAAGCACGCCGTGGACCCTATTTTCCAACTTCACTTTCGCAAATATAAACAATTAACAACGCCATTGACGTCAACATTGATTCCGGCATCACTGCCAGTCAGATTGATGTGATCCATCTGTCCTTTTTATTCCACGATTACTACTTTCAAATCGACCAATCAGCAACTCTCGCAGCAACTGGCTCGGATTTGACAGCAATTGGCTCGAAATCGCTACCCGATTGTCAAGTCCCGTCCCAGCCTGAAACGAGTGCGAGCTAGAGCTCTCCGCGCTCTCACGTATCGACAATGTACCCTTACAAAACGAAATTTTTCAATTGCCAGCAATGATTATCGCCACTACAATAAGCTTCTTTACAATAGGTATGTAATTCGTACTCAACATAATCTGCAAAGCCACCCCCAAGGGATTCCGGACGTTTGTGGGGGAAGGAAACTGGTCTGCCTTTTTTTTCCTTTGTTTAACGTCGGTCTCTGTTCCGCAATCTAGTGCCAATCACCGACGGACATCGATTGCCATCCATTGACGGCAATCGAATGTGCAGGAAGGCAGCTCCCACACCTGCGTAGGATATCGTCTGTCGTCTGCCGTCAAAGATGTTTCTCGACAATGACGTTGTATTGACAACCGAGGACAAATGCAGCCTATTTGCTAGGCATGGCATGGCCAATTGGCCCAGTTTTAATGCAATAATTGAAACTTGATATGCGAACTACCTTAGGAACATAGGTTTTATGTCAGTTTTATCACACTCTACACGTGGTTGTTAAAAATGAAAACACAAAACCTCCTCCAGGTCAGAAAGTTTTAACAACCTTTTGATGAGAACATAATTGTATGTTTTGTTTTGGTTTTATTCTTCAGTTATAAGTAGTGATACAGAACCACCTTACAGCTACCGTTAAAACAATGAAGTCTGAGTTTTAATTTAGTTGTCATAAAACAGTTTTATAGACGACTTAACGGCCTGATTCTATGACAAGCACACAAAACCGTAATACAACCACAGGTTGCAAGCAAGGTTGCAAAGACTCATTTCAGCTAAAATAATGTTTTTCGGAATAATAAAACCAACAGATGGTATGATGGCATGTTTTACTTGTAACTTACGAAGAGGTTACAAAGTATGCGTTGGAAACATAAAACCTGTAAATTTTGCTTTCTATGAGTAACAATCAGCGATTTGCTGATCGCTGAGTGAGTGAGTGAGTGAGTGAGTGAGTGAGTGAGTGAGTGAGTGAGTGAGTGAGTGAGTGAGTGAGTGAGTGAGTGAGTTTGTGAAAAATCGCTGATTGTGACTCTCATGAAGTGAAATAAACAGGTTTATTCTTATTATTATTATTATTATTATAACACATTCTTTGCAACCTCTTCTTGTATCCTACCAATTCAAAATTTGATCATGGCATCTAATTATTTCATAATTTAGAAAAACATTGTTTTAACTGAAATGAGTCTTTGCAACCTTGGCTGCAAGCACAGAACAGAAGGGGAAGTGCAAACAAATCGATGAATCAAAAAGTGCTTCGTTTTTCTGCTCTATAAGCAATGTGTTGTGGTAGCGTTCCACATGGGCTTTCTATGTGCACTCACACTATCATAGCATGCTGCCTATCTTAACTGCAGGCAGAAGATGCCTTCTACCGCTAGGTGCGCTAGTGTTCGCAAAAGACAAGTGAAGCCACTTTCTGATCTGAAGTTCCACTCGTGTGCTGCAAGGGATGCGATGATAAAACAATGTTAAAATAAGAATAAATCTTCCAAGCATTTAGACAGTTACTTGGGATGTTCCCTGTTTTCAAGAAAGAAGACAAACGCAATTGTGGAAAAATACCGTGGGATTACCTCACTCGGGGTTGAATCTAAGGTGTTTGAGTCACTTATAAATGAGAGATTAATTGCATCCTATAAGCATTACATATTTACCTGTCAACATGGCTTCTTTCCTGGCCGCTCCGTAGAAACGAAACTCGTCAGCTTTACGTCGATCTGTATGGAAAATGTTTGCAAGAAACATCAAAAGGACGCCATCTACACTGATCTTAAAGATGCGTTTTATAGAGTTGTGCACGACGATCTGCTCGCAAAGCTTGAAAAAATTGGATGTTCTGCTTCCTTCTTTCTTGATACTGTATGCATTGGAAACTACTCACCGTACTGCTTCTCGAACAGATCAGGAGTTCCACAGGGTAGCACCATAGAGGTAACTCTAAGACCACTGGGTCCCGAAGAAAATCATTATTATTTTTGGCTCACTCAGTACCAGAACAACGGTCCCAAGCAGTCCCAAGCTATTTCACTCACCCCTGCATGTTCTGCATGAATCCACACACCCCTGATGTTATCTGTCAAACTTTCATAGCGAATCAAAACAAACATAGTGTAGTAATAGAATTTCAACTAAAATAGGGTACGTTAATCGTTTGCTTGGGACCAATAGGCTACTAAAGTGGTGAGCCAATTTAAAATCGTTAGTTTCGTATTGATTGTTGGTAGCACTTTGGGACCACTGCTCTTCTCTTTAGTTGTGAACGATATAACGTTTATTCTACTACGTGGAGGTAAATTGACTTGAAGATTTATCTATAATCGTTCGAGGCTACACGAAACGAAAATCAATTATTTTATTTTTGTGTTTCACTTATACATTTTTGCCAAAACATCAGCCTTATCTATTCCATAAGACAAACCAAAAGGTCCTATTGTAGCATCCGAGCTACTCTCTATATTTTAGAAGGTCTTACGCTGTCCTTTACAATCAGCAGTTAAGCCATAAACTGTAACCGTTGGGTTTTGCAGACTTTCCAAAACATCTGGAAAGCCCAGCCGTAAACAATCATTGGCCATTATCACCCTGACAATGCATTTAGCATTGTCAGGTAAACAACCCCTGTCCTTCGTTAGAATGCGGCGCAATGATTCACCTTAGCGCACGCCCATGTTTATGTTTGGACTTTCTTCTCTACGCCTTCTCCACTCGGGTCAGTAGGTAAAATGTAAACGTAGTATTTAAGTAAGAGGAATACAATAAAACAAAGGCATTAACACTGTAGACACTGAAGGCACGCGTATGCGTTGCTAGTTTTTCTTTCCGACGCCGAAATCTCAAGGGAACATATTTGACATATTTGATGGCGACGTGACAGTAAGCTGCAATTTTCGGACAAGTTTCAAAAGTATAAAAGTGTAGTTTCGTAAAAAGTACCAAAGTGGAAAAGAAGAAAAGTTTCACCAAAATGGGATGGTTTAATGATACGTACGTTTCAAACAACTTCGCCTCGGAGGAAATAAAGATTATCGCAATAATTTTGGTAGTACTCGTAGTACTAGTGATTGCTCAACTAATGTTTCGTGCATATCATAACCACATGAGAACCGTGGTGAAAAATGAAACAAACAAGGCAGTGATTAGGCAAGTAAGCCTTGCATAAACTTTGAAGAGTGAAAGAAGTGAAAAACCAGTATCACATAAACAAGCAATAAACACTATGGACCGAGTCAAAGTGAAAAGGCTGTTAAGAGAAAAGCCTACAGAAATTAAAAAGTACCGAAAGTGTTGTAGGGAACAGTGCTAAGAAGTTAATAACAAAAATGTACTGAACAATTAAACAGTGTGCAATGGAAAAATTAGCGTGCGGCACACGCGGTTGTTGGCCAATCTTAATTACCACAACAGAAAAACCAAAAATGGAAACCACGGAAAAAGTTACTGAGCTTCTATTAGAAGTCGATCTAAGAAACATTATAATCGTTGTGCTGATCGTGTTATTTATCGTCGCAGTCATGCTGAGCCGCAAGCTGTGGAAGTACAGCAAAACATCGGAAGCCACCACAGAGAACGCACCAGAAGTGATCATCAGGAATAACTTATTAATTCCAGAGCGGATGCAGAAGCACCACACATAGGATGCGGGCAGATGAGTAAAGTGTTATTTGTATAAATAATTATTCAAAAAAAAAAAAAAAATTTTTTTTTTCTCTTTGCAACAATGGTTAAATCTTGTAAGCGTAAATGAATAGATTACATGAGATAGAATCATATGTAAATAAAGAATATCTAAACATAACTAAAAGTAAAGGACGCCCAAGAAGCTTACAGGGTATTTTGGAAAAAACCCAAAGTTTGACAGAATTAGAAAAGGAATATAAATCAGTTTTAACAAAAATTTATAGTAGAATAGAGCCGGACATAGCACAGGCACTATTAAATAACTACGAAAAAATAAAAGGTCAAGTTAAAATTAGTTTAAAAATTCTAGACGAAACTCCCGTTGGTGGAGTGAATATTAACTCTCAAGTCAAATCGGGCGAAGTCCCAACTTTAGAGTCATTAGCGAAAAACGCTATTGACGAAGAGTTATTACAAAGTTTAAAATTGTTAAATCAACCAAGACCATTACCACCAAGACCATTACCAAAACCAAAAATGACTAACGACACATTCGACATAAAAACGGCAACAGCCATAGTGCAACCATATAACGGTTCGCCTGAAGGGCTTGCTGCATTTTTAGATGCAACAAGTCTGTTAAATGAGCTCACTACAGCTACTCACCAGAGTATCGCAGTAAAATTCTTAAAATCACGCCTCACGGGAAAAGCCAGATTAGGGCTACCTGATACGGCATTAACAATAACTCAAATCGCGCAGAATGTTAAACAAAGATGTGCCAGCAAAACAACGCCAGAAAATTTGGTCGCAAAATTAAAAGCTACCAAGCAAAAAGGGGAAGTGGATCGCTTCTGTACCGAAGTTGACACGCTTTGTCAACAGTTACGCGTTTCTTACTTGGAAAGCGGAGTACCCGACGAAGTAGCTTTGAAAATGGCCACCAAGTCAGGCGTTGAAGCACTCACAGAGGGAGTAGCCAACAATGAAACAAAAATAATATTGAAGGCCGGAAATTTTGACAATATTGAAAGCGCTATCCAAAAAGTGATCGAAAACACATCATCGTCGAGCAGCAGTGCTCAGGTGCTTATGTACCATAATAATCCGAGACAATCGGATAAGGGCAATAGAAATAATTACTCAAGTCGAGGTGGATATCACCAAAACTATAAAAACAATCGATATCAAAACAACCGGAACAATTATCAGAGCAATCATCAACGAAACAATAGGCAGAACGACAATTTCTACCAAAACAGAAATCAAGGTCACTACAACAACAATTACCAACAAAACAGAAATCAAGGTCACTACAACAACAACAACAACACTCGAGGTAGAGGGGGACAAAATAACACCCGCCGAGTGTATGCAACAAACACACAAGAAGCAAACCAAGCACCAGTGTATCATACGTACGCCCCGTAAGGGCCAAGCGTTCAAATGAACGCGCCTCCAGCACAAGTGCCAGCGGCCGTAAACCCAAATATTTTTTTAGGGAACCCGTACGGTCCAATGGAGCCAATTCAGGGACAATTTTCGCAATAAACCTGAATGCAGTTAATTTTATTAGAGTACACGTTGGGATGACCAACTCCATAAATTCATTCATAGTGGACAGTGGAGCGGATATCTCAATAATGAAAGTTAAAAATATTTTGCCAAATCAATTAATTAATAAAACAAAACAATTTAATATAACTGGCGTCACAGACGGTATTCGAAAAACTTTGGCAGAGACAACAACTTCTCTACATTTCAATAATGGATTAGTAATCCATCATAATTTTCAATTAGTTGACGTAGATTTTCCAGTTCCTACAGACGGTATACTCGGACGAGATTTCTTAACCAAGTTTAAGTGCACCATTGATTATGAGCACTGGCTACTAAATTTCAGATTCCAAAATCACGAGATATCAGCACCAATCGAAGATAATTATGATGGCGGTATCCTAATACCTCCAAGATGTGAAGTTATTAGAAAAGTACCATATTTAAGATATACCGAGGATACTCTAGTACATTCTCAAGAAATTCAACCCGGAATTTTTTGTGGAAACACTATTGTTTCTAAGGATTCACCATACGTAAAATTCATTAATACTACCGAAAAGCAAGTACTTGTACAAAATTTTACCCCAAAGGTAGAACCACTCAACAATTTTACAATAGTAGATAGTGTGAAGGATAATAGAATAAACGAAGAGAGAATCAAAGAAATAATATCTCAGATTAAATTTGACAATGTTCCACATTTTGCAAAAAACGAACTGAGAAATATTATTTTAAAATATCAAGACATTTTTAGCTTACCAAATGATAGGCTATCAACCAACAATTTTTACAGCCAAAACATTGAATTAAAAGATAGGGTACCAGTGTATATCCCTAATTATAAAAATATTCATTCTCAAAACGATGAAATGCAAAATCAAATTCAGAAAATGGTAGACGACGGTATAATTGAACCATCGGTCTCACCATACAATTCACCTATTTTATTGGTCCCAAAGAAATCGGATAACAATACAAAGAAATGGCGACTAGTTGTTGATTTTCGACAACTGAATAAAAAGGTTTTAGCGGATAAATTTCCCCTTCCGCGAATTGATACTATACTGGATCAATTAGGAAGAGCCAAGTATTTCACAACACTTGATTTAATGTCTGGTTTTCACCAGATACCTTTGGACCAAAACTCCAGAAAGTATACAGCATTTTCTTCAGCTTCTGGACATTTCCAATTTTCAAGGTTACCATTCGGTTTAAACATAAGCCCGAATAGTTTCCAACGCATGATGAATATTGCAATGGCTGGTTTAACACCAGAATGTGCTTTTGTTTACATTGACGACATCGTAGTAATAGGATGCTCTGTCAATCATCACTTTGCTAATTTGTCAAGAGTTTTTGAAAGACTACGACATTATAATTTAAAACTAAATCCAACGAAATGTAATTTCTTTTGTACAGAAGTTACATATCTAGGTCATAAAATCACGGATCGTGGTATTCTGCCCGATGATTCAAAATTTAAAGTAATTAAAGATTTCCCAAGACCCACAAATCCTGATGAAGTTCGGCGATTTGTAGCGTTTTGTAATTACTATCGCAAATTCGTCCCGGATTTTGCGAATGTAGCTAAACCATTGAACGATTTATTAAAGAAAAATATTGTTTTTGAATGGACACAATCACATGAAGAGTCATTTAATAAACTAAAAAGATACTTGATGTCACCACAGATTCTACGATATCCTGATTTTAATAAGGAATTCGTAGTAACGACAGATGCTTCAAACTTTGCTTGTGGAGCAATTTTATCTCAGCGTTATGCCGATGGAGATTTTCCAATTGCTTACGCTAGCAAAAGCTTCACCAAAGGCGAAAGCAACAAACCGATTATAGAAAAAGAATT
This sequence comes from Ochlerotatus camptorhynchus, assembly GCF_037179485.1. Classification (NCBI taxonomy): domain Eukaryota; kingdom Metazoa; phylum Arthropoda; class Insecta; order Diptera; family Culicidae; genus Ochlerotatus; species Ochlerotatus camptorhynchus. Next base: position 7,097,105 of record NW_027040988.1, read on the forward strand.
GATTGCCATACATTGGGCAATTGATTATTTTAGACCATACCTGTACGGCCGAAGGTTCAAAATTCGTACAGACCATAGACCTCTGGTTTACTTATTTGGTATGAAAAAACCAACCTCCAGGTTAACCAGAATCCGTCTAGATTTGGAAGAATTCGACTTTGATATAGAATTCGTTCCCGGAAAAGCAAATGTAGGTGCCGATGCTCTTTCGCGCATCATCACAAAATCTGAAGAACTAAAAACCATGTGTATATTAACTGTAAATACTAGAGCTATGACTAGAAAAAAGATAAGTGAACATACAAATAAGCAGCTCCAAGAGTCAACAGAGTCACATTCCCAGACTGATCACCTGGCAATGTGGCAAACTGAAAACCCTTCAGAGGTACATAAAGTTTTAAAACTGAGTTGTGAAGTGCACCACAACCAGCTAAAAATATTTTTATTAAACCATAACTATAAGAAGATTCTACAACAGATATCAATAACACACACGCGCGAAAATGGAAGTCAAACATTAGAGTTTGCACTTCTAGAAATTCAAAAATATATGAAAATTTACAAGAGAGACAAAGTTGCTCTATCATTGGAGGACAAAATCTTTGATAATATATCAGTAAATACACTAAAGGAAATCGCGAATAAAGCCATCTCCACGTATTCGATCATATTATATAAACTTCCGAAGTTTATTGAAAACTCAGAAGAAATTAATAAAATTTTGTCGCAATATCACATGACACCTACGGGAGGTCATGTGGGACAACATAGATTATACTTAAAAATAAGAGAACAGTTCAAATGGAAAAATATGAAAAATGACATTGCCTCGTTCGTAAAAAACTGCACTAAATGTAAGATAAACAAAACATTTAGGCATACAAAGGAAGCGGAAGTAGTCACAACTACTCCAGCCAAACCACTAGAAATTTTATCTATAGACACAGCAGGACCATTCGTAAGGACTGCAAAAGGTAATAGATACATTTTAACAATCCAATGTAACCTGACGAAATACGTCGTGCTAATTCCAGTTCCGACTAAGGAAGCAGCCGTATTAGCTAGAGCATTGGTTTACAATTTTATTTTAATCTATGGTTCATTTTTAGAATTGCGAACTGACCAAGGATCAGAGTACAATAACGAGGTCCTTGAGCAAATTTGCAAACTTTTAGAAATTAAGCAGACATTTGCTACAGCCTACCATCCACAGTCAATTGGAGCTTTGGAACGCAATCACAGATGTTTGAACGAATATCTGAGATGCTTTACCAATACTCACCAGAATGACTGGGATGATTGGGTTAAATTTTACGAGTTTACATTCAACACAACACCTCATACAGAACATGGGTTTAGTCCATATGAGTTAGTATTTGGTAGAAAGGCAAGGTTACCGTATGACTCAAAGACGGACAATGTACAAATTGACCCACTATACAACTTCGAACAATATGACAAGGAACTTAAATTCAGACTACAGAATACAAATACAATAGCCAGACAAAATCTTATCTCCAACAAAATAAAACGACAGACAATATCAAATAACAATATAAATCCAATTTGTTTACATATTGGAGAATCAGTATATATCAAGAACGAGAATCGGAAGAAGCTGGATCCATTCTATATAGGGCCATATATAATTGAAACAGTTGAAGATCCTAATTGCACTATTAGACACCCAATAACAAACAAGAAAACATTAGTGCATAAAAATAGAGTAATAAAAAGTGTTTAAAAAGCGAAAATAAAAACGAACCAAGAGAAAATTACAAAAAAAAAATTGTGAACCCAAGTCGAGAGGCGGAATATTTAAATAAATTTTCGAAATGGTTACACCATTTTCTTTTAGGGGGGAGGTGTAGCATCCGAGCTACTCTCTATATTTTAGAAGGTCTTACGCTGTCCTTTACAATCAGCAGTTAAGCCATAAACTGTAACCGTTGGGTTTTGCAGACTTTCCAAAACATCTGGAAAGCCCAGCCGTAAACAATCATTGGCCATTATCACCCTGACAATGCATTTAGCATTGTCAGGTAAACAACCCCTGTCCTTCGTTAGAATGCGGCGCAATGATTCACCTTAGCGCACGCCCATGTTTATGTTTGGACTTTCTTCTCTACGCCTTCTCCACTCGGGTCAGTAGGTAAAATGTAAACGTAGTATTTAAGTAAGAGGAATACAATAAAACAAAGGCATTAACACTGTAGACACTGAAGGCACGCGTATGCGTTGCTAGTTTTTCTTTCCGACGCCGAAATCTCAAGGGAACATATTTGACATATTTGACTATAAGAATACATAAAAGGTATGTGTGACCGCTTATACATTTCATTTGACCCATGATCTTCATTAACTTTTTGCGAGGCGTTTGCTTATTAGTTGACTTATACATTTTATGAATAATCAGCAATAGAAATTTGCCAAAAGGTATAAGGAGATTTCTATCCGTGTATGCTGACTGTTTAGAACTGCAAAACCTTCTGGAAATCTTTAATGATTGGTGTGAACGTAATTGTATGGTCCTGTGCGTCTTAAAGTGCTGCGTAATTAGTTTCCGTCGTACTAGGACTGCCATTTTGTTTGATTATAACATTGATGGGACAGCAGTTCAACGTGTTGATCACGTTGAAGACCTCGGTGTCATGTTGGATGAAAAGCTCACGTACACTCACCACTTCTCAACCACGATCGACAAAGCAAATCGTCAGCTTGGATTCATGTTCAAGATCTCTAAGGAATTCCGTGATCCTCTGTGTTTTAAAGCCCTTTACTGTCACTACTGGAATTCGCGTGTGTTGTCGGGAATCCCTAACAAGCAGTATGGAGTGCACGATTCGAAGCTATTCAACACAGATTCGTCAGATACGCACTGCGCTATCTTCCTTGGAGTGACCCGCTGAATATACCATCTTATGCTGACCGCTGTCGTTTGTTGGGTTTGGATACCCTTTCTGAGCGACGAAATGTATCGCAGGCTGTCTTCGTTGCTAAAGTCTTGCTCTCAGAATATGATGTTCCTTTGTCGCCATGATTCATCAATACAATGACGTATCTGAACTCTTTAACTTTGACATCAATGCCTCCAGATTTCATCATCGTTTGCTGTCGACCAATTTTTAATGAGTGACTACATTTAGATTTAAGTATTTCATTGAGACTATCAAGTCAGGACTAATAATAATAATAATAATAATAATAATAATAATAATAATAATGTATATATATATATAGGGTAACTACCCCATTTTCGGCCTATTAAGCACAACCCGCACGTAGTCTTTCTTAATTAGCGCAGTTTAGCACCAAACGGAATGTTATTATTACTGATGGCTTCCAAATTTATTTACCTTTCAGTATGTACCGTAAGATTTGATAAAGAGAAACCAATCGTTGAGATATTGTCAAAAGTCTAACACTGCTTCTTGACGCTAAACTCGGCCTACGGATTCTAAACTCGGCATAACGCATTGAAACGCCAATCAATTTACTTCGGCCTATCGGATGAAGATAAAAATTGGTTCGGTCGGAGCGCTTCTTTTGTTTTTGCGAATAATGGGTGAAAACCTTGATATCACGCGTTCTCATTGACTTCGTTCGGTAGCTTATTAGCTAAAGTATCGTACCAAACGCATAATTGACTTGTTAACTCTGAAATCATGGATTTATTTGAAGTTTTCTGCTCGATAGGCCCAAAATGGGCGATTAGGCCGAAGTAGTTCTCTACCCTGTACAATGAATTTCTGTCTGTCTGACCCTTGTGGATTCGGAAACTACTGAACCGATTGGCGAGAAAATTAGTATGTAGGGGTTTTTGGGGCAGGGAAAGGTTCTTATGATAGTTCGAGACCCCTCCTCCTTTATAAATAAAGGGGGGCTCTCATACAAATGAAACAGAAATTTCTGCATAACTCGAGAACTCATCAAGCAAATGAAACCAAATTTGGTATATGGAGGTCATAGAGGGTTGTCCCTTAGATAATAGGGAAGGGGGGGGGGGGCTACGTACAATATAGACAGCAAAAAAAATGTAATATCGATCAATGTAATTCAAGCTGATGTATTTAATAATGATGTAATAGCAAAAAGCAGATACAATATTACATCAATGGATGTAATTTTGTTCGCAAAATCGATGTACATCGTACAACGTTATATTACACAACCGATGGATTGACCAGGTTGCAGCAGTTTGGATGTAATATTCAACTTTTTTCTGTGTAGCATAACATTTTTCGAATATTCGCACTGGAGAAAAGTAATTTTTTTTTAGACTACATTAAAATGAATAGTTCGAGTAGGATTCAAGCTTTAAGCCTGCAACAAATTTTTTTGTAAAATATGTTCAATAAATTGATTTTTAAGTTAGTGGCCTATTGGCTAAATTACCACACACATGTTTAATTTTTTTTTTTGCTTTAAATACGACTTCTTTGTCGATATATAGAGTAAGGTGGAGTAAAAGTTCGTCCTTAGTTGAAACATTAAAATTTATCAAAACCCCAAGCATTTGACATGAAAATAATTTAATACACAGGGTCTTCATCCAAGGTTTACAACTTTCTCTTATAGAACATTAATGAGTTTTTTGTCCAATTTTAGCTAGAACATTTTTTTTTTTCGGAAGAGTGTTCAAACCGAACTTAATGGCAGTTTTTGAAAAGTTTTGCCACTACAATTTGCAATGAATATTTTGCTTGTGATATATATATATATATTGCGCTTACTATTAAAATAATGTTTCACCATGTTTAAAGACAAGCATAGATATGTTGCCAAATGGCGATACTATGCATTTAAGGGTTAAATATCCCATGATGCTGCGAAGGACATAAAGATATGTTCCCCGCTAATCTGATTATCTGAACGACACTTAATTCATTCATTCATTTATTTAACGTCGGTCTCTGTTCCGCAATCTAGTGCCAATCACCGACGGACATCGATTGCCATCCACTGACGACAACCGAATGTGCAGGAAGGCAGCTTCCACACCTGCGTAGGATATCGCGAGGGATATCGCACCCATGCAAACACACGTGGGCCGGGACCAACGGCTTTACTTCCTTTCCGAAGAAAGACGTGACCAGAGATTTTTATGCCTCAGAAAAATCCCACCGACCTCGGCTGGGATTAAACCCAGACCCATTGGGGTGAGAAAGCAGTCATGCTCGAGGTACCAAATTAACCATAACATTATTATTAGGGAAAGATTCTCCTTAAATTCACGGAAGCAAAACAACGATAACTCAGGAGCACCTAATGTCAATAAACCATCATCACTTTTCCGCTACGTCAAGGAACGGCTAGAAAATAGATCGCGTCGAAACATCACAAAACATAAGTTTTTAGGCTCAAAGGGGGGGGGGTGGGTTACCGAGCGGGGTAGTGGACGGAAAACGTCAACCCGAACCGTCAACGCGTCAACCCACAACACATCTGTCAGTTTTCTCCGAAACATCAGCGAGGTGTTACCGATCTACGATTCGATTCAGCAAAGGAGCCAGCGAAGAGGCAAAAGTGTTATTTTTTTCTTATTAGTGCGCGAGCCATTTCACTTTTTTTGGATCTGCGATCGGAGTTTGTGTCGGTGAGGTGGAAAAAAGGTGCGACTATTCGGAATTAAACATTTGGACACATCGAGCCGCGAGAAAAACGGTGAAAAGTTTCGGCGTAAAAGTAAGCGAAAAAGAAGAGGAGCTCCCGTGCGAGTGAGTGTGCTCTCTGTTCGGAGGTGGTGCTCCGGAATAGAAAGGAGAAATTTCCGTAGTTTAATAATTGTGTGTAACCTCCGAGAAGTGAGTTGTGGGGAAGAGCGAAAATATCAGGAATCTGTAAGCATAGCACATCTGGATTACGCGAGTGGAGTGCCGTGAATCGGGAACGGAAGTTCCAGTCTAGGATTGATCAAACCCAGGACGCTACGGGAACGGCAGTGAAGGTGACTGGAATCCGGAAAACATGTCAGAGAAACCAGCACAGAAATTATCGGAGTCGGACGATTTTACCGATAACTCAGTCGATGTAAGTACGGTCGAAAAGATTTCTTATCAAGTTAAATTTAATGGTAGTGGAAGACACAGGAAAGCAACCGAAAAACAAAGTTTGATAAGGAATCCCAGTCCCAAGAAGATTTATTTTTCCTCGGTAGAAAATGGAGGAAGTTTTTTTTCCTCTCGTGTTCCCATTGCAGAAATGACACTTATGGGGATGGATGTCAGTCGAATTTGGAAATTAGTTCAGGTGTGGACTATTGACTGATAGAACATGAGTACTCAATCTGAAATCCGGTTGTTATCATTAGTTGCAGTTTAGTCTAGGAGGAACCATATCTGTGTAGGTTCGTTCGGACTTGAACGTAAACAAACTTGACCTTTCGTTGCATGCATAGCAAATGTGGCTCCTAATAGATTCTTATGTATGAATCGATTACCAATTACCGATTTCAATTGTTTCTAAAGAATAAAAAATCCGGTTTCGCTTGTCCGTAAATGTAATTGCAGTTTGTTTTTAGTTCATGTCGATTGTCGAAAGTGACGTCGTGGCTGCTCCGGGTGTGTGATTACGATTGCACTGTCAAAAGAGCATTCACAGTGTGTGGTTGTTTGGGTTTTATGGGGTATAGGTAAAAAGCATCAAAAGTTACTTCAATACATTTTTGGTCATGCGAACAAGGGTCCAAGGGTGAGATTTAAACTCGTGATTTTTAGCGTGAGAGTTACTTTCTAGATTTTTATCATTAATTTTATGATTAAGTACGGTATTCAGTAGAAATATTATCCATAATAAATACGGAATTCTGCGCACAACACTTTAGGAATTCCCTACAGAATACTCTGACAATTTATTCTACATGTATCTTCGTATTCTTTGTAATTTTTGCGAGAATTTGATTTTCATCATCGTCATTGTCATTTCATTACAGTCATCATCATTTCTTCTTTTTAGAATCTTCCGGAACGCTACTCCGAGTACTTTGGATATAATGTTAAAAAATTTCTTTCGAAAATTTCACAAGAATGTAAATGGCCTTGTCTCAATTTTTTTCATGTGATTTTCAATAAATTCCTTCTATTAATCTATCAATTTATAACATTCAATTCAATGGCCCTCCCAGTAGAGTTCGGCCTAGTACCTATCGAAAAATTCCATGCAACTGGAACTTTCAAAAAAAATATATTATCTATATTATGAAATATAATTTGACAATCTGTTGTTATCGTGGAGCTTTACAAGTATTCAAAATATTGTTATTTTTTCAATTCAGGTGATTTTACAGTTTTGGCCTTAACAATAAAATGCCGTGACTGTTTTTTTTTTTCAGCGACTCCTGTTGCTGAAATTAGGCATAAATGTTTTTTTCTTGTTTTACCATAAAATAAAGGGGGGTACCCGGGAAAAACGGGAAATTCAGAATTTCTTAAGTCCAGCAGCCACCATGAAATAATGGAAGAGTCACGATTGGGCTTTACGCAAAATGCAGTTTGTCAGTACCTGGCGATGAATCGGTTATTTCAGCGCTGCCAGCGTTGAAATTAAAAATCACTCCGCATCACCCAGGTTACAACAATAACTCGATCATAAGTAGTGTGATGTGGTATTTGCAGCTCAGTGGCATTAGAGCGACCGTTTTTGGTTACTGAGCAGAACATCTTGGGTTTAATCTCAGGCTCTTCACAATCAAGAGCTGTTAATTGTTTCTTTCTCCAACATGAACATTTTAATTCAGCGTATCGTTTACCAAAACGATGCCTACTGGAAACCCAACCTTTTTATCCAGCATCCCAGTGATTTCTCGTGGAGTGAAGAGGATTTCTCGGCTTCCAACAAAGGAAGTATCATGTCAACACATTCCTACCTATTACAATTCGGACGTTGCCAGCGGTGGTATTGCCATTGGGACCACATTAGCCAACACCTGGAGATGTTCCGGATACCTTCTGGGAAGTTACTCGAGTTTTTCCCAGGCAACGCTTAGGGTATTCAACTAGATAGGGTAGAGAACTACTTCGTCCTAATCGCCCATTTTGGGCCTATCGAGCAGAAAACATCAAATAAATCCATGATTTCAGAGTTAACAAGTCAATTATGGGTTTGGTACGATACTTAAGTTAATAAGCTACCGAGCGAAGTCAATGAGAACGCGTGATATGAAGGTTTGCACCCATAATTCACAAAAACAAAAGAAGCGCTCCGATCGAATCACTTTTTATCTTCATCCGATAGGCCGAAGTGAATTCATTGGCGTTTCAATATTAAAGCCCATCAACGGTGTTCGGCTCTAGAAAAAGAAGTCAAACGCTCTTGCAGGCGGGACAAGCGAGCGTGGGTAGACTCCTTGGCTGACGAAATACGTGACTGGGTTGGGCAGTTCCTTACCGACCCCACTGACCAGTTGAAACGTTGGTTTAGGCACTTATCGATGTCAGGTTCTGCAGGCCGTAGCTGGTGGCTCCCATAGGGTGGCTCAAAATATCGATTTTGCTTTACCATGCTTAATTGATTCAAAATCAAGTCCTAATCATTCTCCCAAAATTTGAGTTTATTTGGATGCGAACTACATGGACAACAAGGCTGTAATAAAACCAAAATTGCTATTTGGGAAACTGGTTTTCGCAAGTTAGAAAAAGAAATTCAAACAAACAAAAAGTTGTCGCAAGTAGGTACCTACCTATTTTTATTTCATGTGTGCTCAGTAGCGTCGCCTTAACCTCAATCTACCTGTGCACCAACTCTCAAAACATAAACAATTATCAAAACATTGCTTGCAATAGATAGATATCGAGTTAACTAGAAAATTAAGTGTATTTTTCAACCGATTTAAGTATGAATATGACATTAAATCTGTTTTTGAAAGTTGGTGCACAGGTAAAAAGTGAGGTTACGCGACGCCACTGTAGTGTGCTAGAATTAAAAAAAATATCAAATCATAGGGGGCCCCGCAACACAAAATAGACCAGCATGGGTGGATAAGACGGCCTTGACATATACACAGACATTATCTCGTCAAGCTGTGTCGATTGGTTTTTACTTACCTTTCCTTACCAATCAGGCCTTGTTGTCCTCTGATGTCAGAAGAAGTCGTCCCCACTCTACTCGATCCATGGCCACACTGCGCGCCTCTTCTTCTTGTTCCTGTTGGGTCGTTTTCTAGAACCATTTTCACTGGGTCGTCGTGCAGCATTGTTACGACATGCCCAGTCCACCGTAGTCGCCCAATTTTTGCAATGTGGACGATGGATGGTTCTCCCAGCAGCTGGTGCTTTTCGTGGTTCATTAACCTCCTTTACGTTCCGTTATCCATCTGCACTCCACCGTAGATGGTACGCAAAACCTTCCGTTCGAAAACACCAAGGGCGCGTTGTTCCTTCTTGTAGACAGTCAACTTCGTGTGGCGGCGAATTTTATTCGACCGTAGCGTCCTCCGGAGTCCAAAGTAGCCACGATTCCCCGATCCCCTCATCGATCACCTCGTCACCGTCAATCTGAACTTGGGGTGGGAGGCTAACATTGGCTTCCCTATGTTCCCTAGTTCCGTGCCATGATGTCGATGTCATCGGCGAAGCCAAGAAGCTGGATGGACTTCCTGAAGATCGTGACACTCGTGTTTATCCCAGCTCTTCTGATCACACCTTCTAACGCGATGTTGAACAGCAGACACGAAAGTCCATCACCTTACCGTAATCCCCTTCGAGATTCAAAGGGACTCGAGAGTGTCCCCGATACTCGAACAACGTCAGTTTATCCGGAAATCCGTACCCGTGCATAATCTGCCATAGCTGATCTCGATCGATTGTGTCGTATGCGGATTTTAAATCGATGAAAAAATGATGTGTGGGCACGTTGTATTCGCGGCATTTCTGCCGAACCTGCCGAATCGCGAAAATTTGGTCCGTGGTAGCGCGGGCACGGGTTTTAACCCCATTTATTTTACAAAAAAATTGCTTGTAACTTTCATGGATCAGTTTTTTTTTGTGTACAATGTTCAAACGAATTTTAGGGCCAATATACACAACTTTTCTGAAGATACCATGTAAAATATTGTTTGGTCAAGAAGTTATCATCAATTTTAACATTTTGTATACCCTTTTTCTATTGTGAATAGTGGAGAATGGGGAAAGCGCTAGTAGCCATTTTGAAGCTTGAGATTAGTCCTACAAAATAGTTAAAGAGTTATTCGTCAGACTCACCACATTTTGTAGAACGATCGTTATTAACACTTTGGAATTCAATTTTTTTGCGGGGCACCCCAAGCCCAAGCTCGCTGATCTCATATACGTCAGGTAGGTATAGGCGGAGAACTAGGATAAAATTAATTGATTGATAAATGTTTGCATCTATGCAAAGAACGAGTAGCATTTAAAATAAGGAAATATAAATCTCATGAAACTTTCCTATCCTGATTCTCAAAAATGTTTACGTGAATTGTAATTGTCTCGGTATAATTGTGCACGAAGGACGGTGAAATGTTCTTCGGCCAAATGACCCGCTCCCAATTAAACACAAATTCTGCACGACCAGTATATGCTAATAATGCGTAATAATCGTACTTCACATGAGCGTTAGCGTTAGCGTTAGCGTTGTTATGATATACTTCGTAGATTGGATACTAGCGACACTCACGTCTCTTCTGGAATTATCAGTTAGACTACTTTCAGGAATAATGCTGGGGAGTAAACATTGGTTCCAATCTAAACAAGAGTAACAGAAGCATAACTGTCGCTATTCCCGGCCACGCCCATCTCTACCATAACTAGGGATAGGGAAGGAAATGTTGATGTTGACTTACTTAACGAGAGGCCACCGACTTAGCGACACCCTCATAAGTGCTACGGAGTTGGAGGGTTGGGAAGGGTATTCGGTTAGGATTCACCTCAAGTTGGCGATGCAACCAAAAGTATGTATTGTTTATTTGCTGTTTATTTAATCTCTCGATAGCCGGCTATCGAAAGAACATATTCATTTTGTTTAGTGATCATGAGTTTTAAGAGCCATGACGGAGAGCTTGGGATTAAACCCATGATTTTCTGCTCAGTAAGCAAAAACGATCCCTCCAGGGTCATCGAGCATCTCAGAACCATAACGCTTCGCAAAAATACAGGACTACATTTTCGCCTGATATGCAAATGGTTTCCGAGGTTAATGTTCAATATCAAATATACAAATGATGGTGGCGATTTATTGTGCTGTGGAAGAGCTTGGGGTTAAATCCATGATTTTCTGCTCAGTAAGCAAAATCGATCCCTCCAGGGTCATCGAGCATCTCATAATCCAGAGCGCTTCGCATCAAAGTACGAATATATGGATAAAATATCTATTATTGAATAACTATTATTTACGATAATTACATGAAAGAAATAAAATATAAACTACAAACAAAACGTGACTACTAAAATCTCAAAAACATATTCTCACAAATATATTTCACGCAACCAGGAATCTCAAAACCATTAGACGCTATAATGAAACTCTGCACATGTTAGACACAAAAAGAGGCCAAAAAGCAAGCGTCCGACACACAAAACCCGCCAAATCCACTTGCAGTCACAATCAACGATTCTACTAATCGCGAGCGCTCACGAATCATAAAACCGCTGACTGCGACACTCTGAAAGCGAAATTGACAGGCTCTATGCGTCAAACACCCACCCTCCAATATCCTCCTGCATCCAACAACACAAATCTCCATTAATACAACATCTAACGCATTCAAAACTCCGAAAATCACGCATCTCTAGCAAGTGAGTGGAAGCAACCCTACATGCAACCATTCTTCATGATAAACTTTTTCTGCCTATCTTTCTATTAAGCCTGTGGACATGCGTTAGCTTCGAAACTTCTAACCAAACTGGAAAAATTTTCAGATCACAAAAAAAACATGAAAAAAAAACTTTCAAAGGTTAAAATAAATTTTGATTATTAGGCCGATTATGATTTATAAACGAGCAAGTAATATTAAATCTCTTTTATTGTATGCTAATGCTAATTGACTGCAACAAAAATAATATGCTTAAATAAAATAAAATATTAATAAATTATATGGAAAATTTACTAGAAGATTGGTGAGAAGTTTCTAATAAGCCCTCCCAGTTCCTCTGTATACAGAACAAATCTGATACTATAATCAGAATTGCTCAGTCTGCATGAAGCAGCCGATTTCATCAAAGAAGTTCTATTAACAACCAAGAATTAATCGTTTGAGGCATACTGAAGCATTAAGAAGGTGATATGTGTCACTATAGGAAATCATCATCGTTGCAAATATAAAGAAATTAAACATAACCCTTTGCTTCAGTACCGTCAACCTCCATGTCCATGGGGAGGGGTAATAATCGTACTTCACATGAGAACTCAAAAAGTCTGGCCGCTCATTTTGAGCGGCCAGAACAAAATTGGCCACATATAAACCTGTTCGCGGTACCCTAGCGAAGTGGCCAGTGTCTGGCATGCACCAAAACCCATCATGCGACACTTCAAACCACATGAAAATTCAAAAATAAGTGCAATAGTGGTTATATCAAGTGGTGGTCCTGGGCAACTGGATACATCCAGGGATGTTGCAGGTGCCCCAGGGGAAGTGGCTAGTGTCTGATATGCGGGGAGGCTGGATTAATGTAGCCCCCCCCTAGAATTGCTACTACAATTACTTATTTTCCTTACACATCAAAATTGTTCGCTAATTGCCTAATTGAGAAATTCAAAAAATAAACTCGCCCCCCTAGGATTTTTCCTTAATTACGCCAATGTAAAACCTATCATGTGACACCCCAGAACTGTTACAACAGGGGTCATTCCAGCTCAAGTGGGTACAGAATTTAAAAAAAGTTGTGGTCGATGTCATCGATTTGAGCCAACCTTGGTCAAAGCGCTTGTTTTGGCATTCTTAACAAACGCCTTTTATGATTTCGCTCTAAAGTGCCTAGATTCTTCGGGGTTTTCGAGATTTAAAAAAATTTAATCTTTCAGAAGAGATTACTCCACAATCAAGTAAGCTATTTGTGATCTTATAACGTCAATTTGAAGGTTTTTAATGTAGATTATTATAGGTGTACCCACATTTTGTTTTTGTTATAGTAACTACAGTAAACAGGCTGATTACCGGCAGGTCTCCAAATTGTCAAAAAATGGCAAATTTTCACCATGGGCGGGATTTTTTATTTCTTAATTATTTTGGGCTCAAATTTTCACCACACTTTGGAAAACTCTTCTACTAGATGTGTTTCCAAATGTAAATTATTTGGACAAATAGTTTTTGAAATATGACCAGATGAGTGAGTGGTAGTTTTGAGCTTTTCTAAGATCATGAATAGCTTATTTTAATGAGGAGTAATCTCTTCTGAAAGATTATTTTTTAAATAAAATGCTCAAATCCAGGGTTGCAGGGAGCTAGGCACTTCAGAGCAAAATCAAAAAAAGGCGTTTGTTCAGAATGCCAAAATAAGCGTTTTGGCCAAGTTTGGCTCCAAATAGGGGACATCTACCACAGGTAGTGTACCCACTTGAGCTGGAATGACCCACTGGCGATTTTCGCGGATTTTCCACGGATTTGAACTTTCAGTCGTGAAAATCACAGAAGCATTAAATGGTGTCTGATAACAATCGCAAAGGGACTGATGTGCTATCACAAAAATTGTGGAATTCATTTTAATGGCGCGAATTGTTTATGATAATAGCTTTGTGTAATATTTCAACCGATAGAAGATTGTAGAAAATATTTAAAAAGTAAAATCTTTTACAATGAGATAAAGAAACAGCCACCTAGTGTCTTCAGCAATGTTTCTTTTTTTTATATTTTCTAAAACATTGCCGAAGACACTGATCCGGAATATGAAATTTTTGAAAAAGGGGGAAGATTAATCATTGATTTGTGAGAAACTTTACTGACGACACCACTAGTCTAAAATGCAAGATTCACGAGATAATGACTTTTGACCGTATTTTCACAGTTATAGACCACTGTGCGTAACTACGAAGCAAGTTTATGCTGGAGGTTGCTGGATTCGATAGCCGTCCGGTGTATTAATTTTTCGGGTAGGAATATTTCTCGACTTATTTGCTCTCAATTAAAATGAGGAAGTGCTTTAAAGAACACTAAGCTGATAGCAGGCAAAAAGCTAATATGCTATTAGCTTGAAGTGCTAGTTAATAGTAATACAAACGGTATTTTTTAAGCAATGAAAACGGTTTTTTTTATTTGTCTCTGATTAGTCTCCTACGAATGGATGTAATGTCGGCCTAAGTGCCCCTAATTTGGGCCCATACATACAGTCAGCAATCGATTAAATCAAGCGTAATTATTCAAATCGACGTATCTGGTTTTGTAAACAATCACTTCAATCGATGATTTGTCTCATAAATGCTAACTCACCCACGCAAACAAACACCATCATTAGGTAGGGGAACCTCTCCCCTACCAGCTGGTATTGTTAGTTTCTGTGAGTGAGCTAGAAGTTACCACAAATCGTCGATTGAAGTGATGGTTTACAAAATCAGATACGTCGATTTGAAAAGCTACGCTTGAAATGTTCAATAGCGACCAAAAATATCCATTAGTACCGTCCCAATGACGCGTTCATCTAGATAAATTTGATAAATAGCAGATTTTTAGCGACGGGCCCAATCTTACATCCATAGGCCAACAATAGAACCATTTCCCCTATTTGAAGTCGCGGATTTCTTTTGAGAAATCCCACATTTCGCGGATCAAATTTTCAAAATCTTGTGACAGCTCTGCATCTCAAATCACATGAGAATTAAAAAACGAGTGCAATGGTGGTTATATCAACAGCCTAGGACCACATTGGACACTTCCGGACATGTCCGGGTATCTCAGGGGAAATGGCCAGTTTTTGACTTGGACCAAAATCGATCATACTAAACAATCATATGAGAATTAAAGAACAAGTGCAATGGCGGTCATATCAAGAGTCCAGGATCACGTTAGACACATCTAGAAATGTATCGAGTGCGCTTTGGGTAGTTTCCACTTCTTCTGTGAAGCAACTGTAAACAGTAGAGGGAATTTATATCTATAACTGTAACCATTGTAACTTCGTTTTTGTTTGTTAATCTGGTAGGGGTAAGAGGTGGGACCATCATCATCATCATATTACATGATTTTTATGGTCTCAACACGTCCATCCAGTGCACACGTAGATTATACGTGTCTGCACATATTAGTCATGGGATACGTGAACTGATCTTTTAAGATTGAGGAATAGACATAGATTGTGGAATTCAAGTTGGATTTCAGATTATTTAATTTCACTCGTCGATCCATCCATGCTCCATACGGGTATACAGCGAATGAATGTAACCAATTTGAAAAAAAAAACCAAATCAGCCGCACGTGAGTTACGTGAGGTACATTGACCATTGTTTCAAACAACGGAAAAATTCGGCATAACATGTATCACGGACCAAGTATAGCAGCTAGTGGTCGTAGCAAAGCAAAACGTTCGGTCTTGCTTGGTCACCATCATCGTCCGGAACAATGTGTGTACATCAGACAACATTGGATAGATCGCTAAAAAATCATAGATGCTCGCGCTTTCCACGGATGGACGACGTCTAGTTGTTGCGTGCACCTTCTCTTTGCGTACGCAATTGGAGAAATTTTTTTCACTGCTGCCTTGCACCGATTGCAACCTCCAATCCAGCGTCGCGTCGTCAGTCGTTCGACCAGCTTGTGGTGTGTTCGTGAACGAAATCCAATTAAAACCATTATTTATTGCTTCTTCCCTGTTTTTTTTTTACTCTTCATCTGCGATCATCAACAATCGGTGTAAATACCTTTTCTGCTTATTCACCCTCCCTCTCTCTCTATCTCTCTCTCTCTTTGGTAAATTTTTCGCTCAACAAATTTGATTCGGTTTCGATTTGCACCGAAACCGTGAATTTCGGTATGCAAAAAATAGACTACGACATGGAAGAAGAAGACGAAGAAGAAGAAGAAGGAAAATCTGATGAAAGTAACAGCAGCAGCAGCTGCTGCATCGACCTAGGAAGTAATGCGAGAGTGAAATAATGACTAATTTTTAAGATCGAGGTCACGATTGTGCAATGTGAAACTTTGGTATTCAAATTACAGCATCAAATTAAGCATTGGTTTTTAAGCATAAGACAGCCCGCATAAACGCGAACCATAAATTTACTTACCTAAAATGGTTAAAAATTGTTTATAATCCCTGCTAAACTTTAACTGAAATGGTTATGGAACTTTACATGAACGTTTAATGATAAAGTTTCAACCTTATGTATTATGGTTTTTGGAAGTGGACCTCACAAATAATGGGTTGTTAAGAACCATTACCATTCCAAATTCTTGTTTTCTCCATACATTTTCGGAAAGAGAACTATATTAGAACCTTTTAACTTATGGTTTGAGAACTTTAATGGTAATGGTTATGGTAGTCAGTAAGGTCCACGAATGGTTTTGTAACATCGATCAACTTTATGTGGAATATATCGCGAATTGGTTGCCTGTAATTTACTGATTACCAATTCACGATATATTCCACGTAAAGTTGAGCGATAATACAAAACCATTAATGGACCTTAATGACTACCATAACCATTACCATTAATGTTCTCAAATCATAAGTAAAAACGTTCTTATATAGTAATGGTTCTTAACAACCCATTATTTGTAAAGTCCAGTTCCAAAAAACCATAATACATAAGGTTGAAACTTTATCATTAAACGTTCATGTAAAGTTCCATAACCATTTCAGTTAAAGTTTAGCAGGGATTATAAACAATTTTTAACCAATTTAGGTAAGGTCAATTTATGGTTCGCGTTTATGCGGGAGGGGCCTTATTGCGGAAGTCGAAACGCTTATATGTTGTTTTGTCTTCCAATATAAGGTCTCAGTTAACCAATATTGAATGTGAAATACGACAAACAAAGCAACTAGCTGACCATCAGTTTTCAAATATCTTGATATCTTGTTTTCCATAATTCTAGTATTAAGAGCAACGCATAATGCATCCGGATCTGATCCTTTGCGACAAATCTGACAGTTAGACTATAGATTTAACTGTCACTTTGTCGAAACGTATCCCATCCATATGTATTGTGCGCCGCACTTTAGACAAGAGCTCTTGTAATATGCAGGGTGGCCAGCAAACCGGGAAAATCGGGAATACCGGGAAATATCCGGGAATTCGAAAAGTAACCGGGAAAACCGGGAATTCAGTTAGAGTACCGGGAAAAATTATTTAACCATTATACCATAAAAACAAATTTTTACACCAGAATTTCAGAATAAACCATTGAAACAGAGTGATCCTTTAACAAATGAATGTCTTGCTCTATTTGCTGCATAATTTTCTTCAGTTTTCCGTCTTACTGTTTTTAGAATTTAATCACTCAGCAATATTGCAAATTGATTTTTGTCGTCTCAATTTCAGATGTAAAGTGCATGGTCCTTAAAAGAAAATATTGAAGATGCTGGACTTGGAAACAAATATTTGCTATAACCGAAACTGAATTATTCTTTTTCTGGGTTTTAATTTTTCGTTGTTCAAAATTCTCATGATATCAATTCCAGAATTAACTTGGAATTCTGCTCTGAATTATCTTGAAATTGTTCAGAAATAAACCAAAAAGCACTCCGCGTAGTAATTACCGTTGAATTCTTTTTGGAATTTCCTTGCAACCCTTTCTAAGAATTTAATTGGAATCCTTCTTAGAATTCCCTTGAGCCTATCCGGAGTTATGATCATAATTCTCTTGAAATTCTTCTTAAAATCATCTGTCATACAAATCTCCTCAGAATCACGTAGGGATTTTCCGCAAAGTTTTGTTTTTCACAACTCCTTTTTAAATCTTCTAAAATTACCTAACAATTTAATTTAGAACTTGCATTCTTCTCCACAGAAATCCTTCGAAATTCATCTAACAATTTCTAAGGATTTCATGTCAGAATAATTCTGGAAATCTGCTCAGAACTTCTCCATCGAAAACTGTGTGGCAATCCTTCTCAATATTTGTTTGAAATCAACACTTTGAATTCTTTTAAATTTTACTAAAAATTCCAGGGTTTTCCCGCTAGATTCTATAGATTGTTATGCAATATTTTATAACCCTTAAAATGCTTCCAAGTCTCAGAGCGTGACAATTATGACTCCACGACTCATAAGTATGATTTTTTTTTAAATCTGCGATCTTGAATTTTTTTTCAAAATCTCACATTTTAAATATTTTTACTCCAAATCTTGCATTACGAAGATTGTTATTAATCACACATTTAAAAAAAAAAGTTCTAGTTTCAGACTATACACAAATTTTAAAGCTCCAGAATCTTGGGAATCTTCTTAAATCACTTTTTTATCTTTTCAGTAAATTCCTTTCAGCACGTTCTTAAAAATGCGTTCCATTTCGTTTTTTTTTTGTTGAATATTAACAACCGGGAATTTTTCAAGATTTGAACCGGGAAAACCGGGAACAAATCCGGGAATTTCAAAATAAAAATTCACTGGCCACCCTGAATATGTTAATCTTTTCTTTTCTTTTTTGTTGCAATCATATATTATGATCGTTGAGTTATCTTGCCTAGCGGTGCCGGTGGTTTAGTGGTAAGTGTGATTGCCTCTCATCCCAAAAAGCCTGAGTTCAATCCCAGTCGGTTCCGCCGGGATTTTCTAAGGCATAAAATCTCTGATCACGCCTTCCTTCGAAAGTGAAGTAAAGCCGTTGGTCCCCGGTTTATGAGTTGATGGGTCGATAGGTAGGGTTCAGGTGTGGGAGCTGCCTCCCTGGCGTCGGTAGCATTGGTGCTCACTACGGAAAACAACAACAGCTAGCCTAAGCAAAAGGTCTAAAAAGGAACCGTCGTGGATACAAAATTGGGACATTAAGAGGCAAACAGTTTTTTTATTTGTCGCGAATTAGTATTTGAAGTCGCGGATCAAATTTTGAAAATCTTGTAACAGCTCAAATCACATGAGAATTCAAAAACAAGAGTAATGGTGGTTATATCAAGAGCACAGGACCACATTTGACACATACCTTACCTTACCAATCAGGCTAAGGCCTTGTTGTCCTCTGATGTCCGAAGAAGTCGTCTCCACACGACTCGATCCATAGCCACACTTCGCCAGCTTCGTAGTCTGCTCATGGTCCGCAGGTCGCCTTCTACTTGGTCGATCCACCTTGCCCGCTGCGCACCTCTTCTTCTTGTTCCTGTTGGGTCGCTTTCGAGAATCATTTTCACTGGGTCGTCGTGCGACATTCTTACGACGTGCCCAGCCCACACATCCGGACAGTTATAAAGCAAAACCATGCTGGAGATGGCAGGTTCGATCCTCGTTCTGGTCGAATAATTTTACGGATTGAAAATTTTCTCGATTTTCCTAGGCATTTGAAGGACAGATGTAAAGTTCCAATTGGAACGTAATAGCATACAGATGCAGAAAAAGAAAGTTGCCTCACACACAAAATTCAAAACAAAAAATACTATACGAAAAATATCTCACACACACACTGTTTGTGGAGTGGTAAAATTTAATTATATCATAGGTAGATATCTTCGTAAATTTTATAGTCCTCAATTGCCGGTGAAATGAGACCAGTTACGCTCAAATCGTATTAGTTGTTTCCCCAGGAAAGCGAGTGGGTCACACTCAATTCATCTAGCAAAGTCAGTTGGTATATGACAGTTGGTCCTTGAATTGGTTTTTCAAACATTCCATTCAGTAGCGACCCGTAACCTTACTTTTTACCTGTGCACCAACTTTCAAAACCAGATTAATTGCCATATTCATACCCGAAGTGGTTGAAAAATACACTTAATCTTCTAATTGCTTATGTTTTGAGAGTTGGTGCACATGTAGATTGAGGTTAAGGAAACGCCACTGATTCTTTCAACCTATGTGTACGCGAAAGGTAAATAGATGTTCAATGAAATCCATATCCTCATTGATAAAGTGAAACGCTGAACGGCCAAATCACTCTACCATGTGCTATGGTTCGTCGAGCATTAATCAGATTACACAAACCATCACGAGTGCTTCGACATCCAATCACCATTCAGCCACAATTAATAGATCATCTCCAAAACAGCACCGCTTCAAGGCACAAAATCTGCTGGCGCCGCTGCTACTACACTAAAACATCTCCCACGAAAGCAAACATTTTCAATATAACACTTAATTGTTAGACACCCGGTCTCTCTAGCGAAGCCGATTGTCTGCTCATCCATTTAATTTGCTTCGAGTTGTATCTTTCCTTCGCTAATAAACCACCAAGTCGTCTATGCGGAGTCCAATGTTCGCTGCGTTCGTCGCCAGCGCACCAATCAACCAAACTCCAACTCGTCACGAAACCAGCTTTTGGAGGTTAAAAATATATACGTTATGCAGCAGCAACTCAGCGGCGTGGCATGTGAAACGGTGAAAGAAGGATGCAATAGAGCAAATCCACGCCAAATAGCGAAAAAATAACCGAATTTCAAACTTTACCTCTCAGAAGTCCATAAAACTTCGTATAATTGTTCGCTAGGGGCAATGAACCAAGTTTGTGTTGGAATTCGCACGCCCGTCGAAAGTAACTCACTGTCCTTTTTTCCCCATACAAATTTTACTAAGTTTCGTAAAAAGTGGAGCAATGAGTAAGTGTGGCCATTTGGACTAAGAGTAAGTGTGGCCTAATTTTCCCAAATGTCGTATTCGATATTTTTCAATAAATCATTCGCATTGACGGCATTGGTTCTTCACGCACAGAGTGGCAGTTCCTTATAGAATTTATCAGCGGAGCGAAATGATAAGCAACAGCCCGCCATGTTTCACGCACAGAATGACAGTTGGATATGGGATTTTCCCCAGAGCGTTAGTAATTAATCATAAAATTATTCATGATTAATCATAATCACTAATCTTAGTTAAAAAGTTACAGCTCTTGGTGTGTGTGCAATTTTTATCGAATGCATCCTTTAGTTTGCAATTAAATTAATGGTCATTCTGAAAAAAGTGATGAATTTCTGATGGGCCACCCTCCAGTTCGATTCATAGCCCCAAAATATGAACCTGTGCAAAAATTGGTAAAGATTGATGAAGGTTTAGAGGTCGCGCCAATGATTTGAAATTTGTATGGGAATTACTATGGAAGAATTTAAAAAATCGCTTATATCGCTATAACTTTGCTTCTACTTGTCCAAATGTCGAAAAAATTTAGTATGTTATTGCTATGGCAATAAACAAAAAGCCTACAGTTGCTACGCTCAGTTTTGCAGCGTATCAAGAATTATAAAAATGTGAAAAAATGGCAAAATAGGGTAAATTGACAGATGAATATGTACAAGGCAACAACGCCAATTTCATCGCAACAACAACAGGCTTGTTGATCATTGTCATGACAACCACATATTTTTTTTTTCAACGTTTGGACAACTACAACCAAAGTTAGAGCAATGTAAACGAAAATCAATAATTTCCCATACTAATTCACCAAAATCTCCATACAAAATCCAAATCATTGGCGCGACCTCTAAACCTTCATCAATCTTTACCATTTTTTGCACAGGTTCATATTTTGGGGCTAGGAATCGAACTGGAGGGTGGCCTATCAAAAATTCATCACTTTTTTCAAAATGAAACACCCTAGTGGCCAGTGTTGGCAAAATCAGAAATCAATTGATATCTTTCCGCTCTCATGTGCTCGCAATATCACGCGTGATATTGGAACAAGCTTCTTTGATATTGCGAGACTTTTCACAATGTGCAAAAATCAAGCTGAGAGTTGACTCGACACAAAAATGATTCCGTTGCACATCGTTTTCTTAGAAAGAGAAAGTATAGTTTGCTATCTCTTTTTACTCTTCACCGATGTGACTGTTGACTGCTGCCAGCCGTTATGGAAGTTTCGGTTGCATTCGGGTGTAAAGCACAAATCATAAAACTCAATCTCACCACAGTTTGCTGAGATTTGCAGCTGGTGAGTTTTGTTAGCTCGATATTCCGAGCTGCGATATCACAGCTTGCAAAATCAACAGCAGTTGTTTGCTTGTTGATTTTTGTCCACGAAAATCAAGCGTGATCTTGGGCGTTGGTGAGATTTGATTTTTTTATTATTTTCCCAACACTGGTGGTGGCACTTGTGGTATTTCTTTGAGCATTCACAACTGTTAGCTCATTCTCGTTCAATGAAAACAAAGAGTCACGAAGTAAACAACGTCTTAACTGCGGTATTGAATTTTCCTAACAATCAGAACTTCATGAGCAAGTGAATGTGAAGGCTGTGGCTGTGAAATTTAATCCTCTTAACTAATTGCAAATAAATTAGAAAATGGTATGATTTTACTGTATTCGTGTACATAATTTTGCGGAAATAGGGAAATGTCGGCCTAAATGTCCCTAATTTAGGCCCATACATAAATTCAGCAATCGACTAAATTATCGATAGCGACCAAAAATATCCATTAGTATCGTCCCAATGACGCGTTCATCTAGATAACATTTGTAAATAGCTGATTTTTTATAGATGGGCCCAATCATAGATCCATAGGCCATTATAAGAGACATTTCCCCTATTATATATTTTCGCAAAATTTCTCAGTTAATGTCCAAAAGGTCTAAATTGTGGTTGATCGTTAATCATTGATCACTTAAGGTTCTAGTTGATCCTGTAGTTTTAAATAATGTTCAAATTTAGTGCAACTGGTTTAAAAATCAGAAGTAATCAAAGAAATATACATGGAAGCTTTATAAGTTGTGTTCCCATCTTACGTAAGGACCATTTCGGGTTTGAATGTTTGTAGCATCAATATAATCATACATGATGTTTTGTGATATAAGCTGCATTAGACAGCTGTTTTTGATTACTGAGCAGATAGGCGTGGGATCATATTTATTGCTTGATGATCGTTTGTTTTATGAAACTTGTCGTCTTCTTCGGTCCGGGTTTGAATGGTTACAACAACGACTCGATCATAAGTGGTGTTATGTGATATGAGGGGCTCGGTGACCTTAGAGCGAGCGTTTTTGCTTACGGAGCAGAACATCAGGCCCATTCACATTCAAGATCCGTTAACCGCTTTTTTTCTTAACATGAATACATCCCTTTAATTCAGCGTACTGCTTGTCCAAATAAACTCTGCTGCAAACCCAGGCCTTTATCCAACTTCCCAGTAATTTCTCGTGGAAGTGCACTGGATTTCTCGGCTGACGTCAACACATTCCTACCGATTACTTTATTCCCAAGCATCATTTTATGGTTCTCTGTGTGATTACAGGTCGTTTAGCAATAGCAAATAGCATGCTCATGCTCAATATTATTTATTTTCGCAAAATTGTATTTGTTAAGTCTTCAAAATTAAATGTATTAATCTGAATTAATGTCTCAGTAGATGAGATTTGTTTTCTGATTTAGCTGATTAATATTCGAAAATTGACCTTCTCCGATTCGTGATTTGTGTTTGCCAATCGGTAGTAGATTATTCAACGGGAATACCAATCAGGCTAAGGCAGGGCTGGTCACTATTTTGAAGTCAGTCACTAAAAAGTCACTTTTCAAACCAAAAAGTCATTAAAGTCACAACGAAAATAGAGTGAAATGGCAAAATATCAACAACATTTTTAAATTGAGTACTTGGCACTAAGGAAGTTATAAAAGAATTCTGGGATGATTTCTGAGGATACTTCCAAGAGAACTCTAAAGAGTTCGAAATAAATTCCGAGAAGAATTCCAATGGAATCGGCTTTTGAGGGTTCATCCTCAAAGGAATTCTTCGAAGAGTTTTAAGGGTATTCTGAGATGGATTTTTGTTTTGAGAATTCTGAGAAAATACCATGGGAATTCTGAGGAAAATACGAATTTAATTTCCAATATAATTCATGATTTATGATTCTAATAAAATTTAGAACCTTCATGGAAATCTTGGAATAATAATTAAAAAATCAAATATAATCTATTTTAACTAATTATGATTTATTAATTTATGCATGAAGTTAGCGATTTAAATAGTTGGAGATGCTTAACGTCAAATATCAGACTTAAAGTGGACATTTTATACGATAGATGAGGAGATGAAAGTATAGAATTAAGTACGGTAGTGTGAAAATTGTATATAGAAAGTAGAAGTAGAAAGCGAGCAAAGGACATTTTTTAGGAAGTTACGAATCAGGTAGATGCTTACGTCAGATAACGATTTGAGTGTGGAAAAATTGATAGAACTGTTTCCGCACATCGGAGGTACATGAGCAAATCGGCGATCATTCCTTTTGCCAGCGTGGCGGAGTGAAACACCCCTCACTATCCCTCATCAACGGATGAGTTTGGTAAAAGGGATGTTCTACCCGTTTCGAACCTTCCTCAAAATTGTTTTAAGCTCGCTTTTTTACTTTCTAGAATCACGAGTGTCTGGCCGTGATAACCTTTTTAAAAAAGGACAATTCAACTAACTAACATTTATTTTCACTGATTCTTCACCTTCACACAGAAGTATGTACTTCGCACGTAATTCACCTAACTCACAATACTAACTGACAACGTTCCTGTCCTGCTTAGTCCTACTTATAAGCTAAATCTGCCGACCATGCTTCTCGATGAAATCGATGAGACTAGCCGTATAAAAGTCCGTTGCCAGGTTGACGATCCGCTGACTCAGGTGCAGGTGGTGCCTCGCTGTGGCAAAGTCCGCTGCTGGGTTAACGACCTGCTGACTCGGGTAGATGTTCCAACGTAACTCTATATACAATTTTCACACTGCCGTAGTACCACGGAACTATCAACTCTATACTTTATTAAAATGTTCTTGAGATCATTCTGATTTTTTTTATGGAATATTCTTAGCGAATTATCAAAGTTTTATAAAAAAATTAAAGATTTCCATGGCAGAATCAAATTCAAGATCTTCAATAAAAAATTCTGTCGTTGTAATGATCTATTTACCCTACTTAACAGTAACATTTAAAAAAAAAATCTTTGGGAAAATCAAGAAATTGCACTTCAAATGCTCTTAATAGGAGATTCCGTGGAGAGTTTCGAAATAATTAGAGAAATTCATGAAATTTCATTTTAAGTTCCATGGCAAAAACAGTTTATTTCAATATTAAACCTTATTTGAGTTTCTGCGGTCATCATATAAATGTAACTATTGGTTACTTATTTATAATTCAAAAGTCACTATTTGGTCACTATTTCTGTAATTTTAGTCACTAAAGTCACTACTATTATATCGCATCAGCGCTACCAGCCCTGGGCTAAGGCCGTGTTGTCCTCTGCTGTCCGAAGAAGTCGTCTCCACTCTACTCGATCCATGGCCACACTTCGCCAGCCTCGTAGTCTGCGAAGGGTCCGCAGATCACCTTCTTGTTCCTGTTGGGTCGCTTTCGAGAACCATTTGCACTGGGTCGTCATGCGGCATTATTACAACTTGGCCGTAGTCGCCCAATTTTTGCAATGAGGACGATGGATGGTTCTCCCAGTAGCTGGTGTAAATTCTTGGTTCATTCACCTCCTCTACGTTCCGTCATCTATCTGCACTCCACCGTAGATGGTACGCAACACGTTCCGTTCGAAAACACCAACATCACAACATCCTTCACGAACATAGTCCAGGTCTCGTGGCCGTATAGGACCACCGATCTAATCAGCGTCTTGTAGATAGTCAACTTCGTGCGGCGGAGAATTTTATTCGACCGGAGCGTCCTCCGGAGTCCAAAGTAGGCACGATTTCCTGCCATAATGCGTCTTTGAATTTCTCTGCTGGTATCATTTTCGACGGTCACCAGTGAACCCAAATGTCACGAACTCATTGACCACCTCGATTTCGTCACCGTCAATCTGAACTCTGCCTTTCATGTATTTTGTCTTCGATGCGTTGATGGGAAGTCCAATCCGGCTAGCTTCAGCCTTCAGTCTGATGTACGTTTCCGCCATCGTCTCAAAGTTCCGTGCCATGATGTCGATGTCATCGGCGAAGCCAAGGAGCTTGATGGACTTCCCGAAGATCGTACCACTCGTGTCTATCCCAGATCTTCTGATCACACCTTCTAACGCGATGTTGAATAGCAGACACGAAAGTCCATCACCTTGCCGTAACCTCCTTCGAGATTCAAAGGGACTCGAGAGTGTCCCCGATACTCGAACAACGCACATCACTCGATCCATCGTCGCCTTGACCAATCGCGTCAGTTTATCCGGATATTTGTACTCGTGCATAATCTGGGGGGAGGTTGTTCATTGAAACTTCCGGTCCGCTTCGTAGCATAGTGCTTGCTAAGAGGTGCCAGGTGGTAACCCACTGATTACCTGGCGATCGGCCAAATTTGGAAGACGACTGCATTGAATTGTCTCACAATGTAATATTCCGCCCACTATATCACAATCAATTGCTAGTAGCTGAGCGGAATGCAGACAAAGAAAGCATTTGGTACAGGACCAAGTCTCTCCCGGCTGGCGCCAAAACAATGAACCTGGAAGCAAATGGATCAAGTTGTCATGGGGCACCAAATGATCCTGTTGCATGGCTTGGAGCTGTTGCAATCTTGGAGAGAAGGGGGGGGGGGGGGGGGTTTGGTGCTAATGTTTAATTTGTTTTTGTATAATTTCAGGTGTTAAGGTGGTTCGCTGCCTCTGGATAGTGGGTTTGACGTAAATTCATTCCGTAGGTTCATGCCTGGCTTAAGTGCAGATCGGTAGGCAGCAGCTAGCCAGGGTGTGAACTGAGCAATAACAATAATATAGCCATAGCTGATCTCGATCGATTGTGTAGTATGCGGATTTGAAATCGATGAAAACATGATGTGTGGGCACGTTGTATTCGCGGCATTTCTGTAGAACCCGCTAAATCGCAAAAATTTGATCCATGGGCACCCATGAATCCCGCCTGGTATTGCCCCTCGAACTCTCTTGGAAATGGTGACAGGCGGCGGCATAGAATTTGGGAGAGTACCTTGTAGGCGGCGCTCAGCAATTTTATCGCGCGGTAGTTGCAGCAATCCAACTTGTCGCCCTTTTTGTAGATTGGGCATACGACACCTTCCATCCACTCCTCCGGTAATATCTCCTCCTCCTAAATTTTGGCAATTACCCAGTCTAGCGCTATAGCCAGTGCTTCACCATCGTATTTTAATAGCTCACTTGTTAGTTGATATAAACCAGTTGCTTTGTTGTTCTTCAGTCGACCGATCTCCTCCTCAACTTGTTGAAGATCAGGGGCCGGTAGCCTGTCGTCTTCTGCGCGCACTCCAAGGTCTGTTGTCGTGCCACCTTCGTTTTCTGCTGCATCACCGTTGAGGTGCTCGTCATAGTACTGTTTCCACCTTTCAATCACCTAAAACTCGTTCGTGAGAAGGTTACCGTCCAAGTCCTTGCACATATCGGCTATTTAGCTTCTCGTAGTACAAAATGCTCAAACATTCTGAGTGGAAATCGAACAAGATTTCGATTAACCTGTAAACTATCGCTGGGAAAATTTGAAGAATGGTAAATATTTTAGTATCACATCTTTCTATTCCTCGAAATGTTAAACGAACTTCAAGATCTAAACTCCAGAAAGATTTGAAGAACTTTTAATAATGCGCTTCTCCTGCTCAGGTCTATTGTCTTGATATATGCTTTTTCCGACATAACAAAACAAGATTTAGGTCCATTGTTGTACTTCCCGGCTGTAGTGACAACTCGCAAGATTTGGCCAAAATATCACCGGACGATCATGTGACTGGACGAAGGCCAGAATTCGCTTCTGGAGACATTCGGTTTTGTAAACCTCCAAGCTCATGATTTTCTCAGTGACGAAAACCTTTGTCTTCTGACCGCAGCTGCAAATTCCCTGCCAGATCATATATTTACATGCAAACAAATTTGAATATGCCTTGTAAAATTTTGGTCTATCATAATGCCCCACCGGATCCGGGAGGGCCCAAATAGGAAACTTCCTAATCCTCATGTACCGTCCGATGGCTTTTTACATCCGGATGAAAAATCATAAATTTTGAGCCGTCGAACGTTACCACTGCATGGGGGTTTTGAAGTGTCCTTTATGGGGCCCTGCCGGAACCAACTCCGGGTATCCAGATGTGGTTAGATCCACCTGTTGGTAAATGGCATGATGACTATTTACTTCTGGATGCAAAATAATAGCCGCCGGACGATACCAGTACATAAGGTTTTGGAAGTTTCCTTTTTGGGGCCTCGGTGTAAATAAAGGAAAAAATGGTCTAATGGCCTAGCAACTTTCGGTCAATGGACTTCGAAATTTTTTTCAAGATTTCAAATTTTAAATATTAAAGAATCAAAGCGAAGATTGACTCACAGATGGCGAATGGGTGAAAATGGTAATGACGTTTCGATATCTGTCGAGCTGTTGTTTTTTTTTTTAGTACATCATCATTTTTGTAATAGCGGATCTAAACACTAGGTGTCACATGACCAGTTTTGGTTTTGCTTTGATTTGCCAATAGAGCTTTAAAAAAAGTTGACCTTGGACTTATAATAACTACCTATGTCTGAATTCTGGAACATGTCAAACTTGTTGAACAACAAAAATATTATATGTACTCTAATTAGCTTATTATGACTCATTTCATTTGACAGAACGCCAACGATGCAGCGCGCGAAGACACTTCACAACAAAGCGGATTGGCTACGGTTGAGTCCGAATACGACACGGCGTCCGATTCGCCATCGGACGGCGAAGAGTACGACAGTGATAGTCAAGAGGACGAAGAAGCAGTATCCGACGGAGAAGAAGACGAAGACGATGAAGATGCCGAAGATGGGTCGGACGATGATGTGATTGAAGTGCTGGACAACGAACGCCAGAGTGGTGATGGTCAGGAACAGGAAACAGACAGTAAACGGAAGGTCGACGATGATGAAGACCGTAGCAACCCGCAGTATATTCCTAAGAAGGGAACGTTCTATGAGCATGACGACCGCACATTGGAAGATGAAGAAGACAACAAGGGTGGTGATGAAAGTTTAAATAATGACGACCTTTCCGGAGTGGGTGGCGACCGGAAGGTGGACAAAAATGCGGTGTCAAAAAATGCGACAAAGAAATGGCAAGCGTCGGCTGACCGGTGGACACACGATCGATTCGACGAGGGCGAGCAAGCTCCGAAATCCAGGGCAGAGCTGGTTTCAGCCTATGGATACGACATCCGCAGCGAAGATGGTCCTCCGCGAGCCCGTAGAAGGAGGCGTTATGCGTAAGTTAAGATGTGTTTGATTTGTTGAAAACGATGATTAACCTTATTTTTTTTGCAGACGTGGTCCTAATCGGTACACTAGGAATTGGGAAGATGAGGATGCATATTCAAAATCCAATGTCGTCGACCATAATCGGCAACGGAAAGTGCTGCGGCCGGAGGAATTCCCCGAGTTGGGCACTAACAACATTAAATCGCGTCAAAATTCCCGACGGTCTAGCAAGCAGTCACGATCATCCGCTGGTGAGCGAGGAGATGAACAGCTGCATCCCGCAGGTGGAAGGCAGCGAGCGGAAAGGAGGACCAGCGAACGCAGTCGGGGTAGTAACGGTAATCGAAGCATGGGTGATCGTGGAGCAGAAAGGGACCGTGGCGATAAATATGAGCAGCAGCCCCGCTCTGATCGTGATAGGAATGACAGGGAACGTAATTGGGATCGAGATCGTGATTATGATCAGCACGGACCAGAAAACTATCGGGATAGCAGAACTGATGGCAGCCGATACAGCGCCGAAAGGGTCACCAGCAATAACAGCTACCATAACAAGGAGAATAAGATGA
The DNA here is from genome assembly GCF_037179485.1 of Ochlerotatus camptorhynchus. NCBI lineage: Eukaryota > Metazoa > Arthropoda > Insecta > Diptera > Culicidae > Ochlerotatus > Ochlerotatus camptorhynchus. Next base: position 7,126,826 of record NW_027040988.1, read on the forward strand.
ACAATCGAGGTAGTAAGGAGAAGGATCGACGAGGAAGCGATTACAAGGTGATCACTTCGCTGCAATTCAAGAATCAAACCCGTAATAAGACCATGGATGGTGGTGGCATTCCGGTGAGCGGTGGAGGTGGCGGAATGAACCAGGTTGTCCATAGCTGCAGTGCGGGGGCACTGTCCGGTAGTAGCAATACCAACAAGATGAACAATGCGATGGATCGCGTTCAACCTGTACCGGAACGCATGTTGGATCAACGTGCTGCTGTTCAACATCACTATCAGAATCAGCCTCCACAATTGATTCAGCAGCAGCAACAACAACAACAGCCACATCAACAGATGCCTCCACCACAAGCACAGGTTCCACAGGCTCAACCTCAACCTCCACCACAGCAAATACAGCATCATCCGCAGACATCGTACGTGAATGATGACCATTACGATTCATACAGCGATTCGAAAATGCCGAAAGAAGCCAAGTTCCCATATAATCCCCCGGCGAATGCCACGATTCAGTCTGTCGAAATTGGACAAACTGACATTGCGAAGTATCCGACTCCAACGGGCCAGAGGGCCGGCAAAGATCGTCAACCGGTGCTAGCCACTACGACAGGAGTCGCAATGAACACACGATCTCAAATATCTCCCCGGCAGATAGTCTCGACCCAGGCCAGTCAATTGACATCGATTCCGACAACGCAGCAGTTGTCTCACCAGCAACAACAGCAAATGCAACAACAATCCCAGCAGCAACAATATCAACTTCAGCAGCAAGCGCAGTATCAGCAGTTGCATCCGCTAACAACTCAGGCAGGTCCACCAACAGTTACCCAAGCTCCACAAACTCAGGTTCCACCTCCCCAATTGCAGCAGCAACAAGCGCCAGCCCAAATGACACAACCCCCTGTGGCTCAAATGCACAATGTCCATATGGGAGCGGCCGTCAGTCAACAGCAAATGATAGCTAACGATAGCAATTCGCGCTCGTCGAAGCGATATTCCAGCAACAGGCAACGATCTACACTGGATAATCCAAATGTTGTGGTGGTACAATCTCCACTTCACGAACAGCAACAACAGCAGTTACTTCAACAACAACAACAACAACAGCTGCTGTTACAACAGGAGCTGCAACACCAACAACAGCAGAAGCTTACTTCACAGACACCGAAGCAAAATTATCAACTGAGTCAGCCATCGCTTCCATTGAACCTGCAGAACGATTACCTCGTTCAAACTGCTAATCAACCAACAGCTCCAAGCAAACCCCAACCGGTGAGCCAAGCTCCTGTCCAATATCAACACCCTGCAGCATACTACACGGCTACGACTCCGACTGTAAACGAATTCGTTGCCGGTACTCCCACTCAGCCCGTCCCAGTACAACAACAACCGGCAGTCCCAGTGGTTCCCCAACAACAAAACCCATTGCTTTCTGCTCCACAGTACCAGCAGTACAACCAACCAAGCTCCAGTTCCCATCAGTATATCCAAGCTCCGCCTCCGGCTGCCTACATCCCGCAACCAACAACCACTCCACAACCTACTCCCCAAACTGCAACGGCCGCTCCACCGCCCCAGATATTGAACTACGTTCCTGCAATTCCTCCTGCGGCACCAACCCAATACCCCGCGGCACCCTACACCGGCTATCCGAGCTTCAACGCTGTAGTTCCTCAGCCAGTAGCTCCAGCCGTTCCGCTCACTCCAGCCCCACCGGCCGCTGCTGCCGTCTATCCCAGTGGAATCACCTACTACGCCCCTCAGTCCCAGACACAAGCCCCCCGACCACTGCCATCGCTGCGACGTCCAACCAGTGCGATACCGATCCTAGCGCCGCCGGATCGCAAGTCAAAACACAACCGCATCGGTACGGATAATGGCTCCGGTTCGAACAGCAACAACACCGAAGGTGAAGAAAACAATGCACCCACTGCTGGGAGCAGTGGAACGACAACTACACCCACCGCAGGAGCCAGTGACATTGATCACATTCTGGACAATATGTTTGTGCAAAGGGCGCCGTATCAACCACCAACGCGGAAGAGTCCTTCACCAGCCCCCTCGGCGACGACGGGTGCCAGTACGGTTTCCAGTTCAGGACCAACGGTGGCTTGCAGTGTAGCAGCAGATGGTGGTATCGGTGTTGTGGCAAGCGATCCTGTGAAAGCGGCCGATATCGAGCCTATCGACATGATTGGCGAATCGGTTAAGGTGAGTACATACCTATTTGAAAATTTTAGAATATGCTTTAAATCAATAAAATATTTACTCAAGCCATCGATCAAAATTTCTGGGTCACCCCACAGTATGTTTATCGCTGTTTTAAGTTTAATTTAAGTTTGAGTATACAAACATGACAAATTATGTTAAGTCACATACCAACGCAGTAAGTTACATTTATTGTCTTTTAACTACTGCAAAAAGAACTAAAATTTGTAAGCTTCGTTCCTATGTGGGGCTCATCATATTTGTATTAAAATTCCAAGAGTATTACTAACACTTTCATATCAAAATTATGCCAAATCAAGATTAAACATCGGTCTTAAAATGGCAGAGATATGATCATAAAATATTTACATGTTTTTTAATGAGTGACCCAAACTTATGACCGGGATTGTGTGCAGTAAAATCGAGTATTCTATCACACCATAATATTAATAGTTTAGCTCGAGCGCCAGTTAACACCCTTCCTTTTCTTTTCCGCAGAAACTCACCATCCAAGAGGAGAAGCTGCCCCTGGCCGATGCGAGCGGTCCAGAGAAGCTAGAAGTCACCCCGACGGTAGCCCCCGTGGATCCGACTGCCGGTTGACGTTACTAACCGTCTTCGTAGAGGTAGACGCTTACTAAGCTGTCAGCGCCCTCTTCCCCACAAACTAATATTGTACTCCCTGTCGTGATTATCTTGTTCTACAGCACCAGCCGTATTCGCGATCGCATGTAATCGCTTTTGCATGTGTTTGAGCGCAAAATCAGCCCCGCAGGCTGCCCGTCATCTTTCTATTATCGACTTCACACGACATCGATTATTGTTATTTACAGTGTATGTTAAGAATCAGTAGTCCTTATAGCTGCTACCATACGTTTATCGCCAAACCAACCCATAGAAACATACTCTCTTTCACCAATAGCGCAGTACTATGTAGGAACTGTTTAAGCGCTAAGTAGCAACATTGTGATTTGCAAAAAGAAAACGATAGATTGTTTATGCTTGACATGCTGCACCAAGTGAACACTCTTGTGCCGATAACTTTCTTTTGCTTTAAACGTTTATATATATATTTCAAAGCAACCAATAATTGCATTGTTTGCGAAAAAACATATTTTATTGGTTTGAATCTCTAGTGTTGTTTTGTTTTCTTAAAAAATCACACAGAAATATTATGTGGATTGCGCGTTGATTGAAACAATTGTGAATTTAAATAAAAGAAAAATGCAAAAAAGCATCATATAACCCCTCTATTTAACGGTATTTAGCAGAGTTTAGACGAAAAATAGAATGAATAACCTTGTAATTGATGAAACGTCCTTTCCACAACGGATGATAACCATCCGCCACAACATTTCATAAAAATAAAACGGCAAGCTATTCAATTGGATTTGCAAAACAATACCTACAAAACAACTTTGTTTTTTATTTTGGTATTTCTTTTTCCTCCTTCGCGAGATAGATTCGTGGGAAAGCATTAATATATTTGACTATTGCGTATAGATGGAACTAATTAGGAAGTAGTAGTGAACACGAACAGAAGAACAAGAACGCGATCAAGAAAAAGAGAGTAAAATCATTAGACAGACAGACAGGCAGGCGCACTTTTACGAATAGATATTTGAATTTTGAAACCATTCAAGGTCGAAAACATAAGCTATAGGACTAATGGTAATTGTAATGGAAAGTAAAATTTATGAATTGTATTTATAATTTAAATTGAACATACAATAAGTCAGAAGTCTATAAAAAATAACCAGAAAAAGTGAAAAATAAACAAAAAAATATATGATTGAAAACTTCAAAACTCAATCGGATGCGTTTCATTGCACTGGGAGTTGAAAGAAATCGGTCGGCTTGCATGGGCTGATCAGGTTGCTGTCCATTTCCATAATAAAAACAAAATTTACTTTTGAACTCCAGACATTGCAAATATTGCTTCCAATAGATCAAATATAAATATTGCTAATAATGATGTTTTTGTATTTGGTACACAGCTAAAAACTGAGGAAAACTAAATTTGATACTTTGACTATATCTTTAGTATTACTTCTGCGTGAAATCAACGATTTACATAGTTGAAGATGCTAATTTCAGGTAACAGACTAAAATGGTAGTTTTTATACGATAAATGAGGAGTAAGTACATAACTCTGGATGGGAGCTTACCATCAATTACTGTCATTGGTCGAAAGGTACAGTAGCAGCACCTACCTTACCCGTGTCCCCTCGAGATCGTCAAGTCGACGATGACAGGAGCACATACTGTGGTAGAGGTAACAATAGCTGAAATTTTCAGACCTACGACTGGATGCCTTCCTTTAGATAACAACTGGAGTGCGGTAAAAATCGGTAGAACTGTTTCAAACACATCGTCGGTACATGAGCGGTCGGTGATCAACTCTTTTTACCAGTGGTGCGGGGGGGGGGGGGGGTGTTACCCTGACCATCCCTCTGGTAAAGAGAGATGATAAAACCGATTTGTACCTTCCCAAAGTTGTCCTAGCTCGCTATCTACTCTCTATATGAAATTTTCATACTGCCGTACTCTAAACGGAACTATCAATTCTATACTTTCATCTCATCTATCGAATACAAATTTACCATTTTAGTATGTTTTCTGAAATTAGCATCTTCAACTATCTAAATTTGATGATTGGTTATGTATACAAATAGGTAGCAGTGTTGGAAAAGATCGCGATATTTCAAGAAGATCACCAAGGGAAAGTTCGCGAACTTTACCAGGTAGAAACTGCTTCACAGAGTTTCATTTTCCACCAGAATGAATGATTGATAGCAAATGTCCAAAGCAAATAAAGTGGTGAATAATACGTTATTATTTATTAGTCCCGTAACGCGGGTAGATCACCTCTAAGTGGTGCGTTACGGTGTAAGGTCTACCACTCTCTCCCTTTTCCTTTCCTCTCATTTTTTTTTTCTTTTCAGAAAGCGAGTAATGGCGATATAACCATAAGCCATAGGGCTAGAGCAAGAGTTAAGGCCCACGCATATTAGATCCGGATCGGACGCGTTGCGGCAAAGTGACAGCTAAATCTATTGTCTAACTGTCAAATTTACGTCAACGCAACGCAAACGGATCTAATGTGCGTGGCCGTTTAGAGCTCATGCCTCAACCATCAAAGGAAGAATGAGTATGTTTAAAAAACGTGGAAAAACAGGCTTGTTACCTTGCTTGTTACGGATGATTCGGGTCAGAGAGCTTTCCTTATTATTTATTTAATTATGTTTCCACACAAACTTTAACATATGCGCAATATTTCCGAATAGAGTTTCCTAATCATACACCATTTCATACTAACACAAATTCCCTCCTTCCGTGCATCTATGGATGGAGTAGATGTTGGACTAACTTTTATGTTATGAGAGTGTTCCCGGCCTTGCTCGGGATTCAATATTAGCTTGAATTTATGCGCCGATTCAAAAAAGCATGCTATATTTTTCTGTTTCATTTGGGAGGAGGGGTCTCGAACCATCATAAGAACCTTTCCCGGCCCCAAAAACCCCTGCATACAAATTTTCACACCGGTTGGTTCAGTAGTTTCCGAGTCTATAAGGGTTAGACCAAGGGGGGCGACACATCAAAATCTCAAGTTTAGATGCTCAACAAATCTCACACTAGCGAATCAATCTTCGAAAAATCTTCTTTTATTTGTCGCATCTACTTGCATCGCGCATCATCTTTTTGCAGGAAATCTTCAGAATCGTCATAAATCTTCTTTCTATCTACTCAGCGTGCGCGCAGCTAGCCACAGCAAAACACAATCTTTTCTGCATCGTAGATAGAGTCGTCCCCCTCGGGTCAGACAGACAGACAGAAATTCATTTTTATATACAGGGTGTTCAATAAGTTCGAATACAACTTTTCATCGTCATGTAGGTGCGCACTCATATATAGGCTAACCGATGCGCACGGTATCGACTTGCTGTCATTTGTTGTTTGTTTACCGCGCACGATGAAGGATTACCGCGGCTACCAAACTGATACCTTTGCGGCACGCAGGTCAGAAGTTCGTGTATTCTGATGAGAAACTCTTTGTCTTGCAACAGCCGCACAATGTCCAAAATGATCGGCTGTGTGCGCCGACGTTGGCCAGCATCCCCCCGTCGCAAATAAACATTCCGCGATTCCAGAGCGCCGCGTTGGTGATGGTTTGGGGGGGGGGGGGGGGTAGGCGTATCCAGGTGTGGGAAGCTCCCACTGGTGTTAATCGTGAAAAACGTGAAAATCAACGACGCGTACTATAAAACCGAGGTTCTGGAGAAGATTATGGCCCCGGCACTTCAGAACCTCTACTGGAAGGATCATTACGTCTTTCAATAAAACGGTGCACCGGCCCACACGGCGAATATCGTCCAAGCGTGGTGTCGGGAGAATTTGACTGATTTTCTCGATAAGACTTTGTGGCCTCCCAGCTCCCCGGACCTTAATCCCCTGGACTTTTATGTATGGTCGTACATGCTGGTCAAGCAGAGCGAACATCAAGTGAGCACTATGGACCAATTTAAGAAGCTCATTTCCAATATCTGGGACGAAATGTCGATGGACCAGGTGCGTGCCGCGTGCGATTCTTTTAATAAACGTCTCAAGCTCGCCATACAGCACAAAGGGGGTGCTCCCGGCTAATATGTCGTAAAGGTTCTTAATAAACATTGCTTCAATAAAAATTTACTCAGAAAAGAATATATTGAATTTTCATTTTTTTAACACATTTTTACAGTGTATTCGAACTTATTGAACACCCTGTATATAGATATGCTACGCTAATAATACGTTAATATTTTTGACATTTATTACCTTCAGTGCTGTCATCGTCTCAATGGATCACAGGTCTTCTTCTTCTTCATCGCATTTCAGTGACGTTTGATAGACAACAAGCCGACCCAATCTTGATCCAGGTTGGAACTGAATCAAAAACAAATTCGCTATTAGCATAGAGGTAACTCTAAGACCACTGGGTCCCGAAGAAAATCATTATTATTTTTGGCTCACTCAGTACCAGAACAACGGTCCCAAGCAGTCCCAAGCTATTTCACTCACCCCTGCATGTTCTGCATGAATCCACACACCCCTGATGTTATCTGTCAACCTTTCATAGCGCATCAAAACAAACATAGTGTAGTAATAGAATTTCAACTAGAATAGGGTACGTTAATCGTTTGCTTGGGACCAATAGGCTACTAAAGTGGTGAGCCAATTTAAAATCGTTAGCTTCGTATTGATTGTTGGTTCAATCCAGTAGTAGTGGTGTTGCCATGTGGTACACTGAAAAATTGCAATAGCAGGTTAGTCACCAAAGTTTTCGAGCCGCTCCGTCTGTCACTTCGTTTGTGTTCAAAATGGTGCAAAGCAGTGCATACTAAGGAGCATTTTCAAATGCTTAATGTACAGTTTTCTCTATTTTAGGGAGCGTACTTTAAATATTTACTGAGCATTTTAAGATTTTTAATGTATTTTGATCAATCATTTAAGGAGCAACCCGATCTATTTTAAGGAGATTTTTTTTACTTATTAAGCATAATTTCATCTGTTTTATTGAGCAAAAGAAGGGCTGCCATTTAGTTATCCAGGTGGTCATCATGTCCGTAGTCCTGGTTAATTATACTGTTCTAGCGCGATCTTGTCCATTTCCCGTTGTCAGGTTCTTCTGGATGGTTTCGTTGTAGATGTCATTGTTTTTTTTTATAATCCATTTATTTGTCAAGGCTCAAACCTCGGCTCAAACATAGAGGTAACTCTAAGACTAGAAGGTCCCGAAATAACGTGCTCAACTTTTTGGCTCAGCTCTGGTACTATCTTCGGTCCCAAGCTAATCGATTCACCCCTCGAAACATAGGAAAAACCAATCACCCCTCATTTTATCTGTCAAACTTTCATAGCGAATCAAAACAAACATTGCGTAGTACTAGAATTTCGACTAGAATGGGATACGTTAATCGTTTGCTTGCGACCAATAGGCTAGTCAAGTAGTGAGCCAATTTAAAATCGTTAGTTTCGTATTGATTGTTGGCTCAAATGCGTTAGCTTTGCGGAGCCGAATATTTTTTACATGATTGTGTGTGAATATCATTTTCTTACAACTAATGTTAGTAGAACGGGGGCCGATTACTCGCGGTTTACTCGAGATTAGGGATTACATTTATTGATCATTTGGAGGGAGGACAAGGGAAAGCATTTTGAACTAATTTAAAACTTAAACGTAAAGGATGACTAAGATGTCATTGTAGAGTGTTATCAAATCTTGCAATAAAATCCGGAATCTTTGGTGAAAGCTAGCAAAACCACTTCTCTGCCGGAACGTTGCTGAGTGCATCACTAATACTGCCTTCATATTGTAAAGAAGAATATATTGGTGGAAGTCCGGACTGAAGGAAAGAACGCGTTCAATCAACAATTGGAATGAACAAGTGCCGCAATGAGTTTGGAAGCTCCCCTTTTCTCCATGTTCTTGGGAGGAACCTATTGTATCCAGTCTGCAATTTGGAATGAACCCTCTGGTTTTTCCAGTCGGCATGTACCAATTTGTCGGTTTCCTCCTTTATTTATCTCAGAAAGGAGCTCCTGTCGTGATGCCATTAAGCCCACCATGTGATCCAGACAACGCCCCTGATCCACACTTTCATTTCTGATGCAGGGACTTTGCCTTTCGCGAAAGCTAAATCCCTGCCGAGGGCCACCAGTCTATCTGCCCTTTTGTTTCCGCTAGTCACACAGAGGCTTTGTATCCGCAAAAAAAACAATGTCTCGTCTAGCCACCTTATTTATTGCCTGTAGTACCCAGTGATGACAAATATTTGATGCTTCCAGTGCTGTCAGTACACTTGCGGAGATGGATATTATAGCCATCCGGGGGAAGTCAGATTCTGTGATGACGGAGAAGATTTTCAACACATGGCCGAAGGCATTTTTTAAATGTGTTGTAGTCTCTGGGGAAGCCTAAGTTGTGGACCTGAAACACCGAAACCTACCTTCGTGTCGGCCTTGGATCCATCCGTAAAGATGTGCTTGTAATCACGAAGTATAGATGTAGACGAAGTTACAAGTGGGCCAGTGAGCATTCCCCAGATATCCTTTCCCAAAAGCCCAGGGTATTGTAGCACACGGATAGATTAAAACGGTATCTGAAAGGCAGAACAATCGCTTCGATGCAGGCCGTCGTTGTTGGTGTACATGGGAGTTAGCCAGAGAATGTACGGATGCTGCGGTTGTAGATGGGGCTGAGTCTATCGATGGTCCTATCAGCCATCCTACACGTGAGTTCCGCCTTCAAAAAGCAGTTACCTGTTAACGACAACTTTGGCCACTTGGAGAGCAGTTGTTTCCCTGATGTCTAGCGGTGGTGGTTCAAAACAGCGTTAGTTTGATTTCGCATTCTCTCCTGGTTGTTGTGAAAATGAAATTACCGTTTCTTTGTTGTATTTTACGCCTCTCGAAGGTTTCACTGGTGGAGAATCCGTGCAGGAATAACTTTAGCGCCTGAATTAATTGTAAATTTTCTCTGAGAACTCTCTCTCTCCCTACGTCTTGCTCCAAACTGTTTTGTTTCTCGTCTCGATCAATCGTCATTCGTGCACGGTCGAACTTTTGACGTTTTCCGGACCAGCAGTACCCGTCATTGGAATTGCTAGTGATTCGAACGAGAGACGATGCTGCGCGCCAATCACTCAACCGTGTGCCACTGGTGCCACGTGTTCGGGTCGGTTTCTGAAAAAATCGCAGCAATCACTGAAAATATCAAAGAAAAAAAACTCAGCAATCACCGAAAAAAAAAGCGTCATTCCTTCCAAAATTCTTCGGTGAGAAAGACATTCCAGAAGTTTCAAGATATCAAGTGATCAACCGAACGAGAAACTCAAAAATAAAATAAAACTTAAATGGTAAGTAATTTTTATCTGCTGATCTGATGATTTCGTTGACCGTCACTTATTCAACAGATCTTCAGAAATCGCGAAATCATTTCGGCTCACATCGGCCAAGTCGGCATCCAGCTTGGCAATGCAGCCTGTTAGGAGCATCAAATCGGCCCGGATGGAAAGCTGAATGCAGTAGAGCCAAACTGCAACGATCCTGTGGAACGGCCTTCCAGCGAACCGCAACCGAGCGTTGAGCCATCCTGGTCAACACGGATCCTACCGTTGTGGACCTATTCCACCCCGACAAAACGGAAACATCGATGTCAAAATGACAAAACGGAAGCATCGATGTCATCCGGAGGATGGCAGAAGAATCCAACTGGTTGCAGGGTTTCATCATGTTTTATTCGTTCGGTAGTGGTACTGGAGTCCAGCTATGCCGGTAAGTGTTTACGTATTTGTCTTATTTTTCTACAGCTATTAAGAAGAGTTTGGAAAGCATTATTCTCATTTTGAGAACTTCCTCGTGAGATTTCGTTGAATCTAACCATTACTAGATGTACCAAAAATTCGGCTTTTGAGCATTAAGGGCTGTTTATAAACTACGTACACCATTTTTGAGAAGTTTTAGATCCCAATCGACAATTTTAAGCAAGCGTCCAAACATTTTTTGGGAAATTTTTATAGGCCGTAGACATTCTCCAACACTCCCTCCCCCTTCCTATATAAAGTGTCAACGTGGTTTATGAACAGCTTCTTATAAGAGGGTTTCTATATTGAAAATTGCAGCTACATATTCGAACCTATTCCCGTTTTTTAAGCCACATGAATTTTAAAATATCCATAAACTGCAACTTGTTTGATTTTTGACAGAAACTCTACGAGCGACCAGTTTTGATAACATTGCTGATTGAATGATGCCTGTTCTCTCGGAGTTCGAGCACCATTTATGCAGTGTGAATCCCCGCATCCAATGTAGCAATCTTTCTTAACTATTTGACTATTTGATGGCTTCATCCTGCATTAACCATCGGATAGCCAAGAAAGGTTCCACCGTCGTCCCGTACGTAACTGTGGTAAGCTTCGTAGATACTTGGTGTGATCAGGATGCATTTCCACCATTCTGTACATTTTCAATGTATCTGCTGTAAACGCGAAAGCACGTCTACCGAAACATAGAACAATGTACAGTATTAACGGGACATGAATCGCAACCCATTCACGACAATCCTCCAGAAGTAGATTTGACTGAGGCGTCAATAATTGTGGTGGACGAAGTAGGTTTCAATATAGCGTGGTGAATCCTATTCTTTATTCTTTTTCTTCAAAAGTCTGGATCACTCAAGTTGTGTATATTCCTCAATGAAAGCACCGTAAGCCGCTTTGATTGCTGGCTGTGTGGAGAACTTCTTCTCAATATACAACAATCTTTGTAGAGCATCCTGTTTGGATTTTCCAGGTTGGTCTTCATTTGCACGAAACGGTAATTTCACTAATTATTTATGGCAGAGTACCTGGTATGTGTTCGTTGATAGAATCCTTCAAATGCTGTCTCTTCAGACGACAGCGTAGGAATGGTTGACATGTTCTCAGGCTCCCTAACATTTTCGATCAGCCTCCCGAGTTCAAGTTGTTGAACCACTCCGCTGCAATGGTTGGGCTTGTACTACCAGTTGGTAAAGTCGACGATAATGTGGTGCCGAATGCATCCTCAATTCTTAGCAATGCATATACCGCTCTGGTTATCGCAGCGAAATTTTATGGGTTGTATCAATCCAAGCTGTGGCATCAAACCGCATCACCACATGACTTCTTGAACGGTGGCGGACAAGGCCATATACTCAGCCTCGCATGTAGAGAGAGCTACCGTCGGCTGCCTCTTGCAGCACCACGACACCACAGCGCCCTGTAGTATGAATATATAGCCGCTAGTAGACTTCATGTCGTCCAGGTCAGAAGTCCAATTTGCATCCGAGAACCCCGTCAATTTGGAATCGCTTTGCCTCGTGTATCGTAGCTTGAGCCTCGATGTACCTCACAGATATCGGAGCAAATATTTTACTGCGCCCCAGTGCTTGGGTCCAGGATTCATATTGAAGCGACTCAGTTAGTTGACAGCAAAGAGAAAGTTGGGTCTAGTGCATTGGGTAAGGCACATTAGACTGCCAACAGTTTTCTGGTAAGGTACTCTTATCATCTTTTCAACCTCATCCGCGGTTTGTGGAGCCATATCCTTGCTCAGTTTCAGACTTGGATTCATCGGGGTAGACGCAGCCTTTGCAGTTTGCATACTGAACTGTGACAGCCCCGATACAAAATATACCTCGTGATCCAATGATGTGGTGTCCTTTCCACGTATGATCCGGATTCCGAGACAGCTACTTGCTTTTCCCAAGTCCATCATGCGGAACGTGTTGCTCAGCTTCGTTTTGATTTCGTTGGTTGGAGTTCCGTTGTTAGAGAAGATGATCACGTCATCAACGTAGATCGCGACGAAGAGGATCCGATAACCTTGGATTCGATAGTACAGGCATGCATCGTACTTCGATGGGGTCATGTCAAGCTTCGAATTCCAGACACGACTGGACTGTTTCGGCCCATAGCGAGCTTTGTTCAGACGACACACCAGCTTTCGTTGATCTGACCTTTCGAAACATGGAGGCTGATTCATGTAGATGTCCTCTGACAATCCTCCTTGGAGGAATACTTTGGTCACGTCCATCTGTCCATGGACAGCCCGTGCATGGCAGACAAGGCAAATAGGTATCGCAGTGAACCTGTTACGGGAGCGGGATGAATAAGTTTCATCATCCACCCCTTTTCGCTTTGAATAGCCTTTCACGACTAAACGTGCCTTGTTCCGATCCAAGTTGCCGTTCGCATCGCGTGTGGTCATAAAGACCCATTTACATTTAATCGGTTTCCGACCACCTGGCAGCTGGGTCAAGGTTTTCCATCAGCGCCGGGTACTCTTCACACATCGCCTGCTTCCAGAGTTCAGCATCTTTCCGGGACAGGGCTTCCTGATTGGTCTCCGGATCACCGTCAACTAGTAAACTCCTAGCTACGGTCATGTTAATCGCGGTTGCGACTTGCGACTGCACTGAACTGCTCCTGGGTACACTGCTTCGCCTCAACACCTGTGACCGAGGTGGATGTGAAGATTTGTGCAGTGGGAGCACAGGGGTCATGTTGATCACCGTTTCTTGCGACAAGTCGAAACGGTTGAATTCTTGTTCGTCGTAGATGCTATCGTCCTCGCAGTCTGTGTAGAACTCGTCTTCCTTAGTCGGAGCAATTATAGTTGGTGTCACGGTAACAAATTCTAAATCCAGCTGAACAACGTTTCTTTGTTGCGTATCATCGGGTGAGCATGGCATAACTTCGTCGATGAAAATACTCCGCGGCTGGAGAAAACCTTGCACGAATGCGGATCGTAAAGTCTATACCCTTTCGTATTATTGTCATATCCAACGAAGACGGATTCCCGAGATTTAGGATCCAACTTTTGACACCGTTGTTTCGGTATTTGCACAATCTCCTTGAGCCAAATCCGGATTTTTGCTGATCCAGACCTGCTCCGGTGTCGAATCATGACCTTACGTGGGAGATCAGTTGAGCAGATAGACAGAAGTATGAACATCCTCAGTCCAGAAAGTTTTCGCCAGTCCTGTTTCAAATAACATGCATCGTGCGCGCTCGACTACATGCCGTTCTGCTCCGGAATGTAAGCTGTTGTTTTCTGGTGCTGGATGCCCTTTGTCAGGTTGTTCTCGAAGCCCTTTCTCTTTCCAACTATCGATTTGAAGCACCGTTCGGGCTACCGCACAACAATCGCGTGGAATTCCTTGAAGGTTTTCAAAACTCCTCCCTCAAATTTCGTCTTCAGAAAGTACGTCCACATTTTTCTGGATTTATCTACCACGAATACGATGTAGTGTAGTACCTGCTTCCGCCGAGTGAATTCACTTCCATAGGCCCACAGATATCGGTGTGCGAGTACTTTTCTTACTAAAGGGATGCCGGCAATGTTTTCCCATTGGGCACACGTTACAGTTCTCTGCTTTCGTATCGACGATCGTAATTCCACTAATCCGTTGGCCAGCTTGCGGACACTTTTTAGATTCAAATGGCCAAGCCTCTGTTGCCAAATCTTCAGGACGAGTGCAGATGAGCAAGTCAACGCGCTACTCGTATCCTGCTGCTGATCTTAGAGCTAAAACAAATCGTTTTCGTGCTTACCGGTTGCCACAGGGTCACAGCTTCTGTTGATCACCTTGCTTCCGGCGTTTGTAAACACGACTGTGTATCCCTGTGTATTCCTTTCTCGGACTCATACAGTCGCGAGCCATGTGGCCACGCTTATGGCACTTTTGACATTTTGGCCGTTTGGGGGGATCATTCCTCGGCCATACTTTTGCTGGGTTTAGACTAGGCAGGCCAAATGATCAACTCAGTTGAATTCAATTCGCTTGAAGAGTTGAGCCTGGTTCAACTTTTTTCAATTCAACTTCGCCGCTGTACTGTCACCTGATTTAAGTTATTAAAAAAAATAGGCCTATTCTGCGCGGCGTGTGAGGTGAGGTGAAAGTGAAGTGATAGTAAAGTCACAATTGTCACCTCGGGTGAGGTGAATCTCCATGCAAATCAAATGGACTTCACTAGTGGCAGCACTGCGCAGAATAGGCCTAAATGCAAATGTGGTTCAAGATGGAAATGTTTAATGAGAAAGCTATTGTTTGTTAGGCTGATTGAATTTCTTTTATTCCTAGTTTTGTTCTACCAGTTGATCTGGTGATTTTGGAACAACTCTAGGAAACAAATCTATTCAAGAATTAGCTAATATATTGATCAGGTTAGTTGCGCTACACGTTAGAGTAGACAAATGTTTGTCTTGTTTTTCGACCGTACACTTCTCTTCTCCTATTTTAATAGCTGCCGTAGCCTATCCTTTGTTGGTGCGCTTCACCAAAAGACCACTGATTCTGTTCAATCCAGATTGATATCACATGCGATGTTTTTCTAGCTAATCTTCTTCTCATATTTTACAGACAAACACATCTATAAACAGCGATGATTGACGATGATTGACTGCCATCAAAGACTATGCGGTTCCATGGTAAGCTAAGTCCAGTACTGATAGCCTAGTGTATAGTATCGAGAACTAATACAGCTTTCTCTTTTAGGTTCTCCGATCCAAGGCATTGTTGCCTGGAAGCAGGTCACTGGCGGAAAATACCCCAAGACTCCGTCCGGTTTAATCCGTCACCTCATATGAGGAGATGGCCACCCGCTTAGAGATGATGGAGCAAGGAGCAATGCTCAACCGCTGAAGACGGCCGCTTGAACACCATCTGGCCGATCTGGTATGTTAAAGCAAACTTTGTATGCCTTAAATTGTAAACTTTCCTACGTTTCACATACTGGTGTCCCATACACGTTGATCTGGCTGCATGTACGTCCGGTACACTCGGGTTGATGGTTCGGTGTGTCCGTTCCACTGGAGCAGTTTGACTAAAATGCCTCGTATTCGGCCAGTGAAGGATCCCGCTTTGCTTGAGCAGAGACTGAAATTCCTTTCCGTTAAATGTCGTGGCATTGGCACTAATGACCACTTCAAGTGTTCCATAACGCCGTATCCAAATATCCTTAACAATTTTGCAAACTTCTTTTGCGTCTATCTTCTTCACATGAACCGGAATAGCCCATTTTGTAAAAATGTCCGTAAGGACTATCAAATGGCAGTTCCAATTCCTGCTGCTATGAAGCCTCTGGATGTAATCAAGAGCAAGGATCTGGAAAGGCCTATCGGTGTTCTTCTGCCTGTCCATTTTTGGTGCAGTAGCCACAGCAGGAGGTTTACATTGCTTGTAAATAGTTCAAGCACGCACGTATCATTTGGTATCCATGGTCATTCTTGGCAAGGAGTACCGTGTTTTGATACACTGAAACGTCTTTTCGTAACCAGGATGTAGAACGTTGTCGTGTACCTAGCGGAGCACAGACTGTCCACTGACAAGCAAAGCTTCCATTGGAACCGGTAGTCTAAAACGTCTTAAACTGCTGACATAAATTTATCATAAGGTTCTAAGTTTGACCATGATGTGCCTCTTGATTAGTCCTCAAGACATCCAAACTTTAGCCATAATGCCTCTGCAGATGCCTTAAAAATGTCTCTAGACCTCTAGACAATCCAACACCACTATGTCTTTCCCGTTGCCTACCGTTGATCATGTAGATCATTTTGGTAAGGCTTATCTTGAGCCCAATTCTCACTATTTCCCGCTGGATAGGCGCAACCGCCTCTTCCAGTGCTCCACGATCTATTTCGGGTTCTCCGGTAGACATTTCAGACCAATGGTTTCAGGCTGGAAATATTCCATACAGTGTGCCATATCAAATCACTACAGCAAACTAAAGTGAACATGACGATTCCAATAAAACATGAACTGAAATAACAACCACAACAATTCTAAAATAAATAACATCAAAATCTGACAAACTTACTACCTTGAGTAAATGGCGAATCTGATCCTATTGAATCAAGTGATGCCAAAATAGTTAAAGCACTACTAGTTGGCGCCAGCATCAGTGGTTTAAAAATGCTTCGCGCTAATGGCATAGTTCCCCTGCCGAAGAGCATTCCACAATGATGTCTTGGTTAGCTTTAGTTAGGCAATACTATTAAGTGTTCACTTATCAACAGGATCTTTGAAAGCCTTCAACACATAATTCAACAAGAGCAAATCAGGCAACGCCACTAAATTGATACACTTACTGCACTACAGCCAAAAGTAAACACTTGCATTAATGCATCTGATGGGCGTATACTGTATTTTTTAACATGAAAATATTACCCTTAAATGCACAATTGTAATTTTAATGCACACATTTGGAATATAATTTCTGCTCATTAAATTCTTGTTCCAGTCCTAGCTCTTTCCTACTATCTACAGATTCACTCAAACTATCAGCTTTGTCTGACCTGAAGTCGACTGTATCCTGGGTTTTAGAAATAATGGAGCACATATGTGAGAAGCCCCGTTAAAAGTACTGAATTAAAAATTCAGTACTCTTAAACTCCCACCACAAACCCTGCCAATCACATATGTGTTCCTGCCCTAGCTCCTAACTGATTAAAAAAGCTTCAAACGATGGTATCACATTTCCCGAATTATGATTTCTCCAAATGGGACAATCACCAGAAAATATACAATCTGAATGCAAGGGAAATATTTAATTATTCACTTGAAATTTTGTCAATGGGAATATTGCCTTTTTTATTCAAATTTTAAAGGAAATAACTAATAACCAGCAAACAAAAATAACGGATGAAATTAACAATAACAAAACAAAACGTGATGAACACTCAAAGAAGGAAATATTCCCATTCAAAGTTTGAAAGCTTTCTTTTATAAAACATTCGAAAACAAAAACTATTGCGAAACATGTTATGCTGATGAATGGCCCATTTTGAAATTATAATTCGAGAAATGTGATACCACCCTTCTTCCTAACTAGCCAATATTGGAAAACTGCAATTTTTTATTTTTCTAACTAACAAAACAAAAGGAGCACATATGTGATAAGCCCCGTTAAACGTACTGAAAAGTCACCTCTATTCCTTATTTCGATCAAAACCGATTTTCAATATTTTTTATTGGCAACCCGTTTCGATCGAAATCATCAAAAGAGGTGACTTTTCAGTACATTTAAACTCCCACCACATTCCCTGCAAATCACATATGTGTTCCTGTCCTAGCTCCTAACTGATTGAAAAAACTTCGAATGGTGATATCACATTTCCCGGACTATGATTTCTTGAAATGGGCCAATCACCAGAAAGTATACAATCTGAATGTTAAGTAAATATTTAATTCTTCACTCAAAATTCTGTCAATGGGAATATTGCCTTCTTTATTCAAATATTAAATGAACTAATTAACAATAAGCTAACACTTATATCAGATGAAAATAACAATAACAAAACAACGTAATAAACATTCAAAGAAGGAAATATTCCAATTCAAAGTTTGAAAGCTTTCTTCTATAAAATATTCGAAAACAAAAACTATTTCGAAATATGTCATGCTGATAAATGGCCCATTCTGAAATTACAATCCGAGAAATGTGATACCACCCTTCTTCCTAAACAGCCAACAAAAAAGGAGCACATATGTGATAAGCCCCGTTAAATGTGCTGAAAAGTCACCTCTATTGATGATTTCGATCGAAACGGGTTGCCAATAAAAAAATATATTGAAAATCGGTTTTGATCGAAATAAGGAATAGAGGTGACTTTTCAGCACATTTAACGGGGCTTATCACATATGTGCTCCTTTTGTTTTGGCTGTTTAGGAAGATGAGTGGTATCACATTTCTCGGTTTGTAATTTCAGAATGGGCCATTAATCAGCATGACATATTTCGAAATAGTTTTTGCTTTCGAATATTTTATAAAAGAAAGCTTTCAAACTTTGAATTGGAATATTTCCTTCTTTGAATGTTTATTGCGTTGTTTTGTTATTGTTATTTTCATCTGATATAAGAGTTTGCTTATTGTTAATTAGTTCATTTAATATTTGAATAAAGAAGGCAATATTCCCATTGACAAAATTTTAAGTGAAGAATTAAATATTTACTTAACATTCAGATTGTATACTTTCTGGTGATTGGCCCATTTTAAGAAATCATAGTCCGGGAAATGAGATATCACCGTTCGAAGTTTTTTTAATCAGTTAGGAGTTAGCTTTTTTTATCAGTTAGGAGCTAGGGCAGGAACACATATGTGATTTGCAGGGAATGTGGTGGGAGTTTAAATGTACTGAAAAGTCACCCCTATTGATGATTTTGATCGAAACGGGTTGCCAATAAAAACAAAAATATTGAAAATCGGTTTTGATCGAAATAAGGTGACTTTTCAGTACATTTAACGGGGCTTATCACATATGTGCTCCTTTGTTTTGTTAGTTAGCAAAATCAAAATTTGCAGTTTTCCAATATTGGCTAGTTAGGAAGAAGGGTGGTATCACATTTCTCGAATTTTAATTTCAAAATGGGCCATTCATCAGCATAACATGTTTCGCAATAGTTTTTATCTTCGAATATTTTATAAAAGAAAGCTTTCAAACTTTGAATGGGAATATTTCCTTCTTTGAGTGTTCATCACGTTTTGTTTTGTTATTGTTAATTTAATCTGTTATTTGTTTGCTGGTTATTAATTATTTCCTTTAATATTTGAGTAAAAAGAGGCAATATTCCCATTGACAAAATTTTAAGTGAATAATTAAATATTTCCCTTGCATTCAGATTGTATATTTTCTGGTGATTTTCCCTTTTTAAGAAATCATAATGCGAGAAATGTGATACCATCGTTTGAAGCTTTTTTAATCAGTTAGGAGCTAGGACAGGAACACATATGTGATTGGCAGGGTATGTTGTGGGAGTTTAAAAGTACTGAATTTTAAATTCAGCACTTTTAACGGGGCTTCTCACATATGTGCTCCATTATTTTTGAAACACGGAATCGAGCACAAGTTCGAACCGACTTCAGGTCAGACAAAGCTGATAATAGGAAAGAGCTAGGACCAGAACAGAACAAAAATGTTAGGAGCAGAAATTATTATTTTCTAGTTAAAAAAACTAAATGTAGCATAGCTCCATCCTGAAAAATGAGTTATAAAAGTAGGTATCACCTAGGGGAAGGACAGCTCCAAGTATCAGTATTAATACCGATGGTGGAAATATTAAATATTTTAATATGTGTGATATTTGCGAATCTTATACTTAGTCTGACAGTTGTTTTTTGTTTGTTTTTGACTATTTTTGTTTTAAGTGTACATTTGACATTCGTTTAATCAAAAATGTATTTCACACAAGAGGCAAGTCATTCCTTTGTGATCTTGCTGGCCACCGCCACCAAAATCATAAATTCGGCATTTTTTGGTAGCTGTTCTCAGTGCACATAATCGGCCGCACTTCCATTCCCAGGAATTAATTTCCACGAATTCTTCATCGTCTGTGAACCAATGTGCTGTTCTCCTATGGAACGGGAATCGATTGACAACGCCGCCCCTGTTAACGGAAGCCCAGAGTGATGGTCCCGTGGTCGTATTATGCTCGATTCGCCATGAGAATGCAACTTGGTGAGATTTGTTGCTGGGGGAACGTCCAGTACCGTTTTTATCATAAAAAGCCGAAGTCGAAATCAATCAGAGCTATCGAAAACGAAAATCTAGGCAAAAATTATGACAAACAGAAAGCTGCAGTAAACATAAAAAACAACGGTGCAACGTCATTGAGTGTATGCGTTAAAGTTACACTGTTATTTTTTTTACTTTGAAGCTTTCCGCTTGACAGTTAATATCATTAATATTTATATTAAAAATTATAATATCTACCAATTTGAGCATTTTTTACATCAAATATTACTTCAGATCAAGTTGTACTTCCCCTAGGGTATCACCCAACTTCAAATTAGTATTAAGCTCCTCAAAACCCCTGAAAAATTCAATGAACTCTACATAGTTCGAAAAACTGGTGCCGGGCACAAACGGATCAGTTGTGCTAATCAACGCGATTTTAGCTGCACCGAATCAAAAATTATGTGCGCACCTTTACTCACATTATTTTTAATAGTATAGAGAGAAAAATCACATACCTTGAATTTTGCTGGAGAAACTTCCTCTTGGTCCGATACAATTAAATAGCAGCCAGTCGTTGTTCTTTTACCTTGCTGTAGCCGGTTCCACAACCAGCTAGTCTCTCCACCGGGACTCCGAAATTAACCGAGGCTCATGAATTTCGCCAACTCAAACTTGTATTTTCCAATCACTATCTTTCACAATGTCATTACAATAATACATAGAGGTCTAGATGGAGGTCCTTGTTGGCGTCACTGCTTTTGACCGGCACTATAGAAAATCCAATCTATGGCTATTTTCGCTTGCTTCTGAAACTGAAACAAATGTAATCAAGAATGTTACAGACAGCATATCAAAGCCGGAACCGCCTTGCATTATGTAGAGGGGGCGAAAAATCTCACACTAGCAAACGAATCTACTAAAAATCTTCTTTCATTTCTCGCATCTACTTGCATCGTGCTGCATCTTTTTGCAGGAAATCTTCAGAATCGTCATAAATCTTCTTTCTATCTACTCAGCGTGCGCGCAGCTAACTACACTAAAACAAAATCGTTTCCGCATCTTAGATAGAGTCGTATTATGCTTCCTACGAATGTCAGTGTCGGAAGTGAAATTCACTGCTAGACTGAAATTGTCCGTCAATTGACATTGTTGACAGCACGCAGCACTGCTTTGTATTTCATCGAGCGAAAATATCGAGTTACGGATTGTCGAGCAAGGGAGAATTGACTGTAGTTTCAACATTAATTTCAGACCAACATTTCCGAGCCATCGTACGATGCATAAAATAATCACAATTGACAGTAAACTAACAGTATGAAAAGTGACCAAATTTGTTTTATCGTTCCCAGCCATGACCGTATCGGACCCGACTACCCAACTGGTCGAAGCCGACAATTAGATGGTAAAGTGTACGCTTCATCGATTGGTGTCCCACCGGGTTCAGGGTTAGAGATGACTGACATGGTATCCTTTTCCACAGGTCGGTAACAATTAAATATGTCCGGATATGTTTGCAGATGGCGATCTAGCGCCAGTCCTTCGGGGGTTTCTATGCTGGTGTCCGAATTTCCGAAGCGTGAACCAGGCTGGATCAGAAGTTCGATATGATGCACTAGAAGCGGGCATTCGTACACTGGTTCGTGAACGATGGAATGGAAGAGGCGTTGTTCAAGGAAGCGCTGGAAAATCTCGCTGCCCTAGAAATGAGCTACCTCGAGGCGGAGAAGAATTGCGAAGGTATGGATGCATGGGGGGTAATGTTGTGTGAAATTCTATAAATTACAATCAACTTTCTCACCAGATCGAACTACAACATCCGATGAATGCCAGGAAGAGTTTTTAAACGGACCGGTTGCAGATTCTGCGTGTCAATAGTCTGCAAAGCAAGTCTCGAAATCTCCAAACGCTCCAAAGCCGATGCCATATTGAGAGCGAAGAAAATCAAAGAAGCGAATATAAGTAATAATATCTATATTGGGAGTTTCCATTATTTATATTATTCCTTACATTCTTTTCAACGCTTCGCTTGCTTTTTCGCTTCACTCTATTAATACGCATAAATACGCATTAATAAGCATCTGTTACGGCTGTTACGCACTCGTTACTTATTTTTGGGTCACAACTACTCATTAATGTTTTTTATTTAATAAACGATTTAAGGCACTTTTCTTAAACATGGGTGAAATCCTACTCATTAATGCATTGTTTTGTGATTCAAGCTCGGATTAAAATATACGCATTTTGTCCGAATTCAGCATTTTGATTGTACATATTTCGAATTTTTCGTGCAAATGACGAATTATGGTGTATTTTTATTATTCGTCGAATATTTACCTATGTATTTTTTGTTCCGAATTTTGTATTTTTGCATTTTTTTTTAGTAATGACGAGTTATGATGAATTTTTGTGTATTTTTTTAATTCGAGTATTTTTGATTCATTTTCAAGAGCAGTGAATTGCCCCTCGCGCCCAAACTATCCTGCCCCCATGTGAAATCTTTGATAATCCTTCCGCCCAAATGAAAATCAACTCGTGACTGCGAGTCCAGCGGAAACCAACAGCAACAAAAATCCACCGGCACAGTAGCAACTAAATCCAGCAGCAACCGAATTCAGCAGCACAGCAACACAGCAGCAATTTTAATCCACTACGTCGATTGGATTCAATACAGCTGCAAAAACTTCTTGTTGAACAAATTATTTTTTTTTTCCAGCTAGGTTCACTGGCCTTTAATTAGGTTCACTGACCTCCAGGAAATCCACTCAACTCCTCAGCCAAGTTAAATGACCTTCAGCCGAGTGCTTTGCTAACTAAAACAAAATCACTTCTGAGTTACCACAGTTGACTCCTACTTGGTGTGTATGCGAATACAACTGTCGACTCGCTTTGTTCGCTCAGATTCAACTAAACAAAAATGATAGCACTTCTTATTCCGACGCAAAACAAAATGGCTCTCCGTGAAGCTGTCGAGAAATTAAAGCTTTTTTTACCGCTTTAGGCACTTTTTTACCAACTCAATTACTCACGTGTATAGCCAACTTTTATCCTCGTCGTCACTGAAATATATGCTACCGCATTAACACGCTTTATATCAAGGATATTTCGGGTCTTGCTTAAAAACACTAGTTCTTCACATACTTCTGATTGGATTTATTTCCTCACTCAAAATTTAAAGTTTTAGTTTCTCTTTTTGCTCTCACTAGATCACTCATATTTCTTAAAGAGCCTAAATAAATTCAGGCTCTTTAATATTTTTACCGTCCCATTCTCTCCTGTCAACATTTTACCTGCTGTGTTCGAAATCGGTATCTGCTCGTTTTACCGTATCTTGTATACAACACCCATAACACAAAATTGGGTTCTTTAATTTAGAAAAAAAAATATCGGTTTTTATATATTATCTGAAAGAGGTTCGTTTTCTGAACACAGCGATATTTTTTTTCGAGCCCACACACTTTCATCTCGATTTTTAAATCAGGATTTAAAGCAAAATAATAACTTCACTGTTTGGCACTAAACTGACAAACTGACAGCTCGCTCCCATACAAAGTAAAGCCCTACAGTAAAAGTATGGACGACTGTCACCACAAAACTGAAAAAAGCTGTTCCAATCGAGCAAAGCGGTGCATTTTGACGGTTCGATTGGAACAACTTTTGACAGACGTCCATACTTTTACCATAGAGGTAACTCTAAGGCCACTTGGGTCCCGAAGAAAATCATTATTATTTTTGGCTCACTCAGTACCAGAACAACGGTCCCAAGCAGTCCCAAGCTATTTCACTCACCCCTGCATGTTCTGCATGAATCCACACACCCCTGATGTTATCTGTCAAACTTTCATAGCGAATCAAAACAAACATAGTGTAGTAATAGAATTTCAACTAGAATAGGGTACGTTAATCGTTTGCTTGGGACCAATAGGCTACTAAAGTGGTGAGCCAATTTAAAATCGTTAGTTTCGTATTGATTGTTGGTATTACTTCTGCGTGAAGTCAACGATTTACATAGTTGAAGATGCTAATTTCAAATAACAGACTAAAGTGGTAATTTTTATACGATAAATGGAGGAGATGAAAGCATAGAGTTGATAATTCCGTTAGAGTACGGCAGTGTGAAAATTGCATATAGATAGTAGATAGCGAACTAAGACAACTTTTAAGGAAGGTTTTTTCATCTCTCTTTACCAAACTCCCCCTTTGGAGAGCGATGGTGAGTAGTGTCCCCCCCCCCCGCCTCCACTGGCAAAAAGAGATGAACGGGAAACCTCTCACCATCCCTCTCCAAAGGGGGAGAGATTAAAAAACCGATTTGTACCTTCCTTAAAAGTTGTCTTAGTTCGCTATCTACTATCTATATGCAATTTTTCACACTGCCGTACTCTAACGGAACTATCAACTCTATGCTTTCATCTCCTCCATCTATCATATAAAAATTACCACTTTAGTCTGTTATTTGAAATTAGCATCTTCAACTAAACAAAAAAATCTATTTTTTCAGCTTAATCCTTGATAAGAAATAAAGATTTTTATTTTGACGTAGGACTACGTCTGTGATTTTTACAAGGAGGTACACTTTGTGAAAACCGAGAATGGAAAATGTAACGAAATTATGAAATATTTTGAACGATAATAACTCAGCTGCCCCTGGGCCAATTTCAATAATTTTATCACCAATAGATTAGAAAGATTTCTACGCATCGATAGATTGTTGATTTTCAACAAGAAACTATTGAAAAAGTGGTAAATGTCAAGCATTGTCCAAAAGCATTTAAATAACTAACAAATCCATCAATTACGTACATGTATATGCTGCTTCCCCAACACAGTCATCAGAGAGTCGTTAGAAGACGGAACATTTCGAAGTGACATTCGCCTCCGATCTTCGGGCGTGTGCGAATAGTTAGGATGCAATTGCGTAGCATTCTGCACAATCATCGCCATCTTCAGAACCACACAAAATGCTCTCTAGAGTTGAAATCTTGTAACCAAACTTCGAAGCAGGGTTGCAAGTTATTTTGATCGATTCTCTTCATCGATTTTCTGTTTTGTCAATAACTCGAGAGTAAACACATTCATTGATACGTTTGTTGTTCTGGATGATAGAAGAGCAGAGCAGAAATAGTGCAAAATAGGGTAGTGAAGCCATGGTCATCAAAAGAGGAAATCGAAGAAAAGAATTGACTTTCACCCCTCTGCCCCTTAATTCAAGCAATGAAAACTACCATCGCACCGTTTTTAAGTTCTTGGGTTACACTTGCTGGTTGCAAATCTGCTGTTCGACATTTTTGAACGACCACCAAAAAACATGAAATGCCTAAAAGTCCAATTATTCGATTAACGATTAATAAGAGTTTCCCAGCTATTCGATTAAATATTTATCGAATATTCAATTATTCGATCACGTAACCGACATCCCTTCTTATTTCTACTCGTTTGATTTAGCGTAGTAGAGAAAATAAATAAAAGTACTGATTTATCTGAACAGGCATAGAAAAGATCTATGACGTGAAACAGGATCATAAATTCGTCGAAAAAAGTGTTAACCGTCTTTCTGCTAACGGCTAAAATTTACCAAATTGTTACGGAGTTAAACGAAAAAAAAAAAACAAAAAAAGAAAGGAGCTTTAGCTGGGTTGACACTGATATTCTGCGGCATTCTAACCTGTCGCAGACACCAGTTCAAAACCTGTCTAGCATCAGACGGGCCGAGACTCTTGCGAGTGCCCAATTATTAAGCCGAAGAATATGGGATTGTCCGGTCCCAGCTAAAATTCATATCAAAAGGTTCTTTTCAGAGCAATCTTAGTCATACTAAAGAGTATAAACAGAGAGAACCCCGCACAATTTCCTATTCCTACATAAAACACAAACTCCTGCTGCAGTTAACAAATAACATTTATTATATAAGACCACGTAGCCCTATGTCACCATTGCGTACAACCCTGGCTGCCCGTTGTAGTTTTAAAATTAGGAAAAACCTTGTGGAAAGTAAAGGGTTAACGTATTATCAAATATATTGCATTAACAATATGATCCACTGTTGCTGAAAGTAAAGAGATGATCTAGCCAACGGCTCAACATCTCTAACATAAAGTTAAAAAAAATCTTGATGAAAGTGGCTCTGTGACCAAAATTCGCCCTGCCAACCCACGGCGCCTGCACGGTAATGTGGGCCATCAGAATGGTTCATCTGTTGCGAAGTACTTCTCAAACTGACGTGATACATTTCTCAATGTTTCAACTTTATCCTAAAGTAAACTTCACATTATCACCCATATGTCCGTCCACCCCTCAAATCCATCCCACACATAAAATCAAATTAGTGGCAGTCATCAGAGTGTAAATAAACTTGCTATAGACTTCGCCGCTTCAATTTCACATTATTATATTGAAGCGTACAAATTGGACTAGTTTCGCGTGATAGCTGCGTAAATTAATGCTACATTAATATGGTGCATTCGATGCTCCCGTTCGTTTCTCGAACCCAACACCTAAACCTAAACAAAATCATTCTATTTGTACTTGTCATCCATAATTACCGTTCCGCCGCCATCAACCAACGCCTTCAACGCTAACCTTGCCTGAACTGAGCCTTTTCCTCAAGTATCCTTCTCAAGCTGTCCTCCCGTTGTTTCAACCTTCGCTGCAGTTGTTCCACCTCGGAGCGATACTGTACCTGCAGGGCGTGCAGTTGTTCGTCCCTCTGTCGGATCTTTTCCTGCAGCGCTTTCACATTGTGCCAGGCATCGGTCAGCTGGTCCCGTCGTTGCTCTACGCCTTTGCCCCAAGTGACCACATGTTTCAGCCGTGTCTTGAGTACTTCCTTTGATTGTCTACAATGCTGGAGCGATTGCTTCAGCGCGGCATTCTTCTCCATGAGGATTCTGAGAATTTGAGAAAATGTGTTTCAATGTGTTGTTGCAGCAATTTTTGTTGTTGGTTTAACTCACTCATTGATTTCCTTTTGACGTTCGAAGACCTTCTCCTGCTCGGCAGCTTTCAGTTTAAGTTCAGAAATCTCCTGATTCTTTGCCTGAATGCCTGCTTTCAGTGATTCAATTTCTTCATTTACACGTGACTTTTCCGAGTCATGTTGAAGTTTCATCTCCTCGAACAATCTGTTAATGAAGCGAGGTTAATTGTGAGTAGGAAATTCAATATTTACCATACCTACTTTTGACATTCCCTCATACTTTCAACCACAACTTCCGGTTTCTGATTAAGATTCCTCAGCGAGGTGAGCTCACCTTTAGAACGAGAATAAGCTTCTTGAAGACGTTCGATGTCAAGGCACTGCGCTTGTACTGAAAGGTTATAAGTTTAGTTGCAGTAAATGCTCCTACCATAAAGTGCCACAATTCTGCACATTTAAGGCCTATTTCTCAGCAGTTTAAACAAATTCCAACATAATTATGACTGTGTACCAACAGAGTAGCAATTTCCGCTCATTTAAGACAATGTTAAAGTTTAAAAAATCGCGGGAAAAGCCAAACTACAGCCCTTTACAGTTAAGTTAATCCTAAACAAGACCTAATGAAAAGGATGTTGTAATGAGCGGTAATTGATACTCATGAAATTGGCAGTGTACCAAAAACCGCTCAACAAATTTTGAATTTGAAACAAGTAAAAGCACTGTGTTTCTCAAGAAACTTTGTTTGAGGCATGCATACTACATTCAAATTTATCAACCTGTGCTGATTTAAGCCAGAAAACCATAAAAACAATGTAGATTTACATTCAAAGTGTTTTTATGTTACTTCATACGCGAAGTTAGCGATTTTCAGAGTTGGTTGGAAATGCTAACATGAAGCTTTAGTGTGATAATTTATTAGCTAGAGAATGATCTTTTTAGAAGAGAGTAGGTGGATAGTTCCGTTAGAGTACGGCAGTATGAAAATTGAATAGAAGTTGAAAATGAGCGAAGGGCCATTAATGCGACAATTTTTAAAGATAGACGCACATCTTTTGCCTTACCTGTACGATGTACGTGGAGACTTGAAGTATGTCTCCAAGTCTACAGGCAAAAAAGAGGGACGCACATTTTTTGCCTGTAGACTTGGAGACATACTTCAAGTCTCCGCGTACATCGTACAGGTAAGGCAAAAGATGTGCGTCTATCTTTAAAAATTGTCGCATTAATGGCCCTTCGCTCATTTTCAACTTCTATTCAATTTTCATACTGCCGTACTCTAACGGAACTATCCACCTACTCTCTTCTAAAAAGATCATTCTCTAGCTAATAAATTATCACACTAAAGCTTCATGTTAGCATTTCCAACCAACAATGTAGATTTAAATTTCAAAAGCCGACACATTAGACAAAACAATAACAACGCGTGACATCAGAATTTTTTTTTTTTTTTTCCTTGGATTTGTTTTCCGTCGATCTTGTTTTCCGTGCTGAGCACCAATGCTACCGACGCCAGGAAGGCAGCTCCCACACCTGGACCCTACCTATCGACCCATCAACTAATGAACCGGGGACCAACGGCTTTACTTCCCTTCCGAAGGAAGGCGTGATTACAGATGTTATGCCTCAGAACATCCCGGCGGCGCCGACTGGGATTGAACCCAGGCCTGCTGGGGTGAGAGGTAATCACGCTTACCACTACACCACCGGCGCCGCTCATTAGAATTTTTTGTCGATCATGCAACTGAAAAGGACGTTTTTCTCAGTAAACAGACAAATTTCAGCAAAAATAATAATAACCAATGAAAGTTAAGGGTTTTGAACGTGTAAGTATGTATACAAATTAATATACCGTGGGCCCCCGGTAATCTTACCGTGTTTAATCTGAACACTTTTTAGTTTGAACCCCGCTAATCTGCGCGCCGTGCAAACTTAAAATGGCTCAAACGTCATTTAGCACATGGAATGGAGTAAAGCCAAATTGAACGATGAGAAACGGAACGCAGAATCAAAACAAAGCAGCTATTAAGGCTACCAGGAACAAACTCTCGTTTCTGATGGTCATAGGGTTACTAGAAATTTAAATTAAAAATGAACCTCGTTAATATGCACGAAGTGTCTTTCAGATTAACGGGGGTCCACGGTACCTATTGCAATTGATCCGAAAAATAGCCCTTTCTTATTTAAGTGAGCGGTATATCGGGCATAAACGAACGGACACTGGTTAATTGATGGTATTTGTGTATAGGTTGAACAAAAAAAATAGAAAAAAAACCACAATATACTGCAAATGTTGACAAAACGCTGCTCAGAATTATGACACTGTATCAGCAAATTCACTAACTTTTCTGCTCGTAGCACTTTAGAACCTCCACCAGCTTTTCCTTTGCCAAATCTGCACGTTTCCCTTGAATTTCCGCTTTAGTTTTAAACACATCTACCTGCGCTTGAAGTCGCGCCCGTTCGGAGAACCAATTGCTCTGGGTGCTCTTAATCTCTTCCGCGCTCTTGTGCAGCTTCTCGTTTTCCTCCAGCACCTGCTTTAGTTTTCCAGTAAAACTGACCAACTCGCGTTCGTATTGCTGAACCAAATCGTTCTTTTCCGCAATCGTCTCTTCATACGCGTTCAGCAACGGTCCCAGCGTGTGTGAATTCACCGGACCCCAGTTTAGATTGTCCTTCGTTCCTCCGTAAGAACTATCGACGAAGTCAATCTTCGGAATGTCGCCCACCGCCATTCCCTTGCTGCCTTCCCGAATCACATCCTGATACCGTTCGACTTGCACGTTCAACCGGTAGACCAAAATTTTCATCATTTTGATATCGTTCCTCAAATCACCGTTCTCCTTGGCGAGCGTTTCGCGCTCATTTTCAAACTGTCCACATGTTTCGCAGCTCTTCGGCTGCACTGATTCCAAGGCTTTCAGGTTCTGCTGAATCTGTTGGTATTCCTTCTGTAGCTTTTCATTCTCGATCGCAAACTGATTGTTACACTCGAACAAAGTGGTGATCTTCTGCATCAACTTGGAAATCTGATGATCTTTCGCTCGTACGGTTCTCTCCAACCGATCGATGGGATCTTTTCGACCTTTGAAATCCCGGTCATTTCCCGCCAGCAAATCGTCGGCACTATTGCAACGACTCACAACTTTACCGACGTATGTGCGGGCTGGTCCCGGTATTCGGGACTTGTGAATTTTTCGCCGGAAGCGGTAGTGTTCTGTTTTAGTGTCATCTTCAAAGTCATCAACAATGCCAGTTGGAACTGGGGAAGAGGACATGATCGATGTTTTGTCCAAATCGGAAACGATCCTGAACAGCGGCTCAATATTTTTACGAATTGGTAACTTGGAGGACATGATTGGATGATCATCTCTTTATTTTCTGTTGGTATTGTGGTATTATTTTGTTTTGTATGTTTCTCTGTTGTGTGCCTAATAATGGAAGACATGAACAAAAAAAAACATTCTTCAATGAATATCATGCTCACCTGCAGAAGTCAAGCTCAGCCAAGGATATGCTAATAACGGTTGTTGTAGTATTTTCCTAGCAGGGAGTTCAACGCACTACACAAAAACAAAACAACGGCGCTTTAGTGGTATGTGTGGCAATGAAACAGCATCCGATTCAATAGGATTGTAGTACCAGCAGCTTGCGAATCCTAGCCGAACACACAAACAAGCTATCAATCAATCAACACTTCGCTTCGTTCCCACACGAAGGAAAAACTCTGACGTCACTCTGTTTCGTTCGGATTTGCATAATTTTTAGACTGCACAAAACACCAATAAACAAAACATATCCGGTCGTAAATTTACCATTTTTCCAACAGCCGCATTTTCCGCTATGCAAATAACAAAATCTTCTAACCCAAATGGTCAGTTGCAGTCAGAAAAGTAAAGATATTCGAAGGATAAAATCTGCTTGCTTATGACAACCGAACGGCGCAACAACAAACAAACTCGTTCGTTTTTCGTGGCAGCAGCATAAAATAGTTGGAAAAAGCATAGCTCAGTGAGAAGGGATGTTGTGAGCGTGGGACCTTCACTTGGGTGAGAAGAGAGCATATTTTATGCTTAGGTTGTATTACAGAGTGCATTGGGGCAAAGTATGATTACTACGTGCCTTTAAGGTGGCCCTAATAAAAATAACCATAAAAAAAGAGCTTAACGACGTGTTCGGGGTATCATCCAAACCATTTGTGGGATAGTTTACCTATTCGGGATAAAGTTCGTTTATGGTATTTGTTTATTTGGGGGGTAGTTCCGCGTATTTAACGCGAGGGGAAACTCGTACTCGCTGCAGAATTTTTGGAATAGGTGTCAAACTAACTTCCAATCATGTAACAATATTTGATATTACAATAACCATATCAAATCTATGGTGCACCGAGCGTTCATTCTAGGTGGTGAGCGAACCTGAAGAAGTAGAAGATGACTATGCACGCTAGCACAAAAGTACCCTTTAAATGCGTTTTTTGTACTCATTTTTTGAATTTATTCTAAGTTGTCAAAAAATGGGTACTTTCAAAAATATAAAAGCGGGTACTTTTTATTCATTGAAAAAATATATTTTAGTCCTAACAATGTGTTAAAAATATTCATTAGGGTTTTAATTATAAAAGTGACGTCATCTTCGCGTATCAGGTGGAAATTTTACGTGTTCGGGATTTATACCACAGACAGACATACAAATTAGTACCGTTGTACCATAGAGGTAACTCTAAGACCACTGGGTCCCGAAGAAAATCATTATTATTTTTGGCTCACTCAGTACCAGAACAACGGTCCCAAGCAGTCCCAAGCTATTTCACTCACCCCTGCATGTTCTGCATGAATCCACACACCCCTGATGTTATCTGTCAAACTTTGATAGCGAATCAAAACAAACATAACGTAGTAATAGAATTTCAACTAGAATAGGGTACGTTAATCGTTTGCTTGGGACCAATAGGCTACTAAAGTGGTGAGCCAATTTAAAATCGTTAGTTTCGTATTGATTGTTGGTTGTACTCCTTTAATCAAGTACCTCAAAACGTACAAAAAGTTGAGCTCGTTTCTTCGGAACCTACTAGTCTTAGAGTTACCTCTATGATATAATCACCGACGAACCGACATGCCACAGGAGCATTTCGTTTGTCCATAATTTAAATTGTCAAAGGAGCTATTCGAACTTTCAAACGGGCGATCAGGTCTGTCAAACGAGGTGAAACGCAAACGAAGGCAATGTAAATTATACGTGGGTTCGTGGCCTTGCTCAAGGTATGATGCGATCGGATGAGTAGATGTCGGTAGTGTTTAACATATTTTAAATATGGCGTCTTGGGCACGAATTTGAAAGTAGCTTGTATGAGCTGTTACGTCGGTTCTTTCTTCTTCTTTCTTTCTTCTACTTTCTTACGTCGGTTCGTCGGTGGTATAATGCCATTCTCGGATTTCTTTTGTGTGACGCGCGTGAGTTTTGTTTCCCATAGCCATGCGGGCTTTGCGAGAAAACTGTGTCGTTTTGGATACATCCATTCTGCCTACACGAAACGAAAATCAATTATTTTATTCATGTGATTCACTTATACATTTTTGCCAATACATCAGCCTTATACTTTCCAAAAGACAAACCACATAGGTCCTATAAGAATGCATAGAAGGTATGTGTGACCGCTTATACAGTTCATTTGACACATGATCTTCATTAACTTTTTGCAAGGCGTCTGCTTATTAGTTGACTTATACATTTTATGAATAATCAGCAATAGAAATTTGCCAAAAGGTATAAGGAGATTTTTATCCGTGTAAGCGGCCGTATTTCGGAAATCAAACGATTTCTAGAAAGTGAACTGCAACTTGATATGTCACAGATGAAATGCATCCAGCCACACAATGTGAAAAACGTTGTATACCTGGGTATGCAAAGTAACGAAGTACACTGATAAAACAGCAAAGGTTTTATTTATGTGATTTCACACATAGTTTTCATAAAACACTTCACACATAAATTTTATAACCAACACATAAGGATCATGTGCTTTACATATGAGAAGTATGTGTGTCTCAAATGTGGCTATCATCGACCATATGCGTCAGTATGGAGAGGTGATAGTAATTCGCAGTGAGGTTTGGAATAGTTATTTTCCAGGCTTCAGCAGTGGAGTGCGTGTTTTAAAAATGAGACTAATCCTTCACATTCCGTCATTTATCACCGTGGGTGGCGAAATTACACTGGTTTCATACTAAAACCAAGTGAAGATATGTCGCAATTGTGAGCGCAAATCTCACCCAAAGTAATGTTGCTCCGATGTGGCTGCAGCAGCAGCAGCAAACAAAGACAATACTCTCAGTAGCAGCACCAACAACAACTACGTTAACAGCATGAACAAGAACAACAACAACGCACACAAACTCCCATCAAACGCAGCCAACAGTAAGCAGTGGTCCGCTTTCCCGAAATCGATACCAAATGCACACCAACAGCAAAACAACAAAACCGAAATGAAACGCTAGCAATCAGGTGACTCGGACACCACAAACAATGAAAGAAAAAAATTTAACGCAAATAACTCAAGCGAAAGTGATAGCAGCCTGATCTCTGTGAGTGGTGATATTTGTTCATATACGCAGCGCCCATATACGATCCCAGATCTTTCGCATATTTACGATCCTTAAGAACGGTGTGCATTGATCGAGGAAAGCAAGAAGAGGATTGATGCCATCTATTTAGAGCAAATTGAAAATAAGAAAAAGAAAATAGGGCCTTATTACCTGAGTGGTGCGGAGAAACACGAAATGGTTGTCAAAAAGAATCCAACTGGTGCTGTCAAAAAGAATCCAACGATCTAGAGCTGCTAAAAGTGATACTTTTCTCATACAATCCCCGTCGGCAGAGAAAGTATTGTGGTCAATGTTGAAAATATTGTCATTTCGGCATTTTTTTACTAATATTCTTCAACAAAAAACTTGCTCAAATACTCGGATGTAAACAATGTAACGAACGAACGAACCTGC
The DNA here is from genome assembly GCF_037179485.1 of Ochlerotatus camptorhynchus. Classification (NCBI taxonomy): domain Eukaryota; kingdom Metazoa; phylum Arthropoda; class Insecta; order Diptera; family Culicidae; genus Ochlerotatus; species Ochlerotatus camptorhynchus. The sequence continues at coordinate 7,160,956 of NW_027040988.1, forward strand.
ACGAACTGCTGAACGAAGAATGCAAACAAACTTTATAAGAGTCATGTGGGTAGGTGCACTCCCAACACCATGTACACGTTATTTTTGGAGCAAAGGGTGAACTTTCGACAGCATGTATATGCAAATTGTGAGCAGTGCATTAGCAAAACAATTTGTGATATCGGAAAATTTTCAAGTTGTTTCCTGCTGACTTGCAAAACAAAAACGGCTGTGTTCGCAGTACCCAGCTTATTACGGGTGTCACTACACGGTGATTAGGAAGTGATACTCTGAATAAGAGCCGTGATTGCCGTACAAATCAAATGGGAATCACTTCACCGTGACGACCAGTGACAAGTTTTCACCGTGAAGTGACATCCGTAATAGGCCCCAATAATGTATTTTAACTATAATTTATTGTATTTTGATAGACCGCGGCTCCGTAAAGTTTAACGACATTTGAGCCTAAAAAATAAACGAATGATTAAAAAAAAACAAAGAAAACCAGAATAACCCACTAGTGCCAGTCGATTTTACTCTCGTTCTATTAATATGTTAATAATCATAGTGCGAAAGTAGTGCGCTGTAATCGCACAATGATGCACTATACAGTGCACTACTTCCGACACTATGTTCAATGTACAGAACGAGAGTAAAATTAATTGCCGCTGGAGGGTTATTCCGGTTTTCAACTGTACGGAAAATATTGAACAGCGGTTTTGACAGTTTTTATTTTGTTTATAAGCAGTTCCAGGAATCTCCTCGGGAATCCTACGTGTTTTTCCCTTAAAAAAAATTCCAATATAAAACTGAATCTCTAGTCAAGTGTTGTCCCTCTAAAAATGACTTCCATCAATTTTGCACTTACTTCGTAAATAAGACAACCTGCAAACTGGAATCATCTTGGGCCTAATGCAAACACCAAAAATTCTGATAAGAATCACATTTATAACAAGCAAATTTACCACGCAAAGTTACATTTCAAGAAACCATCCCTTCTCACTGCTCACCGTCAGTCTTGTTTTGGTCGTGTTCCCTTTCCACTCTCTTTCGCTCGCCTTTCTCTCTTTTTGTGTGTTTTCCTTTCTTCGTCGGTTTTGTTGTGTCGGCTGTCAGCTTCATTTTCGCGTTATCGATCGGCCGAACGTGTGTTTTTTTCGCCGCTCCGACGCCTTCGCTGTGTGTGCTCGCGCATTGATTAAAATCGCACATCAATTTTCTCGTCGTGAGCAAATTCTGTTTAACGGAAGAAAAATAGCATTTTTGGCTGATTAAAAACGTGCGATTCTCTAGAAAAATGTGCGGAAAAGATAGACTAAAGTGTCGCGATTCGGAAGCTAGTATTTTACCGTGATTCTGGTCTCGTTTCGGTAGGATTTCGAGTGAATGAAAATTTCGTGTTGCTCCATGTCTGCCGCTGCTGTCTGGCATCGTGGGATTCTGCTGCTGGAGATTATTATTTCAGCTGCCGTCCGGCGTGGATTTGGATTAGAAGCAGCGGGTGCAGAACGATTCGTGCAAAGCTGATAGTGTTATGTGAGTGTGAACGGAGTGGAAAAAAATTGCCAATCTTGATAAGCACAAGATTACCGAGTTGGAAAATAAATAGAAGGAAGAGTGCGGATGCGGAGTGTTCCGGGTGATGATGTGGATGTGAAAATTTAAGAGTGACGTGGAAATTCTTTAGCTGGAAAAAGAGATTCCGTTATCGATCGTCGTTTGCCCTTTGTGATTAAGTGATTTGGATAAATTTTCATTGGAATTATAATGCTTTTCAAGCGGATTAAGGTTGGATTTTAGCTGGAAGATTGGAATGGATGCGGCATTGTGTAGGAGCACTCTGGGATTACATGCTAAGAGGTGGGTACCTTCTATCTTACTATTTATTTTATTTGCAACTATAATATAGTACATTCATTATTAATTCATGTATGTTTAACAGCTGTTGAAGGTTTGGTGGTCTATTGATATTATTCTTGCATTCAGTGTCATTGATATAATACATTCTAATGAATAACACTGAATGCAATGATTGGAAAACATAATAGTGATTTGTTTTTGGTAAATGAGTCTGAAGTTTTTTTTTTACTGATTACATACTGATTATTTTTTATATCACATAGGGGAAGGAGGGGCATAGTGAACAGGGCATAGTGAGCTTCCTGTGCTTTAACCTTGGATTTATTATGGTTCGAAACAAATAAATTGATCATGAATCATTGCAGTGGTGATATTGAACCTACTACCAATTAATTTGTTTCGAATAATTAGAGGTTTAGGACTAGAGGCCGGGATGTTCACTATGCCTCTCTTACCTCTACATTATTATTAAAATAAAATAAATGTATTTAATATTACAAGCATAGAAAATGTTTCCAATATCAGACTTGGCTAAGTTTTGAAATTCATGATTTAAACAAGGATGCTTCGAAATCAACGACCAATGATTTATTTTATTAACAAATAAATTTTCTCAAAATCATAGTTTCTTATATCCGTTAAGCAATGGTTTTCTGAAAATTACATTGGTTTCGACTAGAAATACTCAGAGGGAGAGATGGGCTGAGAAAACAAAATACAATTCGGCAGCAGGGATTTGTACCTAAATTATCTTGCAACCCTTGCTAGAAGCTAGCATTTCACATGACTTTTATTTTTGATTCGATTTACGTGTAAAATAATAATTGATTGCATCGCAAGATTTTGCACATTTATCGGTGCATTAATTAACCAACTAAGATCAATTAATCAATAGAGTTAGAATATTGCTTTTGATTCCAAAAACTAGTTGAATTTGAGAAGCACACGAAACATAAAGGTGATTGCATTTCTGTTCGATTGCAATACTTCGGAAAAATTCTAATCGGAATATTCATTTGGCTCAAAACATTCTCGCCGTCCATCTCTCCCTCTGAGTATTTCTAGTTTCGACCCACTTTGAGGAATTCCATAAACTCTCGACCCACCTATATTGTAAGGTCAAAATGATCTCCAAAGTACTTATTGAATTGTAAAAAAAAAAAAGAATATATATAATACGCTTTAATGACCAGCAACTTACAAAAATAGCCTTACATCGTCGAAATAGCTAACAGAATCCAACAGAATAACAAGTTTAAAAACGCAAACAAAACATGAAAAAGCTTTTAAAATGAAAAAAATGGGACTAAAACCCCCGACAAACCAACATGAAACTTAACATTAACTTTTGCTTAAAAATCTATAACGGCCGATTCAAATGTACAGCGATCTGACCTGTAAAAAAAAGAACCATAGGATTTTTTGATCTAGATAAAAACAATAAGTCCAGAATAGGTCAGACACGAACCAACCATGCTTACATTCAAATCAGTTTCAAAAGGCACAGGGTCTTCTAGTTTCACTGATTCGTATCCATCGGAAGCATTTTTTTTTAAATTTATTTAAGTTTTGATTGTTGTTGAGCAGGTAGATTGAGGTTAGGGCGACGCCACTGGAACCAACTCCCCTAATCAAAATAACCATAAAAGAGAGCTTAAAGACGTGTTTGGGGTATCATCCAAACCATTTGTGGGATAGTTCACCCATCCGGGATATAGTTCGTGTTCATGGCTTGGCTAAATGTTTTGAACACACGTGCAAAATGTATGAGTTGCTTCGTGCCTGATTTATTTATTGGGAAATCTAGCCGTAGATCGGATAAATTGATTAAAACAACTAGCTTGTTAATGGGTCGAACAGTTACTGTCATAGGGGAAATGTAATGTCGACCTTAATAAGCCTCTCATTTGGGCCCATACATAAATTCAGCAATCGACTAAATTTTCAATAGCGACCAAAAATATCCATTAGTACCGTCCCAATGACGCGTTCATCTAGATAAAATTGATTTCTAGCGATGGGCCCAATCTTAGAGCCATAGGCCAACATTAGAGCCATTTCCCCTATTAATTGATTTTACGCTACTGCTACAGACAATCATAGCCTGCTGTTGATCGATGTGTGTTCATCAAGCGGCATCTTCAACACTCCTCCTCGATTGCTGAAGACCTATAGCTTTTCAGAATCACCTCGGAAGACCTATAGCTTCTGGGCTGTCAGTGGCTTAGTAAGCATATCCGCCACCATTTGATCAGTTGGGCAGTAGCGAACATCGATGAGACCTTCTTCGTATATGTTGTGGACAAAATGTCCAAAAGCTTCGAGCGATTGTTGATCTTCGATGTCTCCAACAGCTTTATGCAGGACTGGTTGTCCTCATATATATCAACACCGTAGCTTGAACGTCTACGGAAAAATCTTGAAGTAGCCGAACAATCCACATTAGCTAGCTCAGCGAGCGCCACAAATTCGGCATCGGTACTGCATAGCACAATGCAGGTTTGCTTGCGTAATGCCCAAAATATCGGTCCTCCACCGTACAGGAACACGTATCCGGATTTGGATTTTTGACTGGCTGCATCACTGGCTCAATCTGCATTCACCTAAACCTCCATTGTCGACTTCTCGGCTTTCAACGAAAGTGTGTGGTCCTGCGTAGATCGCAAATACCGCAGGACACGTTTGGTTTCTGTCCAATAAACTTGCGATGGTGTGCGTCCCAAAATCGCTACAGACGCAGAGATGTCCGGTCGAGTATTCACCGCTTCACAAACCACCGTGGGCTGGCGTATTAATGGTTGTTTGGAAGCATTTCTTTCTCCTTCTGTTTTAGGTGGTCGGGATCCAAGGAAAACATCGATGGCTTCGCTTGATAAAGGGTGTCCACGATGAAATTGCCACACACAAAATTGATTCGCAAAATTCGAGTTTTCATCCGATTGCCATCAAATTTTCAGGGATTGAGAAATAACTATTAAACTCCATTTTACCATTTTACTCGTATTTTATTTACAGTCCATACGCAAATGCCCGCACCTTGGCCTTAACCCCGGCCATAAGATTCTGCACAACCTGTGAATCAACCGTTTTTTGCATGTAAACCCATACTTTCTTCAGTTCCTCGACTGTCTTCACTACCTTAGGTCGTTTAAGAAGGTGCTGCTTCATAATCGCCCAGTACTTCTCGATGGGGCGGAGCTCCGGAGTGTTGGGAGGGTTGAACATTTTCGGCACGAAATTGACCTTATTGTCCGCATACCACTTCAGCACGTCCTTGGAGTAGTGGCATGAGGCCAAATCCGGCCAGAAGATTGTTGGGACGTTGTGGGCCTTCAGGAGAGGAAGCAGCCACTTCTGGAGGCACTCTTTTATGTACACCTGTCCGTTCATCGTGTCCTGGGTCACGAAAGGTGCACTCCGCTTCCCGCACGTGCAGATGGCTTGCCAAACCAGGAATTTCTTCGCAAATTTGGACATCTTCTGAGTGCGGACATGCTCCGGAACGCTGAACTTATCCTTGGCCGTGAAAAACAGGTTGCCGGGGATCTGTTTGAAGTCGGCCTTCACATATGTTTCGTCGTCCATGATGCAGCATTCAACTTTCGTCAGCATGTTGAGGTACAACTTCCTGGCACGGGTTTTGGCGGACTTGTTCTGCTTCTCGTCGCGATTAGGGCCTTTTGTACCTTGAACGTTCGAAGCCCAGCCTTAGTTTTGGCCTTCTAGACAAAACTTCGGCTTAGGTGCAGCTTCTTAGCCACATCCCTAACGGAGGCGTTCGGATTTCGGTTGAAGGCCCCAACTACGCGGTTGTGATTTTTGGTGTTGTACGGAATACTTTTTCCTTCACTTCTGGGCTTCCGATCGGTGGTCAACCGTTCCTCGAACCGCTTAATCACTCGCGACACCGTGGAATTCGCGATTCCCAACGTTTTAGCGATGGAACGATGTGAGAGATCCTTGTTATCGTGATGAATGCGCAAGATTTTATCACGCACGAGCTGTTCTTTCGACTCCATTTCCGCGAGTTTTGATCACAGGACTTTAAAACTTGCAGGATGTAAATAATGCACTATGAACTAAATCCACCCAAATTTTCATTAAATTCTACCCAACGGTTAAAAAGTTAGAGCAATTTCATAGTGTGGCAATTTCATCGTGGACACCCTTTACATTCCAAATTACACCAACAGCTTCTGGATGTAAGACTTCTGAATAAGTTTGAATTACTTACCATCATGCTGGACTTAGATGCCGAGGAAATTCTTGATGTATCCCAGAGATGTGACCGTAAAATGGTTGTTGAGGTCCTTCATAATGGCTTCATACTCCTCCTTGCTGTGGCACGCGATGGCAATGTCGTCCACATAAAGCACAAGGTACGTGTTGCCTTCACTGCTGCATCGCACGTACAGGCACGGATCGTTGGTGGATGGCAGAAAACCCATCTGCTCCAGTATTCCATCGATCTTCTTGTTCCAAATGCATTCGGCTTGTCTGAGTCCGTACATACCTTTCTGGAGCATGCATACGGCATCAGCATCCACTGCTTCGCACCCAGGTGGTTGCCTCAGGAAAATGGCTTCTTCCAGTTGTCCGTGTAAATAGGCAGTCTTTACATCGGCATGTTTCTCCAGCATACCACGCTGGCCTGCGACTGTCAATAGTGTCCTGAACGTGACTTGACGAACCACCGGCGCGAACACCTCATCGACGTCCGTCCCATAGTTCTGCGAGAGACCTTGCTCTACGAGACGAGCGTCCAGTTTCCGTTTTAAAATCCACTCGCAGTCTACTACCTTGCGATCCTTGGGAAATCTTGATAGTGTCCAAGTTTGATTTTCATTAAACAACCGGATTTCGTCGTCCATTGCAGCTATCCACAATTCCGCTGCTTCTTGGCAGGTTCTTGGCTCTGGAATCATCCTTTCTACCATACCCGTACCGCTGTGGTAACGTTCCCTTCGTGCTGCGGCTTGACCTTCGAGATGTTGCTGCTTCGTCGCAATCTTCTTCTCTTTCGCAGATTTCGTCCCCTTCAAACGTGATTTCGCAATCATCATCTTCTGTTTCGGATGCATCATCATCTTCGGTTGTATCTTGTGATATTACCGACTCGTACTGCACGACTACCGGAGATGGTTGACAATCTTGACCAACCGCTTTTTCATCCTCCATGAATCGAGCGTCGCTGTTTCTTGTCGAACCAGAATTCGAAGGGGGTCTTCTCCAGAGATCGTGATGGCAAAAGATTCTGCAAGTGAATCGTCGTGTTAACTGCTTCTGTTCAAAAGCGATATCCCATCTTCGCTTCGTTTAACATATTTACATCGTGCCATTCCGACGATCGTCCGGTTCTTGCGTTCCGCAACTCCATTCTGTTGTGGTTTGTGGCTTGCGGTGTACTGTGGAACAATCCTGTTTGTCCTGTAGAGCTTCTCCAATCGTTCCGGCTTATATTCGACGCCTTGGTCTGAGCGAATGAAAATGGGCTTCCTTCCAAAACGATTACATACCATATAGACATACTCCTCGATCTTGTCCGCTGCCTCGGACTTCTTCTTGAGGAAATAGCCACGGTGAACCGACTGAAATCGTCGATCATTGTAAGAAAGTACCTTGAACCTCCTGGCGAGGTCGTGTTCATCGGGCCACAGATGTCTGTATGGATGAGATCGAGTACCTTCGTTAATTGTTTTCCGGTCTTCTTCGGAAACGGTTGTCGTGGCAGCTTACCCTCCGCACAGTACTCGCGTGATCGCTGCATGGCCACGCCCTTGGCCAAATCTTTGCGTACCACACGCTAGATCGCTCCAAGGTTCCTTGGCTTGCCTATGGCAGCAATGTGTGCTGACTGAGCAGCAATGTGATCTCGCATGCTATTGACCGAGTCCGAGAGTGAAAATATCTTCTTCATCTTTTCCTATATTCTTACATATTCATAAAATTTTTAAAGGGCTCTATATATTGCAGTTGTTTGTCCAGTTTGATAGACCAACGTTGTTTTAAAAATCTTAATTTTTTTTTCTCATTATAGTCACTTTAACGCTCTTGGGTCATTCGTGACTTTTCTTAAAACAATATTTGAGTATAAAATTATGTTGTGACCAAAATTGTACTTAAATAAGATCCTTTTGGCTGTAATTTTTGAAGGTTTAACTATTATAAATTATCGGAAAAAAATATATGATAGAAGTATTAAAATGTATCATAAAAAAATCAATTGTATTTTTAAAACTTAAGTTGTAATATCGAGAAATTTTTGAATTATTGACTGGGAAAAATATTGGATTTTTTAAATGGAAATTCAGTTGCCAACCTGCTATTTGGTCACTATTTTTGATATGTTAATCACTAATGTCACTACTATTATATCACATACTTACTACCAGCCCTGAAAGTTTACATATTATCTTTTATTATATCAAACATCTCTGCACATATACCAAACTGAAATATTCGTGGTATGTTCTTTTATTATTACTAAAGTATGCATGGGCGTGGAATACATGCAGAAGATCCAATCAACTTCAATTACCGGTTTCGTTCAACCCCTTCTTACATTTCTACGCATTTTTTTGCTGTGCTTTATTCTCTTTGTTTGAAACTATCGTAGCTAATCGTGAAATAAAACGATGATTACTTCATAAAGCATTCTTTTTCTACTCGTACAATTTTCCAACAGAATATCAAAGGAAAACAGAAGCTCAAGATATGGTCCATAATGACCAATAATGGATAATATTCTCTCTCGCGCTCTCAGCAACTAGCACCATCCGGATACGACGATAACAATCGAGTGTGGCTCTATTTCCTCTCATACACTGGCCGCGGGTCTCACTTCTATTCGATAATAATAATAATTCTTACGAGTACAGGCATGTGTGCTCTTTGAGACTGGTTCAAACATCGGCCTCTTATGATTTATTAGTAACGTGTTTTCTAAATGAGTTTTCGATAATTTATGATTTTCGCCAGTTTGAACCAGTCTAACGAACAGTCAAATTCAAACAAGTATTTGGCTTTTGAAGTTCCCTTAAAATTTTTCTGGACGATACAATGTTACATCAATCGAATTAGACACATTTCTCACGTTACATCAACCTCTAAAACACATCGTAGCTAATATTGTGCCCCTCTCCGGGTGTACACCACTCACAATAATAAATTAGCTCCTCGTCGCGTTCGGTGTCGGTGCACTGGTGCAGTTGCTGCACAGTGGGCTAGAATTTTTTTAAATCGCAAAAATCTAATCAATCAAAATATAACACTGTTACTGTCCAGTTTAAACATCTTGCAGGGTTGCAGGATTAAAAACTAAATGAAAAATGAAGGATTGGTGTGCTCTTCTAGCCCATAGTGCAGCGGCCGGTGAAACGATAGAACCGTATCGAATCAATGAATGAATATCCCCCAAGTTCGAGCCGCGTACACACGAAGACCCGGCCTAGACCGGATTCGTAGTAAAAACTCATCCTGGAGAAAGAGAGAGAGAGAGAGAATGAGAGTTTACAGTCGTTTCGTCGTCGGTCGTCGGTAGTCGTTATTATCACTGTGGAGGCGATAGACAGGGTATGATTCTCTCTAGCTAGCTTTATAGTCATCAGAAAATCCATCATTCTGTGATCCACTTCTTACTACTGCAAAGCATCGGCGTTGTTGTGGCTGTTAAGAGTAGTAGCAAGTGAGTAGTGAGCGCGATGGAGATGCTCTCTTTTGGTTTTACGTCAATGTAGGTAGGGTTAAGATCTATTTTCCGTCATACTAATCACAACTGATTTGAACAAAAAATGGAATATCTATCAAAGATGACTTCTAAATTTATTAACGTTTCCATAGCTACCATTAGATTTGATAAAGCGTCACAAATTGTTGAGATATTAAAAAAAAATCTAATCAATTTTATCCAACCACATTGAAACGTCGTTTATGTTTATGCTCGATATGACGGAAATAGGCGCTTATACCGAAGAAGTGCTCTACCCTCCTAGCCCACGATCTTCCAACAGCTTCCACACATGTTACAGATAGGAGGTGCTTCCTCTCGCCGATCGTGAACTCCCGGTGTTTGTTCGTTGCGAACTGCTTGTTCATGTTTACCTACTGGCGGCTTCAAGACTTGTCGGATGATGATCCGAGGGATAAAATGTGCTACAATGTGGGTGAGTTGTCGATTTATCAGTGATTCGAAAAGCCAGCAATAGATACTAGATTCATATTCGTATCTAAACCAATATTGTTAAAATTTTGAGCAGATAGATTTGGTTTATTATAAAAAATTTCCATGACTCTCTTGAAATATGATTAAAAGCAACATAACTTTACTATTGAACAATTCTACGCCAATGACGAATAGATCTAACACGACCTTCTCCTCATGCACATTTGACCTAAAATTCGGCCATTTTAAATGGACACCCTATGCCACACTATGAAATTGCTCTAACTTTTTAACCGTTGGGTAGAATTTAATGAAAATTTGGGTGGATTTAGTTCATAGTGCATTATTTACATCCTGCAAGTTTTAAAGTCCTGTGATCAAAACTGCAGGTAATGTCGGCCTAAGTGTCCCTAAATTGGGCCCATACATAAATTCAGCAATCAACTAAATTTTCAATAGCAATCAAAAATATCCATTAGTAACGTCCCAATAACGCGTTCATCTAGATACAATTGATAAATAGCAGACTTTTAGCGATGGGCCCAAATTAGGGACATGTAGGCCGACATTACCTACATTTCCCCTAGTTTTTAAAATCGAAGTTAAATAGTATTCCCCCTTTTACAAAAATGATTTTTCATAGCCTAAGCAAACTTTTTTTGAAGAAAATACATTCCGGCAAATGTATTTAACAGGGCAACCAGTGAATCGGGAAAACCGGGAGAACCGGGGAATCATAAGTAATCTTAAAATAACCGGAAAATTGATTGGATTCATACAACTTTTTATTATACCTATAATAATCGAATTCTATTGATAAAAATGACAAATATTTCATTTAGAATTCGGAATATTTCTTCAATCTGAGACTCGGATTATCCGGATATTTAATTTTTTTTTTAATTTTGGCGATTAACAGATCTGCCATTCCACATCAGGTCACATGGGTACCTAAAAACCGCCTTTTGACAAATATTTAGAACAGTAAAAAAGAAAACTGTTAAAGGGAGAATATATTTGAAATTTCACTATTCGGATATCCGCCTGAACATTTTCTCAATTTATTTTATTTCAATATTGCGCACTAGAAAGCATGATATTCTGTATACTGAATATCAATTCAACGATATTTCATTTGTTTGAAAGTAATATTATTGAAAAAACTGAAGTATTCGGATGGATCAAATCTAAATTCTTAACATTTCCATAGTATGGGATACGTAAAATTAAGTCTGAAGTCTCAAAATATCAGTAATGTCCCAGAATTTGCAATGATACTGCGGTAGAGGTAACAACAGCTGCAATTTCCAAACCTATCGATTAGATGCTTACGTCACATGACGACTTGCGTGTGATACAATCGATAGAACTGTTTCCACACATCGAAGGTTGGTCAAGATCATGACACTTATTCAAAGTGATGCCAGTGGAAATCCCAAACAATTTCTAAGATATTTCAGACACGATTTCTTGGATAAGCTTGTTAATTTTAGAAGCTTGAAACCTTTTTAAGTCACATCATCTACCAAATTCCTCCATGACTATCGGTCTATCTCACTGTTACATTTTTCAGAAAAAGTATAGTCCCACAGTTTTCTTAGACCAGGATATTGGAAAATTTCAAATGTCTGGGTTAACTTCACTATTTCTTCGGAATTTTTATCTGAATATCTTCGAACTTTCCTCCAGGGTTTCCTTGGGATCATTCAAAATGTCTTCAGAGTAGCTTTCAGGATGCCCCGTAACGTGGGTAGATCACCTTTTCGTGGTACGTTACGGGATGTAAGATCTACCATCGATTCCTAGTCCTGACTGCTTCAAACAAGGGGAACAGGATTTTTCAGTAATCAAAGGAACACATCTTAGTCCTTGTTACTTTTTATGCCTTGTTGATAGTGACAAGACTCGGCTTTGTCTACCGAGGATGATCTTGAAAAAAGAAAAAAAAATGAGTTAGTTGTCTTCATCTATGTGATTCCTAATCTTCTATTCGTTGTTCCCTAGTTTGAAGTGGTTAATACTAGGCTTCTGATGCATGGTCATTGTCGGTGCCATTGCTTAATTTTGTTGTTAAGGAATCCAATTTTGACTGACAAAGAGGCGCGCCTTTGGAGGGTGCTGTTACTCTTCGAAGGGTATAAATAGCGGGACCTTTCTATTAGAATCCATTCCTTGCGATGAAGGCAAGAATGACAACTGTATCAAAACCGAATACTTCATCATTTCTCTATGGAGTAATACGACATGTACTAAACTAAGGACACGGGATATACTACTATAGATCAAATTACTGGTCACAGTGGTTTTATGTCGCGAACAGAGGAAAAAAACCTTCAGGATTCCCCTGAATAATCTTATGATTCCTTTGGTTTGTTTTTTTCCGTCGATCTTGTTTTCCGTGCTGAGCACCAATGCTACCGACGTGCCAGGAAAGCAGCTCCCACACATGGACCCTACCTATCGACCCATCAACTCATGAACCGGGGACCAACGGGGACGTTGCAACGGCTTTACTTCCCATCCGAAGGAAGGCGTGATCAGAGATGTTATGCCTCAGAACATCCCGGCGGCGGCGACTGGGATTGAACCCAGGCCTGCTGGGGTGAGAGGTAATCACGCTTACCACTACACCACTGGCGCCGTTAATCTTATGATTCAATCACTAGAAAATATCGCCATAACACTTTAGGAATTGCCTTCAGCAAAATCTTGAAACTCACTCTAGAATTAAAGGGTATCCACGATGAAATTGCCACACTATGAATTGCTCTAACTTTTTAACCGTTGGGTAGAATTTAATGAAAATTTGGGTGGATTTAGTTCATAGTGCATTATTTACATCCTGAAAGTTTTAAAGTCCTGTGATCAAAACTCGCGGAAATGGAGTCGAAAGAACAGCTCGTACGTGATAAAATCTTGCGCATTCATCACGGATCTCAACAAGGATCTCTCGCATCGTACCATCGCTAAAACGTTGGGAATCGCGAATTCCACGGTGTCGCGAGTGATTAAGCGGTTCGAGGAACGGTTGACCACCGATCGGAAGCCCAGAAGTGAAGGAAAAAGTATTCCGTACAACACCAAAAATCACAACCGCGTAGTTGGGGCCTTCAACCGAAATCCGAACGCCTCCGTTAGGGATGTGGCTAAGAAGCTGCACCTAAGCCGAAGTTTTGTCCAGAAGGCCAAAACTAAGGCTGGGCTTCGAACGTTCAAGTTACAAAAGGCCCCTAATCGCGACGAGAAGCAGAACAAGTCCGCCAAAACCCGTGCCAGGAAGTTGTACCTCAACATGCTGACGAAAGTTGAATGCTGCATCATGGACGACGAAACATAAGTGAAGGCCAACTTCAAACAGATCCCCGGCAACCTGTTTTTTACGGCCAAGGATAAGTTCAGCGTTCCGGAGCATGTCCGCACTCAGAAGATGTCCAAATTTGCGAAGAAATTCCTGGTTTGGCAAGCCATCTGCACGTGCGGGAAGCGGAGTGCACCTTTCGTGACCCAGGACACGATGAACGGACAGGTGTACATAAAAGAGTGCCTCCAGAAGCGGCTGCTTCCTCTCCTGAAGGCCCACAACGTCCCAACAATCTTCTGGCCGGATTTGGCCTCATGCCACTACTCCAAGGACGTGCTGAAGTGGTATGCGGACAATAAGGTCAATTTCGTGCCGAAAATGTTCAACCCTCCCAACACTCCGGAGCTCCGCCCCATCGAGAAGTACTGGGCGATTATGAAGCAGCACCTTCTTAAACGACCTAAGGTAGTGAAGACAGTCGAGGAACTGAAGAAAGTATGGGTTTACATGCAAAAAACGGTTGATTCACAGGTTGTGCAGAATCTTATGGCCGGGGTTAAGGCCAAGGTGCGGACATTTGCGTATGGACTGTAAATAAAATACGAGTAAAATGGTAAAATGAAGTTTAATAGTTATTTCTCAATCCCTGAAAATTTGATGGCAATCGGATGAAAACTCGAATTTTGCGAATCAATTTTGTGTGTGGCAATTTCATCGTGGACACCCTTTATTCAGAAGCATGGAGAGAGCAGTGGAGAAAGCACAGGTCTGATAATCACAACGTTCGTGGTTCGAGTCCAGCCCGACAGTCTGTTTCAAATTTTTTCGACATAACTAATTTACCTCACTAATACATTCTACATTTTTCGGTCTCCAATTTTCTTGCATTGGACCGCAGCTAGGTATATCGCATCCTCGGTTCATGCGGTCTCCACTAACATCCTCTGATGATGAATCCCACATAATTGTAAGCGAATATTACATCCCCCGGTTGGGTGTACCTATCGACCCACCAACTCATGAACCGGGGACCAACGGCTTTACTTACTACTACGAAGGAAGGCGTGATCAGAGATGTTATACCTCAGAACATCCCGGTGGCGCCGCCTGGGATTGATCCCAGGCCTGCCGGGGTGAGAGGTAATCACGCTTACCACTACACCATCGATGTTGGAGCTATTCTCAGAATTTTTCTCCTTTAAATCTTTGATTGATCGATTGATTGATTAACATTTTAAATATCGTCAGCCGCAGGTTATTTTCTTGGGATGTTGAGTGAAAATTTGATTTCGTTTTAAATATCTATATTTTTTAATTTGAGACCTGAGATTCGCAGATATGTAGGGTAGGTGAGTCAGTTTTTGGCCCAGGAGGTTCCCTTATTTTCAATATGTTTCTTTCTTTACCATATTTATTTCCATACAAGGTTAGAACACCCATTTTGTCATATGTCTAAGCGAATGAAACCATGAACATTTCTTTCAAATTTGAGTTAGGCCCTAGGGAAACAACTGGAGCACTAAAGCTATAACTGGCTCACTTACCCTACTATGTATATAGGAAACTTTGAATTACAGATTATATCAACAAATGACGAAGGGAGGATACACACATAAAAATAACAATTGAGAAATGTTCTATTTATATGTCTATTTCAGATTCCTCAGCACGAATATGAAAGTTAAACTTAAACCTTTTGTCTGTACCTAGAGGACAAGCTGACCGGAAGAATCAACACGGTTTTAATTAGCTTGTCTTATTTTCAGTACAATTGAGGAGGAACATAATGAAACAAGCTGCTTACTTACCTATAATTTTGATTTACTTTTTCACTTTCTATATTTTAGAAATTGACATATATTTTACATTTGAATCATTCGCTCAATTAAATATTATGTATGAATATAGAAACTGTTACATTAATATTTAAAATGCATTGTTTACTTAACTATTGTCTATGTGAGGCTTTTCAGTAGATAATAATGATAGCAATAATTATAACAAAAGAGCATTGGCTAATCTATCAGAAAAGAAGTTCTCGCATGATATATAATTAGTAACGTTTTGCTTTTGCTTATAATTATGACATAATTCATTATATACTGGAAAATACAGGGGATTGAGAGGGACCACAAGGGCACCCAATTGAAGCGATTTGAATGGGGGGAGTGAAATTGTCAACTTCCTGTTATTAACATCTCGTGGAAAAGGGGCGGGCTCTTCTCCACACTCATTGGGGTATCCTTCTGTCGGACGGCTCTTTTTTTGACCAATTGTATGATCATGTGGCTGGAAAGAGATTCTCTATCATCCCGTGGAGGCGTATGATCAAATAAATCAGTGAGGAGCACCCACTGCTCTCGGACTTATTTTCCGTGCTACAATGAGTGGTAGGCAATTATCATGTAACATAAAATTCGTGAGCATGTCTCAAAATATTGTTCACGAATATGTGGATAAGGTAAGGTTCCTGACTCATGGGATCTATTCTCGGCAAATGCGCCTATTCTGGGCCTATCGTTGAAATCTTGACAAAAATGTTTAGTTGAATGTTTGATTTTCATTGATTTCAATCTAAATCTGCGCTATTCTTCGTATGGACTAAGTCAACCGAACAATTATTTAGTTTTCATCCAAATTGATCATCATTCAGGTATCCTACCACACTAGGGACTTGCGTTCAACGTATAGAATCGTGCATAGCGCTCAAATGCCCCACAAAAACGTGAACCGGGGAAGATGTTACTCGTGCGGCTCACTGTTCCTTGTATGCGTGTATATCTTTTGCTCTGATTTTTGTTTCCCTTCGGAGAGCTGACTGCTGCTGCTGCTCAAACCCTACACCGTGTAGATTTGCGCGTATTGGTAGCATGGCTATTACTGCTCTTGTTTTCTTTTGTTTCATTTTTCTGCACCGCGTGATATAAACTTTATAGGCTGGCTTATAGAGGTTTCTGATATTATAAGGTGGAATGGTGATTTTGATATGGAGAGAGGCAGACCGCGAACAACAACAGCGACTACCGAGAGCGAACCGGCTGCGACCGTGAGAGAAAAGGTGAAAAACCGTATCTCGCTCTTGCCGTGGCTGTTGGCTCGGCGTCAGCACCGTCGATCAGGTTCTAGTGCTCAGGCTCAGGGGAGTTTCAGTTGGTCCGCGAGAGTATACCAGTGAACAGTATAGTTTTTCCACCCGACGCCCGTCGTCATTCGGAACGAGTGAGATTGTTTGACGTTTACCTACCTACTACACAGTCAATGTACTGTTAGTTTCCCCTCGTCCCGTGGTATCTAGGTTTTCTTTTTTTGGTTCAGTGCAAAGTTTTCTACGCCCTTCTTTCCTTTAATGTGCATAGTTCAGTTCAGTGTGCCCGAAGAATAATTAAGAAAATTTGTGATGAAATCCGTACGAGCAGCTATCTAGAGGCACCGAAGTGGAAGTGGCACTAGCCTGAAGAACCCGTTAGTTTTCGTTGTTCCGGAGTGACGGTGAATTTTCGTGCACTACTTTACTGACAAGGATCGAACCTACCGAAAGGATTGAATCATCCTTCCTGGGGAGCAGCTTGTGTGCTTTGTATTTTCTGCGAAGCGAAAACAAGGTGGGTTCCGGTTGGTGCAGCGATACTATAATTACTACATAGGCTCTTGGCTGGCGTACAGCACCGGAAGTGGGAGTGAGAAAGCGAACACAGAATAAAAAGGTGAAGGAAACATGGTACAATGCTGGAGTTAAGGTTAAAACAACATGAAACGTAATGGAAAGCGATGGAATATTCAAGTGCAAATGTCGTCCTCGACGTCGTCGTGGCGTCGTGGGCTATCAAATTCAATGAGGAGCATGAGAGCGAGAAGGGAAAAGTTGTGAAAAATCGATAATATAACATGACGATGACAAACCGTTCTGTGGCGTTCGTATTGTGCAATGGATGGAGGGGTGTACTAAACGATATGTCTCGACTCAAATCGACACCTCATCGACAAGTTCGATAAAAATAAACTACACTTTGCTTTTTAGATAGTAGTGTGATTGCTTGTGATGTGATTAGTTTTTGAAGGGCGGTGGGTGGAACGTACAAGTGACCTTTAGGTTGGACAGAATTTCGTGGACAGCATGAGTAACAGAGCAAAACAAAAAAGTAACACTTTTAAGAAATTTGCTAGGCTTTTACCTTTTCCGAAACAAGCAAAAAATCATGCCGAATTTAAACCACATATGTGGAGTAATGTGAGATATTTATTTATCTTGTGACAAAACTGCACAATTTATTTGATTATCGGGGTGTCCTTTTTGTATTGAGCAAAGTTTTATTAAGACAATCGATTAGTTAGTTAAAAAGAAATAATTTTTTGATCATTATTTTGGCTTATAGTTGTTATAATTTCATCAGAAATTTCAAATGATTATATATTAGGGTGGCCCAAAATAACAATTTATCTAGAAATCTTACAGTCATTACGATTGAACGCTTGCATGATTTTTTTTTATCAGCACTGGCGATGCGTCTAAGCTCTGATATTGAACGGATTTTCCCCGTATGGTTCCTTTTTACCTCTATAGTGATGCGAAAAATAAATGTTTCATTGTTTCGAAGAGATTTCAGTTTCTAAAAGATATCACACGAATTTATACAGATATATGAAATTCTGCATTTTCACGTCCATGACTATATAACTTGATTTGTTCTCTTCCGCGACCAGCGCGGTATTTTCGCAACAATGATACTTACAATCTATAATTTAATTGTATGCATCAATATTGCAAATCCACCGCTCAGTTCGTGGATTTTTAGATCGACAAATGGACGTCGGACCTATTCAAAAAGGACTCCAGTGTTCATCATCGGAGCTAGCGCTTTCGTTTAGATGTAGTTCGATGATTTTCAGTCCATACGACTTAGTCGAAAACGGTGATAATATTAATAATAAGTTAAGTTTGTATGGTAGATCACAACCCTGTGTAGTATTGAGATTCCCAACAACGGTGTCAAATTTGAACAAATTTGGTTATGATATGGATTTGCGGGAAAATTTTAAATTTTGTATGGGAAATGATACGAACCTTGCTTGTCAAAAATGAAAATTTTGCTCAAATATCACCGAATCTCGGAAATAAAGGGTGTATTCGTGGAAAATGGCACACACATAAACAGCTGTAACTTTGTAACTACTATCCAAATGACTTGACATTTTTAACGATGATGTTTTAGAAAGTACTAAGTAAATAAGTTAATCATATGCCTTGATTCAAATATAAGCTTTGCCTGAGATTAGATAAAAAAAATGTCTTCAAAATTGTGGACAGTGGTGATGATGATGATGATGATGGTTCCACCTCTTACCACTACATAGGTTTGAGCTGGACGATTTATCTTTAAGATAATTAAATATGACATTTTAACCAGGTTAGAAAACAAAATCGAACTGGTTACAGTTACAGATATAAATTCCCTCTAGAGTTCACAGTTGCTTCACCGCGATTTAAATGTAGAAAAGCTCTTAGTTATTCTTTTTGTTCACCTAAAATATTCATACGTATTACAAGCGATTAAGGGGTTACGCCACCCTAGAATACAGAAAAATGCACCAACTTCATTAATTTTTTTTTTTGTTATTTAATAAAGTCACATAGGGTTTTTGATCTAATTTCCGTCCTACTAAGCACAACCCGCGCTTTACCTCTCTTTGCTGAACGAGTTTAAACAAAAAATGGAAAATTTATGTCAAATATGACTTGTAAATTTATTCACCTTTCCATACGTACCGTTGGATTTGATAAAGAGTCACAAATTGTTGAGATATTGTCTAAAATCTAACACTGCTTCTTGATTCTAAATTCGTTCTACGAGTTTCAATTCCGTCCTAACGCATTGAAACGCCATTAGATTTTCTTCGTCCTACGGATAAACGTAGAAAAAGGGGATTCGCTAGGAGCGCTTCTTTTGTTTTGAGAACAATGAGCGTAAATATTCATACTATGCGCTCTAACAGGATTTATGTTGTAGCTAATGAGCTAGTGCATCGGAACAAACCTATTATTGATTTGTGCACGTTGAAATCATTGATATTATTGATCTTTTCTGATCGATAGAACGGAAATGGGCGATTACGACGAAGTAGCGCTCTACCCTACTAAATTAACTTATATGGGCTTATAGTACACATAATTAGGGGTGCTTACAGTATTTTTTCATAAGGGGAAACCATGTGTGGCAGTTGGCAGCACTGCGAGTTCCTGGCACTGCTTCCCGTGTAGTGTTACGCGGCCCACACTTTCTTCGTCGTAAATATGAACCTAGAACAAAAACGAGTGGTTTTTCTTATTTTATGTAAGAATACCTAGAGAAGTACTTACGGAGATGAAATTTTTTTGAATTTTACGCAAATGGGACTTGTTTTTGCAAAAAATCAGTTTTTTCGCCTGAAATTTGTTTCTAAAATTGTTTACCACAATTGCATTTTTTGATCAATTGAAAAGTTCGTATGTACTTCTCTAGATAATTAATCAGAGAATGCAATCGTCAAAGTCTAGATCAAATTGAGTCAAAATTGCAGATGCTATCGTGTAGGCCGCGGAGAGAAATGTTGTATCGAAAAAAAAACGAACCGTTCAAGTGCGTGATGCAAAGTTTTGTAATTTCGCTTATAACTTTCGGAATTTTAATTTGTTCGACATGGAACCAATTGTCCTTTATTCTTGACACTTCAGAGTACCTTTTTATGTTAAAAAAAATCGATTTTTTGAAAATCCTAGGGTGGCGTAACCCTTTAAGAGTTAATTAACAATCTACGAAGCATCCTATTACACTAGTAACCACGCAATCTGATAGTATCATAATTTTTAGCAATGTCAGGAATGCTCACGAACCCCCAACATTTGCAAAAAAACTTACTACTAACTTAAAGTTTCTACCAAATAAGCTTCAAAATCGCATTTAAAAAAAATTAAATTCAGTCCTTTATATCCGTAATACACGCGCGAGGGTCAAACCTTTGTAGACTACTTTTTGTTTTTAAATCTACTTCTATTAAATCAAATATTAAAAAATCCATCGTCATCATCGTGGTGAACACAATAATTTTTTTCCGGGGGTGGCCCCGGCGTAGAAGTTAAGATCCATACCTCTCACGCCAAAGTCACGAGTTCAATCTTATCCCCGGACAAGTCACGAATGACCCAAGAGCGTTAAAGTGACTATAATAAAAAAAAAAAAATCGTGGTACAATAATTACACTAGTTTACAAAAAAAAAGTAAAATAAAATAACTTGAATCTTTGCCCAATTCTTATGTAAAATCGTGCGCTGAATCCAAAAATGTAGGATAATGGAGGATAGTTTTCGAGATACAGCAAAAAATAAAAATTCACTTTAAAAAAGTGTGTTTACTAAAATACAACTATCTCCCGTTTTAATGAGACTATATCAATTATTTTAACGCCAAATTAAAGGTAAGAAAGTTTTCTTTCGATCAATCGAACATCAATTGTAAGTGAGATTGTTGTGACCACATTTTTTTTTTCTTTTAATATATAATAAATATAGTCACAGTGTTAACTCTTGGGTCATTCGTGACTTGTTCGGGGGTGAGATTTGAACTCGTGACATTGGCGTGAGAGATATGGATATTAACCACTACGCCGGGGTCGCCCCAAGTGATATTGTTGTTAATTTATAGTTTGTTTATTTTTCTTTAATGTTTTGCATTTTTCTAAGAAAAGTTGAAGTTTTTAAGCAGTGTAAATAAAAATGTTTGTAGTGGTTGTACCATTAATCTCACTAAAAAATGGGTTTTAAACAATCGAAGGCAAATTTATAGTCTTTAGTTTGGCGTGAAAATAAATAATAAAGCTTCATTACAGTAGGAGATATTTGTATTTTAGGAAACATATTTCTTAAAGTGAAATATCATTTTTTTTTTAGCTATATTTCGAAAACTATCCTACTGAGATTATTTTGGACTACATTTTTTGATTCAGCGCACTATTATACCGTATGCGTGATAATGTTTGCACCATTGAGCAATGTCAAAATTAAAAAAAAAATCGTTTTCGAGTTTTTTTTATTTATTCAAACAGGCCTTGGCCTTCATGACGCGCCATATTGAGTAATCCAGCGGATTAAGATCGGGGCTGGATGGCGGCCACATATCCTTCGCCCAGAACGGAAGATGTTCCTGCAACCAGTTCTGAATGCGGTTCGAGGTGTGGCACGGAGCCCCATCTTGTTGAAATACAACATTTGGCTTCGGACCGTACTGTTATTTGATCCACGGAAGAACATACTTAGTTACTTAAAATCCCGATGTAGACCTCCGTGTTAACCTAACCTTCTGGAATGAACACCGGGTCCATTTTTTTGCCATCGGAAGCCACCAATCCAAACACCATAACGCTAGCAGGATGCTTGGTCAGATACACGTTCTTGTGCTCGTCGGCCACGTCTTTTACCGTAAGAGAACTAATATACCGGTCGGTTCTGGAATTTGATACGGAATCGACGGTAAACATGCTCTCGTCGGTGAACAGGATTACCGGATTTTTTCGCTTAAGGATGTTCAAGATTTTCTTGCATCGTTCGACTCGTAGCTCCCGGATGCGGTTGGTAATCATGTGAGTTTTTTTCCGTGCCCTCAACTTCACCCCGCAATCTTCGTTTACGATCTTCCGTGCCGTAAAGTTACTGATCCCGTGTTCCTTTGCCATTTTCCTTATTGAACGCACTGGATTCACCCGAATCTTCCTTTTGATAGCAACGATAACCCTCGGAACCCGAGCTGACCTCGGACGACCTGTGGCCACCTTCACGGTCCACCGGGACACCCCCACGGCGATTGAAATGTCTTTTTGCGACATTTGCGCGTGGGACAAATCACGAATACGCTGCCACTTCGTCATGGTGCAACTGTCAAACTAAGTAAATCATTTTCTTTTATGCACAGCCTACTACGGTATGAGCTATAGGTTACGTGCATGCAAAGAAAACCAAGGCATTGTATGCACAGGTGAAACGGAAACCTTATTTGTGCGATGGTGCAAACATTATCACGCATACGGTATATGGGAAATGACCATCAGCGTACAAAGTTCAAATATGCTGTAAACTAGTGTTGTTAAAAAGTCGTTATGACAGCTATCCATATAAAATAATCCGTAACTTCGTCAAGATACATAAATTGTCAATTCATAAAAAAATAAATAAATCATTAGATAACTGTTCAAAAGACAGCTTGAACGTGTGAAATGCAATGTCTCTTAAATTCTGTAAGTGTAGGTCCACGGTTAATGTGGCAGGGCATTGAATTGAAAACCTTTATTCCTTTAATATACAATGAATTTTGTGAAGCACAGGTCAAGAAATGTGGTGTTCTTATTTCATCCGCGTTTCTAGTATTATATCTATGAAAATCACTTCTCCTTTCAATTCGACCACACCAACATCGAGGCAGCAAACCGTTAACTACTTTAAAAATGAACACCATAGTCAAATATACAATTCTTTGCTTCACCGACAACCATTTCAAAGCGTCTAGAATCAAAGTTGAGGAAGTGAATCTATTACATCTCAAAATCAAACGCATTATTTTATTCTGCAAGCGCTGTAATCTCGATATTTGAATTGCATTGGCCAGAAATAAAATGGAAGGGCAAAAGTCTAGATGAGGAGAGATGATTGATTTGCATAGCTGTATTTTACTAGCAATATTTAATTTTTTTTCAGTCGACATAGAATTCCATACTTCTTGGCAAATTACTTGATGACATTGTCCATGTGAGCGTTGAACTTAAGGTTGTCATCAATAATCACGCCAAGATATTTAATCTCCCGAACTTGATCAATAGCCTCATCATCAATTACAAGTTTGTTTGCATTGATTGATTGGAATTGGAATTGGAATTGGATAGATTGGAATCACTTTTTCAATATGAACTGCTTGCACCATTGGTTCCGCATCGTGTAGTGGGCATAACTGCAAAAAAACACCCGAAGTTTTCCCACCTATGGTGAGATGCGACCCTACTTATTCAATTTCAGAGTAAATTGGTCAAGTCTTCATTCAGGGGAAAATAAGTAAGATAATTTCGGAATTAAATATAGTTCTGTGTAGAATAATATGATCCTTGGGTATTATGTTTTTTTCTTCTTCTTATTCTTCTTTCCTTTATTTAACGTCGGTCTCTGTTCCGCAATCAGGTGCCAATCACCGACGGACATCGATTGCCATCGATTGACGGCAATCGAATGTGCAGAAAGGCAGCTTCCACACATGCGTAGGATATCACACTCATTCAACACACATGGGCCGGGAGGAACGGCTTTACTTCCCTTCCGAAGGAAGACGTGACCAGAGATTTTTATGCCTCAGAAAAATTCCACTTCGGCTGGGATTGAACCCAGACCCATTCGGGTAAGAAAGCAGTCACATTTACCACTACACCACCGGTGCCGGCTGAACAAGATGAGTAAACCTTCCTAATTCATTAAGGAAATTAACACAGATTTTCCGGGCCAAATGAGCAGTAAAATATATTTTTTTTCTTTATTATAGAGATTTTTAGCCATAGGCTAGTTCATCTCTTAGCAGTAAAATAGCTCTAGCATGGTCAAATGAAGAACTAGACATACTAGCGATGATAAATTATAGTTCAGCAGTTTGACTTCCGACTTCTGAACCTTCTTCGGAATCTACTTCCGACCTTTACGGAATATAATTTATAACATTGTTGTTGTTGTTATTGTTGGCACTTTTGACAGTTATTTTTCAGTACCGTCAGTTGCGTCAGAAGTCAATTCATCAGCAACCGTCAAATAATGTTTATCTAAATGCACAATAATCCAATGTATCTACCTACCACGTTTTTCCACATCGTTCTTCGAAATGCAGCGTTGTAAAAAGATTACTTCTGTATCTTCATTTAGCCGAGATTTGCGTCGAGCTGAGACGGGAAATGAAGGTAAACGATGTTGTTGGAATGAGAATCTTCAGCAGTTGAAGCAGCCAGCAACATACAGAACTTGCACTGCTTGGTGAATGGAAAACCCTGGCAAAATCCGGCATAAAAACTCAGAATCACCAACAAGAGAGGAACAAGCTCAGCTCGGCGCGCATCAGGCATGGAGGGGAGTTCAGTGAACTTGTTTTGCTCTTGTGCGCTTTCTGGGCTGCTAGTTTTCTCCGCCGTCGTCGTCGTCGTCGTCGTCGTCGTCATCGTCGTCGTCGTTGTAGTTAGAGCTGATGGTTGTTCTCCTTCTGTTGCGAGTTGAGTATTTGTATTATTGTTGGCTTTGCTTTCCTGGCTATGGTTTGTTGTTGTTTATTGTTGTTACTCAACGGTGCTTAGCTGCTTGAGTTGTAGATATTTTTCTCTCTTGGTTGCTCTTTTCCTGTGGGATTTTCTGCTGAACGCAAAAGCATGAAATCATTTTCGTAATCTGGGAGATACCGACTATTGTGAGGTACTCTATACACACAATGACGCAATAGAAGCATTAGTTTTGTTAGTTCAGCACACATTTGTGATAGAGGAATCTAAAATTGTTTTGACCGCAAATAATGATGGTGACGATTGTGGGATTTTCGAAAAATCGTGTAATTGAGCAAGCACCGTTAGTTTCCACATTTTATGATCTTTCAGTAAGAAAATTTGAAAATAATAGATCTATTGAAACATTTTTCGAGTTGAGCTTCACGCAATGACTCGGTGCATCTTCTCACATGCACAAATTACCGTCATTGTGTTCCCCAAAACACCATGTACCGTTCAGTGGATGAGTAACACACTTATGCTTGGCTAATTCACCATACGTCGCAGAGGAAGAAATAAAAAAAAATAAAACAGCAACACAAAACCGAAACGAAACTCGGTCGGAAGTTTTTAAATATGAACTCCTGGCCTACACATCACGACACAATATCCAACGTCGAGAAGAAAGATCCCAAAGAAAATATAGAGTATAGAAAAAACGCAAGAAAGATCATAAAGCTAAAAGCTATGCTCGAGCATACTGAAGAGGCAAAGGCGCAACGAAAAAAAAACCGGCTCCCACCTTCTTCGGTTCGGATGGGAGGCATGCTGCTGCTGTTGGCTGCCTTAGATAATATATTATACATATACATATGCAGAGGGGAAGCCAAATCGATGCTGCTGCGTACTGCAACAACATTCGTTGTTGGTGCGGTGCCCAAAGCTCCGTGGAAATGAAGTCATGTTTGAAGCGGGAATACAGCCACGGATGGAGAAAGAAGCAGCTAAACATGATCCCAAAAGGATCAGGGAGGAAGCGGGGGGCAGGAAAACCGGCGAGCGAAACATTATCACATAGCGGGAAGATGACATAGCCCAGTTTTGTATCTCTTCAGCCGGTCTCTTGTTAGGTTCCCCAATCTAAGATGCAGTCATCGGAATGAATCATCGTCGTTGTATTGCAGATGTTGGTATGGCATCATATTTCGCAAGAAAACTCTACCTAAATACCTACTCATGACGACAACGACGATGATGGGGATCGGGTGTTTCAGTTTGGCGTGGGGTGGCCCATGTTCTAAACAATGAGCTAGGGGTAGGCTAAAGTGGAATAGATGAATGAATTGTTTTTTTTTCTGACTTTTTTAGAGTTTCTAGTAGATATCAAAAACTGTATTGTGTATTCAATATTCGGATGAATCGGGATAAAGGTCTAAGTAGTCAGCAGAAATGGGTGAAGCAGACGAGGCAAACGAAGGACTTCGAATGCTAGCAGTAAACCAAACAGCGATGGAGATAGTTGATGCTGAACATTTTTCAAGCTGGAATCGTTTAGTCCGTACGATGGCCTACGTTCACAGAGCGGTACGGATCAGTAGGCGCACGAGCAAGAGGAGGATTTCGAGAAGGCGGAGGAGACACTTTGAGTTTCACGAGCTGAACAAGGGTCGCAGCGTTGAGAAACAAGGTTCACTGCAATCGTTGTTTCCTTTCACGGAGTCGTTCGGGTAGGAGGTCGGATTGGAAACGCGCCGCACATTGTATACGCAGCAAAATATCCCGTAGTATTGCCAAGGGATCATCGTCTCACCTTCCTTCTGATGGATTCTTTACACCGGCGGTTCCTTCACGCCAACGGAGAAGCAGTCTTCAATGAACTACGGCAAGTGTTCTACATACCGAAGCTTCGGACTCTCGTACGCAAAGTCAGCAGAACTTGTCAACACTGCAAAGTGCAGAAAACTGCTCTGGTGCCACAGCTGATGGGACCACTGCCAAAGGTACGGTTAACACCATTTGTTCGGCAGTTTAAGTCTGTCTGTCTGTCTCACTCAGGGGTTGAAACAGTTGACGTTTTTTACTACTCGCTTCGTTGTCGTGCGCGACAGTCTGTTTGTATTCGAACACTCATGCTCTACCGTCGTCTCTCTCACACAACACGAGCGGTAGAATAACATTCGAGCTAAAAGAAAATTATCAAAATAGCTATCATATGACATGTGTGATTTCGTTGTAATTCCTCAATTTGGTGTAAATCAAACCATTTTAGATCAGAAATATTATTACTAGGACATCATTGCTTGCTATTTTCAGAATTCACACAAGCACACCATCAGCAGCTCTTATTATGAGAAAAAACAAAATACATACATTCGTGACGGTCTTCGGCGACAGTGTCGTATGACACAGCCTATCATACGACATTTTAGTTTGGTACTGTACTATGATAGCTTGTTTTGCAAGTGTCGGAGGCAAAGGCAGTCAATTATCACAGAAAATGTGTCGACTACCGTGACCGCTTACAAGACTGGTCTCACTGTACGGGCGGTTCATCTGAAACTCGCAAACAGCCTTTCAACGACTTTCTGCGTGATGGCCAGTTGTCAGAAGAGAAGCAGAAGATCCAGGACATCGTCGAGGACTGCGCCGCCACATTTACCAACGCGAACACCCAGTGGCATTTCAACGTTCCAGCAGCTCCGCACATGGGGGGACCATGGGAGCGTATGGTCAAGTCTGTGAAGGTGGCGATGAATGCAGTATCGGGTAGTGCGTGACATTGAAGCGATGAGGTGTTGGAGACGATCATGTTGGAGCAAGGGTCAACTGTTATCAAACAACCAGTAACCAAACCGGTAAACGGTGACATCCTTCGAGACAGTTGGAAGCTTGCGCAGCACATCGTGGACGAATTTTGGCGCAAAATATCTCCCGATGTTAACGAGTCGAACGAAATGGTTCGATGCAGTGAAGTCAATGGAACCTGGCGATCTAGCCATGAAAGAGTTCGAATATTTGAAAAATCGTTGGGAGAGAGGACGTATTTTGGAGAACTTTCCGAACAAATCTGGACGGTGTTCGCTAGACCTGCGGTGAAGCTGGCGGTGCTGGATGTGGCGATCAGCGACAGGAGTACGGAAGTAGTCGCTTCGGAAACGGGAGTGTTTATGAATCGGGCGTTGTTGCCGATACCCCTCGATGCGGCGAAACGGGCGAAGCTAATCGAGAACAATGGTCTAAAAATATATAAACGGATTTTCAACCTTATTTCCTTTCGGCTTAAATCATATTACGGTGTTAAAGTATTACGGTGTTTGTTAGGACTTGAGAGAAAATGGTTTTCTCTGCATTTTGCGGCTACTACAGTAAATTTTCATCAAAAATTATTGAGTGAAAAGTGGTCCATAGCAAAAATCGCTCAAATTGTTGCACACTATGGACATGGTAAAGTGTAATGGTTTTTGTTGTTGTATAATTCCTTTTTTTGTCAACGCTCATATGCGGCTATTGCAAAAGTTGTCTCATTTAAAAAAAGGCAATTTTAACACTATCTACGTGACGTTACAGCGGTTTTTTTTACAGCTTTTGTACTATAACTTGAAAAATTAAAGGTAACCCCTAAACATTATTGCATATTTGAGAAGTGTGCTAAATCCTCTATAATAATTGGTCGAGAGTTTCTGATTTGAGTTGCTCAAATCGTTTTGGTGAGTTCATAGTAAAAATGTGCTGTGAAATTCCAGGAGAGTTGATTGTACATGCAATACTAATCTAATCTAATCTAATCTAACACCAACACAGTCAGTTCTTGAAAGCACCCTGGAAAATAATGGATATAACGCCATAATTTTTCTTGTCTATTTGATATATGTTTCACATCGAAGATGCGTCACATATATCAAAGCGGCCAGGCCTACTGTGCAGCATTTAAGGGGCAAGATGATTCAGGGGCGTCATAGCCTAGTCATTAAAGGCACGGTATTACCAAGCCGGAGGCGGCGGGTTCGATTCCCGGTCCGGTCGAGGGAATCTTTCGGGTTGGAAATTTTCTCGACTTCCCTGGGCATAGAGTATCATTGTGCCACACAATATACAAATTCATGCATTGGTATTGGCATCGAAAGCTCTCAATTAATAACTGTGGAAGTGCATTTAGAACACTAAGTTGAGAGCACGCAATAAGCTAATATGCGCTAAGCAATAAGCTTGAAATGCGAACAAGAAGAAGAAGAAGATGATTCCAATAAATGATGAAACGTGGACATCTCGTACCGTACGTTCCGATTTTGGTAATTATATGATTGGTTGGTCGTTGGAAGCATCAAAGCTAGAAAGATTAAGTGATGCTCCATTTTCTTCTGACGGTTGGGACATGAGCACTAACTCTTGTCCTAGCCTTTTATGGTTTATGGCTATAGCGCCATTACTCGCTTTCTGAAAAGAGAAGAGGAAAAGTAAAAGGAGAAGGATAAAGGGAAAAGGATTATGTAAACTCTATGAACATAATCAATATATTTAATTTGAAATATACAATATAGATATGCATATCATCGGTGGTCACTACCCCGGGTCTTGTCACTATTATCAAGTCATAAAAAGTAACAAGCACTAAAATGTAATCCTTTTTTTTATTATAGTCACTTTAACACTCTTGGGTCATTCGTGACTTGTCCGGGGGTGAGATTTGAACTCGTGACTTTGGCGTGAGAGGTAAGGATGTTAACCACTACGCCGGGGTCGCCCCCAAAATGTAATCCTTTCATTACTGGAAAATCCTGATTCCCTAGTTTGAAGTTGTCACGACTAGGGTTCGGTGGTAGATCTTATATCAGTAACGCACCACAAAAAGGTGATTTCCCTACGTTACTGGTTTGAACAGATAAAAATTTACAAAATGGAACGAACTCACCAAGTTTAGCCAATTGAACTGAAGGCTGGCTGACATGTGTTGATGTAGAAGTCCAAATTGTAGACGAAGCTTGGCGAAGATCAATATGAACTAGTCCGGTTTATGGTAGTTGCGCGGAATGTCTTCCGTCGATTTGAGATAAACAAATATTCGGATGTATGTAGTCGATTTTTTATGTGGATTGTCAAGCCTTTTCAGGTTCAACGCTGCGACTCAAAGAATGATGGAATCTAATGATGGGACGATGATGGGACGCCTCGTGGAGGTTCTACTTGTCTTCGGAACAGCTTCTCAGCGGCAAATAATAGGGACTGAGGAACTAGAAATTGTCTCCTCGGCCTGGTTTTGGCCAGATCAGCAACAGATTATAGATAAACAGAACTCCACGGAAAACATCAAACGTCAGATTCCGAGTTGATTGTACATGCAATACAAACATAAAATGCGTTTGAGTTGTTTTTGTTTGTCTTTGGCCTTAAATGTATGGACCAGTTAAGGGGGTACACGGTCGATCATATCGTTCAATTTCAGTAAAAAAATAGTGAATTTACTCGGAGGTGTGATGAATTTTTCGGGCTGTTCCAGAGGAAACTTCTCGAGTGTGGGGGAGATCGGTGAATGTTTCACTCAGACTATCTAGTATACTCCTAGACTGAGTGAAATTTTCATGGGTTTTCCACGACTTTTGCCCGGAAAATTTAGCTCACTTTTGGGTGAATCTGGATAAATATCAGTATCGAGCGCTTCGGAATGTTTATAAAAAATGGGGCGCACGCTTGATCCAGTTTGGGTTACATTATTGACTGCTTTAGAGAACATAATTTCATTTTAATATCTTGTTTAATCAGGGCTTAAACAACAGTCACGTCGGTCATAGCCTGTTATGATGTCAGAGGCACGATATCCTGAACAATGCGTACTTAGTAAATCGAAACATTGCACGTCACGTGAAAGTGGAACTTAATGAAGGCTTAAGTGCTTTTTCGTAGCTTTTAGTTTTCAGATATGAAAGATCGTCGGTTGAAGTGGCTTACTGAGCAGAAAAATGCGGTCCCAGGTCCTTTCATATTAAAGAGATTTGTGGTCAAATCGCTTGTTTATCGTGTATTTTGCGAAAATTGTCGTCGTCTCCGGTGCCGGGTTGGAATGGTTGCAACTATTCGAGTATCGGTATGATGTGATAGGAGGGGTTCGGTGGCCTTAGAGCGACTGTTTTTGCTTACTGAGCAGAACATTATGAGTCTAATCTCAAGCCCATCCACATTAAAGATTCGTTAATCGTTTATTTGTTAGTATGATTACATGGTAATAACAGCAACTCAATGATTAAAAAGGAGCTCGTTTGCCTAGTGGCAATCGCTTTTGCATACTGAGCACAAGACCGTGGGTTCAATCCCAAGTTCCTTCGCGTTATATGATCGTTACGACATCAATTCAGCTTATCGTTTACCAAAACGAATCCTGCTGCAATCCCAACCCTTTTTATCCAACATCCAAGTGATTTCTCGTGGAAGTGCAGAGGTGTTCTCGGCTTCCAAAAAAGCGAGTGTCACGTCAACACATTCTTACCCATGCCTCTCTTGACAGGTGTTCTGGCGCGGCCGGCGCTGGTGTTGCCTAGTTTTAGATCACTAGTTTTTACACATTGAGGATGATTGCTAGTCCCAAGCATCGTCTATTGGTTCTCTGTGTAATTACAGCTGATCTGGCAATAACAGAGTAGCAACCGTTGGCGGTCAATCATGCTCATGCTCATGGTTTTTCATGTAAACTTCTTGTCTATGTAAAAACATGTAAATGAACAGGAGAATGATGTTATTTGCATGTAAACTTACATGACAAGTTTGTAAATTCACATGTTTGAAGCAGTTACTTGCCAAAAGCTGTAAAATTACATGGTCAATTCCATTACATGCTCCATTTTTTATCGTTTTTAACAGAAACCGTCTCATGTAATTTTCATTAGTTTTTAGTGTGTAGTTGTTGAGTAGTGTAGTTGAGAAGTGCAAAACGTTGTAACGTAACCAAATCATTTTGAGCTACTCAAATCATAAACTCTTGGTCAATTCTTAAAGAAAATTCAACGCACTTTCCAAATTTTCAATATCACAGATAACAATATTTTTTTTTTAAATTTTCAACTACCGGTTGAAGCAGGGTTGAAATATAAAATTAAGTTTAACGATCTGAAATTCAATGAATGAAGTTTGAAATTTGCACGACTATGTAAATTTATATCGTTGTACCTTTTGACCTCCATGTATGTCAAATTCAATGTAAATGAATGTATTATTAAATACTTTCATTAAAAATTAATTAGCGGTGCCGGTGGTGTAGTGGTAAGCGCGATTGCATCTCACCCCAAAATTCCTGGGTTCAATCCCAGTCGGCGCTGCCGGGATTTTTTTAGGCATAAAATCTCTGATCATGGCTTCCTTTGGAAGGGAAGTAAAGCCGTTGGTCCCCGGTTCATGAGTTGATGGGTCGATAGGTAGGGTCCAGGTGTGGGCATTGGTAGCATGGGTACTCAGTACGAAATATAAGATCGACGGAAAACAAAAATAATGTTTTATTACTGTATGTTTTAACTAAAGCCACAAAATGCATCATTTTGCCACGTGTTAATTTCCTTAGTTTTTGCTGTAAATATTTAGGGGTTACTTTAGGCTTCTGTACGGACGTGAAAAATTTCCGAGTGTCAAATTTTAGGCTTAATTTTTTCTGTCATTGATTTTTTCATCGCGTTTTAGCCCGAAACAATGTGCCACATAGTTCTAGAAAAGAACTTTAGTGCAAAGCAAATGCAAGTGATCGGGTAAAATGCATTTCAACATGTTTTTTCATCAGCATCCTTTTCGTCAGAACTGTTATTAAGCGATTGGCAAGCTGACCCGATGATTCTGATTGGATTAGAGGCGGGTTGTGCAAGAGTTTCTTTGAAGATCCGATGTAATGGTTTGAAGTGTTGAGCTAGAACTAGGAGATGCAACAGTCTTCCAAGTCGGGCAAACCATCGTTCATTTCGTGAGTTCGTTCCTGTTTGTTTATTCACCTGTTTCTATTTCTACAACTTTGTCTTAGACATCATTTCGAAGAGCCGCTTTCGTGCTGTATGTTGATGAGAGTGCGCTATTTTCAAAGGCTGGAAACGAGTGTGTATGGCCAAGTTCCAACATAGATTTGCCAATTGCCGTCCTAGTGCTTTTGTCTAGTTTTAGACGTTTGATGTTTTGTACTTGAAAATTCCCTTTTTGTGATCATGATTTGCCTGAAGAATTTTTGAACTAGTTTGGAAGTAACCCGGAAAAGTCTTGGAAGTGCCTTTGGTTCAACAGTGTAGTAAGAGCAGGGTAGTAAGAGTACAGAATTAATGAAACTGGCTGAGATCTTCCCTTTATTTTCATTTATATGTTCTTAAATTTATAATATATTTTCGTTCTATTACTCTCTACTGAAATCTAGTTTTCACCTGTTCGTGTTCAGCGTTGGAAAATGTTGCGATGAAGCACGCAAAAGGAAAAGCTCGCGAGTCATTGTGAGTTATAGCGAACTTTTCCTGTAGAGGTCCGCTTTTTCTCAGTTTTTACACAAGGGAAGATAGAACTAGGGTTCCTTCCTCCTTTTGCTTTCTCCTACGGCCTTTTATTCCATTTTTCTCTTTTCAGATAGGGCTAAGACAAGAGTTAGGGCTCATGTCCGAACCACTCGAGGAAAAAGGGGCATCATTTAACTTTTTTAGATTAGATGCTCCCAACGACCAATCATTTATAGATAACAATACAACGAAACGTACGGTACGAGATGTCCACGTTTCATCCATTTATTGAATTCTGAAGCATCGTGTTTAAATCTTTGATTTAAACAGGCCCGATGTTTCTGAATCATTTTGCCCCTTAAACTGTATGACTGTATATGTTTTATAAGCTATTTTATATGACTATATGACTGTATATGTTTTATAAGCTTTATATATCTGCTTATAAGAAGTTAAATCCAGACTGATTTGAGATTTGGACGAAAATATTTTTGTAAACAATGACTTCAATCACCAATTTCTCGCGGATAGAAGCTCAATCTAGCTAACTAACAACACAATCATCAATCAGGTAGGGGAGTCATTCCTCTAGCAGTATAGGAATAGTTTGTTTGTGAAATCGAGCTTTTATTCGTGAGGAAACGATGATTGATCGGTGTGCTTGTTGGCTACTTGGGTTATGTTCAGTATTATGTGGTTTCATATCTAGAAATATTGATCAATAGATCAAAGTAATGGTCGCAGTGATAAAAATACACAAAATGGATAAACATTCACCAATGTACTTTAAACTTCGCTGTATAATTGAATTCCTAATCCTTAAACCAGTTAAATTCCCCTGGCTTTATTTATGATCTCTAGAATATACTATTTGGGAATGATCAAAAATTTGGTTAGAAAACCTACAAATATTTTCCCAGGTAATTACCTATTTAAAAGTAGACTCGTTTAGTGTTTAAAAATAAAATTTCTTGCAAGAATTGATAATGGTATAATGACTTTTGTGTTTAGAATAATATTTGAAAGCCCTAGAGTATCTACACTGTACCCAACTTTACGTGAAGAATTCACTCACAAGCGATAATTCTCACTGCACGCACAGATAATCATCCTCCTCATCCTCCAATCTCTCCCTAGCTCTTTCTACACCTCATACACCAGCAACACCAGCTTGGTCCGAAAGTTGAGATACTTGAAATATTTTACAACTGACTCCGACCCACCCGCCATTCCACGCGATGAAAGTCCCGCCGGGTGCCTACTAGAGCAAAAATTCCATTACCATATGAACACACAAATGTTTCCTCTTTTTTTTTTTGCGCGGTCGCTATCTTAGGAAAATATTTCAAATGTCTACACCGCATTTACGCTCTCTTATTTTCCTCTCTGCATTTTATTTACAGGCATTAAGATAGCAACACCTTTTATTGAAGGCCTGCCTGCTCGTCGGAACACTGCGTTGATGGCATCACCACCAACATCACCGCCACCGCTACCACCCGCAGCCACCGGAGGGAGATCTCGATTGTTTGCAGCTTCAGTAGTATCTTAAACCTGGCGAAAGAGACTACTGAACCTCCCCTGCCGAAGATCAATGTCCGCTCGCTCAGTGTGGCCGTCATCATCGAAACACAAGAGCAGAATAATTGCCGTATACAATTCGGATGGTTTTTCGAAGCGCAAGATTTCTGATTGATTAGGCCATCGTCGTTTCAACGGAGCCAACGATCGAAGCGGAGCGTGGTAGTTTCATAATCGCAAAATCAAAACACGAAACCGTTACAAATCGAATTTCGATGAATTGAAGAGAACTAGGTAGGCAAAGCATCGCATCGTGCCGAGACCCCCGCCGCGCAGAGTAGTAGTGGTAGCTGGCAACCGTTTGCTATTTGCAAGCTTGGAGCTTTGAGCGCCCATCAAGAACCAAGCAGTTACAAATTATTCGGTGAAATCGTGAAGACGAAGCAGTTGCAGAAGAAGAAACCGAAAAACGGTGCAACCCTACACCACTCGACTTCGACCATGAAATGTGACACGGAAATATTGACCAACAACCGCAACCGCCGCAGTCTGACCACGCTGAACGGATGAACCCACAGGCCAGCGAGATCCATCACAACAATAGCAAACAACTGGCGAGTCTGTTTTCGTTGTGATGATGATGATGGTCATGGTTGTGGTTTGAAAAGTTTATGTCCCTTACTGACGTGTTTTGACAACTCGTGCGGCTTCTCCAGAACGAATCGATGTGCAATAAAATTCTATTACTGTGAAGTAAGGTGCGAAAAGTGGGAATTTTCCTTGCAGTGAAAGGAATTAGAAATTCATAGCAGAAATTTATAGTTTAGTTATTGTTGATCAACCGAGCATAAGTGTAATATAAATAATATTAAGTGGGATATGGTTACTAATAAAGCGACAAGTATGGTCTAAGTGTTAAGAAGCACACTAATATATGATAACATATTAGTTCTACGTAACCAGTGAATTGAAGTGATAAACGACAAGTGATTCCGAACAAACGGGAGATAACAAAAAAGTGTATAACAACAACCGGAATTACACGATATTCCAAATAAACGCAGCAAACAGAGGTAAACAAAATGAAGAGGATACCGAGGAAATCGAGCAGCAGCAGCCTACCCGGGTTCAGCATGGACCGGGAGAGTTTGGCGGAATGGGCAAAGGATAAGCCCCTCAGCATACTGCAGCTGGACCCGGCGGATCGTGCCGTGCTGAGAATAGCAGGTTAGTTTCATTCACAACGTCATTGTATAACCGCCATGTGCCTATGTGATGATCTAAATTTGTCAACAATGACAGCATGCCTACCTACTGGTTCTGGTGTCTACTTGAAATTTCATCTTCTCGTGTCATGTTTGTTTGATGGGATGTTGAACCACAATCGCCGCCTTTCCACCATGATGGATTGTTGACAATCGTATTCATATGTCGCGCCCTACTGGTTTGTTTGACTACAAATACACCGTATGATTGGATAAATATCCGGTCGATGACAGCAAAACAAGAAGTTTTGTGCGTGCTTGCTGAATACAAGGTTGGATTGGCGAACAGCGGAAACTGTTCTGGAAAGAAACTTTTGTGACTCATCTTCTTCTTTGGCTCTTACTTTCCAGCGGGAACATCACGCTAGCCCTCCGTATTTGTTCATTTTGGCCTTACAATATCTTTCTTCAATATTGGCAGGTTGCGAGGGGGCTAAGTCATTTCGCCGAAGGCCATTTAAAGCGTGTTCACAGCTAAATAGCATCACTTAAAGTACTCGCCAACAATAAGTTTCTCAACCGATTGTTATAAAATTGTCACTTTTGACTTAAATGATCTTTATTTCTTCTTGTATTTCTCTGGTTTACATATACGCATTTCTCAAGTGACACAGATGCGTCTTTTCAACTTTAGTTCATTTTTAATTTTTATAATTATTTACAGTTCTTAGACCTACTAGGCCTGTTTGGAGAATTCCCACCTTTTGGGATTGGTTTGTTTAAAATTTAAAAAGGAGACTACTTATAGCTTCTATTTACAACTACAACTACTATATACACCTAACCTACTATATACAAATTGCTTATCAAAGCATGTTCAGATTGGGTACATTTTTCGATAAATTTGACTACAATTCCTTATTTCGTCAATTTTTGAATCTATTCTGGGAATGTCCGCTTTTTGGTGGAGGTCCGTTACTCTAGTGTCGAAGGACGATCCAGGATCATCCTTATGACTCTGTTCTGAGCCACCTGGATCTTGTTCCTGTGAGTCTGAGCACATGATTCATGATTCCCACACCGGAGCTGCGTAGAAGATCGCAGGTGCTATAATTTGTTTGTAGACTGCCAGTTTGTTCACCCTTGAGAGGCGGGATCTGCGGCAAATCAGCGGATACAGACACCTAACCAAGGCGGAACACTTGACTACGGTTTTCTCTACATGCAAACAGAATAAGAGCTTTTCGTCAAACAACATCCCGAGATAGGTTACTTCGGCGGACCACTCAACCCTTTTTGCCATCCATGATTACAGTACAAGAGGGAGTCGGTTTTAGTTTGGGAGATTGCCGATGGAGG
This sequence comes from Ochlerotatus camptorhynchus, assembly GCF_037179485.1. Classification (NCBI taxonomy): domain Eukaryota; kingdom Metazoa; phylum Arthropoda; class Insecta; order Diptera; family Culicidae; genus Ochlerotatus; species Ochlerotatus camptorhynchus. Next base: position 7,198,030 of record NW_027040988.1, read on the forward strand.
AACATTATTGTTTGGGTTTTGGAGGCATTGATTTTGATTTTCCACGTGGTGGCATAATCAGCAAAGGCGTCAAGGCATCTTTGAAGCTTGTTTGTTATTTCACGAGGTATCCTTCCCTATCATCTGCGAACAGGAAGAACACGCAACCGTTGCCCAAAGAAGGAATGTCGGAAGTGTAGATGCTGTATGGCAAAGGGCCCAACAGACTTCCTTGCGGAACACCTGCTGGGATGAAAAATGTGCTTGAATTGCAACCATTCAACGATACCTTGAACGACCTTTGCTGGAAGTATTTTTTTCCTTGATTTGTTTTCCGTCGATCTTGTTTTCCGTGTTGAGCACCAATGCTACCGACGCCAGGAAGGCAGCTCCCACACCTGGACCCTACCCTATCGACCCATCAACTCATGAACCGGGGACCAACGGCTTAACTTCCCTTCCGAAGGAAGGCGTGATCAGAGATGTTATGCCTCAGAACATCCCGGCGGCGCCGACTGGGATTGAACCCAGGCCTGCTGGGGTGACAGACAATCACGCTTACCACTACACCACCGGTGCCGCTCTTTGCTGAAGGTAGTTTCGGGTGATTTTTACAAGATGAGGTGGAAAGCTGAAGTTACAAAGCTTGTACACAAGTCCGTTGTGCCAGACATTGTCAAACGCAGTTTCAACGTCTAACAATGCCATGGCTGTGGCCTTTGATACAGCTTTGTTATTTCGAATGTTATTCATCACCCGAACTAGCTGGTGATTTGTGGAATGGCCCCTTCCTAAACCCAAACTGTACAGGTAGGAGAATGTTGTTCTCCTCGACAAACAAAGTGGCAAACGGTTGAGAATAAGTTTCTCGAACAATTTGCTCAGCGGAATTTGAAAGGAGGCTGATTGCCCGAGTAGCACACTTTCATCACAATAAGTTACAGCAACTTGTTTATGACTGAAATAAGTATATTAGTTTCTATAATTGATTTGTGACAAGCATGCTACTAGGGTGGTCTGTAGCTGGAAAGTAGTGATGGATCCTTACCGGGTTTGCAGATTGGTATGATTTTTGCTACCTTCCAGATACTTGGAAAGTAGTGCAGTTCCAAGCATCTGTTGAAGATAGCAGTCAAAAGCGAGTACACTTTCGTGCTCAGCTTCTTCAATACCAAGTTGAATACCCGGGAGCGTTAATGTTCTTTGTGTTTTTCAGCGCTGAGGAAATCTGCTGCACTGTAATATTTTCTGCCGGAGGGACGACACAAGGGGAGGCATCCAAGTTCAGTACACATTGTGATACCGGATTTTCAAACGGACTTTGGATGATGAAGCCAAGCAGATGCGACGAAGCAATGTGGTTGCCAATCGCCTTTTGAGCCGATCTAAGAGGTGGAACGCTTTTGGGATGAGTCTTCAAGACCTTGGCTACCTTCCAGAATGGTCTGGAGTGGTCGTCCAGATTCTGGACAACGTGGCTGAAGCTTTCGTTTAGGAGAGTGACCATTTTGGAAGCAATCTCCTTGTTCAGATCGGCTATTTCACGTTTTTTACACAGATCACTGTAATTGGCGTCTACAAACATTTCTTAAACGAATCAATAATTGGGTGTGGGAATCAATGGCATCAAACTTACCCCTCACAGGAACTTGACAAACACACGTCTCGTCGGCCACGGATATGGCCTGGTGAAGTCCTTCCAGCGCCCGTTCGATGTCCTCTACGATGTCAAGTGGCGGATTTTCGTCGATGTTCCGGTCAACTGGACCCAGTTGACGTGGTGGTAGTCTTGTCGTATGATTGGAGCAGGAGCTATGTTGACGCCGACCTCAGCCACTACCGGTTGGTGGTCGGAGGTTAAATCATTGATTGCCACCGGCTTGGACAGCCCGAAGTTCGTCAGGAAGAAGTCCAGCGTGGAAGGGTTTCCCGCCGGAGAGATGAATGTTGGTTCATCCGGCAATTGCACTGTATACAGCCAATGCTGCGAGTGGTCGAATAGTAGGCTACCGTGAGCTCGTGCGAGTGATGTTGGTCAGGTCATTTTTAAATTGGATGCCTAATCCATTACTGGCAGCACACTGACGAGGGCAGTATACGGCAATGAACCGGACGTTTCCGATTGGCAATTCCACCTCCACACTAAGGGGCTGTCCATAAACTACGTAGACAGTTTAGGGGGGGGGGGGGTGGCAATTATCCACGGCCCATACAAATTTTAATAATTTTGTATGGACAATTGTCTACGCAGGGAGAGGGGTGGGGTCAAGAATCCCAAAAAACTGTCTACGTAGTTTATGAACAGGCCCTAAGGGCCTCGATGATAGAATTGCGGATGTGGGGCAGGGTGTGAAACAAGATCCCCTTCTTGATGAAGACCGCAACACCCCCCCCCCCCCCCCCCTTGGAGTCTGTGCGATCAAGTCGGATAATGTTGTGATCAGGCAACCAAAAGCTGTCGCCGGATTTGAGATGGGTCTCTGGAAGGAGGCCCACGTCGATATTGTGCTGAAATTGGCAGGGAATGTAATACTATATAAGCTTGGTTTACGTATCCTTATTTCACTTTATTACTTCATCAAATCCAACTGCCCGAACATTCTTCTTCATTCCACCCATAAGCTTTTTTACAACACTTGAAGCGACTTTTTTTTCTGCTTCAACCATGATTTCAACATTTCCTGCTCCGTAGTGACAACTTTAGGATGCCTACGGAGTTCCTGCCTTATTATATTCCAGTATATTTCAATCGGCCGCAGCTCCGGTGTGTTTGGGGGATTGAGATCCTTCGTCACGACATTGACCCCATTCATCTTGTACCACTCCAGAACGTCCTTGGAGTAGTGACAAGAGGCTAGATTCGGCCAAAAAATGGTAGGAACGTTGTGTGATTTGAGAAACGTAAGCAGTCCTTTCTTCAGGCACTCATTCATGTAGACTTGGCCATTTACGGCTGTGTTGTTACGAAAGGCTTGCTCCGTTTTGCGCACGTACAAATCGCCTGCCAAATCATGAATTTCTTGGGGGACTTCTAGGGACTCTGTAACATCGAACTTGTCTTTCGCAGTCACATACTGGTATCCCGGAATTTGTTTAAAGTCCGCTTTTACGTATATTTCATCGTCCATCGTTGGAAATCACTCCACATTTGAGGATCACGTCCAGTTGACTTATACGCTGAACTGAATGATTCATAATTATTATTAGCTGGCCCATAATTGCAGGATGACTGTTATACGGATGTGTAATGGATCAAAACATCGTAAAGATCAATGGTTTATTTTAAAATACACAGCAAAAAATAAATTTTAATATTACATCCAAGAGGATGCATTTCAATCATGTCGAAAATCTCATGTATTTTTATGGCCACAAAAATAGACAAATGCAGTAAAAGCAGCGTAATGTTAGTTCATGCACTGTATTAATGATAATGTTGTCCTTTTTGACAAATAATATTACACCATATTTTTTACACGATTGAAGTGCATCCACTTTGATGAGATATTAAAATTATTTTTTTGCTGCGTATATTAGGCGAGCCATTTTTTAAATTATACTTTAAGCTTTAAAAAATTATTCCTATAGACTATAGGAATAATTTTTTAAAACTTAAAGTATAATTTAAAAAATGGCTCGCCAACTATAGGCTATAGTTTTGCTATTGAAGGTAATTTATTCACAAATATCATCGCAAATTTACACTTGTTCATGTTAAAAGAAGTATCATTGAATAGTTTCGTTTTTACTGAAAATTATAAACTGGGATTTTTTGACGTAGGATTACGTCTTTGATTTCTATATGGGGGTACACTTTGTGAAAACCGAAAATGGAACATGTAACAAATTAAGAAAGATTTTGAACGTTAATAACTCAGCTGCCCCTGGTCCAATTTCAATAATTTTATCACCAATCGATCAGAAATATGGCCACGCATCGATCCGAATGTTGATTTTCAACAAGAAACTATTGAAAAACTGGTAAATGTCCAGCATTGTTCAAAAGCGTCGAATTAACTAACCAATTAACTACATGCATATGCTGCTTCCCCAGCACAGTCGTCAGAGAGTAGTAAGTAGACGAAACAAGTCGATGTGGCATTCGCCTCCGATCCTCGGACGCGTGTGAATAGGGAGGGTGGAATTACGTAATATTTTGCACACTTATCGCCATACTTAGAACCACACGCTCCCAACGTGTTCGGTCGTCGAAATTAGTAGCAGCAGTAGCAGCAGTAGCAGTGATTTCGGCGTGTGGCGTTGAAAATTGATCTCCAGTAACTACGAAAGGCTGCCTGCAAGCAGCGAGCTGCAGAGCCCACATAAGCAACCATCAAAGGAGGAAGAAGCTGCACCGCTATGCTATGGATCGGGATCAGTAGTTCTTCGTGAATCGCTGCGGGTCGGTCATCTATGCCAAGCGTGTCACCCTCGCTCCAAACGATATACAGCTCGACAGCCTCATTCGTGTTGAACACCCAGCTCAGAATTACTCAACCAGCACTATAAAACGGTTCTTTTCAGGGTCACCAAAAATTTGTCAAAGAGTATTATTTGGACATTGATCAAGGTCATCAGTTCCCGCAAGCAGCTAGCTATCAAGGCTCAATCTGTCTATAGAAGGTGTGGAATTATAGGCCTGAATATATTGGTGCAATTAGTTTTTCCTCTGCTTTCATTACGCACGATTCGTTTCTTTCGTTTAATTAATCACCCAGCGCTTACATCTGAAATTTTATTTGGATTATAGAATTTTTTGTATGTTACCAAAATTTATGAATGGTTTGCCACTAAATGTTGAGATAATTTATTGATTATTGAATTATCACTCTGTATACCATGAAAAAGCAGCCTGTTTGTGAGTTTTTGCCTGTTTTCAAGTAATGAGTTAAGATAAAAAACAAATCGCCAGCTGGTATTTCCCGGCGAATTCACAAATAAATAAAATCAAACAAAATCATCATGCAGAACTAGCTAGGATTTGTTTTACTTCATTTTTCACAAAATTGCTTTCGAGTGTTAAGACATCGTCTCCCGCAAAGTTTACATTTTTCCCTCTACCAACACATACCTCAGGGCTAGATAGATCTCCACAGGATCTCTAGCGTGGAATAATTTCAAAAAACCAAAATGCACAGCATTACGAAAAGAGGTCAGGTTTCGACCAATAGCAGATAGATTTTAATTCTAAACAAGCCAAACGACCAATCCAATCTGCTAAAATGAACACTTAGTTGATTTTCAATAGGTCACTATTGGAAAATACTAAATGTCCAACTGTTGCAATGGTGATCAAAATTATCACCGAATGTCTGAAAATAGCGCATTCCCTAACACAGACTTAAAAATCGAATTTGATGCGGTCCCACTAAACGGTGCTCATTCAATCAGTGGTGGTGTCCAGTCCAGCAGCAGCAGTAGTAGCAGCAGCAGCAGCAACAACAACAACAACAACAACAACAACAACGAAAGGCTGCCTGCAAGCAGCGAGCTGCAGAGCTCATATGAGCAACCATAGAGAAAGAGGAAGAAGTCCCACCGCTAGGCTAGGATCAGAATCAGTAGCTCATCATGCTCAGCTCAGCATTACTCAGCCATCACTACAAAACGGTCCTTTTCAGGACCACCATAAATTTGTTAAGAGTATTATTTGGACATTTGTCAAGGTCATCAGTTCCCGCAAGCAGCTAGCTATCAAGGCTCAACCTGGTATCTATACACCGTTCGAAAAATTAATGTAAATTTCTGCGAGATATAGCGCACATAAAATTAACGCTAGATTTGGCATAAATTTAAGCGATATTTCGTGTAAATTTAAGCGCAATATCGCATAAATTTATCAATATTGTATGCAAGCTTGTAATCGATTTTGCTGTTTATGCCAAGTATAGCTCAAAATTAAACGAAGGGAGATTTTACGCGATAGTTAAAATTCAGAACTTTTTTCTGTGTAGAAGGTGCGGAATTGTAGGCCCGAATACATTGGTGAGATTCATAATCGTCCGATCATTTTCCAGAACACGCTGGTAGGAAGTGTTAAAAATCCATATAGAATTTGAGAGAAGTGGGAATAATTCGCTTTGGGTGTATATTCAGTCATCAGAAAGCCAATAAAATCAAATTTGTGAGAAAATTAGCTCTCACGAGTTCAATCTCTCGAAGTCCCTCCTTTTTTACATATTCTGCACAAACGATACTTTCCGCCCCGCTCCATTAATATAATTCGGAAGGAAATCCTGTGAGGGGTGAATTGAATACTCTTTAATACCAAAATGCACAACACTTAAATTCATAAATAACAAAAAAATCAAAATACACATTTTAAAGTCAGGTAGATGAATCGAAAATACTCAAGTTGACAGTCCCTTGGATTCTCTTCATCAACTTTCTCTTTGAAATAGATACTACAAATTTGATACGCTTACAAATAAAAAACGGAAAGAGTTAAGATAATGATGATTGATCAATTAAAAGAACTAAATGTTCACATTTGTTTCATCCACTAGCGGTCCTACGTCAAGCTTCCGTTCGTGCCAATAGGCACAGACCCTTCTACTTTTTTCAAAATGAGAATTCACTGTTCACCCTGTCAGTTTGTTAGAAATCAAGTTGCTGAAGTTTGCTTTCTTGTCATGTTAGTTTAGGTAATTTTAGCAAATATTGGCTTTTTCTGGAAGGTTTGGCTGTCAGGTTGCTCACATACTGTAAAACTTTCGTTTGGAAATTGTAGGTTAAAATTTTTTGGCCATTTTCATTGCAACTTTGACCGTTTAACCTCTTAGATATCAATATTTCTCCTTAGATTTATCGACGTTTTACTTCACAGTGGGACGAAATCAAAAAAAGAGGGACATGGCCATTTGCGACTACTAATGAGTGTAGCATTTTGATGTCTTCTAGAATGCTTTTCAATTTTTAAATACTTTATTGCAGTGGTGATTTTTTTTGCTTAAGGGTGGTATACACTAAGATAAAAAATAACTTTTTTTATGTCTTGCTGATATTGATGATCATCTATGGAAACATTGTAGATGAAGTCATTTTAATGAACTTTTCCAAGACGTCAATTTTCCATCTCTCAATTGGACGATTGGATAGGGTGAAAATGGAGTACAAACGGTAGTACCCTCTTAAAAACCGTTTTTTACCATAATTTTTTAGATTAAATTTTACAATTTTCTCAATATTGTAAGAAGTTGTAAGTGCTTTAAAACTGCACATTTGTGCTCCAAAAAACAAATCGCTATCTCTTTGTTTTAAGGATTTAAGTACCTTTTCATATTGTTAACGCTATCTGTAAGAGAGTGTATCTTGCATGTTAGCAGGTATTAACAGCTAATCTCAACGTTATTTTGTTCAGCATCTTCTAGTCTACTGTTACATATACAATTCATAGGGGGATCCAAGGGGATGCATAATGAATTTTCTAAAAAGTGCCTTAATGTTTTGTTACGTTTTGCTGTTTCCACCATTATTCCAAGTGTTTACATTAGAGTGGGTTTCCCACTTCACTTTCAATGCTTATTCTGGTCCCCAACAACTGGGCAAAATTTCAACGAATTTGGTTACAATCTCAATATGCGGGAGAATTTTAAATTTTGTATAGGAAATGGAAGGATAATATTCATTTGGTTACCAAAAATCCAAATATTGCTCAAATTTTATCAAAACTTGAACTTAGATTGAGATTACTCTACCAAACAACTTTGTCGAAGCTACAACCCACTCTAAGGGGCTGTTCATTAACTACGTAGACGGTTTTTAGGATTCTTGACCCCCCCCCTTCCCCCTGCGTAAGCAATTTTCCATACAAAATTTTTTAAATTTGTATGGGCCGTGGATAATTGTCAACCCCCCCTCCCCTAAACTGTCTACGTAGTTTATGAACAGCCCCTAATGTACATACTACTACAACAGTAAAACATAACAAAACATTGAGATACTATATTAGAAAATTCATTAGGCATCCCCTTGGATCCCCTTGTATATCTAACCGTAGGGTATAAGTTGCTTAAAATGGCTTCATGTACAATGTTTCCATAGATGTTCATCAATTTCAACAAGACATAAAAAAGTTATTTTTTTGTCTTAGTGTATACCCCCGTAACCAAAAATGTTCACTTCTCAATTGAAGTACTCAAAACATGAAGAAGCATTCTAAAAGACATGAAAATGCTACACTCAATAGTTTCGTCGCAAATAGCCATGTCCCACTATTTTTGATTTCGTCCCACTGTGTGGCGTAGCGCCAATCGATCCACTGCTCGGTGTGACCAAAATCGGTGACCGCTTTTCAAAGAATTACCAACCAATCGGTTTTCGATAGCCAAGGGAGACACCCGGCTCAACTTATCGAAACTATTTGCATTAATCGGTGCTTACGTTACCCGCACCGGCTACAGTCGCCTGCATTGAAATTGATTACTGTAGGTAGGTAGGTGCTGTACGCGTGAGTAATCAACATTTATTGATCGGCCGGTCTACTTTTAGATCCGTTTACACAGCTCATCGGCTGTGACCAGCTGCTGCTGATGGCTGATGGTTGATGTCTGATGGCGGTCGACTGCGGTCAGCTTACAAAGCTATAAATGTAATCCGAAGAACCTCATTTAAAGTCATCGCGCTTGACTCACGCAACACTCGGGGGACCAACCGCGCCGGATATCCGATTTGTTTTTCTTGCGAATCGATTCCTGACTTCTTGCTCCGCGTTGAAAGCCATCGTATCGATTACAAGTCAATGAGCACAATTGGCTTTGATTGATGATTGAAGGTATGTTCTTACTTCACAGGAATGGCAGATATTGAATTTCGTCATGGTATTTCGGAGTACCTTTTTTATTGGATGAATACTGTGCCAACAACGAGGCGACACAGTTGTGTCAAACTTTCCAAAACGCCTCATTGTACACAAGTGAAAGCATTGTATTGGCGCTCGTCACTGGTAACTGGGTACAAAGGTGATAATTGTTTGTTTACGTACTTGTCGGGTGCTACTTCAATGGTTCTGCAATTAGTGTGGTCGGAAACGGGTGTCTCACTCTTCGATGTAGCCTGTCAATCGACTGTGGAATTTTGCAACTTGCTGTAGTTACAGTTGTCAGTTTGATGGTTTGTTAAACGTACCTCACAGTATCGAATCCAGCTTTATTTGTGAAGAATTTATTAAGTGATACGCTATCCTCGCAAGACTCGGTCATTGATTTCCTCAATGTGTAAATATTATCTGAACGAAAGATTTATTTACATGTTCCTCCATTATTGTCGTCAGATGGAAAGGATTAAATTGAAACAACGCACACCCGCACTAGACATGAGCCGTGTGCGAAAAGAAACCTCCGAACCCAATGGAAATAACTACAACTCTCAGCACTTTATGAGAAGATGAGTGAAGATGATGGGAGACGATGACGGTGATGATGATTGGATTATATTTATTATTGTTTGCTTGTTTGTTTACTAGAACAATAAATTTCTGCTGAGTCATATGCACGTCGTTGCTAGCTAGCTATGGCGGCTGGTTGCAACTTGGTAGTGCCATTGGCTGTCATCGTCTCGACGTGGCATTTATCACTTTTGTATGCGTGACATTGTGGGATGTAGGATCTGGGTGGGATTATTTACACGTTTTGAGCAGCGTTTGAGTTAGCTAAATTTGAATGAGCATATTAAAGGGTGGACAGCGAACTGCGAAAACCTGAAGCATTGGGATTTTTTTTCCTTTATTTAACGTCGGTCTCTGTTCCGTAATCTAGTGCCAATCACCGACGGACATCGATTGCCATCCATTGACGGCAAGCAAATGTGCAGGAAGGCAGCTTCCACACCTGCGTAGGATATCGCACCCATTCACAACAACACACATGGGCCGGGACCAACGGCTTTACTTCCCTTCCGAAGGAAGACGTGACCAGAGATTTTTATGAAGCATTGGGATATATCCGGGAATTTGAAAAGTCACCTGGAAAAACGGAGAAAACCCGGAAATTTGATGAGAGAACAGGGAAAAACTAATAAGCCCATAATACGGTCACCTAAACATCCGAACCGGCACATGAAGCAGAATTCCGTGGCCAAAAAGCGTGCAACACTCTTGTACGACCGTGTTTTGACGAAACACAAGGACTGCACTTTGATCGATGACGAAACATACGTCAAACTCGATATTAAGCAGCTTCCCGGTCAAAAGTTTTACAACGCGACTGGACGTGGGCATTTGCGGGGAAGATTCAAGTTCGTGTTTGCCGACAAGTTCGCGAAGAATGCCATGATTTGGCAAGCGATTTCCAGTTGTGACCTGAAAACGGAACCATTCGTCACATCCTCGACGATGACATTCCAAGCAGGGTTGTTAATCGATAAATTATCGTCATCGCCGTTGACGATAACGTTTGTTATCGTTAACGACGATGACGATAACGTCTGCAAACGTTAACGTGATCGGCGATGACGATAATTACTGTATGTTATCGAGTCGATAACATCTGATAAAACATATTGTGCGTGTAGTTTTATAAACGTCAATGCTCCTACCGACGGTGTAATAAGCGGTTGATCGAATTCTTCTACGAGAGTTTTTTTTCTGTATTCAGTGAAAAACTACGAAAAGTTTTTCCAATTCAAAAAAACAAAAATCCTCAACTTTGAAGTAGTTTGTTCTATTTGCTCGCCTGATTTGCCTGGTTTTAAGCTGCGGATACACTTCTGCCACGAATATGAAGTCCTACTTGCTGGTAAGTAAACAATGCAGTACCAAAGTCGAAGCAATTATAGTTTCATTTATTTTTTTTAATCAATTTTTTAACATCATATAGAGAAAACACAAATGGACTCAAGAGAAGGTGCAGGAAGTACTGGGAATTGAGCATAAACGAATCCGATTGGCTTGTGACGATATGATTAACCAGGAAGATGTATACGAAGCAACGGATAATTTTATCATTAATGAGGGTCTACCCTTTAATATCGTGGATTCAGTTCATTACAAGAAAGTTCATCACAATCAGCTGTTTCATCGTTTCTGTCAAAATATTCACTCCTGCATTTACTCTCATCGTTTTCATGATATATTAATAAACTAGAACTAAAACACAAAATAATACACATTTATAATTGTTACTTGTAAAAAATGAAAGGCTAATAATTGAAAAACTTCCGATCAAACTAGCCCCACTCAAACTAGCGTTGCTTTCCTGAACAACCTGCAGTTACTTTTAAAAGCTACTTTCAAGCTGGCCAATATCTCGACATATTACTTTGTGTACACTAGCGCTACGTAGTGAATACATTCTAATCTAACTGCCCATCCTATTGACCTTGGGGTTTATGCATATATTATGTCACGCTCTAAGGGGGGGGGGAGTCTAGATTTTGTGACAAGCAATGCATTAGGTATAGGAAAAATGTCACGATATGGGGGGGGGGGGTAAATTTCTCCTCGATTTAGCGTGACATAATTAATGCATGTCCAGAACAACTTTGTCGAAGAAAGTTACCTTATAGCTTGCCAAAATCTCGAGATAAGGGCAACGGCTCTAACGTCGGCCTAAATTTTGCTAATATGGACCCATTTATAAATTCAGTAGTAGCACTCATTTTAATTAGCGATGCGCCTAACCTTAGATCCATATGCCAGCATTAGAGCCATTTCCCTTACCACATGTTGACATTTATTGCTATCCTAAATTTATACCATAAGACATTATCGAGTCGATAACGTATAGTACGTTTAAAGACGTTATCGTCATCGGCGTTAACGATACCAGACGTTATCGCCATGACGATTATCGACGATAATTTATCGCGTTAACAACACTGATCCCAAGTTTACATCGAAGAATGCCTGAAAAAGCGTGTATTACCGTTTATCCGCAAGCAAAGGAGCAAAGTCATCTTTTGCCCCGATTTGGCCAGCTGCCACTACTCCAAGGTAGTTCTGGAGTGGTATGCTGCCAACAAGATCGTTCTTGTCCCCAAGCTAATGAATCCTCCGAATTGCCCGGAATTTCGACCATTCGAAAAATACTGGGCAATTTCAAAGAAGCGACTTCGACGAAGCGGTGGGGCAGTCAAGGACATCCAGCAAATGCGGGCAAAATGAAAGAAATGCGCTGATTCCGTGTCCGTTTTCATTGTCAGAAAGACTAGAAAGGCTAGGAAATTTAGAGATGAAAGAAACATATGAAACAGACGTTTCTATTGAACAAAAAAATGTCTTCTCAAATTCGGAATGAGGTTTTTTTTTCGTTTAATTTCATTTGTTATTGTTTTACTTGTTGTTTTGTTTTTGTTTTTGAATTGATAAAAATGTTGTTGCTGTATAATACACGGGAACAAATCCAACCTACGAAATGAGAAAAATGGCTCATGATTTCATGAACATAGCGTATTTTCATGTTGTGAAAATACACCATGAATAATATTCATGATATCATGAGCTATTTTTGCGTAACATAGCCAAGATTCCTGTAATCATGAACCATACGTTGACCACTAGACTATCAGTACTTGTTTAAGATGGAAGGCAAAAGGCGTATAAGAGATACATATGTAGTGCGGTGAACATGGCTTGCCAGGTAACGCTTGTAACGGTCATGGTTCCGCTGCATTATGAAATCATGAATTTCCATCACGAAATCATGAATCATTGTTATGATTTCATGGCATGGCAAGTTTTTTTATTTCATGATTTTTTATTCATGAAAATGGAATCGGATTTGTTCCCGTGTACTCGGTTTAATATAATTGTTTTCTTAAGGTGAAAGTTGATGGAATCCACAAATGGCCGCTATTTTGTTTATTTTGCCTTACCACTTCGAATTATTGGTGGCATGAACCTCAGACATTACAAAGTTTCCGTGCATGGAGTTGTAATGACATGTATGCTGCAGTGCAGCAAAAGAGTGATTATAATTTGGCACACGAAATCCTTTTAGTTTCTGAGATCTGTGCCGCCAAAAATTCAAAGTGGCAAGGCAAAAAAAAATCAAACATCCCTCTGTACTCTTATTTTCTCTCACTCGCAATCGGGTTGCGCACATGGCGAATCATTTAGATTTTGCCGTTGAAGATAGAGATGCAGATTCGTGTCAAAAAAAAAAAAAAAGAACTCCATGCATGCCCGATTATTAGGATGGGGCTTATTTTAAAAACTCGTTCGGGGTCATGTTTTGTCACTTGAAAAATTATTATTGGGACTTATTAAGTAACATGTCAAACATTGAGTTTTTTCGTGGACATTTAGAGGTGGGATCTAAGTCCAAAATGTCGAACGATTAGCTTAAAAAAAACATAGATATATGGAATAGCGATTTACCCGCATATTTACGCTTACATATTGATATATCGCAATAAGTATCCTTGCGGTAAACCTTATTACAGTAAACTCGTTCTAAATAGATATTTGCGATCAACGAGCTACGAAATAATTTCGAGTTTCGGTTATACGTTTTAGAATTTTGCATGGGAAGTGTGGTTGAGGTGGCCTAGATCTCCTCCGAGTTAGGGAGAATATCGCATTAAAGAGAATGAGACTTGACTGTATTTGAATTATGATCTGATTAACTGCTCACGAACTGCTTGTTTACGAATAAATATATTTACCACATTGTATTGTTAATTATTCTTGTTTCGCCTTATGTTACCATTGTATTAATTCTATACAGAGCTGGAAAAAGAGCCTATCTGCTTTATGGCCGGCGTTGTTGGCTCATGCCGCGATAGAATGGTACCATGGGCATGCGATGGGGATTACTAAGCTTCCCCTCTCTGATGAAACCACTGCATTAGAGAGCCAAAGATCTACACGGTTCGAAAAAGTAATGTAAATTTCTGTTCAATATGATGCACATAAATGGAGCGTCACATGTCATATAAATTTACATTATAAATCATGTAAAGTTCTGAGGCATTTCATCCAATGTTGCAAATATTGTATAAAAAAGCCCATATTGCTTACAAGTTGCTCGTTTGCGTGAAATAAAATACAACTTTACGTGAATGCATGTTTACATCTCAATTAAAATTAAGATGTTTTTGGTGTGATAGTATTACACTCGTTACTCCTTTGTTTGAAAGCCGCGTTGTAGTACGCTTACCTATAGGCACTGACGTTGGGCGCTATACTGGCGGCTTTTGCCGCAAATCACTCTTATTTTATTTATTTGGGTTTGCAAGGGAATTATACTATTGAAATATTTCAGAAAGTGCCCAACATTGCTCGTTCTATTTGCGTTGTTGGCCCACTGCCAAAATTGATGGAGACGGATGGCCACCAACACGTTAGCTCACTGCTAACCACTTCTTTCACAATTTGCACAATATGGATGGTCATCCACGTATCAGCCCACTGCTGATCGATGTCGTGGCGATTGTGTTCACACACTGTGAACACCACGATGATTCTATCGGCTCACTGCCAATGTCGATGATGGTGATGACTCACTGCCACCGCACGCACACTCACGGTAATGTCGACAATGCAATCAGTCTGCTACCGACGTTGGATGTCAATGAAGAATAGGCGATAATGGTCCACTGCCACTACACGCACGCTAAAGAACGATGGCGACGATGCAATCCAGCAAGATAGCTTCCAAATCACCCAGCGATAAGCTTCAGCTACCGAAAATTCTTGTGGAGCTCTGAAAAGAGCTCAACGCGCAACTCTTTTGTAGGATGTAGTGAGCTATGTGCATCGGGTGAAAAGGAAACCACGCTATCTCCGAAGGTCGGGCTCAAGCTGTTTCGAGGCGACGCTGAAATTAATCGGTGAATCCGGTCAGGTCAGTTCAAGCAGGGGAATTTCTTCTTGCTTGGAAAAACGGCTACTTTGGGTTTGATAAGAACAATGTTTATTCCTCTGCTTCTGGTATAAAACTGAACAATGGTTCGAAAATGGCTATTGCTTTTATAATATACAAAAACTACGAAAAGGTTACATTTATGATACATTCTGCTTTGTGATTGGTCGATGGAAGCTCACTGTTGATTCGGTCAAGCCAAAGACGGTCGGCTGTACTTCTCCCTCTCTCTATCTACGACGGCTCGATACGTAACGCATACACACACAAAAGGACCGCGAGTGTTGTAAACGCTTCTTGCCGGAGAGTGGCGCGTTGACACGGCTGACGGTGGTGAACGTTAGGAAGTTTCGCTATTGCGAACATGCGTGGCAAACTTTTATTGTTGTTTTCATTGAAGTATTACTCAGGGAACAATGTGGCGTGCTTCTATTGTGACATACCCATACGCATTTTTGTGATGCGACATAGTGGAAGCGTGTGAGCGTAGTTGGAACATATACCCTAAATAATTTAAAAATCAGCTAGGAAACTAACTTCAAAGTGATGCTTTTAAGTAACTTTAAGGTGTCACCTGGGTCGAACTAAGATATAATAACTATAGGTCAAAGTCAAAAGTACTTGAAATACGTTAAATTTTATATTACAAGCACAAGTGCAGGTACTTAATCAAGCATGGGTTATGATTGATTAGGTAGATTAGAGATTTCAATTATTTATTAAATTAGACTAATGAGATAGGGGAATTTACGTATTCTCGTCAATCTAAGCAGCGTCTGCACTTCTACTAGCATTTTCTCAGCGTCACGCACATATATGATGTGTCTGTTTGTTTACATTCATCTGCTGCTTGCTTCTCTATCCATTCCAATCGACAGAATTTTTCAAAACGTTTTGAAAGCGTTTTTACAATGCTCCAAACTTCTCAGGTGAGTGTGACTATTGTCGGCAGCCTCTTTTTCTTCGGCAACCTTCCCATTAGAACTGCGTGTTAACCAGCTGTTCTATTATCGGCAACTCGAAATCAACCCCATTTTGTAGTGCGTATGCTTTATTTGAAGAAAAATGTAGCATTACTGGATTGCTCGATCGTTCAAATATAATCAGATTGAAGCTGAAAGGCTAAACAATCGTTTGGACACATTCAGGGAAGTGCGTTGATGGGAAAACATAGTGAAATTAACGTTTAAATTTAGGTTGCCGAAAACAGTCAATGGGTGCCGAAGCCAACATTTACCCTATCATAATCATCAAATGAACTTAATTAAGAAAATTCAGGAAGTCTAATAACATTAAGTAGATTAACAAAAGAATTAGGATGCGGGCGTCCGCTTAGGGAGGCAACTACTATATTATTCTCTTAATACGCGAAATCTCTGATATATGCGGTTAAAGCATTTGGGGCCTCCCTTAGCTCAGTCGGTAAAGGCGCAGCTACAAAGCAAGACCATGCTGGAGGTGGCTGGGTTCAATTCCCGATCCGGTCTAGGAATTTTTCGGGTAGGAAAATTTCTCGACTTCCCTGGGCATAGAAGTATGATTGGACTTGCCACACAATCATATCAATGCAAAAATGGTACAGGCATCGAAAGCTCTCAATAAGCTTGAAATGCGGAGAAGAAGAAGAAGAAGAAGCATTTGAGTTAACTTATTTCTTTGTGTTCAAGTACTTACATTTATAAACAGCAGTCAATGTTAATCTATGAACTAAACCCTACGTGACTGTAACATCGATCTTTCCTTATCTGGTATTGATGCATGTTTAACTTTTCGCGGCTGTCGCGTAAGCGCCTACGGAGCTTACGCAGAAGTGATTCGCAATTCGGTAGAGTTTTCCAAAAGTTTTTTGAGCTTATGTAGATTAGAATTTGTTCGGTACGGTCGCGAAATTTTGAAATGATTGAAACGTGCGGTAAAATAACTTATTTGAAACAAAACTTAATAGTCAAATAAGTAGAATATCTAAGAAGGAAACCAATATGAATCAACTTGCCAACATAGGCTATCACATTTATTTTGGTGGCACTCTTTAAATGGCGTTTGGAATTCACGCGGTTTTCGTAACTTACATAATCTAGATATTTCGTTCGAAACGGATTAACGAATTCAATCGGATTACTACGCGGATGTATCTACGCGCACACGTTACAGCTTTTTTCTATAACTGTCTTTAAACAATACACACGGAATCCAGTGTTCAAGCTGCCAACATAGGCTTGTCCTTCTGCTGATAGAAGCAAATTTTATTCAAATGAGTAAAGTCTTGAAAACAAAGCTGTCTTGCAGCTCCAGCTTGGTACCCAATAAGTAATAAAAAAAAATATATTGTTCTGACGTTATTTTATTAATGTTATTGACCCGGTCTGTCGAGTTTATGACTTCACCATAGTATGACTTCACCTTCTTATATTATAAGACTATGGATGGAAACAGCAACACCTAATTATAATTACATCTTACCCATTTCTCCCCACTAGTAAGTCAAGGGAGATCGTCAGATTTTCCCGGCATCATTTAATGCTACTTGTCTGGTTTTGCGTGCCTCTATGAAGGCTACGTAACTCAATGCTGAATGTGAGAATTAACTTTGAAATCAGATTTCGAAGAAGAATGCGTGTGTAGGTACTGGGCTAGGCTTACATAATGGCTAATGGCTACTGTGAAAGGCGGTGGTAGGTGGAAGTTGTTAAAGTGCGTACCTATTCACGGTCAAATAGATACACATTCGATTAGTAGACTATTGATAAAACGTTCCGCTGCTGCTGGTATCAGATAGATGAGTTTGCGAGTTTGTTCGTAACAGTTATTTATACGCACTCGGTAAACCTTGACTCAGTTCTGGAAATCGTAGTGAGGTAGTTTAATGCACATTAAAACATGATTAGTCTTGCTCACCGTCGAAAGCATGGAGTTTTATAATGCATGGGAATGTTTAGCCATCATAAATTATTAAGCTAAAGATAAGCCCGTCATAGATTCGGATCTTATCGGGTAAAGTAGCTAAAAATTGCGGGCTTTCAAACTAACACACCTGTGTGCTTCCTTCACTGTTCACCGATACCATTTTTCAAGGTCAGCACAACTGTCAAGTTCCACGTTCACGGTTCGATGCGGTCGCTATGATCCGTGTAAATAAAAAAAAAAAAAGTATGCCCGTATCGCTTAATAAGTAAGCAACATCATCAGCGAGCCGTGACTTGGACGATGCTGACGGCAACGACGACGAATACGACGACGACGACGACGATGGTGGTAATGAACTTAATACCTCTCACCTCCCTCTACCGAACGCTTTTGACTCTACATTTCGAAAATTTATCGCTTCACACTAACTCGAAAATTGACTCCGGAAAGGTAAATATACGCATCTAGCGGGTTGGGGCAGTATAGCCACAGCTATGCTGCTGCTACCACTGATGATGATGGCGACGTCGTCGGTGCACTGCACACTTCTTAATTAAATCTCCCGCTGCGTGATCTCCTTCTCTGAGGGCTGCTTCCTCCAACTCCACGTGATTTTCAAAGACGACGAACGGTGCCGGCGTAGGTGATGAATTCCGGATGGATGCCAAGAAGCGATACGCGTCAATGATGGATCCGAAAAACCAACCAGATGATCCAGGCAGGGCGCTGCGTGCTAAAAAGTCGTAAACACAGTCGTCGGATGAGTTTCGATTCCAAGATACGGTTTCGGGAAATAATGATACTTTGACGAAGCAGTTGTTGTTATTGTTCCGAAAATATCCGCCTCTTCTCCGGTTGGTTCTTCTGAGTAGTTCTGGGCCGCTTTGATCAGCACTAATGTCGGCATGATTTCGGATTTGTAGCAGATTATTTCTCAAACAACCGAATCGAGTAACCATCGGAAGCAAAGTAGCAATAGGCGTATCGGTGATGGCTGTTATAAAGCGTTGATGACGAATAAATTGCCGGCTTGTTGAATGCTAACATTGTGTGTCTTTTTCTTCGCGACAACTGTATGTCAGCGGTCAAGCAACCGTTTAATGGCTTTTTAATTATCATCGGATCGGGTGGTGAGATTTGCGACGTTTTGAGCAATGAAGGTGGAGAACATTAGGCAAATTATATGGCCGATGATGCGAGGACATAGCTGGAATGAGATTAGGGCAGTAAGGAAATTAAATTTAATAAAATCCAAAAAATCTTATTTTTCCTTAGATTTCTGAGAAAAACTTATTATGCTTTTTGTTTATGAACATAATTATGCTTCATGATGCAAACTTGTGGTATTCAATGCGAGAAGTATAAAGCATTTTTAGGAGACTCGAATTATTTGTACAGGTTCAGTTCAGAGCCAAGTTATCACTTGCATCATAATGAGCTAGAGGAGACTTGGACTTGGACAAGTTTTAAAAGATGTGATTCAAGCAAATATTAATAAATTTTTGTAGAAATTATTTCAAATATGGTGCATATAAAAGATCTTTGATGTTACTACAAATGAGCAAAACTTAAAATAAAATAGGTTCATTGTGAATCAAGAAATATTAGTTATCAAACTTTAAACATACGCAACTAATGATGCTGAAAACTATACCAATTAATCGTTAATATATGATGAACTTGCCATCGCTGACTGGCTTAATAATTAATTTTTAACGAGACTATCAGAGGTTTCAAGCTGCCAACAGCTCTTAAAAAGTCTCTAGAGTTCTATAATATTCTTAATAGATTATTCGTCCTAACTTTTGATTTCATAATTTGTTTATTGCTGTATTATTTCAAATCAGTTACCTAGCATGTAGGGTAGAGAACTACTTCGGCCTAATCGCCCATTTTGGGCCTATCGAGCAGAAAACTTCAAATAAATCCATGATTTCAGAGTTAACAAGTCAATTATACATTTGGTACGATACTTTAGTTAATAAGCTACGGAACGAACTCAATGATATCGCGTGATATGAAGGTTTGCATCCATTATTCCCAAAAACAAAAGAAGCGCTTCGACCGAATCATTTTTTATCTTCATCCGATAGGCCGAAGTGAATTCATTGGCGTTTCAATGGCGTTTCAATGCGTTAGGCCGAGTTTAGAATCCGTAGGCCGAGTTTGGCGTCAAGAAGCAGTGTTAGACTTTTGACAATATCTCAACGATTGGTTTCTCTTTATCAAATATTACTGTACATACGGAAAGGTAAATAAATTTGGGAGCCATCAGTAATAATAACATTCCGTTTGGTGCTAAGTTGCGCTAGATTAAGAAAGATAAAGTGTGGGTTGTGCTTAATAGGCCGGAAATGGGGTATTTAACCCTATCCGCATTTGTATTTGTATCTTTAAAACAAGGAATATAATACACTATACTGTAAAGAAATGACCAAGTGGTTGCGAACTATTTAATTGAAATGTGCTTTCATCTTCAAGCATAAATAATCCTTGTTAGCGTTGCAACTGAAGACCGTTTTTTTACAAATGTCGGCCAGAAAAATTTGCACCTAGTCATTTTTGTAACCGGGAAATAATTGATATTTATATAAAATTGAGGAAATTTAGTGGCTACACTGCGGCATTCAGGCAAATATTTCTGAAGGCAATTTTTGAAGTATGTTGAAAGAGTTTAAGTCTAAGTTAATCCATACTTATGCTATGCAGAAGGCGTTAATGTTCTCCTTAAATAGAGGCCGAAACTCGGATCTCGTCATCTTGGATCGTAAAATGGCTTCGAGACATAGATTTTCAGCTTCTAGTTATCGAGCGCATTTTTCTCTGTCCGATGGTGGCCACCTTGATTGTGGGTTTGCCATTTTGGATTCATGCTTCCGTTCATCGGGTCCATTCCGTAGATATGGGTATCTACATGATAGATACGTATTCGCTGTCTTCTGCACATTTCAGAAACTACCATAGTTATAGCCATATAGCAATTCCTAAAAATCTACTGGCATTGGTTAGAGATCGCGTTAATCCTTATTGTCGCCTTAATGGCAACTCCACCAGAAAAACCTAAGAAGCCGGAAAGAAGTCGGTATTGTATATTCACCTATACATTCCGGTAAAAAGTCGTCAATTTGAAAATTTCTCCTTGAAAATTACATTGAACCAACATCCAGGAGATAGACAAAATAGCTATGCAAATTTTTGGCAAACTTTAGAGTGTCGTAACTTCTTCAAATATTTTCCGATTATAATGCTTTCAGAAGCATTCGACTCCAAACTATTATAGTTTGTTGTATAGGCACGGACATATCAAACATTTTCTGATGGGATATTTCTTAAGAGGCTGGTTAAAACAAAATCTAAAACAGGCTTAAATCAACCGAGGTTTGGCCATTTCCTTGAAATCAGTTCTGAAGAGAGGGGTTCTGACTGCGGTCAGATTTTTATTCACTGTAATATGTCATCCGACAGCTCTTCCTTCCTGGATTTTCATGAATAGGCTTTCTGTAGACTTGGAATGTATCAATGACCAAATTGACCGCTCTCGGAGCCACTGGGATGCCCCTCACCCAATACCGAGGAGAATTACATTTGGAGGAGATGGAAAAGTCTATGAGAATTCCAATCAATGCTCTGAGCAGAGAATATTTGAGGATTATTCTGATCAAAATTCCTAGAATATTCTAAAACTAACTCTTTAAAGTTGCTAACATGAATTCCAGCAGAATTGTGATAAGAATTCCAAGAGATTTCTTAAGTGGATATACACTTTCAGCAGCCTTCCAAGGAGAGATTACTTAGAGAATGCTGAGGAGTAGTATTGCTATGTAGTTCTGACTCAGAATTCTTAAGAGAGTTCCATAGGGATCGGAGAATTTCAGGATATTTCCAGGGATAAATACAACAGCATTTTGAGAAAATTTTCAAAATAACGTTTAGGGCATTTGCAATGAAAGAAAAGCAGAATTCAAAGATAATCCTGAGAAAAAATTATGATGATAATTTCAAAGAAGTTCGCGGATGAGTTTTCTATGGGAATTTTGACAAAATCTCCAAATTCGTATAACAATTCAAAATTAATCTGATTCTTTTTTTTCCTCTGGTTGAGACATAAAACCATTGCAACCAGTAATTTAATCTAATGTATAATATCCCGTATCCTTAGTTCAGTGGATGTCGTATTACTCCATCACTATTGAGAAATGATGACGTATTCGGTTTTGAAACAGTTGCCATGCTTGCCTTCATAGCGAGGAATCGATCCAACTAGAAAGGTCGAAGAGCGCCCCTTTGTCAGTCAAAATTTGATTCCTTCGCAACTAAATTAAGCAATAATACCGATAATGACCATGCATCAGAACCCTAGTCTTAACCACTTCAAACAAGGAAACAACGAATAGATGATTAGGAATCACAGATGAAGACTAACTAACTCATTTTTCCTTGTTTCAAGTACATCCTCGGTCCAGGCAACTAGAATATTTATCACTATTAACATGTTATACAAAGTAACAAGGACTAAGATGTGTTCCTTTGATTACTGAAAAATCCTGTTCCCCTAGTCAGGACTAGGAATCGGTGGTAGATCTTACATCCCGCAACGTACGACGAAAAGGTGATCTAACCACTTTACGGGGCGACCTGAATCTTAAGATAGTTCGGAAGGATTTCTCAACCCATGTAACAATTTGGGTTTTATAAGGGTCCTGAAGACCATTATTTATGCTTGTAGAATTCTATAAAACCACGATCAAATTTGCAATGCTACTTGGGACTCCAAGGGGATTCTAAGAAGAATATCAAAGGACATCTGGGAGCATATCAGGGGAATTTTGAGGAAAATTCGAAGAAATATTTGGGAAAACACTTGGAGCAAGGCTGTTAGCGAGATTGATCATTCTTCTTGCAGTGTCCAATCGATTTTGTTCTAATTTTCGAACAATTTGAAGGTGTTGTGCTTTTTTGGCGTTTAATCGTCTTTCTCTATCTACATGATGTCTACCTATTTGACTAAATAAAATTCCCTGAGTTTTACTGGTTTTTCGAGAACTTTAGCGGATAATTTCCAGGTTTATAATAAGAAAGATATTTTTTAAATGTTTTAATATTATGCTTTTTTTGTAAAACATGACATGACAATCAGTTTTATAGAAAAAGCTTTACAAAAACATTCATTAATTGATGAAATACTACCTTAATACCTACATTATTTCAATAATCCTAATATCTTAAAATCTGCAATGTCTTGAAGTTTTCCATTCTATGTACAATTTCAAGATATTGTAAGATTTCAAAGTGTCAGAATTATGAGGAAAAAATGATTCATTTCAAGTTTGCAATTAACTTTATGAAAGATTAAAAATTTTCAGTGAAGTCTCTTTGGCTTCACAACAATTTTAAGCACTTTACAGAAGTTCTGAGGAATGAAAGGAAATGCTGAGAATTTCATCACTTGATAAACAAATTGTGGGAACATAAGGGTGTTAACTTCCCTGAACTCTTGCAAATATGGGGAACTTACTGGAAGCTTCAAAACCCCCAAAACGGTTCTATTTGCTTCCGAAAAACTGCAAGAACTTTTAAGAAGTTCCTAGAATTTCAGATTTTCACAGGTGTCAAGAGAACTTCAGAAACATAGAGAACTTTTAAGAAGTTATAAGTACCTCAGAAAAGGTAAATCTGGAGATCTTTGAGAAATTTCAATGATCTTAAAAGTAGTTCCTTGAACTTTAGTCCAGACTTTTGGAGCGGTTTAAAACGCTATAAGCGTGAGTATAGAAAAAAAATCCAGATAGGTCCATGATGTGCTGACAAAAAAAACGAGAACCCTTAAGATGTTCCGAGAATTTCAGGGAAGTACAGAGATCATCAGAGAATTTTATGAAATATTTTAGGAACTTTACCCAAGTTCAAAGAATTTCAGGGAAGTTTAAATCTGTTTACGAGAATTCCATTTATCATTTTAGGCTTGGTGTGAAGATTTTTTTAAACAAGGCTCAGTCGTGTGTGACGCTTTGCGGACATTTTAAACAACAGTAAATCTAGGTTAGTATTGTGTACCAATTACTCGTGGCGGGCTCGAGGTTAATGGGCTTCAATTTCCATTGGAGGGATCTAGGAAGGGAACTGGTTTCCAAAGCTCCCTTCAGATACTACTCTCGGACGGTTGACAAAATGCTGGCTGGGCAGGGTACCGAAACAGGAGGATAAAAGACTGGGACACAATGACGGGGAATTGTTTCGAATGGAGGGGATGATCACATCAAACTCTAACATCCGACAAACAAAGGAATTTGTAGATCGCCTGCATATAGGGAAGATCATGGGTTCCCAATACATCTTTTACTTTACGGAAGGGTTGTCTACCGCGGGCCACTAGGATATCCAATAGTCGTGCTCTGGAGGCGTCATTACCCGGGCAATGCCAATGCGATGTCATCATAACCGGTTCTGCACCTACATACATTGCTGTCGACGCGGTTTATTCTGTATAGATGTGCGTCTAGCGAGTAGTGGTTAGACATAAGTCTTGCCATCACACGAATGAAGCCCCGACTTACATCCAGATTTTTGAACCATGCTCTCGAAGAAACATTTGGAATAATGGAATGTAAGCACCGCCCAAGAGAATTACTTGTCCAATCGTTTTCCCAACTTAGAAGAGAACGACGTACTAATGGGAAAAAATCATCATGTAAAATTCTCCTATAATAAATCTCAGGGCTGTTAACGAGTCACTTTTTAGTGACTTGGTCACTTTTGCTCAGAGAAAATTTCTGGAACGCAATAAAAATTATATGAAAATCCGGAAAATGTGAGAGTATTTCAATGGTGTTATATCATGGAAATTTCAAGATCTAAAGAAAATTCGAAAATTTAGCTAAGTTGATCAGAGAACATCAACGAAGTTCCATTAACGGGTTTTTAATAAAAAATGAGAATTTTTTTAGTCATATAGCTAGTAAAAAAAACTTTTTTTCAACGAATTCAGTATTTTTTATTAAAAATATAATGTTTATTCTTAAAAAAAAAAAACGTCAATTAATATTGGAAAAGGGGCCGTACGACGCAACATAGCCGCGATGCTCTCACAAGAGCGCTAGACGGCACTGAAATCATTCTCATTTTTTATTGAACACCCGTTAATTAAAAAAAGGCGAGAACTTTTAGTAAGCACTGATATTTTCAAGAAATTCCAGTGAACTTCTAAGAAATTTAGATATTTTTAGATTGTTTCATTATACTCAGTTAAGTTCCGAGTACTTCGAGGACGATCAAGGATTTCCTTAGAATTATGGGATATTCCGAGAATTCTATGATTGATCCGAAAACTTTAGAAGCTTCAGGAAATTATAAATGTATATCAGAAAATTTACCGGAACATTTGATCAATTTAGAAAAATGAAGCAAGCATAGAAAACTTCTTGCAGGGAAAATTTGTGATTTAAGGCAAAGTTCCGTGTGAGTTTAAAAACTTTATAAAACTTAAGGAAAATTGTAGAACTTAAAGGCAATTCAATCAATTCCAGTAAAATTGTGGGTTCATTTAAAAAATATTGAGGCAGGGTAGTCTAGAGAATTTTAAGGAATTTGAGAAATATTCTGGGCAGTTTTCAAAACATCAGGAAACTCTAGACTATTGAAGAAGTTATTAATTAGTTTCGATAATTTGAAATTCAGACAAATATTGAGAACATCAGTGAAAATCATGGAACTATATTAATTATTTTGCTGCAGAAGCCTAAAGAGGTTCCTGAAGTTTCAGAATAACTTCGAAAACTTCACAGAAGTACAGAGATCTTCAGAAACATTTCGAGAACTTCAAAAAAGCCTATTCAAGGGAAGATCGGGAGCATCTCAAATAAGTTTGATAAAGCTCCAAAAACAAGGGGAAATTCAGGGGAGTTCAGAAAAATAGTGATCTCGCTAATAAAGTTCTAAACACACACAAAAAAACTCAAAGAAAGAACAGAGCAGAGATGTTCCGGAGCAGGAAAATTACTTAAATTTTAAAAAAGTTTCGAGAAATTCAGTGAATTTTTAACCCCTTAGAGAAGATTCATGAGTGCTAGGAAAATTGTGGAAACTCTAGGAAGTCTGAAAAAGTTAAGAGACGTTAAAAGAAATGATGAGAAGTGTTGCGAGCATCAGGTTAGTTTTTTAAACTACAAAAAAAAACTTCAAGGCAGTTTAAATACAGGAATATTTTGGGAACTTTCAAGTAGTTATGAAGACCTCAGAATAGACCATTCCATATTCAACGGAGATTTCTCATGAAAATTCACTTGGAGTTTACTGTCTTAGGCATGTCTAAAATTCCGCAGAAGTACCATGAAAGCAGATTGCAGTTGATGTTTTTCTCATAGATTTTTTCCCAGAATTCCCGTGGACTGAGGTCCTTAGAAATTATAATAAAATTCCATGAGCCTTAAAACTGTACAAGGAATTTGACTCCAGATTCTTGAAAATTTCTTGAAGTATTATGACTTTTCAGTTCAGAATTTATATATGCATATTCTAAATAAAAAAAAAAAAAAAAAAAAAAAAAAAAAAAAAAAAAAATCATTTTATGCCTCTGAATTTTAAAAATGTATTTGTCATTGTAGAATTAATCCATTCTAGATCTATAAAGTTCAATGTGTGAAAGAAAATAACTAGGAATATTAAATGTTTTTATTTTAAAATTCCCTGATACTTCCAGGTATTTCCAGGAAAAATAAAATTCCCTGCGAATTCCCGGTTTTTCAAGTTTTTCCGGTAGTAGGAGCTTGGAGGTTTAGTCATAAACTTCCTATCGTACATATTTAAGTGTTTATGAGAATCTAATTGAATAATTCTAAAAAATCAAACATTTATTTGGTATGCCGTTCAGACAAATTTTCTTCCCTTTGGCCACTTTTTAGTCACTTTTTTACAACTATAAGTCACTATTTGGTCACTTATTTTTTCAACATGGAGCGTCATAAATGGAGCGTCACATATCACAACAGTATAAGTCGTGTAAAGATGTGAGACATTTCATGAAATGTTGCGAATATTTTATACAAAATTTCATCTTTTGTAAACAAGATTGCTTACAAGTTGCTCGTTTGCGTGAAATGAAATACAATTTTAAGTGAATGAATGTTTACATCACAATTAAAATTCAATTTTTTTGCAGTGTACCTTGGAATTCTGGATTTCGCCTTAACTTATTTGACAATCTCATAAAAATTCTGTGTTGATGTTGTCCAAATCCAAGATTGAAGATTTTTTTTTTAATCAGATCTTAAAAACTACGGCGTATTTGAAATTTTAAATTTTTAAAGTCTGAAATCTTGAAAAGTTTAATAATGTTAAAAGCTCTTTAATTTTTTTTCATATAATAATCTTTAAACAAATTCTTAATTCCAGATGTGAAATGTCATTTCGTTGATCTCAATATGATACTTTTAGCAATTGGGTTCTATCGAGTTCATACTCATTGCACTCGATTCTCCTGACCTTTTAACAGCAAAAAGGTGCCCTATAACTATTTGTTTTAAAAGTCATATTAGTTTAATATACACTTCAATCATGTCTATGCATACACTGCTTTGGATTACCCATCAAGTTTTGAGAAACGGTATGGTCTACAGGTACAAGGATGTCCTCAAAACAATTGTAAGTTTGAAGAAAACGGGGCCACTTTCCGTCGATGAAAGCGTCACCAATCGAGTTCTCGTGATTGTTTTTTGTACATAAGTGTAAACGTTAAGTTCTATGTGAAACGTTGTAGACCAAGAAGGAACATTAAAAAACAGAGAACCTAGGAACTGAAAACTGAAGCATTTTGCTGAGAAAGAATGACGATGATGCACAAAGTAGATCCAGAGTGACGCCAGTGTTCAAGTTTCTGAACTGAAGCACCTCATAGCAGCTGGCACTGAGTGTGGAGAAACAAACGGAGAGGAAACGAAAACCTCTTTATATATATAACGGTTCGCCGATTTATTACAAGATTGCAGCGTGGTTTCGTTTTGTGTTTGTGTTAAGCTTTCAGCGTCGTAAAAAGCGCGTTGAAAAGTCGTTTCTTGGTGCAAAGTTTTGACGAGTCCATTGATGGAAGAATCGCAATAGGCAGTGTCGCTGGAAAATTCAAGGATGATTTAATAACAGAAAATTAATCAACAAATTTCAACTGATTTGTCATACCCAAAGAAAACATCTGAATAGCATAAATTAGCGATCCCATGCGCTCGGATTTTGCTTGGATGCGGGACAAGATTTACGATATGATGCCAAGTTGCGTCTCTCTCCACCTCATTACAAAAACAAGAGAAACTGTACCATAACAGCAGTATAAATATCAGAAAACCGGTACATATTAAAACTGTTGCTGTCGGTTAGTGTGTCAGTTGGATTTGGCTAATCTCGTAAATTAGCCTGGCGCTTGTGCTGCTTACCGTCGGGTCGAGTGGTGCGTTATATGACGTGAGAAAATTTTGACGCCTAGATACAATTCTAGAACTAAAGCTATCCAACAATAATTTATCTGGAATTGATTTTCCAACAATCGAACATAATCCGGCGGAAGAAGCGATGTAAAATAACTGGATAAATACCTTCTCATCA
This sequence comes from Ochlerotatus camptorhynchus, assembly GCF_037179485.1. Lineage (NCBI taxonomy): Eukaryota > Metazoa > Arthropoda > Insecta > Diptera > Culicidae > Ochlerotatus > Ochlerotatus camptorhynchus. The sequence continues at coordinate 7,226,301 of NW_027040988.1, forward strand.
AGACCGATTTTCGCGCGCACCTGGCGCGCGCGTACTTATCTAGCGGCCCCGATCGAAACTCAACGATCCGCTCAAGTACACACTTTCGTTCCAACGCTGAATCGCGGGCGCGTATTCATTCGTACCATATGGAGATTACGGATGACTGGTTGGTCGCTCTTCTCCCTTATTTCCTCCGTACCTATACGATGCTATCCCACACCACTCGAGGCCACAAATTATGCATTCATAACGAGCTTAAGCGCCGTTAGTTTGGATTTGTTTCTTCTGCTCTTATTCGCTCTCTCTTATGTGGATCCAAACTTAAGACCGTTGAAAATGGTTGGAAGTTTGAATCTGCATGTCATTTAAAAGATTAATTAAGTTTGCATCAAGTGAAACTGCAGCCAATACAGCACAACCAAACTGTACATTTCAAGAGCGCCTCTATCGTCAGTCCGCATCGTGCTCTCTTGCCGTGCGGATCTATTTGCTTTTTGCTGAAGGAAGTGTTACTACTACCTAAAGCTACAACAAATTTAAACAGCACTTTTCAGTGCTCAACCTGTAAAAAAAATTTTCTACCTTGTTCCAACTCTTATTCCTCTTCGATCCTTGTTTGGACCCTACCCGAGGTAATCCTTCTTGGATATCGATTTGGAAAATTCCTCTTCGATCCTTCAGATTCTTATAGTAATCTGCTTGGAAGTCGAATTGGATAAAAATTTACTGCCGCCATGGCGCCTAAACGCAAAAGAAAGGGGCAAACTCTTGACCCCCCTTCTGATGAAATTAATTTGAGTAATCAATTTGATTTGCTCACGGATGATGAGAATGATCCATCATCCAAGAAAAATTCTAGTAAACTTTCCCGGCTTAATGCCAAGAAGGAAAAGATTCCCCCTATTGTGATAACCACTACCGATTTCCATGCTCTTCGCATGGAACTTTTGAATTTCGTGAAAGTTAAGTTTTCACTACAAATTGGACGTCGGGGTGAATGCCGTGTATTGGCTGAAACCTTGGACGGATTTAAATGTCTTCTCAAGTATCTTACTGAGAAGAAGCACAAATTTTTTACTTACGACACCAAAACTGAACGTGTGTTCAAGGTTGTCATGAAAGGACTGCCCAGTGGTGAATCCCTGGATCAGATCAAAGATGAACTGGCAAAATTACTTGGAGTTGTGCCACTCCAAGTAATCAAAATGAAAATGAAATCCCGTCCTGGCGATTCGCGCAACGGGATTTCTAATGATTTTTATTTAGTTCACTTCAAGTCTAGTGAACTAAACAACCTTAAGGCCTTAGAAAAAGCTAGCCTTATGCTCCATGTCCGAGTGAAGTGGGAACACTTCAGGAAGACTGGAGGAAATTTCCAAAACCTCACCCAGTGCCGTAAGTGCCAGGGATGGGGTCACGGAACTAAAAATTGCTACATGCCAGCTAAATGCATGAATTGTGGTGATTCCTCTCACGCAAAGGACGACTGTCCTGTGAAGGAAGATCCTAAGAAATTTAAATGTTCAAATTGTGGTGAAAACCACAAAACCAATTTTTGGGAATGTAAGACTCGCAAAGCGATCCTACAATCTCGTTCTAACCGTCAGGTAGGAAACGCTCCACGTTTCCGACCAGGTACAAATTCCTCTGCTGTTAACAACGGTCAGCGAGGAACAAATTCTACATTCGTACCCGTAGGTACAAATATCTCCCCTGCTTCAAATGTTTCATCTGTACCTACTCCCCTCGCTGCTAACAATGTTCAGCGAGTTAATGGAGCTACCTATGCTGCTATTGCAGCGGGTAGAAATCAAAATACTAACCAACGTTCTAACGGAAATTTTGACAATTTTGACTTTGGAAGCATTACTGCCCCCAAAATGGAATTTTTACAGAATTCATTAATTGACATGATTTCTGATATGCTTAAATCTAACTCTATGTTTGATGCTATTCAAACTGGAGTAAAATTTGCAAATAATATTGTCATGACTTTAAAATTCAGTAATGGATTTTAAAGCATTAAATATTGTAAATTGGAATGCTCGATCTCTTAAAGATAATGAAGACGAGCTATTTAACTTTTTAAGAGTTCATAACGTGCATATTGCCGTTATAACTGAAACGTTCCTTAAACCTGCCCATAAGGTTAAGAAGGACGCAAACTACTTGATTTATAGAAATGATCGTCTTGATGGACCCTGTGGTGGCGTTGCCATCATTATTCATAGACGAATCAAACATAAAATTCTTTCTTCATTTGAAACCAAAGTTTTTGAAACTTTGGGAGTTTCTGTTGAAACAAAATTTGGACAACTTACGTTTATAGCTGCCTATTTGCCATTCCAATGCGTAGGCCAGCAAAAGAATTTTCTCAAGGGTGACCTCCAGAAACTTACCCGTCATAGGTCTAAATTCTTCATTATTGGTGATTTTAATGCAAAACACCGCTCATGGAATAATGCTCAAAGCAATTCCAATGGTAATATTCTGTTTGATGATTGTTCTGCAGGTTATTACACTATTCAATATCCAAACAGCCCAACATGCTTTTCTTCTATAAGAAATCCCTCCACTATTGATTTGGTCTTAACTGATTCATGTCAACTTTGTAGCCAATTGGTTACCCATGCTGACTTCGGTTCTGATCACCTTCCAGTAACTTTTGAAATATCCCAAGAAATAATTTGTAATCCCAACAGCTCTACTTTCAATTACCATAGAGCTGATTGGGAGCAATATCGAACATTTATGGAATATAACTTCGATCCAAACATTCCTTTGCAAACCAAAGATGAAATTAATTATGCTCTTGAATCTCTGACTACTTCTATAGTTGAAGCAAGAGCTGCCTCAGTACCAAAATGCGAGGTTAAATTCGATTCAATTATAATAGACGATGATCTTCAGCTCTTGATCCGTCTTAAAAATGTCCGTAGGAGACAATATCAAAGAACACGCGATCCTGCCATGAAAGTTATCTGGCGGGATTTGCAAAAACAAATTAAAAAGCGATTCTCTGCCCTGAGGAACAAAACTTTTGAAAATAATATTTCTAAATTAGACCCGAGTTCCAAACCCTTTTGGAAACTCACAAAAATTTTGAAAAAACCTCAAATGCCTATTCCAGCGCTTAAAGAAGGTGGTAAAATTTTGATCACAAATTTGGAAAAAGCTCAGAAACTTGCTAAGCAATTCGAGAGTTCCCATAATTTCAGTTTGGGTCTTACTAGTCCTATTGAGAATCAGGTTGCTCGGGATTTTCTGAATATTTTCTCTCGGGAAAATATTTTTGATGATTCCTGGGGGACTGATTTGGACGAAGTAAGGTCTATAACTAAAAAATTTCAAAATATGAAAGCTCCAGGTGATGATGGAATTTTCTATATCCTCATCAAAAAACTCCCAGAGAGTACCTTGTCTTTCTTGGTAAAATTATTTAACAGATGTTTCCATTTGGCATACTTTCCTGATAAATGGAAAAATGCAAAAGTTGTTCCAATTTTGAAGCCGGATAAAAATCCAGCTGAAGCTTCTAGCTACCGTCCAATAAGTTTGCTTTCTTCAATAAGTAAACTTTTTGAAAAGATAATTTTGAATAGAATGATGCTTCACATCAATACGAACTCAATTTTTGCAGATGAGCAGTTTGGATTTCGCCATGGGCATTCAACTACTCATCAACTCTTAAGAGTTAACAATTTAATTCGTTCAAACAAATCTGAAGGCCACTCAACTGGAGTTGCTCTTCTAGACATAGAAAAAGCATTCGACAGTGTTTGGCATGAAGGTTTGATTGCTAAATTGAAAACGTTTAATTTTCCACTTTATATTATGAAATTAGTTCAAAATTATTTAACTGACAGAACTCTTCAAGTAAATTATCAAAATTCCAAATCTAATCGACTACCTGTTAGAGCAGGAGTTCCTCAGGGTAGCATTCTTGGGCCTATATTGTATAACATTTTAACTTCGGACCTCCCTGATTTGCCTCAGGGTTGCCACAAATCTTTGTTCGCTGATGACACAGGCATTTCCGCTAAAGGAAGAAGTCTTCGTGTTATTTGCAGCAGACTGCAGAAAAGTTTAGATATTTTCTCTTCTTATTTACAAAAATGGAAGATTTCTCCCAACGCTTCCAAAACTCAACTTATAATATTTCCACATAAGCCTAGAGCTTCGTTTTTGAAACCTAGTAGTAGTCACATAGTCACTATGAACGGAGTTCCAATTTCCTGGTCAAACCAAGTGAAATATCTTGGATTAATACTTGACCAAAAATTAACTTTTAAAGATCACATTGAGGGCATTCAAGCCAAATGTAACAAATATATAAAATGTTTGTATCCTCTTATAAACAGGAAATCCAAACTTTGCCTGACGAATAAACTTCTAATATTTAAACAAGTTTTTAGACCGGCCATGCTTTACGCTGTGCCAATATGGTCTAGTTGCTGCACTACCAGGAAAAAAGCACTTCAAAGGATTCAGAACAAAATTCTGAAAATGATTTTGAAGTTGCCCCCCTGGTACAGTACTACCGAGGTACATAGAATTTCGAATGTTGAGACTTTAGCACAAATGTCCAACAAAATAATCAATAATTTCAGGCAAAAATCGTTGCAATCCTCAATTGCAACGATTAATTCCCTTTATACTTAGATAAGATTTATTTTTAGTTTTTAGTTTTAAGATATCAATTGTTATACTGACATGCAGGTTAAAAAACCTGTTTAAAATACTGAATTGCCAAGACATGAACAATGTAAAAACACTTAGATATATATCATAACAATTAAGGCTGGTACGTTACTGCAGTAACTGGAGCACCTAGGTTAAAATGAAATGTAATTTATTTTGAATTTGGAACAAATAAAGAGTTAAAAAAAAAAAAAAAAAAAAAAAAAAAAAAAAAAAAAAAAAAAAAAAAGCGCCTCTATCGTTCTTCCTCAGTTGAATAGAACGATTTTGAACAGTGCTTGAGTACAGAGGCGAGTAGTGGTGCTGTGAATGAGAGGTTTTCAAAGTTGAAATGTGCAAAAATTTACAAAAGAAAATAAACTAGTTGTTTTCGAAGAGCAAAGGTTGTTGACCGCCATCCGTAACAGGTGAAACCTGGTTCAGTGCGGAAAGAAATACTGTCATTTGTTTTGTGTCTAAAATCTCAAATCCTATTCTACCTAGGATCAAACGTCTAGCTAAGAATCACAAACCGGGAAACGCTTTCCAAGTCGATCAGGCATCAGAGGATATTCGGGAGGATGAAGTCATGGTTTCATTATGGCAGATTGGCTTCTAAAGCAACGTGAGGATTCTACTTGGAAAAACAAAGTTCGGTCGTATGTCAAGCTTACTCGTCTTCGTATGGAGGGAATTAAAGAGGACTGAAATCCTCTCCAAGCCTGTCACGGTGGCTACTCATGGTTATCGGTGCTCCGAAAACCGATTATTATTATTAATATTATTTGGCTCAGAAATATCGATCTACATTCGCTCTTGTGAAGGTGAACAATACTGATCCGCCCATTGTGATTAAAAATCATTTGAAAATAAATTCAACTAAAAATGCAACATAGAAACGATCTGCGCTCATTAGATATAAACATTGCTGCGCAGATTGTTGTTCAGATACAAATAGTTTGATTTTATGTTGGTCACTCCACGAATGCTCATGCGCTCCTATAAAGATAGGTATCTATATCTCCAAATTCATCAAGGAAATTTTGAATGCAAATGAAAAAATATTGCTCCGTCACTAGTGTTTACATACAAATGTTTAAGCAAAACTCCGCCAAAGTGAAAACAAAAATGTAAATTACATGAGAAAACATCCAAACATTTTAAAACATTGTAGCTAGTGAATGTATCAATCTCGGTTTGGTTTTGATACGATAGTTCTATTAACATCAGAAAAATTTCGGAACTCTTTAAAAAGTTTTGAAAATTTCATTTAAGTTTCAAAAATTTCGGAGATGTTCCGATAGCTTCAGGAAAGTCCCAAAAATTTCAGGAAATTAACTTCAGTGAAGATCAACGAGCTTGAGTTTGGTTCCATTCACTTCAAAAAAACTGCAAGAACTTTTCAGTGAACTTCAAAGGGCAGTTACATGAATATCAGGAAAAAATCGGGAATTTCACCGCAGTTCCGTTAACTACAGGGCAGTTCCTATAATTTCAGGAAAATAACGGGCCCCTTCACGAAGTTCCGATAATTTAAGGATAGTCCAAAGAACTTCAGGAAAGTTTGATGAACTTATGTGAATTTCAGGAACTGCACAGAAGATCAAAGATATTCACCGTAGTCCAGAGAATTTCAGGGAAGTTTCAGGATCATTTAGGCAGTTCCATTAATTTCAGAGCAATTCCAGGAACATGGTCAGGAGGACTGCAAGAACTTCAGGGAAGTTCCATGAACTTCAGAATATGTTATAGATCCTCAGGACAATCCGATTATCTTCACAAAAAATGTAGAAACTTTAAAAAAGTTCGCATGAATGGAAGAAAATGCAGATAATTTCACGGAAGTTTCAACTGTGGGAATATAAGAGAAGTTTGGAAGATGCAAAGAACTGCAGGAAAGCATCAAGAATTTTAAGGCGTTTCCATTTTCCTCAAGAAAATTGCAAGATTTTTTTTAAGAAGTTCTGAGAAATTCAGAGATATCCAGAAAACTTCCGGGAAATCAAGATTACTTGAGAGAAGAGAGAAGTTGAAGAAAATTGTAGAAACTTTGTAGAAGAAGCAAGGTCTTGAGATCTTAAGAGATTTTCATAGATCTTAACCTTTCAGTACTCGCGCCGTTGTACAAATTACAACATGAAGAACAAATTTAAAACCTACTGACTTAGGAACTCGCTCAACGTGAAACCAAACATGTTTCATGAAATATAATACCCACGTCCAATAGAATAGTACTTGCAGAATATTTTATAACAATTGTTATATTTTGTACAACGCGCGAGTACTAGTGTTACTAAAGTTAGCGCAAGTACTGAAAGGTTAAGGACGGTTCCAATAATTTCAGAGATGTTTGAGGGTCTTCAAGTAAAACCAGACTTAAAAATCTGTAAAGGTAAGTTACGATAAATTCAAGATCGTTCCATTAACAACTGCAAAATTTCGAAAACCCCAAACAAGCTCCAGGAATTTCAGAATAATCATGAGAACTTCAGAAAATATCAGAAATATTACGGAAACTTCACAGAAGTCCAGAGAGCTACAGGGATGTTTAACGGTTTTCAGGACAGTTCCATTTATTTCAGGACATTTTGAAAAACTTCAGGAGATTTAAAGGACTTCAGGGAAGGTCAGAGAAAATCAGGACAGATCGCAAAACCTAAGGGCAGGTTAATTTATTTAAAGGAACTTGCTGGAACTTTTAAAGCTAACCTTTAGCAAAGTTCCAAGTGGTTCATGAAATTTTTTAAACCGTCAGGAAAATGTCAGAACATATTAAGGGATGGTCCGTGTTTTAACGGCAGATTCAAGAAGTTTAAAAATGCAGGGACTTCAGTGAAGATTGCAGAACAAGAAAGTACAAGAAAAATTATGAAATCTTTGAAAAAAATTAAAAAAAGAAAAAAAGTAGTCAACTTTATAGCAATTCAATTAACTTCAGACGAATAGTGAAAACTTAAATAAAATACTAAGAAATTCAGGGAAGTCTCGAGAGCTTTAAAGAAGTTCAGAGATCTCTCGGGTAGTTTGATTAACTTTGTCTTTTTAATCGGTCAGCTGGAGATATGACTGGAACATGATCCGGTTTGTATGTACCATGAGACTAAATCCATCCTAGAACGAATAAAACCCATCATGTGACACCTCAAATGAAATGATAATTCAAAATTCAGTTCAATGGCAGTAATTTGAAGTGGCCACTGGTCACACCTGGTCATGTTTTAGGAACCCCCGGCAAGTGGCCAGTTTCTGACTTGGGTGAAAATCCATCGTACGATACATCAAATCACATCAGAATTCATCTGCCGAATTTTCCGGAGACGAACCAGCCCAGGGCTGAAAGTCTCCTTAATAAAGATCTATTGAATCACATCATATGAGGACTTTTGGTGGAATTTGCTGCGATTTGACGTAGCTGGTAGCTCGCCCACGTATTGTAACACTATCCACAGATAGGGAAAAAAATTTCCTACCTTATAGTGGTGATACGGTGAAGCTGATACGTTCCTTCGAAAAAGTAATCGAGAATTGTTTATTTGATTTCATATTTGTGTTCCCATATGTATATTAAACTTAAAAGGAGATAAACACAAACTAACGAATTTATTTTGCTCTTTTCAGGTTTGTACTTCATGGAATATCTTGTTAGAAGCTCTAACACATATAGACGACAAACTTCAGTAGGATAAGTACAAAATACAGCTTTCTGGTTTTCTCTCTTTCACACTAACGTGTGCCTGCTCTCAACGAAGTGTTCTTTGAAGCTCAACTCACTGGTCTCTTCCACATTTGATAACTTTCTACGTCAACCAAAAAATGTTCTATACCAGCCCTGGTATCGAACCCGCCACCTTCGAATTGGCTATACCGTGGAGATCTGTATCTTCTTAATATTCTAGGATTAGTAAAATTTTTAAATTAATATTAGGGGATATGCGGGTTAAATAGGCAGGCAGATACTTTTTTAGTTGGAAGGTGGTTAAAATTAAGGAATTATTTTCAAATTACTGTTAAATTAAGATACTGCTGAGAAATGGGTAGTTTTGAAGTTTTATAAATCTAGTGAACCGGGAAATAACCGGGAATTGGAAAAGCAATCGGTTAAACCGGGAAATCAGTAAACATTAATATATGGTAGCTTAAGGGGACACACTTGTTGAGTTCTCTAAAAAAAGGGTATTTTTTTACTTACTGTTACTGTTACCTTACTGTGACAAGTACAATCAAACTCGATACCCCAGGGAAGTCGAGCAATTTTTCAACCCGGTAAATTCCTAGACCGGTCCGGGAATCGAACCCAGTCGCCTCCAGTATGGTCTTGATTTATAGCTGCCCCTTTACCGACTGAGCTAAGCCCCAAGGGTAACGTTCATCTACAACCCAATTCTCCTAATCGCTTCGCGAATAATAAGTCCGAAATCGAATTGTCCGACAAAAACCTATGTATGGTTACGAATCGAAATATGTCAACCCGTACACTTAACTTTAATCAATCCAGAGATCCACGATTTAATTTTATCAGTTTCACCGAAAAACCTTGCATAACCATAATCTATCAAAGCTTCGGCACATATCCAGTTAGGCACGAATCATATAGCGTAGGCAACGGTTGATGAAGACCTTTTGGGCGTTGCTAATCTGCTCTTAATCTCCAAATATTTCTGGCCTTTGTGATTCGTTCCACACACAGCAAGATATAGGCGAAGAATATGGTTTAATTAATCCAGCCATTTAAAAAACATGTCGAAATGCTCCTTACACCTGGGACCGACCAAAGTTTTATCGGTCAGTATCTGACTCTCTGTATTACCATTCGAGATTGTATGAAACCTCAGCCTATCATTGCGCTCCATACTTTTTCAAGCTTCAGCAATCACTCTTTCTTCATACTGCCTGTCTTTCCTGCAGATCCTTACTACTTTGAACTGTGTAAGAACATAATATGGTGCAGAAAGTACGGGAACAAACTTGTGTTTTTTGCTCTACAGAATCTTACAAAAAAGCAAGTACAAGTACAGTTGTCAAAACTGATTTTTTCAATGGAGATGGTAGCTAAGCAACCATATTTTCATAATACTAGATGAACTCATCAACTTTGTTTTTAAATGTTTGGGAAAATAGCCAAACAGATTGTCACATTACATAAGAAGAAATGGTGAGAAGCCAACTCGCGTTTTTCTCTGCTTGCTGATTTGTGCTATGGGACGGACTTGCCATGAGCGGCAGAAATGTAGTCGAGCAAATCCACGCCAACTGACGAATGAATTTTATTTTACCCTCTCCAAATTCCATGACACTTCGCATAATTGTTCACTAGGAGCAAAAAACCAAGTTTGTGCTAAATTTCGGCCATATTCTCTCTCACATAATTTTTCAAAATGACGTGATCACTATTTTTCAATGAATCTTTTTTTTAATTTTTTGACAAAAAATTGTTATTTTTCAGTGTGTATTTTTTTTTTCTAAATAGAAATTCCAGTTTCCTACAACTTTGTCTTAGGCGTCATTTCGATAAGATGAGCCGTGTTCGTGCTCTAATTCATTGAAAAATATCGAATACGCCATTTCGAAAAATTATGGTGAAAATGGCAAAATTCCATTATAAACTTGGTTCATTATGCGAAGTTTCATGGAATTCTGATAGGTAAAATCTGAAATTCATTTAATTGTTTACTATTTAGCGTGGATTTGCTCATTCGTGTTTTGTAAGTACCAAATTTGTATCGTGTTTTGTGACAGTGTGAAGATATCTCTGAGGCAATAAACATTATTCCAAGGCGTTTGTTGCCGTTGAATGCATTTAAACATACTGCCGTCCTATAAAAAATTATCACTGAATAACAGGTGAGGATTTCTCCAAACGATAATCCAGTCTGCAGTCCACGTAGGTCAACCAAACCAACAAAAACGGTTGAACACTTTGACCGTGTCAGTTATCTCGATTCCAACCGCAGAATCGCAAGTCGTAGCACAAAGTCTACCGAAAATTAATATAGATTAACTTTTATTGCTTATTTATTTGCCCCAGTTGACATTTCGGGACAACCAGATATGCTACTTTTTATTCGAAATGCCAAAAAGACGTTATTCTTGTGGTTCTCGTCGAACGGCGAGCGGTAGAAAATATGCAAATTTTGATTTCACTTTATGAACCGTAGCTTATCAATGATCATTAAACTTGATTGGGACCGAAGTTGTTGCATTTCGCGGTCGTAGAGGTGCCATAAAAAGTTATGGAGCATTTACAAAGTTTGATTGGTTTCAATTGAGAGAGAGCAGTAGCCAACAACACCTTCATGCGAAAGTGTTCTTTTCATGGTCGAACTGATTAGGAGGTCACCAAATTGCGGTCGTAAATCAGAACGCTTGATAAAAGTTTAATGAGACACGCTAACAAATGGGAAAAAAAATCCGTTCTGATGTGAATAGACATGAACATGCCCATTTTGACACATTATCTTTCTCGCACTAATTACGATAAAAGCATATGTCATGATGAGAAACTGTTGCGAATTGGGCAGGACTACCTTGTTCGGAGCAGAACTATTTTAGTTAAGAACGCCATGTGATGTATCGACATAAACCTCGTCCAAAAGGCACGGAATAGCGGAATTTCGTCACAATTTTCCACCCAATTAAGCAATTTGTGTTACGTCGCGTATGCATGTCGTCCCCGTGTCTAGTGGAACATATCTTCTGACAAGTTGACAGCACAGTGCTCTACTTTCCACGCACGCTGAAGTCACCATAAACATCAGCGCGGTGCGGTAGCTCGCCAAGTATCTTCGCACTTTTCTTTCCAACCTTCATGTAGGGGGAAATGGTGTAAAACGCGTCGGTGGGATGATACGCGCCACTACTATATTTCGCTTAATAGACACTTTGATTAACTTTCTATTACACCGGCATGTAGTATTTTGGCGTTAAATGGTATTCTAATCTAAAATTTACTATTCCTGCTCACACAAAATATATTAAGATATTAGTTTATTTGAGTGCCTTTCGATGTAAGATTTGTTCAATGGTTTGTACGAGTTTTCATAAGCAAAAAAGAGTATTCGTAACATTTGATATATGAATCAACTTATTGTATTACCAGCTTCGTGATTTTTGTGTGATAACAGAATGTTTTTCGATCACAAATTACCGTTTTTAATGTACAAAATTCTGAGTGCGGCCATATGCGCCGTGTGGTTTGATAAGTGCTAAACAGCAGTTGACGTTAAATTGCTGATAGTGTTCTAAATGCAACCTAAATTTATACTTCCCGCAATAATAGCGTACGAATAGCGCATAAATGCATGCAACCATAACATCTAGCAAAAAGCAAAACACTTACGAAACAGTGGCGCATATTACCCACCGCAAATTAAAAACGCTATTATGTTTCCGGAAACTTCATGAAGTTTATGCAGACCAATGCGCTGAAATAGAATGTTTATTTTTGATTAAAATGTTGAGAAAATCTTTCATTTCCATAGGGGGCGTAGGTATTACCCCACGTTCCCCTATATTCCAATCAAAGTGACTCGACGGACGCGTCTTCTCTGTGTGTATGTGATGCTTCCGCTTCGCTTGCCGCCATCCACTATCCCTCCACCCAACAATGGATTGCACTACGACCTTTAAAGTATGCACTCACAGGGAACCGGCAAGAGTGATCTCCATGCCACGCAGGTCGGCATTTCCTTCTAACTTAGCTACTATAATTAAAATGATGTTTCACATTATGAGTGTAGTTTTTTCCGCTTTGAAAGACAACTGAAGCGACTGGGAAATCATTGTTCCCGGCGTACTGTCGGGGAATGAGATGAAGCAAGTATCTCGCAGTGGAAGATTGAGATTCTAGGAGGATTGAGGGAACTGGGAGCAATCACGGTAACAACGACGACCAGAGCGACGTCAGTGACGGACGGCTCCGTGTTGCAGTCGTTTATGTCTTTCATGGGAACGTGAATCGCACAAATGGGTGATTTAATGATTTTAATTCGTTATCACGCGACAGTTATTTTCGCTCAAAAATAGCTGGAACTATTCTGCGTGTAGCGCAACGTCGGTGTAATTTGTCGTGTAGAGTTTTATTCTGTCGGGTTGCATAACAGGAAAACTGTAAAAACGAATTTCACAAAATGAGTACAATGACGATTTTCAAATCATTATTATATAATTAATTAGGAAGGATGGCACATTAATATTGCAAAGATATTTGGGTGTACAAGTCCACCCATTAGCTAATCTTGAGTAAAAGATAAGCGTATGTAGGGGTTGTAAGGTGGTCAAAATATGTTAAATACTGTACACGCACTCTATGGACAGCTCCTATGGATAATGAGGTCCTAGGCCACCTCGACTTCCTTCAAATGCAACCCCTTAGAGCAACCCTAACGGTGCGTTGGTATTCGGACTGCTATTTTGACAACTCTGATCGTTGCTATTTCAGTTAGCAAACATGTTTGCACACCGTTCGTTGGTCAATGTTATTAATTTATGATTTTTACTTTGTAGTTGCAAACTGGGTTCGTAGAACTTCGTTGAGATGCGTGATTTGTAATAGTGATATTTTAATAAATTTAGGGTTGTAATATAACCGAGGACCCTAGACCCAAGAGCCGGTTCTCCGGAATATCCTAAATCTTGCTCGTAATCCGTGGTTTTTTTTTGAGGTCACATATTCATAAATGAATTTGGATTTATGACTGAAATTTAAACCTTGAAATCCATTAGGTGGTCCTCTGGAAGATTTGGGAATCCGTCAGTTCATAAAACTAATTCTGGAGCTCAGCAATTTATTTTCAAATCACTTGCTATGGTAATTTATGACTACATCTGAATCTGAGGACCGGACTGTTGACTCTAGAAACCGGAAGATCCTGGAAGATCTGGAACATCGGTAGAATTTATGAATTCAAGAAGCTTATTCAAAAGCTTGGTGATTTCTTTTGAACTCGCGTGTAATGATGATATGGTGATGGGAAAAATGAGAAAAAGGTATTTTTTCTTAATTCCCAAGGTCTGGAATTTCGAATATTTTGGATAACTTTAGAACCTTTCAAACTACTCATGTCATAAATTATAGAAAATTTCTTCATTTCTAGGATATTTCATACACTTCAATAGAGGGTTTTTCTCACATACCTTACTGTTACACTTTTCTGAAATTTCTAGCACCATAATTTTTAATCAAATTCTTTCAAAATTCTTGTATATTCTCTTAGAATTTCTCTTGAAACTATCTTCAAACTAGCATGAAATTCTGAATGATTTTTTGAGCTATTTCACGAATTAGATTTCCGTGGAATTTATTATCTGTAGAGCTGCAGTTCTTTGATTGAACAACATTTAAGAGATTTTCAGCCGTAGGTGATCATTAGGCGTAGATATGTAGTCATGTTTGAAGAGGCTTCCCTTAGAACGCTCCATGAAATTCCTTTCGATTTGCATTAGAGGTTCCTGAAATTATAATCATAATCCCCATAATAGTTTACTTCAAAACTCATCTTTACTTATCCTTCAAATTTTCATGAGATTCCATTGTTAAATTCCATTGGAATTCTCCACAGAGTTCCTTTAGAATTATCCCTAGATTTCCTCTACAACTATCCTCAAAACTTGACATTCTCATCATAATTCTATAGCCAATGTCTCACAGTGTCAGAATCCTAAAATGTTATCCAAGTCCTCAACATTCAAGAATGCGAAGAATTGGTACAGGCCTCATAATTTTATCGAATTTGTCATTTTAGTTCGAGTATTCAAATAATCGTATACGATATATCTATAGATCTCATTGTTTTATATAAGAGTTTCCAAGCTCAATCTATCAATTTGGTCTAGTGTCCCATCAATCATTTACATGTAGCTTAGATACATTTCAACATTTTGAGACATTCAAGAATATTTCAAAATTCATGAGGTTAGGTTAGGTTATCTTTATTAGCGAAACTTTCAGCCTGATACTGGTTCATCTCTTTAAAATTCATGAAGTTATTTAAATTATGGAGCATAATTTGAAAATTTGTTGCGATCCTAAAACCCAATAAATTTTCTAAATTCCTGGGCTGGTCGCAGGTCACTTTTTAGTGTTTAGGTCACTATTTTAAAGTCAGTCACTCAAAAGTCATTTGTTGCACCCAATAGTCATTAAAGTCACTATTTCTTAAAATTTGTGTACTATAGTCACTTGTTTACGACCAATAAATGTTTTGCTTTAAAAAAATCACATCAAATGACATGGTAAAAAAGAATCAGCGTGTTAAGTATCATAAGAAGAGCTGCGAACAGACCAGAGCTGTGTTAATGGTGTTGATGGAATCTCTAATATATTTTTTTCAACTTCTTAATCTAGACATTCAAGTCCGTTATCTTAAAAATTTGTATAAAATTACAGGGTGGCAACTAAACCTGATAAAACATCCAGGAAAAACTGGGATATAACTAGGAATTTGATAGTAATTTTATTATTCTCTCCGGTATTTCCTAGAAAGTTTCTCCATAACAGATTCAAAATTCTATACATTCTGTGCAGTACACATTAGAAATTTCCAGAATATGATTACCTTTTTACGACTGAGAAATCCTGTTATGCCACATTTTTCTGTAAATGAAATATACGCACTACAAAATGTGGCTGATCTAGAGCAGTTAAAATGGAAAGGTTGCCGAAAAAGGGGCTAGCATCAGTCACACTCACCTGAGTAGTTTGGTGCGTTGTAAAAACGCGTTCAAACAGTTTTTAACAATTCTGTCGATGGGAATGAAACGAGAAGCAAATGTAAACAAACAAGATAAATGTAAACAAACAAGCACGTCATATGTGTGCGTGACGCTGAGAAGTGCGGACGCTGCTTACATTGACGAGAATACGTAAATTATCTGAATTACCTGATTGAACAACTTTTAAGAGATTTTCAGCCGTATGTGATCATTGAGGACAGTGCCAGAATTGTATCCATATCATCATTAAGTTTTTCACAAATACTTCTGATTTGCTACTCATAATTAGGATAATTGTATTTTCATTACTACCTTGGAATTGCTGATTAGTTCTTCTGACAATTTTCTTAAAATGTTTTTCGAAATTGTCTGGAACTTCTAGTCCAATTTCTATAGAGAGTATATTGTAGAGGACCACTATTTTCATCAAAATACATTTGACATTCTCATTCAAATTCTCCACATAATCTTTAATGTGCTTGAATCCTTAAATGTTAGTTCAATATTTAGGTTTTTTGTTTATTTGAGATCTTGAACATAGTGCCCTATTTAAAATTTAAGTTTTTTTAAGTTTGAATCTCGAAAAGTTCACAATAATGTAAAAGCTGGCCTAGTCTAGCCTTCAACAAAAATCGCCTACCAATCTATTCTTATTATAACATTCGGCACGACCCTCTTGGCCCAGTAGAATTCGGCCTAATGCCTTTCGAGAAATTTACGTGTAACTGAAACTTTTATAAACATTTCAAATTTTGGACTTAAAAAAATCAAAATTATGAAACCTTATTGGGCAATATGTTGCGATCCTGAAGCCTTACAGTGTTTTCAATTGTAATGATTTTTTGGTTCTTCGTCTTAACAATAATATCTGGTAGCTGTTTTTTAAGCGACACCTATTTCCTTTATATAATTTTCTCCGGGAAAATATGTTGAGCTCCCGAAAAAAAACCGGAATTTAATTTCTTAAATCCAGTGGCCACCCTTTCTCAAATTTATTTGCATGTGATCTGCAAATAGTCATAGACTAATCACACTTATAAAAAGAAAAAAACCTGACCCCCCTTCTTGATCTTGGAAATTTTCCAAGTCTTAGGTGTCTAGGAAAATGTTCATGCTTTAGACATTAAGAATTTAAAAAATCTTTTTAAGCTTGCTAGCTTTAGTAATCATCTAACAGAATCTTGTATTCTTTTCTAAGTCCATTACATTGTACCTATTTTTTCTGGACTTGTACAGATTTTAGAACAATGAATTTCGATGTCCAAGATCATAACATTATCATAGAATCTTACATTTTTTGTCGAGATCAAGATTTGAAGTCCTAGACGCATGCAGAAAACTTGCCCCGTTCCAGAATGACTTTTTTTTTGACGTAGGACTACGTCTTTGATTTCTATATGGGGGTACACTTTGTGAAAACCGAAAATGGAACATGTAACAAATTAAGAAAGATTTTGAACCCACCAATTACCTACATGCATATGCTGCTTCCCCAGCACAGTCGTCAGAGAATAGTAAGTAGACGAAACAAGTCGAAGTAGCATTCGCCTCCGATCCTCGGGCGCGTGCGAATAGGGAGGATGGAATTGCGTAATATTTTGCACACTCATCGCCATATTCAGAACCAAACGCAAATTCTTCGAGATAACCACCATCCGTCGTCTGGCTCGCCGTGGCGATGTCTGACGTATCTCCGGTCTGATTTACGAGGTGTGCTGAAGGTGTTCCTGAAAAATGAGATCCGTGATGCTGATGTCCTCTACAATAAAACGGCCCTTTTCAGAGCCATCAAGCTTATAACTGTAAAGAGTTGGAATAGAATTTATCTGTGCTTGTTTGCCCATATTCAGAACCACAAGCCCCCAACGACCACATAAAATGCTCTCCAGAGTTGTAATCTTGTAACCAAACTTGCAAGCAGGGGTGCAAGTGATTTTGATTGATTCTCTTAATCAACTTTCTCTTTGGAAAAAAATTCTACAAATTTGGTACGCCTACAATTCAAAAACGGAAAGAATTGAGATAATAGATAATTGATCAATTAAAAGAAGCGGTCCTACGTCAAGCTTCCGTTCGTGCCCCTAGGCACAGACCCTTCTACTTTTTTTCTTATACTGCTATCTAGCTAAGTTGTTATGAAAATACAAAAAATCCTATATCCGAGATCATTAAATTTATTGCTTTAAAATTGTCAAAATGTTTCTAAGTCCAAGACTTTGAACAATTTTCTCTGTGCCTCCATTTTTAGTTTCAATCCCCAATTCACGCTCTGAATTTAAAATCATCTTATTAAATAGTTTGTTTTCATAAAATCGACTTAGAAAAATTAGTGCAAAATGAGGAAATGGACAATACACTTGCTTATTTAATTAATAAAGTTGTTATAGTGTCACACTCTAATAATTAATCAAATAATATTATTTTGAGATTAAATTTATATAGGATCTTTAAACAATTCGTTTTGTTTCAGTTTATAAAATTTCTCGAAGTGGGTCGCAATCAACGATAGATTGGAACCATGTTTTTAGTTCAATAATTGTGACTATTGGTCTCTTTTGTATTGTTTTAAAGTCACTATTTGGTCCCTTTTTCCGTTATTTAGTTACTTAAGTCACTACTATTACATCAAATAACCACTATCAGCCTGGAAATTCTGAAAATTTATTTTGTGTTTTCTTTTTGCAGAAATGCCGGTATTCCGGTATTATTATTTAGCTATTTATATGAAACTTGGAACACTATGTTGGACAGTGAAACAGGCAAAAAACGGGAATTTATTTTTTCAAATTCAGTTGACACCCTGTTTCCATCCGCAAAATGGAAAAGTAATTCATCTTTTTTGTTACTTAATGCGCAAACTCTTTCGCCTTAAACTTGGTGAATATTGCTTTTTCCTCCGATATTCGATAACTTGCTTCCATCTCAGCAGCGTGCTCATCCAGCAGAAATTGTCTATTTCTCCCAAAGACGGTCTCGCAGTTCCGTTTTCGAAGTCAAAACAAATGGTGTTCTTGATCTCAATTCCAGGCATCATCAATTTTAATTTGCTTCGCCGACCGACCGAGCTGTAGGCAATGAGCACTCGAGACAACAGCCTCTACCGGTTGTATGAACGCGTGATCCACTCCGAGAAAACAGCTGCTGCTGTCTTTTGTATCGACAACAATTGAAAAGACGATTGTAGAAGATCATCTGGAGGACCGTCCT
Source organism: Ochlerotatus camptorhynchus (assembly GCF_037179485.1). Classification (NCBI taxonomy): domain Eukaryota; kingdom Metazoa; phylum Arthropoda; class Insecta; order Diptera; family Culicidae; genus Ochlerotatus; species Ochlerotatus camptorhynchus. Next base: position 7,244,880 of record NW_027040988.1, read on the forward strand.
GTAACCATAAGAGCCCACATTCCGGGCCCAGATCCAAATTAATTAATTTAAGTGATCACTATAAGTGATTTCATAACCATTTTCACATCAAACACAAAAATGACGTTTCACAAACAGCAGCGCTTGGGTCGGTAGCTACCGCGCTGCTAAATTTAGTGACCCGCTGCTCACCGGGAGGCTGATTATTATTTTGCTCACCCGTATAGAATCCGCCGGTACGGTAGCTGCGCTATGATGGAGGTTGCCAAAATAGCTTTAATAACACACCGGTACAGTTTTTTTTTTAACATAGGTTAAAATCTATCAAATCACAATAAAATTCAAAAACAAATACGATGGAGGTTATACTGAGTGCGCAGGACTACATTGGCAATATTTATATATGTTCCAGGTGCCCCAGAGAAAAACCGATCATCCGATTTCTCAGTGCTTGAATTCGAGCTTCCCCATGCAAGCGCACGGTGGCTGTCCGATCAAATGCCCGAGGACCATTAACATTACTTCGATACATTTTTTTTTTTTATAATTACTTTATTTGTACAGGCTCAATCGAATAAACTTTACAGAGCCGAGTTATCCTTTGCATTATACATTGTTACTGTCTTAAATTTAAAGTTAAAGGAACTGGACCGAGTACTCGCGGTTGTCTCGAGGTTAGTGGAGATTTACAATTTTTTGGATGGGAAAAGGGAAGAAGGAGGTTTGAAATGTGGTTTACGATACAACTATTTAATTAATCCTAAAGCATGAAATTATTTCTATTCATCTTGAAAACAAACATTGAAAAAAAAACCCACACGTACAAAATACAAACTAAACACAAGGTTAATCAAACTTACAATCTAAGGTTAATATCCTTAAAGTAAACATATATGAGTTTCATAAACTCCAGATCGCGTCTAGCCAAAATATCCCGAACTGGAACATTAGGTTGTCTACCTCGAGCCCTAAGGGAATCATAAAAATGTGATCTGACTCCACGATACTCCGCACAAGACCAAAGGATGTGATCAGCGTCCTGGTAACCTTGTCCACATTCACAGAGATTGCTGTCTCCCAACCCCACACGGAACAAGTGAGCGTTTAGACAATAGTGATTGGACATGAGACGAGACATCACGCGTATGAAGTCTCGACTCAAGTCCAACCCTTTGAACCATGCAAACTTCGACACCTTAGGGATAATTGAATGTAGCCATCGTCCCAAGCTCCCTTCACTCCATTGATGTTGCCAGCTAACGAGCGACTGCTGACGATAAATAGAGAAAAATTCACTATAGGCGATCTGTCGATCATAAATGTCGCCTTCCATAGCGCCCACCCTCGCAAGTGAATCCGCCTTCTCATTGCCCAAAATTGAGCAATGCGAAGGGACCCACGCGAAGGTGATGATGAAAGAGCGCACGGATAAAGTACTAAGCAGTTCTCGTATTTTCAAGAGAAAATACGAGAAGTGCTTTACCGGCCTAATGGAACGGATAGCCTCGACAGAACTGAGACTATCCGTAAAAATAAAGCAGTGGTCTGGAAGAAGTGAAGCAATAGTTTCCAAAGTGTAGTGAATTGCTGCCAGTTCAGCCACATACACAGAACAAGGAGCTTCAAGTTTTCGAGAGGCGCTATGAAATTCATTAAATACACCAAAACCAGCGGACTCCTCTATTAGAGGTCCATCTGTGAAAAACGTTCTTGCAGAATCAACATGGCCAAACTTTGCAGCGTATAATGACGGAGCAATCATAGGACGATGATGCTCTGGAATTCCGCGGATTTCCTGCGTCATAGATAAATCAAAATTCACTGAATTGCCGAAATCGGAGAAGACTACACGATTGGGAATATTTCTTGAAGGACTGACATCCTGTGTTAAATATAGGTAGTACAAAGTCATAAAACATGTTTGAGGATTTAGCTCCAGAAGCTTCTCAAAATTTTCGATCACCAGTGGGTTCATTACTTCGCAACGGGTGAGGAGCAACTTCGATACATTGAAAGTGTTTTTATGTTACTTCATACGTGAACTTAACGATTTTCAGAGTTGGTTGGAAATGCTGTCTAACACGATGTTTTAGTGTGGTAATTTATTAGCTAGAACAATGTCTGAAGAGGGTAGGTTGATAGTTCCGCGAAGGGCCATTAATGCGACAGTACTAGTCAAACGCACACTTCTTTTCCTAAATTGATAAAATTTATTGAAAAGCTTTCCCACGAACAAATGGTGGCACGAGTACAGGTTTTTTTAAATTAATAATTTTAATCAATTAATAATAAGCTTCATGAACCGCATTCAAACGTTTCGGCCTCGTGATTTCGCTAAATAACAAAAAGTGCGTGCTTAGTTGTGCAACAATTGGCGATTTACCCTATGCGGCGATTTATTGTAGATTCTTTTATACGAAACTGTAAGACAATTTTACGTTTCTCCGATCGGTGCAGGTATTTGTTAGCAGGCCTTTTTCAAATCTCATTCTACGTTTCTAGTGCCAACAGTAATTTCATATAGGCTCAAGATATTCGATTCTCCCATCTATCTCTATCTGAAGAACCCGAGATCCACCTTGGTCACCAAGTTCAAGAACGCTTAAAACACTATTAGTTCTAATTACCCCCAATCGAGCACATCGCAGCCAGGCATGATCTGCTCTGACGCCTTTTCGTCGTTCACACGTAAATCAAATCTGAATACAATGTAACACCGTGTGCCAACAGCAGCAACAGCCGTGTCAAGACCGTTACAGAGACTAAATTGCATCGACACGCCAACCGCTGACTGCCGAAAGTTTCTTGAGATAAACGAGTAGCCATGCTCAATCAAGCGTGTTCCTACAGTTAGTTAAATGTCTATTACAGCTGTCGAGCCGCTACAGCGCTGTGGATGGAATTGCTTTCGATTGAATTGAAATTACACACATTAGAACTTTAGATGGAGGTTAAATGACCCAGAACGGGCGATGTCACTTTTAAAATGCCGCCACCCTGCCTTACGGTAGTGACGTAATGACATCATCGTTACCTCGATTGCAATCATCATTTGCAACTACTGTTGGCGAATGAGGCGGCTTCTTGCAAGTAACAGAAATTACAAATAAAAAGTTGCACGAGTCCGGTTTACTTTTGTTTCGTGCAAAATGCGATAGAATATATTAAATCGTTGATTGCTGAAGTGGTTCCATTTTCTGCAACCGGTTTCGATTAGTGCGTTGTAGCCGCAGGTGAAGTATACGGAGATCTGCACTTAGTGGCTGATGTGTTTTTTGCTTATCTTGAGATTAATATGAAGACGTAAGCTTTAGCTTTCCCTCGTTATCATTATCTGATGCGTGTGGTCATCATTTAGAGGTTGGCAATTAAACGGGTCTTCTCTCATGGCTTTTGACGCTTGTTATGCGAGTGGTTCTCAACATAATATTCTTTGAAGTGCTTCCAGCACTAATTGAAAGCTTTCTATGCCAACCAATGCAGGAATTTGTATATAATGTGGCAAGGACAATTATATTTTATACCCAAGGCAGTCGAGAAAATGTCCAACCCGAAAGATTTTCTAAGCCAGACCGGGAATTGAACCTCCGGTTTTGGTGATACCGTGCCTTTAGTGTCTAGGCTCTCTAAGGCCTTGTAATCAGATAGTGCACAGAATTTTTTTTTTGATTTCACATCAAAGTGGATGCACTTTAATCGTGTCAAAAATGTGGTGTAATATTACTTGCCAAAAAGGACAAAATTATCATTAATACAGTGCATGAACTGACATTACGCTACTTTTACGGCATTTGTTTATTTTTGTGGCCATAAAAATTACATTACAGAGATTTTCGACATGATTGAAGTTCATCCTCTTGGATGTAATATTAAAATTAATTTTTTGCTGTGTGACAGGGTGGCCAGTGAATCAAGAAATCCGGGAAATATCCGGGAATTTGTTCTTTTAAAGTTGGCTCATTCTTTATAACATGAGCAGTTCTTTGAAAGATGAAAGCTATCGAACAATACAACTGAAAAAGCTCGAAAGTCTTTTCTAACTCTTAGCGATTACTCCTTCTTTATAACAGGAGCAGTTCTTTGACAGACTAGAGCATTTAAATAATCGAATAACATAATTCAACTTAAAACTCACTTAGAGTGAAATAAGAGTTGACTCCTTTTTTATGACATGAACAGTTCTTGGCAGTTAAACGCGTTTGAACTTTTTATTTTTAAATCTTTATTTAAGAGATTTTTAGCCGAAGGCTAGTTCATCTCTTCGCGTTTGAACAATTTATATTAGAAAATGCCCAAAAGTAATTTATCACCCTTGGAGTGGACTCCTTCTTTAAAACATGAGCAGCTGTTTGGAAGCTAAAAGCTATCGAACAATGGAACTAGCGGTGCAGGTGGTGTAGTGGTAAGTGTGATTGCCTCTCTCCCCAAAGGGCCTGGGTTCAATCCCAATCGGCGCCGTCGGGATTTTCTAAGGTATAAAATCTCTGATCACGCCTACCTTCGGAAGAGAAGGTAGATAGGTAGGGTCCAGGTGTGGAAGTTGCGTCGGTAGCATTGGTACTCAGTACGGAAAACAAGATCGACGAAAAACAAATCAAGGGATATAAAAAAAAATAATGGAACTGAAAGTACTCGTAAGTCTTTTCGCGGAGATTTGTCATTATTGAGCAGCTCTTTGATAGACAATATCCATGAGCTAATTATCAAACATTTCTATTTTATCATTTGTTATATGCCTATTTCAGTCCTTTTCATAATGTGAACAGTTTGTTAACTGTCGTTGGACATCTATCTTTTAAGCATCCAATTTCTCGTAATGCAAATGAGTAATACAATTTGAAACATATTAAAGTATTAATTTGGCACGCTACTATTATTTGAATAAACAAAATCAAATTGACAAACTTCACAACTCCCAATCCTTTTATTTATAAAGTATCTTAAGTTCGCAGTTTGTCTGCCGTAAATTTAGTTTTTGACTGTTTATAAATTATCAGGTAACGTGATTGGCAGTTATTTTATTTGACTGTGACAGACTATTTGAGCATGTCTGTACGAGGATTACTCTATACGGACAGAGATAACTCCGTTCAGACTAAAATAACCGCGAAATTATGTGTTTGACTGTTCTTCTGTTGAAAGTGATCACATTGGAAGGCAGTCTGTGAGTTTGGCAGCGTGATGGTTGAATAATTCTGAAGACAATTTACTGCAGATATTCTCTCAGCATATTTGGATGTTCAAGAATTATTCTGAATATCTTCAGACCTTCATACAGTCCCTCATCATACCAAGATAATTACGAGATCTTCAGCTCTTCATAAATTCCCTCATTATATTTCGTTGGCCAGTCGTTCAAAATAAAATGAATTAATAGAACTGAGAAAAACATTCAAATACTTTAATATATTTTCAAATCTTATCAGGATGTCCTTAAGATATAGATATCATCATATCAGGTTGATCAGGAATTATTGAGCATACCTTTAATTGGTTCAAAATTCGAACTTTATGTTTTATCATTAAGTTGATTTCGTGATGTGAGTGTAAGTGATGACGACGTATTGTGTCCATTGCTGCAATGGAAGCGCTCAACCCCCCGTTAGCGATACTGCCATACATTAAACTTGAAGTAAAAATCTTGACTGCTTATTTAAGCTTAATATAGGCTCAGGGTTTTTTTTCGCTGCCATTGAAATCAAAACGTGATTTATTATGATAGGAACAGCAAACTTTAATATCGATTTGCGATTTTGTTAACCGACTTTACTCGGTTTCAGAATAATTTGTTGTCCCTAAAACTTTTAATGGTAACTCTATCTTCAAGCTGTCTTTCGTTCATTTGCAGTTTTCTACTTACAAAGTTTTGTTGTCTTGGATGTTCGACTTTGCAATGACTTCATGTCTCTTCTATCTTTTGTCTCTTCCATCTTTTGTCCCTAAAACGTCTTCTCTTTAAACTCCATGTCACTAAAGACACTTTTTCTTGTAATCGGTCACTATTTTCAACGTGAGTTGATTCTTCTTGCAGTGTGTAGGATCTGATGCCTACATTTTGTTCTAATTTTCGAACAACTCGAAGGTGTGCTTCTAGAGAGCCTTTTGACTTTTAATCGTCTTTATATATCTACAGGATGTCTACTTATTTGACCAAGTAAAATTTCTTGAGTTTTCCAGGTTTTTGCGGAACTTTAACGAATTATTTACAAGTTTATAATAAGAAAGCTATTTTTTAAATGCGTTAGAAATTTGCTTTTTGTAATACAACAACAACAGAAACTAATGCAAACGTTTTTAAGACATGACAATCAGTTTTAAAGAAACCGATTTACAATCAAATCTATTAAATGTTGAAGTTTAACACTTACTTAATTTTAGTAAGTCTAAGATCTCATAATATTCATTGTCTTAAAGTTTCGTATTCCATGTTTAGAATTACGAAAAAAAAAAAAAATTCCTGCTTGTAATTGTATTTTTATGAAAGATAAGAGATCTTCAGTGTAGTCCCATTAGCTTCACAACAACTGTAGAAGCTTTACAGTAGTTCTGAGGAATGAATTTCCTGAAAATTTTAGTGAAGCTTCATAATCAAACTGCGGGAACTTGTGGAAAGTTAACATCCTGAAAATATGAGGAACTTGCTGGAAGATTTAAGAACCTCAAAGCCTTATTTTAGCTTCCGAAAATTTGCAGGAAATTTTAAGATGTTCCTAGCATTTCAGATAATTTCGCCGGTGTCAAGAGAACGTCAGAAATCTAGAGAACTTGGAGAAAATTGTTGAAACATATAAGAAGTTTTAAGTACCTCAGAAAAGCTTAGATCTAGAAGTCTTTGGGGAATTTCAGAGATCTTAAGAGCAGTTCCCGTAACTTTAGTCCAGACTTTTAGAGCAGTTTATAGATCCTTAAACGTGAGTTTGGAAAAATTCAGGATAATTCTATGATGGCTGGAAAAAATCGGAAACCCTTAAGATGTTCTGAGCATTTCAAGGAAGTACACCTTAAGAGACACCTTAAGTACAGACCTTAAGAGAATTTATGAAAACTTCAGAAATATAATATTACAGGAACTTCAAAGAGGTCCAGAAAATGTCAGGGAAGTTTTAAAGGTCCTGTTGAATGTGGGCATTTTAGTGGAATACCTGTATAAAGAGAGAGAAGGATTAGTAATTTTCATTAATTAGACTACCATATTTGCTTATCCTTTACAGATCTACGTATTACGTCTACAATGTGCAGACTGCTAATTGTAGACGAAATATGCATATTTATCAAGGATAAGCAAATAAGGTAGTGGAATTACATGGACATTACTAATCCTTTTTTCTCTCTCTCTCTCTCTTTATAATTTTATGAGAATTCCATTTATTTCAGAGCAGCATCGAGATCTTCAAAAGAATTGAGAGCTTCAGGAATGCTCCGAGAACATCAAGACAGATCAGAGGATCAAAGTACAGTTCAAATAATTTTAAGGAAATTGCAGAAACTTTAAAGAAGTTTGAAATAACTCAGGGAATTTCCGAAAAGGTTCCGAGTGAGTTTCTAGAACTCAATAAAAATAATATGAACGTCCAGGGTGTTTTATCATGGAAATTACAGGAACTTTAAAAAATTGCGAAAACTTAGCTAAGTTAATTAGAGAACATCAACGAAGTATTAATTAAAAAAATGCGATTATCTTTAGCAAGAAGTTTGAAGTAGCTGGGTTCGATTCCCGGTCCGGTATAAGAATTTCTCGCGTTGGAAATTTCTCGACTTCCCTAGGCATAATAGAGTATGATTGTTCTTGCCACATAATTATAGTATTGCAAAAATGGTACAGGCATCGAAAGCTCTCAATTAATGTAGAAGTGCATCTAGAACACTAAGTTGAGAGCACGCAACAAGCTTGACATGCAATAAGCAATAAGCTTGAAATTCAAAGAAGAGGAGAGAAATATCTTCAAGAAATTCCAGAGATATTATCAGAAATTTTGATATTTTTAGATAATTTCATGATATTTAGCGAACTTCTGAGTACTTCGAGGACGATCAGATAACTTCAGATCAATCCCCGTACCTTAAGGAAATTTGCAGCGGCTTACAAGGAGTTCCGTGGAATGATGGGATATTCCGAGAATACGATTGATCCGAAAACATCAGAAGGGAATTATGAATCTATCTCAGAGCATTTACCGAAATGTTAAACAAACTTAGAGAACTTAAGCTGAGCATAGAAAACCTCAGGGATGTCTAGATAAGTTCAGGGAAATTGGTGATTTAAGGCAAAGTTGCGTGAGCGTTTATAAAGTTTATAAAACATATGGAATTGTATGGAAACTTCAATTAAGCAATTCAATTAATTTCAGTGAAATTGTTGGTTCTTGAATAAAAAATAAGAAATTCAGGGCAGTATAGAGAACTTTAAGGAAATTTATAAATATTTTCGTCAGTTTTAATAACATCATGAAAGTCTAGACTATAGAATTAGTGTTTTTTTAAAGTGAATTTCTTTGTTGCTCCTCCTTGATTGATCAGAAGTAATGCTCATGCTGAGAGAACCACGCATGGTATTAGCTTTCCATCATCAATGTACAAGCACACTAATTCAATCTATTTATATAGATCAATCACAGCGCCGGCCACGTCCTCACTGTCTTTTGGGGAGGGAAGGATGATTAGTTCGACGTCCGTTGCTACTAGAGACCGAATACACCTCTGCATCTCCACGGCTTTCACGGGGAGGATAGTTGTGTTAGTGAGGTAGGTTATTTTTAGATCAGGATTCAACTGTGGTAAGTGATGCGATTGGTTGGTTAAAGCAGAATAAGGCAAAGTGAAAAATTGCAAGGAAGGGGACGGGCCTGGGATTGAACTCCCGACCTTCTGCTCAGTAAGCAGAAACGGTAATCACTGAGCTACCAAGCTTCGTCTTTCGAATTAGTGTTGATAATTTAAGAGCAGTTCCATGAGCTTCAGAAAAATCTTGAGATGTTCAGTGATAATCATAGAACTATATTAATGATTTCGGTTTTATTCCATTGCGGGAATTTAAAGAAGATTAAGATATTTCAGAAAAACTTCGAAAACTTCACAGCCAGTGCAGAGATCTTCAGAAACGTTTAGAGAATTTCATAGAAGCCTATAGAACTTAAAAAAAAAACATCACTAGAATATACTTCACGCAATTCAATTGCAATATTCTTAAAAATGTCATTGGTAATATCCTCTGAATTCAATTTTCTTTAAATTCTCCTCGGAAAGAAATCCTTCGGAAAGATTCTCAGAATTGTCATCGCATTCATTTCAGATTTCCTTTTGAATCTCAGATTTTTCCTCATAATTTGTTTGGAAAACTTTCCTGGATTTCTTTTCTGAATTCATTTTATGATTCCTGGAATTATTTTCTGATTGAATTGTAATCCTCCTTTTAGTATCTGTCTCAGTCCTTAAGTGCTCAAGTAACAATTTGGGTCTTATGAGGGTTCTGTAAACCATGATTTAGACTTGTAGAATGCATTAAAACGTCTATAAAACTTGCAGTATTAGTTGGGTGTTCTTCAAAAATTTCCAAGAATTTATGCTCCTGTTTCGTTTTCTGATCTAATCTAATACCAACACAGCCAGTTCTTGAAAGCATCCTAGATAATGATGGATATAACTCCATCATTTTTCTTGTCTATTTGAATATGCGCCACACATACCAAAACGGCCGGCTTACTGTGCAGCATTTAAGGGGCAAACGTTCCGTTTTTGGTAATTATATGATTGGTTGGTCGTTGGAAGCATCTTGAAGATACATAAACTTGATTTTTATTAAAGTTCTGAATATTTATTTCCTTACTAAGCGGCTACCTGTCGACTTCAGTGGATAAACCTACATACATTATGCATAGGCCCTTGAACAGTTTGTAATTGCATCAGGCAATGTCGACCTCAGAATCGCTACACTTTGAGTCACCTATTATGTACTTCGATTGAAAAACTTTGTTTTATAAAAAAGTTTGCCAATTATTACATGATTCAATTTCAAATGACTGTCAATACAAGACATCTGAAAGTTTATTTTTTCGAAATGAAGCCAACTTGAGCTTCAGACTAAAAGCTGTCACTGTAAAACTTTAATTCAAGTTTTAACACCACAAAATGATTGCTAAATCTCCAAAATAAAAGGCTGAACTTCCTAAAGCTAACCAAAATAATATTTCAGACCTACGTGACATTTAGGAACAACTCATTAAGATCGCCTAACGAGCATTTCAACTCATTACGGTCGTTGAATAGACAATAAAGTTAACGACAGTAAAATTCTAATCAATCCATTATGTCACCTAAAGAAAGAAAAAAACCGGCAATAAATCTTTTCCTCAAGACGCATGTTCACCGTGTGATGTCATCGGAACAATTTCAAATCATCATAAATTATCTCGCCCGATGCGCGAGCATTTAAATAGACTATAGTAGTCGTTTGAAGCACAGAAAATACGTTTGTTCTTGATTGAGCAACTGACATCATATTTACGTTTTTTATGCCATCCGTTCTTAGACCAAAGCGTAGGTTAGATAGGTGACTGGGACGAAAAACAAGTGTCATTTTTATTAAAAGTAGGTATTCAATTGCAGGTACCTCGCGGTAATAAAAAGCTCGTTCTACAAGCTTGGATGTGCTTTTTTAGCTCTGAATAGTAGTTGCTTGATTTTAATTGATATTACGCTATAAGCCGGATCATTTGCAGTGTAATTATCGTTTGGTTACATATGTTTTTCTGCCGCGATTTCCTCGACTCGATAGGCGTGCGGGTTGTGCTTCCTGTGCTGTTGGACTTCAATGGAATATTCAATGACCACGTAAATGTTTCGAACGCCATCTGGCGTCTGACGGATGTACAGATCTTCTCGAATCATATCTCGCCATCGTTTGTTTTGACCGGCGACCGTAAATCAACACGTGTGTGAATCCCATTCTCAATCAGCCGCTGACACACTTATTACGAATTTAATCCACACGTTTCGGGCGTTCTGTTTTCGGAGGCTTTTTTTCAATGCGGCCACTGTGTTTGATTTCATGGAAATCCCACAGGTTACCGTTGACGACATTAGCTGATGCCGATGACAAGTTTCGCATAATTTGCATTACAATCATTTTGAAAACGTTTCTAGAAGAGGAAAAAAATGTGTTACATAGTAAGTGCTACATACACTTGGTGGTTATTGTTGGCATTGAATGAGTGAGATACAATACGGGTACAGCTGTTGGGGCGAAACAGTAAACAACGTCACTGCGCTTCTTACAGATTATTAAATCAATTTGGCACATTGTTCATGGAAAAATTGAGCCGACAGTAAAATATGCAAATTTTTGTGTTGATGCCCGCGAACTGCACACTGAAACGCGTTCAATCACAGTTATTATAATCGCTCACTTGTTGTGCCATACACGTGCTTCATTAGATCTGATGGTTGTTGATAAATAGGTGGAATCGGTTGCACGCCTAGGTGACGCCGTTGGCTGCCGGTAACTAATGATAGGTGGCATCGTCGTTGGGTTGCTAATGGAGCACTTTGAATTTTTATATCGACAGCGGAGACATTCAGATGATCAATTGCAATTAGCAACGCTGTGGACGATGAGTTAATTCTAAACTAATGAGCCTTTAGATTGAATGTCAAGAGGGCATAGCATTCTGTGACAATTTTGAAAGAGAATGTAAATTGTTCAACAATAAAGGTTGCATTCATCGACTTCACATTTTTAAATTGGCAGATACTAAATACTTTCATATATTTTTTTGCTGCGACCAGTAGTGCAAAAAAGATGTGGGCGATCAACAACTCAGCACGCTTGGAATTCCTTACTGACACTTTCACAGTTGCTGGGAAATGAGAATTTAATAGCTTTATGATTATTGCTTCTTTTAATCACATATAATTTCAGATTTTTCATTCTTGTACTAAAGGGTCATACTTTAATTATGTCACGCTAAATTGTGGGAAAACTAAGGGGGTTTCGTCACGTTTTACCTATACCAAATGCATGGTTTGTCACCCTTTTAGAGCGTGACATAATATATGCATCACCCCTAACGAGAAGTTCATTCTACACCAATCAGTATTTGGTCAAATGCAATTTGGCTAAACGACATTCTGCCAAATGACCCATTAGACCTAATGACCTGCAACATTGGGGAGCCAAACATTTACATTATTTTGAAAACTATTTAGCAACAATAGCTGCAATTTACAAACCTACGACTGGATGCCTTCCTTCAAATAACAACTGGAGTGCGGTAAAAATCGGTAGAACTGTTTCAAACATACCGTTGGTACTTGAGCGGTCGGTGTTCATCTCTTTTTGCCAGTGGTGGCGGGGGGGGTGGACACCCCTCACCATCCCTCTCCAAAGGGGGAGTTTGGTAAAGAGAGATGATAAAAGCGATTTGTACCTTCCTAAAAGTTGTCCTAGCTCGCTGTCTACTCTTGTGAATCGTTGACTTCACGCAGAAGTAATACTAAACATATAGTCAAAGTATGAAAATTAGTCAAAAAATCAAACATCGCAATTTTCATCGAAGGAGGTCCTAAACAATGTTTATGTGTAAGACATACAGCGTAAAGGATTAACGGCTCTCAATGAATGATTTATTTTAATTGGATTAAAATTCAATGTTAATTCAAACAAATAAACATACAATCGAATTTGAGTAACGGATACATCTAAATTCACAATGAATAAACCTGAATTTACAATGATTAAAAATATGATTGATGGTTAAAACTCTGCGATTTATGGGCTTAGGGATATAATGCAGAAAGAAAAAAGGTCGAAGTGATGAAAAGGTCGAAAGGGAAAAATGGTCCAAAGGGAAAAATGGTCCAAAGGGAAAAATGGTCCAAAGGGAGAAAGGTTGAAATGGAGAAAATGTCGAAAGGGAGAAAAGGTCGAAAGGGAGAAAAGGTCGAAAGGGAGAAACGGTCGAAAAGGGAAAAAAGGGAGAAAATAGTCGAATAGACATAAGGCCGAAAATACGAGATGAACTAGCCAACGAGCTAAACATTTCGCTAATAAAGCTTTAAAAACAAAAACATAAGGCGGAAAGGGAAATAGATCATAATGCGAAAAGCTTATGTAAATATTCTGAAACTGATTTTTCACGATATCAAACTAATTCTGAACAGTCAAATATTTACTGTCCCTTCTCTGAAAGCTATTTATTCTTAAACATTTGGTTTTCAGACGATTTGTATCCATGTGCAGGGTTTTACTACATAGAAAAATCAGGAATTTTATTTACCTGTAAAGACTTGGGAGATTCTGAAATCCGCGTAAAAAAACCGCGTAAATTCCGAAATCCGCGTACAAAAAACCATTTAAAAAAACTGCGTTAAAAGCGACTCCTGTGTATATTGAAGTACGATATTGATTTGTGAGGGGCCTCATAGCCTAATCAGTAAAGGCACGGTCGAGGAAATCTTTCGGGTTGGAAATTTTCTCGACTTCCCTGGGCATAGAGTATCATTGTGCTTGCCACACAATATACAAATGCATTGGTATTGGCATCGAAAGCTCTCAATTAATAACTGAGGAAGTGAATTTAGAACACTAAGTTGAAAACCCGCAATAAGCTAATATACACTAAGCAATAAGCGTGAAATGCGAATAAGAAGAAAGAAGCTGAAGTACGATATTCACTTTTACTCACTGAAAATTATAATTCTAGAGTGGATTTACTTTCAGTAACAACAGCGATTCTGAAACTTGAATTGTTTTTTTTTAGGTCTGTAACATGGATTGAAAAAAAAACTTTTTTTTTAAACCCTGGAACGAAACAAATCAGACTTGGAGACATTTTCAAGAATCTGAAACGACAAGACGTCGGACATTGATTATTTTCAAAGAACCAATTTTTTTTAATATGGGGCTTGCAAAGGTTTCACAGCTGATGAATGAATTTGATGAAAATTTCCAAGGAATTCGAAATTCAGAGAGACGACTTAAAATTATATTTTAAGATTCCTTGTATGTTAGTTTTGTTGAACTCCATATTCAGTAAGCAACATTTCAAGGTAGTTCTGAGTAGAAACAAAAGGTAGGATTCAAAGTAAATTTCCAAAATAATTCAGAGGAAGATTTCAAGGTAATTCCAAGAGAGTTCTGACTAAAATTCCGAAGTAATTTTGAGGAGAATTCTAAGAGATTCTTAAGGAGAACTTCAAGGTTTTTGTGAGTAGAATTCCTAGAGAAGAAGATGAATCCAAATGGAATTCTGAAATGAATCAATGGAAGAATTCAGTTTGCTTTCAGCTGAGGACTGACACAGCAGCAGCTGTATGTCTCGGTGTCCATGGTGCTATCCAGTTTGTTTACTCGATCAAGTTCATTGTTTGATGCGCGCATTGTCCTTACCCACAATTCGGCCGTGTGTGATTGCTGTTGTTGCAAAAGTTGAAGATGAGTGGCGGTTAGACTGATGCAAAATTTGAAATTTTCGCTTCACAGTGCTCAAACGGTTCCAAATCGGGTCTTAATTAGCCTTCAAAAATTTGAACTCATTTAGTACGAAACTGACTTGGCACAAATCATTTGATTTTCATATAGAAATTACTATGGGAATACCAAATTTGTTGTTCATACCAACTAAAAATTCACCATATCGCTTTGCTTTAAAAAATTAGGAAATTTTCTCAGCTACAACTTTGATAAAGACCACTTTTCAATCAAATGTAAGGAACAAAAGTTATTAATGATTCAAACCACATATGTCTTATGATCATGCTCAATCAGCTGTTCAGCAGGCAACGTTGGTGTTTCTGGTGCGATCACAAAATTCATGCCTATTATGCCCTATTGCAGAATACAGTGTTGTCCAGTACAGTGAACATTTGAACAGTACAATATGGAAAAAGTCTAGAAGACAATGAACAACAAGTTTGGATTTCCCATAGTAATTTCCATATAAACTTCAAATGGTTTGTACCAAATAAGTTTCTTACCAAATGAGTTCCAATTTTGAAAAGCTAATCAGGACCCGATTTGGAACCGGTTGAGCACTGTGGAGCGAAAATTTCAAATTTTGCATCAGTCTAGTGAAGTGTTATATTTGGGAATGGTGCTGGAAGACCGTCGTTAGGCGAAATTATTAATTTCTCCAAGGCGCTTGTCGTGGATCCTGTCCATAGAAGCTATAAACAGAATAGCTGAGGAGAAATCCCTGTTCATCAAATTCAAGTCCGATGAATCGATGCTCCATACACTACTGCATAGCCCTGAGCAGTCAATTTTCGATTATCATGATGGAAAGGCAGTCGTGGCATGCATGTCAAATGCGAGGGAATTCGTTCAATATGTGCGAGTATATGATCTGCCCCCTAAGTTCCCGACTTAGATCTAGCGTTGATGCTGGGAAAATACGGTTAAGTTAAGCGTGTTGTCCACGAAACATTCCCACTAGAGCTGGGTTTCGATGCTTGCATTGGAGCACGGGGAGCATACATGGATGTGAAAAAGGCAATTCCTACATCGCTGCATTTCCTCAATCGGAAGGGGAATGTATTCTATCAAGGGAACAAGAATGTGTGTTTTGTTTGCAAGATAGAGGGGTAAGCGAAAGGCTCGGAAAAATCCAGAGAAACAAAAACTGGTCGGAGAACGAAAGGGCGAAGAGAAAAGCACGACTAGGTCGCAGTATTGGCAGTTTGGAAACTAGTTCGTACGTAGGAGTGTTGCCGGAGGTGCCACAAAGGAAGCGATTGAGGTGCTCGTTGAAGAAGTGATGGCGATTGACGAGATGACCTCGGAGATCGAAGAAAACAGAGCATGAGCATGATTGACCGCCCACGGTTGCTACTCTGCTATGCCAGATCAGCTGTAATTACACAGGACTAGCAATCATCCTACATGCGTACAAACTGGTGATCTCAAACTAGGCAATACCAGCGCCGGCCGCGCCCAAACACAGGTCAAGAAAGGAATTGGGTAGGAATATGTTGACATGACACTCGTTTTGATGGAAGCCGAGAACATTTCTGCAGTTCCACGAGGAATCACTGGGATGTTGGGTAAGAGGGTTGGGTTTCGCAGCAGGGTTCGTTTTGGTAAACGATAAGCTGAATTGATGTCCTAACGATTGAACCCACGGTCTTCTGCTCAGTAAGCAAAAACGTTTGCCACTAGGAAAACGAGCTCCGTTGTAATCATCTAGTTACTGCTATTACTATGCAGTCATATTAACTAATAAAGCGATTGACAAATCTTTAATGTGGATGGGTTTGACATTAGACTCACGATGTTCTGCTCAGTAAGCAAAAACAGTCGCTCTAAGGCCACCGAGTCTTTCATATCACATCATACCGCTATTCGAGTTGTTGTAACCATTTAAACCCGTCACCGGCGACGACGACGACGACAAGTTTCGCAAAATGCACGATAAATAAGCGATTTGACCAAAAATCTTTTTAATATGAATAAACCTGGGACCGTGTTTTTCTGCTCAGTAAGCAAGCCAGGGACGATCTTTCAAATCCGAAAACTAAAGGGTACGAAAAAGCACTTAGGCCTTCATTGAGTTCCACTTTCAAGCGACGTTATTTTCGATATGAAATACACAAAATAAAAATACATAACTGGAGCGGTCACTATCCGAGTCTTGCCACTACTAACAAGGCACAAAAAATAACAAGGTCCAAAATGCTTTCTTTGCTTACGCTTGACAAAGACCAACATGAACTAGTCCAGTTTGTGGTAGAGCCGAGGGTAGAGCTTACTGCGCACTGTCTTCTAAAAGCATGTAGCGCTGTTCAAGCTCCTCCGGACTAACCATCAGCACAAGAAAGCTTTGATAAGGCGCCTTCACCGGCTCCTCCGCGTCATCGGTTATTTGCTGTCACCATTTTTAAAACCGCATCACATATCATATCATCATCACCAGCAGCAGATCTGCATCATCATAAAAAAATAAAGCACTGCTACTGGTGCCTCTGCTTCGGTCACCAGCTTGGGTCCTACTGGGAATTCACCTCTCACTACTAATGAAATAAATCTTAATCACTCAGCGGCGATGATTCGAGCAAAAAAAAAACAACAAAACAACTATCGAGCAGCCGCACCTCGAAACTCGAGCTCTTATCTCACTTTCCACATGATTTCGAGCTGTTTCGCTCTTTTCCACACGCACACAAGCAAAAGCTTTTATCACTGCACTGTTGTGTGTTTTAACACTCCGGGAATCTTCTCGTGCCTTTGGTGTGCGATTGATCTTCAGCAAGCACACTTACACACCGCTGGTTACAACAAACACACTCGTGCAAAGAAACGGATCCAATAAACGTCACTATCGCGAAAGGAAACCCGTCGTCGTCGAACGGTAAAAAAAATAACTTGGTGAACAATGTGATACGGAATTTCCACTGAAAATCAACCGGGAATTCACGTATTTTACCACACTTAAACTGCGAAACACGTTCAGAAGCACTTTTGGTACACTTTCGATATCAATTTTTGGTCGAAAACAATTAATTTTTTGCAAACATAGTTGCGAGCAAACCATCATCAACACTGGCCGTGCCGAGCTCTTTCGCGCACCTTACAACGCGTAAATAAACTGAAATTAAAAACTATCACTCGCGATGCCACAAATTTCTGGTCCGGAAGAAATAAAAACAAACAACGCAGATAGCGACATCTCTTCTGATGCTTGCAAACATGATGAATCACGTTTTCTTTCTCGATTCTAAAACTTTCCAGAAAGCTAAAAAAACCACCAATCGCACACGTATAACCGTCCGGGAGTCAGAGTGCCAGCGCTAATCAGGCTAATGCAGCCGAAAACTATGAAACCGAATGCACGCACAAAACAGAGAGCAAACTTAAAACACAACCGTATCCGAAGGGGTTCGAAACTGCACTCCCTCGGAATTCGAAGAAAACAGAGAAGATGAACAAACTAGCGAAAAACTGGTGACCGAAACAGTGATGCGACTACCGTAAAGACCCGACGTACTTGGTGGCAAAGGAACTATTTAACCAGCAGCAATGGGTTAGCAAGCAGAAGAACGAAAAAAGTTGGGGGCACGGGAAAAAGCAAGCAGCAAACAATCGCCCCCAGGGAAGAACTTAACTCATTCAGGACCCGTTTTTAAATTTAGGATACAAAAAAAACTGTACTAATCGGCTCCGTAAAGCTAACTCGTTTGAGCCTTACAAATAAATAAAAGGGAAAAAAATCGTCAGGCATTATAAGCAGAGTTCGTTGAGAATTCTGAGGATCATTTCGTGGAATTTACGGGACTACTCATAGAGAATTATTTGTGGAATTTAGAGGAAATTCGGAAAATAGTTCCTCGGGAATTTTAGGAGAATAGTTAGTGAATACTTTGGAGATTTTTTTATTTTAAATTCTTTATTTAGCAGATTTTTAGCCACGGGCTAGTTCAGGAGAGTTTATGTCTTGAGAATTCTTTAGAGAATTCTTAGCGAACCAAATTAAGAATTTTAAGAGAATTTCAGAGTGAATTAATAGCCTTCTATATAGAGTTTCTAGAATTATGTAATGAATTATAAGGGACTCTATTTTTTATTAGATTTCAGTCACTTTTATTTTTTATGATTATAGTGGCTATGAAACTTAGATACCTACATTTTATGAACTTTAAAAAATTTCAAGTTTTTGTTAACTTAGACTTAGTAATAGACTTAGTAATAAGGATAGAACATGATATGAACTTTTATTCGCCCGAGATTTATACGTTATAGAAAAGATCGTGATTGAACATAATGTGTGTATGTAAGATCTAGAAACTCTGATGCAATGTTTTGAAACAGCGCTGACGAGGACGACTAAATATCTCTGAGCCGGGAAACACTCTTTACTCCAACGATATTTCTCATTGAAGCGTCTTTTGGAAAAAAAAAGAAAAAACCTCCTCTCTTTTACTTTCTCACGTAAAACCAAAAACAAAATAGCACGTCAACAGAAGTGCATTCAGGAAACTTATACAATTTTATTCAAGCAGTGCTCCCATAGTCGTAAACCAATTCACGAACACACAGAAAAAAAAAAGATTTCTACAAAGTAAAACAAAAGTCCCCACGGTAACCAGCGTAAACACATTAATGAGTAAAAAATACACATTTTTTATGTTAATGTAAATTTGGAGATCTTAAAATCAGTGCCAACATTTCAAAGGGGCGTAATTCAAGTATTTAGGTGTCTGGTTCGATTCCAAATGCACATGGGGAAAACATATTGCGTATCTGAAACAAAAATGCCAACAAAGAATCAATTTTCTTCGTACAATTACCGGAACTTGGTGGGGAGCACACCCGGAAGATCTGATCAGGTTGTACCGAACAACCATCCTTTCGGTTTTAGAGTACGGCAGCTTTTGCTTCCAATCCGCAGCAAAAACACACATTCTTAAGCTGCAACGGATTCAATACCGTTGCCTTCGTATTGCGCTAGGCTGTATGCACTCGACTCATACGATGAGCCTCGAAGTACTCGCGGGTGTTCTCCCACTGACAGATCGTTTCGCTGAGCTGTCTTTCCGGTTTCTCATCCGTTGTGAAGTATTGAATCCTTTGGTAATAGAACACTTTGGGAAGCTGCTCGACCAAAATCCTCAAACAAGATTCATGAGTTTGTACTATGAGTACATGACGCTGGAGGTTGGTCCTTCTTCATTAATCTCCAATCGTGATTGCTTTCCAGCCTTCTATAGTTCCTCTGTAAATTTTGATCTGACCATGATGCAAGAAATCCATGGAATACCAGATCACCATCGGTCGATGGTTGTTCCCTCAATTTTTGCAATCAAGTACCACCATGTAAGTAACGATAAAAGATTTTTCACAGATGGGTCAACCATAAATGCTTCCACTGGATTTGGTGTATTTAATCAATTTCATAGCGCCTCCTATAAACTGCAGAAACCATACGTTGCGGAACTCGCAGCTATATTTTACGCAGTAGAGCGAATTACCTCACTACCTTCTGACTTCATTTTTACGGATAGTCTTAGCTCATTGGAGGCTATTCGTTCAATGAGGCCGATGAAGCACTCCTCGTATTTCCTGCCTGAAATACGATCTAAACTGAGTGCTTTATCTAACTGCTCGTATACTATCACCTTAGCTTGGGTCCCATCTCATTGCTCAATTCCGGGTAATGAGAAAGCGGACTCATTGGCTAAGGTGGGCACTATGGAAGGCGATATTTTTGAGCGACAAATCGCCTTCAACGAATTTTTCTCCATTGCTCGCCAGCAAGTCCTCATCAGTTGGCAACAAAAATGGAATGATGGTGAATTGGGAAGATGGTTACATTCTATTCTCCCACAGGTGTCGAACAAACCATGGTTCAAAGGGTTGGACATGAGCCGCGACTTTATACGCGTTATATCAAGGCTTATGTCCAATCACTGCTCATCAGACTCGCACTTCTATCGAATTGGGCTCTCAGGCAGCAATTGATGTTTGGTCGTGTACTTTACACCGTGTTGCCAGATCTGAGTTATCCACATCCCTCAGGGCCCGAGGAAAACAACCCGCGATACCCGTTAGAGATGTCTTGGCGAGCCGAGATCTTGACTATTTGAATTTAATTTATGTGTTTTTAAAACGGATAGGTTTGAGGATTTAGAAGTTAGTGTCATCTTGTGTTCTCCCAAGTTGTTAGCTACCCATCGGTGTACCCCCAAGTTTGTCTTTTTCATCAGAGTGTCGCCTAGTTCGAGATCAAGAGCACATTGCTCTCCAAACCTTGTGTTCACAATCCCTACCCTGCCTTCCTTTTGTTACAATTTGTTACCCCTAGCCTCGAGATAGCCGCGAGTAATCGGCCCCGCTTTACTAACGTTAGTTTTAAGTAATTTTGTTATCTAAACAATGAATATCGGCTCCGCAAAGCTACAGCAAATGAGCCTGGAAAAATAAACGAATTATAAAAAGGGGCGTAATTGGTTTTGTAAACAATGGCTTTAGACGTCGATTTCTCGCAAATGAAAACCCATCCCTCCAAATTACAAATGCTAGCTGATACAGGAAACATACCTCTGCATGTTGGTGTCATTCATTTTCATGAGTGAGCTTTCATTTGCGAGAAATCGACGACTAAAGCCATTGTTTACAAATGCAATTACGCCCCTTTGAAATGTTGGCACTGAAATGTGTAAAAAAATACACATTTTAAGAATGTAGTACCAGTCAAAAAATGTGTATTTTTATAATCATTAATGGGTAAAAAAACTTCTGCTTCGTTGATGGACGCCATTTGCCTAAGCGAAAAACTTTCAGCAATTTTAATAATTTTTTTTGGGAAACTACAGTCCAAACTGTAACAGAGCAACGGTGGACAAGCTAGAGGGTAAGTGATTTATTTTATTTTCATAGCTAAGCCCTAGAAAAATAATCTTTATTAAGGTTTTCATTGTCCGGTGTCTGGCTGTGATTTTTTTTAATATAATATTATTGAATCCGATCAATTTATTTTTTTATCATTGGCACAAATAAGAAATCTCCGATATTAATAAAAAAAACCATGCGTCCTTATCATATTTAATTTCTTTGAATGATTACTTTTTACACATTTTGCAGTAAAAACCATTCTTTAAAAATGTGTAAAAAATACACATCTATTGACGTTTGATGGGTTTACACATAAATGTGCAAACGCAGTTTACACATTTTATGAGTAGACCCCTTTTTTCACGAAATGTGTGAAATTTTACACATTAATGTGTTTACGCTGGTTACCGTGAACGGTCAGGCCACTGATAAAATTCGACACATTTTTATTGGTGAATTTCCATGTAAAATTCCACGTGATTTTCATGTGTCCACACATACACGGATACGAATTTTGTTCATTTAAAACAAAAATATAAATGTTTATACTCTGAACATATGAATTATTCAAAGTAAATTGAAAGCATGTTTAAAACTAAAATATTTATGTTTGAATTAAATTCAAAAGCATGTTTATTTTAACAATATAGGATTTGGGTAAACGGTTTTTAGCGTGTCATGCCTTTTTATTTCCTTCATTAATGGGAATCACTACACCGTGAGTGATAAGTTATCACTTCACCGAGATATGACACCGGTAATAAGGGCCGACTATTATATTCTTAGCAAATCAAAGAAAATCATGTATTCATTATGAAGTTCATTAAAGTTTAAACGAAATCAACCAACCTCGGCTATCTCGCCGGCCCAAGCCGCGGGAAACAGCAGCGAAGCGAATAAATTCTGAGACGCCCTCGCCAACGCCCCCACAACGCCCCAGCCAACGGGCCCCGCAAACGACAAAACCGGCACCCCCACCGGCGCCCTTCCCGGCGGACCAGACAAACGCCCTGGCGACGCTGCGATGAAGCTGCGATGATGCTTCAAAAACACTGCGGCGTCGCTTCAAAATGAGGCGGCGCTGCAAAATGAAGCGGCGCGTCAAATCGAGGCGGCGCGTCAAAATGAGGCGGCGCTTTAAATCGAGGCGGCGCTTCAATCGAGGCGGCGCGTCAAAATGAGGCGGCGCTTCAAATCGAGGCGGCGCTTCAAAATGAGGCGGCGCTTCAAATTGAGGCGGCGCGTCAAATCGAGGCGGCGCTTCAAAATGAGGCGGCGCGTCAAATCGAGGCGGCGCTTCAAAATGAGGCGGCGCGTCAAATCGAGGCGGCGCTTCAAAATGAGGCGGCGCGTCAAATCGAGGCGGCGCTTCAAATCGAGGCAGCGCTTCAAATCGAGGCGGCGCTTCAAAATGAAGCGGCGCTTCAAAATGAGGCGGCGCTTCAAAATGAAGCGGCGCTTCAAAATGAGGCGGCGCGTCAAATCGAGGCGGCGCTTCAAATCAAGGCGGCGCTTCGAATCGAAGCGGCGCGTCAAAATGAGGCGGCGCTTCAAAATGAGGCGGTGCTGCAAAATGAAGCGGCGCGTCAAAATGAGGCGGTGCTTCAAAATGAAGCGGCGCGTCCAATCGAGGCGGCGCTTCAAAATGAGGCGGCGCTTCAAATCGAGGCGGCGCCTCAAAAAGAGGCGGCGCTTCAAAATGAAGCGGCGCGTCAAAATGAGGCGGCGCTTCAAATCGAAGCGGCGCGTCAAAATGAGGCGGCGCTTCAAAATGAGGCGGTGCTGCAAAATGAAGCGGCGCGTCAAAATGAGGCGGTGCTTCAAAATGAAGCGGCGCGTCAAATCGAGGCGGTGCGTCAAAATAAGGCGGCGCTTCAAAATGAGGCGGCGCTGCAAAATGAAGCGGCGCGTCAAAATGAGGCGGCGCTTCAAAATGAGGCGGCGCTTCAAAATGAGGCGACGCGTCAAATCGAGGCAGCGCTTCAAAATGAGGCGGCGCGTCTTATCGAGGCGGCGCGTCAAAATTAGGCAGCGCGTCAAAATGAGGCGTCACTTCAAACTGCGGCGTCATTTCAAAAACTCTGCGGCAACGCAAAATATTTCTTTAAATATTGCTTGTTTTTATTATTTCATGCGTTTCGTCCCACGGATATGTAGGGGAAATGTCTCTAATGTTGGGCCCATCATTAAAAATCAATTTTATCTAGATGAACGCGTCATTGGGATATTTTTGGTCGCTATTAAAAATTTAGTCGATTTCTGAATTTATGTATGGGCCCAAATCAGGGACATTTAGGCCGACATTAAATTCATTTCCCCAATTATTTCCAGAAAAAACGGGGTTTTCTGCGGTGGGAAAAAATAGGAATTTATCTATCACAGATTACAGATTCCTGTTCACAGCACTGAAAATCTCAGCCGGTGCTTCTATTTATGCTTTTAGGTTAGGAATGCCTCTCCTACTTGGAGAATTAATCCATGCAACGGCTTGCTATACTGCGCCTCAATTCTTCATATAGCAGGGACTTACAATGCTAATCTAAAAGCATGAAATCAGTCAGAGGTGATGCGTCACAATTGGAACTGGTTCTTCAACTCGTGGTAGGAAAATCAAATTAATTTTTAACAATTCTTTGGAAACTCATACGTTCGACGCTTAGGTATGATGCTTATTATTACAATATTTAACAGGTGGAGATCCTTTACACGAGTTTTTGCTCTGCTTTTGAAATTGAATAACTGAATCCAATGCTGTGTTCCTAAAATTTGAGCTAAGCAGTCACACCTAATAATTGACCTGCGCCCTTAAATATACATCTCCCTAAAGATAAATCTCCCTAACAAGATGCGCCCACCTCTTGAAGTCTTTAAAAAAGTACCTTATTTCAAATAGTGTATTATCTAGATGATATGGTATGTTGCAGTTGCCACACAGCAACACCTGAGGGGTGGGAAATAATAAATGACTCTAATATTCATTGTATATCTACAAAGTCCTTACTTCTTGACATTATTCTTAATTCCTTAAAGTTTCGTCAACATTTTCCAACCACCATAATTTTTTTTCTTAATCATCTCAAAATATACTTGACTTTTCCAAATTTCAATAAAAAACCTTGAAACATTTCTAGAAATTTTCCTAAACATTCGTATTTTGCACACGGGCAAAAAAAGTTCCCAAAGCAAATGCTTCAGTTTTTAAGAAGTCAAACCTGAGATGAGTTTTTAATAAATTCCCAGTACTTCTATTAAAAGCACTGAGCTTCCTCAGTTTTGGACATTAACGCCTACTAAGAATAGTGTTCACTTGGTATAATCACGGAAATAGGACATTTTAAATACGTTTAGAATTTAAAATCTCGATCTTGATCAAATAATCAAAATTGTAAAATTCTGGGATAATTTTGAAATATTTTGATTTATTTTTTATAAATTTTGATAAGTTTTAAATTCGTGATCTCTAATACAATCAAATTAAGAAAGCCTGGTATATTTTTCTATTTAAGAATGTAAAAAAACAAAGAAAAGTATTCATTGCATTTCGCTAAAATCTAAGCTAGGAAATTTATTGCTGAGGAACTTATAAAAAATTCAAAGCACTCAAGATACTATTGCATGATTGTTCGATGTTTGTACAGACACTAAAGCTACCGGGCTTTAAAGAATGTTCAAAATTCAAGGCTTTGAAAAAGTCTCTAGAGCTTAAAATTTTCCTAGACTATTTTTAGACATCTTAGGCCTGGAAAACTTTCACGATGATGTAGTAAAAAGTCAAGAAATTGAATTCCGAGTGTTTTTATTCGAAACCTCCAAAAATTTGTGTATTTCGAAGCAATGAAAAAAAAAAGAAAATGAAAAAATAAACATCACAAATTGCATTAGTTATGCTTATTAATTTAATTTAAAAAAATATGCAAAAACGCGATCATTTTTTCAATTTGGCACGTCACCCAAATATTTCTACCTCTTTAGCAGCGGATGAGCTCTTGTAAAACGGGGGAATTGCGTTTCAGGGTAATATCACCAACGACATTTTTTCTCGTGCTATACTAAGACTAATTGATACGAACAGTTTTTGATAATCATATATCAATAGTTTATTTGGTAATGCTAGGTGGAAAACCCTTAAATTGGGTTTTAAAAACGCATTTTAAACGCTTTAGGTCATATTACCTCGTGGTGCGTATTGTCCCACCTTCCTCTACTATGAATTGCTATATGCTGACAGGTTGACGGTGAGACAACGGCATACATTATCACCACTATTCTGTATTTCGTTTCGAACGAAATTCTCATACAAAAAAATATTTTGGTCAGCGTTACAATTTTTCCAACACAGAAAGCGTTTTTCTTTCAGTGTCAAGGCTCATAACATGGACTTCTACTTGTTATTCAAGTTCATCTCTCTTAGCTACATGCATCTCTTTCTTATTACACACAGTCGTGTCAAAGTGGCAATCAATCGCTTTTATGTTCACTCATGAACCAGGTCTACGTCATTTCCTTAGAGCTGTGATTGAAATGGCTATCACAAAAGTGTCAAAGATCTGAGAGAACTTTTGTGCGTTCAGTAAGTATCTATAGACACCACTGAAAATTTCAGTTGCAGTGTATCAAACAAAATTCTGTTTTGGTTCCGAAAATGGATCTAAGCGAAGTGCAAAGGACTCCAAAAATCTGCAAAGTGATCGAACATTGACTGAAATTGTGACAGAATTTTTTTATTGGCCGATGGTTCAATAGGCAAATTCATAACTGATCCCAGCAGTAACTGTTAGTACGAGCAAGCGAGTTATGATCCGGGGAACTTTATCCGGCATGTTCGTGCTACGCATTCCGAAAAAGCGCTAGAAATTGGCATAATGAAGGCAGAAGACGTAGCCACCAAAAAGCCCATCATTGTTCCGAAGAGGCCAATAGTCATTGGATCAGCAGCTGTTCATTGATTCCGTAATTAAGATTGTTTCGCTGCACAATCTTTCCCTGGCAAGCCTAGAATGGGAAGGCTTGAAGCAATTGTTTGATCCAATTGCTGAGGCTACCGGGTTAACAATAAATCGTTCGAACATTAAAACATACCTAAGATCAGCCGCACAGAAAATTAAATAATAGTTGTCGTAATAAATAAATATTCAGTATGTCCTGTGGGATAAGGATGTCATTTGGACATTGGATGAGTTTGTTTAGATTTCTTTAAATATTAGACTCAATAAGGACACTTTTGTACCCTTAATACAAGGCATGATTGAGGTTAACGAAAGACAGAAAGCGAAATATTTAAAAACGAAGATCATGGAAGTTATCAAGAGCAAATGTGTGTGTATAATCGAAGACAACAAATCAAGAAGACTGGCAACTCTTCCATTTTCTCATACGAACGCTATGAGACAGGTACAATTGCGTCATCTGCCGTTCAAAGGTAAATGCTTCGAACGAATTTGATAGCAAAGATTACATCCTCAGACGAAGGGTTTGTGTATTTGCTCATTTTTCTATGCGTTGCTTCCACCTTCACTCAAGCGCAGCGCTACTGTATCTGTCGCTTGGATTCTGGCAGAGTTGCCAGTCTTCTTGATATGATGTCTTTGATATAATGCAAATATTCTCCGTGACTAATTTCGGGAACAGATGAGTTGCAAAATAAACTAAATTTGATCCGTTGCGCTGTACACACGGTGCAGCTCGCTATATTGGAGGTAGTTAACAAGTCTAACGAGTCCGTCAAGAAAAAAAAAAACTGCAGCTGGTATCGGAACATACAATACAAGGCAGGGTTTGATGGCACCTCATTTCTCCCCATATGAGGTCAAACTCGATGGGAAGTAATTTATGTTGTGATGGAAAGCTTCGTCTATCAACAAAACTTGTTTCCAAAGCTTGGTAAGTTTTTATACAGTCATCGATCCATTTACGTGGTTTTCTTGATTCATGTAAACGATACTTTCATTTAATTTTCGTTTACGGAGAATTAAAAAAAAAACAATCTATAATCAGTTTCCTTATCTATTCGATTCGAAACTAGTCGAAAATTCACATACTTCCAAACGTAACAGAATAAATTTAACGTTTTCTCAAACCAAACACTTAGAAACAATTATAATAATTTTGATCGAGGCTCATATTTGTATGTTAACTAATAATCACGTTTTAAGTAAACTGTTTGACCATAGCTAACCAGAAACCATGAGAGGTAATACCATCCGGCATTGGAGCTTTGCCATCAGCGCGAAGTATTTTTAGTCCTCTGGTACTGGCGCATACTGGTACATATTAAGAATAAATAAATGTGTTATTAGTGTTATCATACAAATCTGGTTTCCTCGAAGAAGTATGATATTCAACATTAAGTGTTCAATTTAGGATTAGGAAGGGCAGCCTAATTTAATTTATGAATGCAACCCGATTCCCGAGATATGTGTCAAATAACATGTAACAGTTCAAATGTCAAGTAAATTCTCTCCCATAGTTTATTAGATGTTTAGAAAAAAATGTATGGTGAATAGATTATAATTTCTACAAATTTAAAATCATGTTTTCACAATTCCTAATCTCTTGCTATAAACTTTCTTATAGATTAATCAAGTCATTGGGAGTTCATCACTTATTATGAACAAGCCTTCAAGCCACTTTATCTGGCTACAAATAAAATGCTAGCAGGGCATATTTCTCTTTGTGACAGCTCTGGTTACAGCGTAAACAGACGCATCCTAAACTACACGCAGTGGGCACGGTACTGTTGGCAACACAATCGAACCAAGTATCGGTGGAGAGAGCCTTCAGCGCTCTTTCCTTGATATTTTCGGATCACCGTACAGGACTAGAGGGTAGCTGACATCCTCATTATTAAACTAAACCGAGAGTTTTATGATACAGTTTTACCAAATCTGCTTCAAAGCAATGAAACGTTGCTTTTTATTTGTTTTGTTCTGCTTGTGACTTATCGAAAACTTCATGTACGCTTTTTTTGTTTTGTTTGAATTGGTTAACATTTTTATCTTTAAATGCAGTTTCAGCTTTTTCTCGGTGGATTTTCAACCAATCGATATGATTTTCTACAAGTGACTAACTCACAATTGACACTGCTCACATCAAAAAAATTGTCGAAAACTCGAAGCGGGTCGAAAACCCGCTGAGAAAAAGCGGTATGTACGCCTCAGAGGGTGCCATCTTATTGGGGGAAGCCTGTATTTTCATTTTGAAAAACTAGTGAACGTGTTCCTGAGCTGGTATTACAGAAATCGGGACACAGTTTGTCTACGAAGAGATGAAGAATATGACTAAAAAATTAAATTTCACTCACCCAACTTCTGCTCTTCATCAAAAAAAGGCGAATGGCAAAGCTGAAGCCATAGTCACTGGAGAAACATTTCGAACAGGATTGGATGTAGCCCGGCATAAAGAATTTTTCACGTCGTACCAGATGTGGAATTGCCTTTCTTTAACAAAAAGTACGTTCCTCGTTTTGTTCCAGACACAATCCTAAAGAACAAGTAAGAAAATTCAAATAGAATTATGAATATCGATCTCATGAATTACCTGTTACTGCAATTTAAAACTCCAGTCCGTTAATAATGATGTTCAAACAGCTCCTGGGAGCGAATGGCAGCTTAAAAGTCATCATCAAAGTCAAAGCCATCTGTGATCTTTCATTCAGAATCAATAGTTTCAGGAGCGCCCATCGTACCGCGTGTCGAGCCACGTGGTAAACAAGGGCGATATCAATAGAAATTTAAGTGTTTCGTAATGTAATTATGATTTTTCGTATATATTTATAGATGTGCCCCACTTCTGGCCGTAACTACTGTCAATAGTACAAGCTATCTATCGTTTTTAAAATCATTAATAAATGGAGAATACCACGTGTAATTTTTTCCAGCGTTTCTCTAATATGTCTGTTCCAAGAACTACAATGAAAAAATATTATTTTTGCCATATAAATTTACATAACAACAAGCTTTAATAATTTTCTAAAGCAGGATAAGCATGTAACAAAGGCTTATCTCAGAATATTAAAAAATAAAATAAACGTAGATTCTCACGCAACTACGCTATCTGATAGGACACAGTTTGATGTGTTGTGAGAAGAGCGAAATCGTTGTTGAAAGTCATTCCCTAATAAAAATAACCATCAAAGATAGCTTAACGACGTGTTCGGGGTAACATCCAAACCATTTGTGGGATAGTTTACCCATTGTGGATACAGTTCGTTGATGGTATTTGTGTATTGGGGTGTTCACATATCGATTTAGACTATTTTGACATTTTTCCTTTTGAATTGGTTTTCTATCTCAGCTGTCTGCAGTCTTCACGGTACAACATGAGTGCGATGTACACGTTAGTTTTTGCACTCGCTTGTGCTCCCATTCTATGTTCGGCTATGTTCAAGCCCATTTGTACACAAGTTTGAACGCAAGTACAATGAACAAGTGCAAACTTCAGCTCGCACCGCGGCTCGCACCAATGTTCAAACTCATGTGCAAACGCAAAAGCTCAGAAGAAGAAGCGAATATAGAATGTGGAGAACAAGCGAGTGCAAAAACTAACGTGTGCCTCGCACACATTTTGTATCGTGAAGACTACTCATAAGCAAGGTTGCAAAGACTCATTTCAGCTAAAATAATGTTTTTCGGAATAATAAAACCAAAAGATGGTATGATGGCATGTTTTACTTGTAACTTACAAGAAGAGGTTACAAAGTATGCGTTGGAAACATAAAACCTGTAAATTTTGCTTTCTATGAGTCACAATCAGCGATTTGCTGATCGCTGAGTGAGTGAGTGAGTGAGTTAGTGAGTTTGTTAAAAATCGCTGATTGTGACTCTCATGAAGTGAAATAAACAGATTAAATATGTCAAACACATTCTTTGCAACCTCTTCTTGTATCCTACCAATTCAAAATTTGATCATGGCATCTAATTATTTCATAATTTAGAAAAACATTGTTTTAGCTGAAATGAGTCTTTGCAACCTTGCTCATAAGAAGAAGTTACGCTTGAGCAATTTCATAAAAGTTTCATTCTTTCGTTTGCAGTTTACTGACAGCGAGTGGTGTAGTGTGATATTAAGTTACATGTGAATTCGTAATCATGAACGGTATGTCATAATTATATTTTGTGATGTTAATATGGATTGCAATTTTTCACTGAAAATACACAACATAGGCAAAATAAAAAATGCATCCCTCTAATGCTCTGTTCGGACTACGGAGTAGTCTTGTAACATGTTACAAGGTTATAGTGATGACGTTTTTCTTGTTGATAATTATTATAACAACCTTGTAACATATTATAGATGAGTTAAATAATGTATTTTGTTTAAAGTCAGATTTTGGCCACTTCCCCGTTCTCTAGGGCACTATATGGCATTTTGTGTGCATACTACAATACAAATAAAGATTTTTTCGTATTATTAATCAGCAGCTAATTCACAATGTTCGCAAAAGTCTGAAGTTTAAAGCAATCATTTGTTTATTCCCTGAATACTAGGTAATACGCCTAATGTTAATCTCAGAACACATTATTTTCATTACAATGAGAAAGATAATGTGTGCCTATGCAAATTTCCTGGATGCACCAGGAGACTCAAAAATGTATTGAGCAGTTTGAAAAGGCATTTGGCTCAAATACATCCAGAAACCGGTGCAAAAATTGGAATCACAGGCTACAAACGCATAAAACCCGACCAACCGATCTCCTCGCCATCTCCAGCAAAGCGTTTGAAAACCGTATCTGTTCAAGTGGATCCTGTTGAATTCCATTGTGGATTAATTGAAATGGCGACTATCAATTCGATTTCTTTCAATTTCTTCAACTCGCATGCTTGTCGCGCTACAATTGGACCACTAGCTAAGAGCTTAAACATTCCCGTCTATGGTGAAGCAATCGCTTCAAGTATCCCTGCTATCGCCAATATCATCAGAGGCATGATTGCGAATGAGTTGAAGATTTTTTTTTGTTTGGAAATAGATGGAGCTGTGCGGCACAACCGAAAGATTTTCGGGATTAACGCTCGAATACTTCATGGTGGAAAAGTCTCCACTCGCACATTATCGATGATGGAGATAACCGATAAGCAAACTGCTCAGAACCTGAAAAACACCATTGAAGAAGTATTGAAATCATACAGCACTGATGTCACGCATGTTTATGCTTGCACAGCTGATAACGGAAAAAATGTACAAAAGTGTGGGCAAGAATTGAATAAATCGCAACAAGTGGCACTCAATTCCATTGAGCACGAACAAGCCAGTGATGATGAAAACGATGATGAAGAAGACGATAATGAATGTCACACTGGTGAAATTGACGAAATGTTGGAGGCCGTTGAGAACATTGTTCTTAGCGGTAACGAATCCTGTATTGCTACACTAAAATGCGCAGCCCATACTATTAATCTGGTTGTAAATGATGCTGTGGATAAGGAATGCGACATTCTTAAAAAAGTCCGAAAAATTGTTAAAGCGTGCCGGAAAGTTGGATACAAGCCATTTTTCGAAATTGAGAAGGTTCCGCTGCCCAAAATAGATGTGGAAACGAGATGGGGCTCTCTATATGAAATGATCAACTCGTTACATAGCAGAAAAGCATTTTTCGAGGATATTGGTCCAAAGTTTGAAGAATTGCACGTAACAGCGGATGACTGGACCTACATTGAAGAGTTCACCGCAGCATTCGAACCGCTGTTTGTTCTAACAAAAGCTCTGCAAGCGAATGATTTGATTCTAGGAGACGTTTTCAAGCTCCTAAAGATATGTCAACTAAAGCTCAGTAAGATCCCTGCTGCCAATAGATTTTCAGAAAGTCTTAAACAAGCACTACAGGGTAGAGCTATACGTATGATGGATAATGATGCCTTCCGTGCGGCTTTGCTATTCGACCAACGCTGGTGCTTTATCGACTCGCCATATGTTTCAATGGATGAAAGGCTGAAGGTGATCGTAAGTATAATTAAATATTTATGCAGTTTTTTTATACGATAGATAATTTATATTTTTGACTACATATGGTGCAAAGTAAAACAAAATGTCTTTGATCACCGGGATAATTTAGATTAGCCTAGTTTTATTATAATGGGTGTTCAATAAAAAATGAGAATGTCTTCAGTGCCGTCCAGCGCTCTTGTGAGAGCATCGCGACTAAGTCGCGTCGTACGGTTGACCAGGCCCCCTTCTTCCAATATTCATTGACGTTTTTTGAAGAATAAACATTATGTTATTAAAAAAATACTGAATTCGTTGAAAACAATTTTTTTTTGCTAGCTATGTGACTGAAAAAATTCTAATTTTTTATTGAACACCCGTTAAATTGAAGAAACAGCATGCACTTTGAACAGTTTAAAAGTCGTTTAAATTTTTAATAGCCGTTACACGTTAGAAATCAATTAAATCAAGTGGTGTTGAGTACTTCGCACTGATGAAGTCTGCAAGTAGTAAACGAAATATGCGTATCTGTCAAAATATAAGCAATTATAAAGGAATTTAAAGGAAATAAACCAACCCACTCAAAGCTCTTCATAAAGACATTCCGTTAAGAGGCTCGACAAATTTAAAGGATTAAATCAACGTATTTTTTGTTAACTGAATAAAGTTTTAACAAGTTTGGAATAACTTTTCTTTATTGCATTTTTCACAAGTTTTTAAACTTTAACCGGACAGTTCTGTAGTTTTAAAATTACCGAACATTGGAGGCTTGCATTAGTGTGTGAGCCACAGAATACGTGCACATAATTAATGAAGTCAGTTAATTATGTTAGTACATAGACAAAATTACATTGTATGATTAATTTTGCACAAAAGATTGAATATACTTTTTTTTTGTATCAAAAAGGAAATTAAACTTAAGAAATTTACAATATTCTTCGATTATATTATCTTGAAATTTATTTTCAAATTATCTAGGAACACATGCTGAAAGTTGCCAACATATTGAAGACTTTCAAAAAGAAATCTTCAATTCAACAGCAATCAGAACTGCCAGAATGTCTCGCTGCTACCAAGTCAAGCGATGACGATTTTGAAACCATGCTTGAAGAAGAATGTCAGCGTGCGTCAACATCCAAGCTTAATCCTTCTGAGATCGATTTAAAAGTAAAACTTCTTGATCTGATATATTAAAGTACTGGGAGGCTCGGCGTTATGATGATGAACAGATATACGACCTCGCTATGATAGCTTTATCCGCATCAGCAACAGAGGTGTCGGTAGAGCGGTGTTTCTCTGGAAATAAAACTTCTACTGGAACAACACCGACTCCGCATGTCACCCAGTATGCTTAATGATCTGATGATAATTCGATTCAATAAGGATCTTTTGGAACCAGCCATGGAAAAATACCGCCAGAATGATGCAGTTTAAAAACCAAGTGTTAAGATTATTCATGAAATTGTATTTGGATCTATGTTTCCTTTTGTTTTGAATTTATGAATTTATGTTTTTGACTAATTTTGTTTGCTTTTCATAATTTTATAATAAATAATAAACAAACTTTTTTATCAGTATACTTCGAAAAAATCGCAACTTGAAAAAGTACCACGACAACCTTGCAGAAAACAGTAATTTCCCAAAATGCCAGGGTACCAAGATATGAAAATGAACCTTATTCAGAAAAGATTTTTGTTCCATGTGAACCTTTAAAACCCAAAAAAAAAACGAAAAAAAAATAGAAAAAAATATCTAAAAACAAAAAAAGTTGATTTTTTCCACTTTAGGCAGACCGGAAAATTATTAATTGTTAATTTTTTCATGACATCACATGGTGACGAAAAGGGAGGGGTGTTGATTTACCCAACATTTTGCGTGACGTACTTAATGCATGGAAGTGCCCACCCTTTTGTGCGCCAGAAAATTTGCAACATTTTGGCGTAAAGCGAAGCTGCAACATGCACACTGCTGGCGCGCAAAAGGGCGAGCACGTCTGTCTGAAAATTTTGCTCCGTGCACAACCCCGTGTGTAAACCAGTGTTTAAGCTCATGTTTAAACTCGTGTACAAACATCTGCGCATACACTTGCGAACAACATTGATACACCAGAGTGTATTGTGTGAAATGTACATGGGTTTAAGATTGCACGCAAGTTCAAACTAAACATTCGCTTGGATTTTTGTACACAAGCTCAGCATGGTACATGTTTTCGTGAAGACTGGAAATTCGGAAAATAGTTCCTCGGGAATTTTAGGAGAATAGTTAGTGAATACTTTGGAGATTTTTTTATTTTAAATTCTTTATTTAGCAGATTTTTAGCCACGGGCTAGTTCAGGAGAGTTTATGTCATGAGAATTCTTTAGAGAATTCTTAGCGAACCAAATTAAGAATTTTAAGAGAATTTCAGAGTGTTTCTAGAATTATGTAATGAATTATAAGGGACTCTATTTTTTATTAGATTTCAGTCACTTTTATTTTTTATGATTATAGTGGCTATGAAACTTAGATACCTACATTTTATGAACTTTAAAAAATTTCAAGTTTTTGTTAACTTAGACTTTTTTTTTTTTTCTCTGTTCGGGACATAACACCACTGCGACCAGTAATTTGATCTATTGTAGTATATCCCGTGTCCTTAGTTTAGTGCATGTCGTATTACTCCATCACTATTGAGAAATGATGAAGTATTCGGTTTTGATACAGTTGTCATTCTTGCCTTCATCGCAAGGAATCGATTCTAACTGAAAGGTTCCGCTATTTATACCCTTCGGAGTTGGAACACCCTCCAAAGGCGCGCCCCTTTGTCAGTCAAAATTGGATTCCTTAACAACAAAAACAAGCTATGACACCGATAATGACCATGCATCAGAACCCTAGTCTTAACCACTTCAAACTAGGGAACAACGATTAGAAGATTAGGAATCACATAGATGAAGACTAACTAACTCATTTTTCCCTTGTTTCAAGATCATCCTCGGTCCAGGCAACCCGAGGACTTATCACTATCAACAAGGCATAAAAATTAACAAGGACTAAGATGTGTTCCTTCGATTACTGAAAAATCCTGTTCCCCTAGTTTGAAGAAGTTAGGACTAGGAATCGGTGGTAGATCTTACATCCCGTAACGTACCACGAAAAGGTGATCTACCCACGTTACGGGGCAACTTAGACTTAGTAATAAGGATAGAACATGATATGAACTTTTATTCGCCCGAGATTTATACGTTATAGAAAAGATCGTGATTGAACATAATGTGTTTACACAAACTAGCATTCAGATAAGAATCAGGTAAATCCGAAATTACACATTGCGCTATTGCCAGTAACACCGGCTACATGATGAACTAGCCTACGACTAAAAATCACGATAATAGAGAAAAAACCGGCTAGGTTTATCCTATGGCTTGCCTTTCATAGTAACATGATTCCTTAATTCCCGTGACATTTATAAAAGAGAATTGAATTCGTTCAGGCTGGTTTTATTGATTTATGGTAAGAGATGAACCAGCCTCTGGCTGAAAGTCTCGCTTATAAAGATAACATAACCTAACCTTATTGATTTATTTTTTCAGCCCTCTGATGATAAATTATAATGATTAACTTTTTCAGTCTTCGGGAAATGGCTGTAATGTCGGCCTAAATACCCCTAATTTGGTCCATACATAAATTCAGCAATCGACTAAAATTTCAATAGCGACCAAAAATATCCATTAGTACCGTCCCAATGACGCGTTCATCTAGATAAAATTGATAAATAGCAGATTTTTAGCGATGGGCCCAATCTTAGATCCATAGGTCTACATTAGTGCCATTTCCCCTATACTGAATTAAATTATTTAAGTTTATGTTGAGCTCTTCGATGGTGGAACATCTTTAGATTCACTCATTTTTCAGTCTTTGTTCATGTTGAGTTTATTGCTTAAAATTTATTTTCAGCCCTTCGTTGATAGAACATAGGTTTAGATTTCTATAAAACATCCGTATTCTCGTTTTCGTTCGAGCCGTGTTTTCCATACAAAAACAAAGTTTAATCGTGTTTATATCCTTAATTGAGGCCTAAATCGCGATTTGAGGGGTTGAATGTTTGAAATCTTTAATCGCGTTTATTTCTTTAATTAATGCCTAAATCACGATTTGAGGGGTGTGATAATCAAGGAGGTAAACTTGATTAAAGATTTCGAACCCCTGAATTATTAAGGCGATTGTGATTTTTACATAGCGTCGATGAAGGGTGAGAGTTTTTGCGAGTGAATTTTCGAAATCTTATTTCAGTTTTTTTTAAAGAAATAACGACGTGATGAAGTTAACTAATCCGTTGCAGTTATTTGTTTAAACTTAATTCAATATTTACCAAATAACTTCTCGAGCTCGGCTAGCTTGATGCCTGCCACTTTTGCTTACTGAATAGGAGATCGTCTGTTTAAGACGTTTTGTCGTCGTCTGTGAGGTCACCGCGGGGACCGAATTCAAGTAACAGCAAGTTGAACGGGAACTTGCTCGTAGTTTCTCCAGGGCAGCCATGGAAATGTAATATTAAATCGATGAAATGCTCCCTTCGAAACGGGCAAAACAGAGTTACTGTTTTGCCCGTGTTTCTTTTAGTCAGAAGAGCGGAGCGACCGGCAAGCTTTTGTCATATACTTTATGAGAATTTTAAGCCAAAACGACGGGCAAGTTTGTTTTTTTTTTTAATATTCTTTAGAAGCTTATTTTAGAACCCTAAACCCCTCATCCGCTGTGCCAGTTGAATGCTCTCTTCTCTTTACACTTAAATTTGATATACTTTCTGGTTGTGTGTAAATTTTACTACTTACTAGGTTGAGTTACAATTTTCTAATTCCTATATTGCTTCTTTTTTCTTCTGCAGGTATGTTCCGTTATTACCATTCGAAGTTCATCTGTTCGACTTTTGGGACATTCGAGTTAACATGGTAAGGCTTTCATAAAAGTTGTCTACAGTAGAGTAATGGACTTATTATGAAACTAAGGGTTTCAATTCAAAGGTATTGCCAGCTTTTGAAATAAAGGGGGAGGGGATCTTGAACTCGGCATATTTCATGGGAAACCAAATCTGACCATTTATATGCCTGATTCGTTTCGATAATTGGCATTATTCACCGAATTTCAGGATTTCCTCAAAATTCTTCTTCGAACTCACTGTTATATTTTCGTATAATTATCTCCACAACACTCAGAATTATCTCCAGAAAACTATTGGGATTCACGCTGCCCTGCCGTTCCGTTTTCAATTCTTAAAAATTCTAGTAGAATTTCCCGCACAATTATCCTAACACCTCTCAATTTGGAATTATCTTCAGCAACCTCTAAGTATGCTGCCAAACTCTCATATAATTATCCACCGAAATTTATTACATATCTTCTCTTAATTGCCTTAGACTTCCTTTAGTTACTCTCATATTAATTCCCTTGTAATCCTCAACGGAATTTCCTTGAATATCTTCTCAGAATTCAACGAGTTCCGGTGCAGATGGCGTACCGTCGTTAGTCCTCGAACGCTGCCTGACTGCTCTCGCTACACCTCTAACCAACGTTTTCAATCTCTCCTTGATGTCTGGCGTTTTCCCAGCTTGCTGGAAAGAGTCTTTCGTGTTCCCAATTCACAAGAAAGGCTGCAAAAGGGCTGTTTCAAACGACCGTGGAATAGCTTGCTACCTCCAAACTTTTTAAGTTGATTATACTCGAAAAATTGGTTCAAAGTTTTACACACTGTATCTCTACGGATCAGCATGGCTTCATGCCTAAGCGCTCCACGACGACCAATTTAGTTACGTTCGTTTATCATTCGTGAAGTAGAACGTGGCCATCAAGTAGATGCTATCTAAAGGGCGAACACGAAATTATTGCGACACATTCAACAGGGCATAACTTTTTTACCATTGGGTAAAAATCAACCAAATTTTGCACACATTCTCATTGATGTGTATTGTGTACATGCTGTCAAACTCGAAGTCGTGTTTTTCGATTCAACGAAAATGGAGATGAACCAACGCGAGTTGAGAGAACAAATTCTTTCCAAACACCTGGAATTTCCTGACCTGTCGCACCGGCAGTTGGGAAAAATGTTGAACATTCACCATTCAACCGTCTCCAGAGTGTTGAAGCGGTTCCAGGAGCGGTTGACGTTGGACCACGGCAAAGGAGCTGGAAGAAAACCGGGACCGGAGAACAAAAAGACGAAGGGAAAGGTGCAGCGGATGATTAAAGCAAATCCCAACGTCTCAAGCCGTGATTTGGCTAAAAAGATCGGCATGTCGCAGAGCTACGTCCAGAATGCAAAGAAAAGAGCTGGACTACATACATACAAGGTACAGAACTTCCCAAACCGCGATGAGCGGCAACAATCGACGGCTAAAACTCGGGCACGGAAGTTCTACGAGAAGATGCTGACAAAATATGGCTGTTGTGTGATGGACGACGAACCGTATATAAAAGCCAATTTTAAGCAGATTCCGGGGTTGGAGTTTTTCACCGGCAAGAGCAAGTTCGATGTGGACGACAAATTTAAGAAGAAGAAAATGTCGAAGTTCGCCTCCAAATATCTCATTTGGCAGGCCATCTGCTCTTGCGGACTTAGGAGTGAGTCTTTCGTGACAAAGGGCACAGTAAATGGCGAGATCTACAAATCTGAGTGCCTCGAGAAGCGCCTTTTGCCGTTCTTGCAGCAGCACGACGAAGCTCCGCTATTTTGGCCAGATTTGGCATCATGTCACTATTCTAAAAGTGTCCTGGAGTGGTATGAGGTCAATTCTGTCCATTTTGTTCCAAAGG
Organism: Ochlerotatus camptorhynchus; assembly: GCF_037179485.1. NCBI lineage: Eukaryota > Metazoa > Arthropoda > Insecta > Diptera > Culicidae > Ochlerotatus > Ochlerotatus camptorhynchus. The sequence goes on from NW_027040988.1 coordinate 7,283,885, forward strand.
ACATGAATCCGCAAAACTGTCCGGAGCTGCGCCCGGTGGAGCAGTACTGGGCAATAATGAAGCGGGAACTTCGGAAGAGCAAGAAGACAGTCAAAGACGAGAAGGACATGTTAAGAAAATGGAAAAAAAACTGAGAAACTGGTACCGGATGACACTGTAAAGACTTTGATGGAGGGCATCAAGCGAAAATGCGTTCAATTTTACACTCAAGGCTCCATCGATTAACTTTTCTTTCGATTTTTGAAGTAAATATAAGTATAAAACTACCCTAAAATTTTGGTTTGATTCTAAACATTATAGGAAAATTGGCATGACATTTTCGGTGTCGCAATAATTTCGTGTTCGCCCTTTACACAGACCTCTCCGCAGCATTTGACAAAATGAACCATGACATTGCGTTGGCTAAATACGACAGGATAGGTGTTCATGATGGCCTGCTTACTTGGCTCTACTCCTACCTGACTGTTCGAAACATGTCTGTCAAGATTGGAGACTATGTTTCTTCATCCTTCCCCGTGACATCCGGCGTTCTCGATGGTAGCCTGCTCTGATGTACATGAATGACGACAATACCATCCTGAAATGTCTTAAACTACCGTATGCGGACGACCTGAAACTCTACTTCGTGATAAAAGAAACTAGTTATGCCATTTTCTTGCAGCAATAATTTGAAGTCTTCGCTGAGTGGTGTCGTATTAATCGCATGTCAATGAATGTCTCGAAATGCTCTATAATTTTCTTTGGCCGCAAGCGTTCGCTTCTTCACCATGACTACACCCTGACGAGCATAACTTTGAAACGTGAATCGACTATCAAGGATCTGGGAATACTGATCGACTCCAAGCTCAGCTTCAAGGATCATGTTGCATACGTAGTATCCAAAGCTTCCTCACAACTTGGATTCATATTCCGCTTCGCCAAAAAAAAAAACCAAAGGTGTAGACTGCCTAGAAGCATTATACTGTTCGTTGGTGCGACCTATTTTGGAGTATTCGACGGTCGTGTGGTCTCCATACTACCAAAATGAAACCATGCGTATTGAACCTATTCAACGGAAGTTCATCCGATATGCTTTAAGGTATTTCGCTGGAATAACCCTACAAATCTGCTTAGCTACGAAAGCCGTTGTATGCTTATCAACTAAGAGCTTTTGAATGCGAGAAGTAACGTAGCAATTACGAGCTTCGTCGGTGATCTTCTTCCGGGAAACATTGACTGTTCTACACTGCTGAGTAGCAAGGTTGCAAAGACTCATTTCAGCTAAAATAATGTTTTTCGGAATAATAAAACCAAAAGATGGTATGATGGCATGTTTTACTTGTAACTTACAAGAAGAGGTTACAAAGTATGCGTTGGAAACATAAAACCTGTAAATTTTGCTTTCTATGAGTCACAATCAGCGATTTGCTGATCGCTGAGTGAGTGAGTGAGTGAGTGAGTGAGTTTGTGAAAAATCGCTGATTGTGACTCTCATGAAGTGAAATAAACAGGTTTAATATGTCAAACACATTCTTTGCAACCTCTTATTGTATCCTACCAATTCAAAATTTGATCATGGCATCTAATTATTTCAAAATTTAGATAAACATTGTTTTAGCTGAAATGAGTCTTTGCAACCTTGCTGAGTAGTATCGACATCAATACCCGCCGCCGTAATCTACGATCGCATGCTTTCCTGAACAACCGACTCTCACGAACCAACTACGGATGGAATGAGCCCATGCGAAGGATGTGTCGCATCTTTAACGGATGCTACAATGTATTTGACTTCAATGTTTGCCGTTTTAGAAATAAGTGCAATTTCCAGAGTATTTTATGTTAATTTGTCTAGAATAAGTATACTGTCAATAAATTCTTTTTGAATTACTTCTTAAAATACAATTGGAATTATCCTTGAAATCCTTAAAAATGTCTAAAACATATGGGGTTTTACGGCAGCATCGATTATTTAAAAATGTATGATCGTTTTAAGTGATAGCTGTGAGCTGTTCAGCACATGCGTATACTTGTAGCAAATTTTGAAAATGTCTGCTCGGTCGCTAAGTGGTTTGGAATTGCCGCTAGGGTGGTTGAAAAGTAAGATTGCCACAAACATTAAAACTTTAATAACTCCGTTATAAGCAAGAATTAAGTATACTTTACCTTTTTTGCATGCTTTGGAGTCCTCCATCACCCTGTTTCGGATTGATTATAAATCTAGTGTTCAGAAGCATTAAGGCCTAACTGCAGTGATCGATTCTCTTAATTGGTTTTTCTCTTTACAACTCGGTGGGTTAATATTTTTGGTGCATTTACTTGATGTTGCTAGTCAATACACCCTTCTATCGATGAAGATAATCGATCATCGCAGTTAGGCCCTTTCGTTTCCGAACGCTAGGCATATACCGCAATTATTTAAATAAGGTAGGACACACAGTACTGCTGGGCCGTAAATCTCCCACCTCGTTAACTTTGTTGCAATCAATTATTTGCCTCAATTTGCACGGGAAACCCGTTTGACCGAATCCGCAGCAGTAAGGTGGCAGTGTGGAGAAGAAGAAAAATACCCCAGTCAATTTGCATAGCTATCATACCGCTCTATATAGGTGAACGAGTTTTTAGTTTAATTATTACAAAATGGAAACTCATCGGTTCCTTTCCGCGGGGATAGCTGGCAATATTTGCTGGATCTTAGTGGAAAGTTTTGTCACATCATGCTGCTGCACTAAACTGGGCCATTAACTTTCGAAACTAGTCTGTTTCGAGCCGGAGTCGGAAAGGCTTTTGTTGCGAAAATTATGCGCCATTAATTTAAAATCAGTTTTTCGAATTCAACTCACCTCCTCGCGTTTGAAATTCTCGTGTCTGGTCTGGGTTCCATGTTTCATTTCTGATTTTTATTGACATCATAATTTAGCCGTCTCAAAATTCCACTGTACCATAATCGTTTCCTATTCGATGATTCCCCTGTTTTGCGTCGGTAAAAACATCTGCACGCGGCCGTACGTGTTCCCAATAGCGAATAAAGCAGCCCCTAATTTGGACCATCAACTCGAACTTATTGTTTTCTGTTGCCCTTTTTTTACACTGCTCTCCCTTATTGTCCGTGTAGAAACAATGGTCGTTAATTCCTCAATTGTCGGTAACGAGCAAATTAATCTGCGCGCTTCGTTCCTTAAGGTTTTATACTCTCAGTGATTCACTGGACCATGCACCCCATTCATTGTCTCAAGGTCCAAAAAAAGAAGAGTTGAGAGGTACCCGGTTTTACGCGATATTGTTCGACGTTTTCTTATCGCAGTCGGTGCAATTTGTACCCAACCAGGTCCCGAAGTGTCACTCGCATCCCACGGCGCACAGCCTGTCTGGGTCTGCGAAGTCCATGTCATCGTCGTCGCCGCATAACGGTGAATGGATTGTGCGATAAATAAGGATGCACATGGCAGACGCTGTGGTAATGATTCATGCGATAGCTGCACATATCGGAATAAATTTATTCTGTATTACCGTGTTTTGCAAGGGTGGGGTGACCTTATCCAGTTACCGCGCGTGTGTGTGCCGCCACTCCAGACACGACTGTGAGATTGCTGCCAGGACGCCCAACTTGGATGGGCTCGGCAAATATGCATGCTTTCGGATGGACGCGCGACGGTCAGCAGAGAAAGGCCGAGAATTGCAATTATTTGAAGCACTTTTTCTGGACATTCTTTCCTCCAGTCTTTTACGGGCTTCGGACAGGAGCCCGCCTCCGGAGTCTGGCACATGACTTCTCTGGTTTATGCGGAGCCAAGGTGAAGACGTAGGAATACCTACTAACTACACGCCGGAGGATGGAACGTTGCTGTCACTGTACAACTGTTTGTTGTTCTGGTTTCTTCGTCGTTCGTTTGTCGCTGGTTTCCCTTCACTGATTTGCTGAATGTGTGTTATTCTGGGCAGGAAAGTGGTACGACTACTTTCAACACCTTTGAATTAAGGCGGCTGTTTTGGTTAATGTTTGGTTTTCATTGATTTTTGCAAGGGTGGCATTCGCCTTCCAAGGCAACTTGTTGGTTGAAGAAGTCTACACATTTAGGCTCGCTTGCCACATTTACAGAATCTCAACAACACTTCTAACTTCTAGACGTTTCGCTGATTCAGAACAATTAAAAAAAATCTTATCAAGAATTATCTATTTTGTTCAAATGCGAGATAAACCATGTTTTTAAGTTCCAGATCTATAAAAATAAGTCTGAAAGTTCAAATTACAAGCAATAGTTTTCAATCAAAGAAGTGTCCAAAACTAGCTTAGAGTTGGTGAGACTTCGAAAGTGAATACTGAGCCTCAAAATGTTAAAGGGAAAGCCCAAAAATAGGCATAAAACGCATAAATGATCTATAAATATGTTTGTAGTAGGTTTTGATATATGAAAACCCATTCAGAGTAGGAACGTGACATAACGAGACACTCACCACATTAGTTGTGTTTCCTGTTTTCTGAAGAGCTCGTCCGTCCGAAGTGTGAAACTCCCGGTATACCAACGTATTTGTAGTTATCTCAGAGGTGAAACACTTATCAACGTAATTTTCCTTAGTTCTGCATTGAAAATCATAGAACAAAAAATCTTTAGGCACTTCGTGAACATCCTTACGTGATTTTAACACTACTACTTATAATAGGGTTCGACTCGACATTTTCAAAGTCTCAAAGTTTCAACAGTTCAGATCTTCAATCTTGAATTTCTATGACCGGTATTTTCAAATTAGAGCATTTCCAGGCCAAATATCAAAACAAAAATAATTGGGTTCCAGGTAATTTGGCGAATGCCATTTGGGTGAATGCCGAACAACAAAACTCTAAAGAACTGCTCATGTTTGAAAGAAGGAAAAATCTCTTAAAATGATTAGAATAATTTTTAATGAAATTTTAGAACAAGCTACGTTTACTGTGCAAAACATAGTAAGATCATCAAAACTCCAAAGAACTGCAGAAAAGGTCGCGCCAGATCGATTCGTCATTTGACGTTGAACTGCTCTTTTAATGTCTAAATTAACTAGATAGATTTCTAGAAAATAGTGCTTCAAAGGATGTGTGGGGATTTTTTTCAAGAATTTCTTTATAATTATCCTAAGATGTATTCAGAGTTGCTTTCAGGATTCCCCTGAATAGTATGATTATCTCTGGCATTCCGTTAAAGTTGTTGTCCATAACAGCCTTCGTAATACTCTGCATACCACTTTGGGAAGGTGTTCTCCATTCTCACGGCTGGTAGCGAGTCACTTTTTAGTGACTTGGTCACTTTTTTCAAGTCAGTCACTAAAAAGTCTCTTTTTTAAGGACAAGTCACTAAAGCCACTTTTTCATGTAATAAGTCACTATTTTAACTTTTTTAGCGTGAATTTATTTCAAGATTGATTATTCTTTACGTTGTGACGTGTAATCGTCTTTCCCTATATACAGGATGTCTACTCATTTTTCTGAAAAAGATTACCTGAGTTTTCCAAGATAGTAAGTCCAAGATCTAAATATATTCAATGTCCTAAAGTTTCGTATTCCATGTACAAGTTCAAGATATTCAAAATATTCAAAGTGCCAGCATTAAGTAAAAAAAAATGAATGATTTGTTTCAAGTTCGAAATTAATTTTATGAAATATTAGAGATCGTCAATGCAGTCCCATTAACTTTACAACAATTGTAGGAACTTTGGAGAAGTTCTGAGGAATGAAAAGAAATGCTGAGAATTTCAGTGAAGCTCTATAAACGAACTGCAGGAACATAAGGGAAGTTAACACGCTGAAAATATGGGAAACTTACTGGAAGCTATAAGAACTTCAAATCGGTGATTTTAGCACTTCTCAGGAACTTTTATGAAGTTTCTTGAATTTCAGAGAACTTCACAGGTGTCAAGCGAACTTGAGAAGTTTAGAAAACTTTTGGGGTAATGCACAATTTTTATGAAGTTCTAAGCACCTCAGAAAAGCTAGATAGATTAAAAATCTATAATCGTAAATTTAGATAAATTCAAGATAGTTCCATGATGTGCTGAAAAACAATTCGAGAACCCTTAAGATGTTCCGCGAATTTCAGGGAAGTACAGAGACCTTCAGAGAATTTATGAAAACTTCAGAAATATTTCAGAAACTTCACAGAAGTCCAGAGAATTTCAGGGAAATTTAAAGGTGTTTACGGGAATTCTATTTATTTCCGAGCAGCGCCGAGATCTTCTAAGAATCTAGAACTAAGAGCTTTGTGGAAGCTTCGAGAACATCAAGACAGGTCAGAGAATCAAAGGTCCGTTCAATTAATTTCAAGGAAATATTTGAAAGCTTAAAGAAGTTTAGAGAAGCTCAGTGAATTTCCGAAAACTTCAGCAAAGCTCTGAGAGAATTCCGTGAAATTTTATGAACATCCGGAAAACGTGTGAATATTTTAAGGGTGTTATATCATCGAGATTTCAAGAACTAAAAAAAAAAATGCGAAAATTGAGCTAAGTTGATTAGATAACATCATCCATTAATAAAAAAAAACGAGAACTCTTTGCAAGCAGCGATATCTTCAAGAAATTCCTGAGAACCAAATTTAGATATTTTTAGATAGTTTAATGATATTCAGCGAAGTTGCGAGTACTTCGTGGACGATCAGATAGTTTCAGAATAATCCCATTAACTTAAGCAAATTTGCAGCGACTTTCTGTGGAGTTCCGTGGAATTATAGGGTATTCCAAGAATCCTATGATTGATCCTAAAACGTCAGACGCGTCAGGGAATTATGAATATATATCAGAAAATTTACTGGATTATTAAACAAATTTAGAGAACTTCAGGTAAGCATAGATAAGTTCAGGGAAAAGTGAGTGTTAATAATACTTAAGGAACAGTTTCGAAACTTCAAGGCAAATTAATTAATTTCAGTAATGTTGCGGGTTCTTAAAAAAATACTGATAAATTCAGGGCAGTCTAGAGAACTTTAAAGAAATTCAGTAATCGTTTAGGCACCAGGAAAGTCTAGACTATTGAAGAAGTTTTAAATTAGTGTCGATAACTTAAGGGAGGTTTTATGAACTTCAGAAAAATCTTGAGATCTTCAGTGAAAATCATAGAAATATATTAATTATTTCATTTTAATTCCATGAAAATTTCGGGAGCACAAAAGTTCTATAAATTCAGAAAAAACTTCGGAAACTTTACTGAAAACCAGTGGTCTTCAGAAACCAAAAAAAATATGTTTTTTTTTTAAATTTATATCTTACTGAAGATTGATCTACTGTGAATCTTAAAAGTTCAAAGTGTTAATGAAAATAACCAGTAAAACCATTTATTATGGTTGTATTTTAAAGTTCATCATGTTCTTTAAATTATCCTTAGTAAGAAATTTTTTAAATTCTTTGAGGCTTCCAGGTATTTCAAGGAGACAAAAAAAAATCCTGAAGATTCCCGGTTTACCAGATTTAGTTAGTAGACACCGTGACTAATACCGAAGTTAGTAGACACCGTGACTAATACCGTGGCTTTGATTATTAACTTTCTATTGAATCTTTCGCTTTGAAGGTTCATATCGTACATAAGTGTTTATGAGATAATAATTGAATAAGTCTAAAACATCAAACATTTTTTTGATGTGCCTTCTCTTAGGTCACTATTTTTACAACTATAAGTCACTATTTGGTCACTTATTCATTCAACATGGTCACTAAAATCGCAGCCCTGCATCCATGAATCGCTTAAAATTTACCCTACAATTATTTTAGTATTGTGAATCATTCCCGCGAAAATGCGCTTAAATCTCTTAAAAAGTTACCCGTTAGAAATTTTCTCTAGGAATATTCTTAGAAAATTTCCTTGGAGTTCATCTAAGCAAACACAGAATTATCAGTTTCATTATCATTTTTTCTGGAAATTCTTTTGAGATTCAGCTTAGCATTCCCAATGCACCCTTTTAAATTCTCCTCAGAATTCTTCTGAGTTTCTTCTTAAAATTTCGTTGAGATTATTCTCAAAATTTGTCAAGGACTTCTCCTGAGAATTTGCTTTGTTCCCTTAAATACTACGTATTTTGATCTCACATCTACAGACCGCATTCCTAAGAAACAAAAGTTATCGGTTATGATAGATAACCGGGAAAAACCGGGAAATCCATTGGCCAGGCCACCCTATTTTTGTCTACGGTTCATAAAAAAATCAAACAATTGTTTTTGGACCATACACGGGGGAAGTGCCCTACTAGCACACTAGTCACAAATCAGTTAAGGCAACTTTTATTTGATTCTAATCAGTCTACTTGAGGCGTCTAAAATCCCTCAATACCTGTATACGTAGTTTATGAACAGCCTGTTAGCTTCTACTCGTCGAGGTCATTCCATAGATACGCATATTGCCTTTTGGAAGCAACAATTTAGCGTGTGGGTCCAGCATTTTGGATTCCAATATGGCGGTTCACATCGACTATCAGCTTCTACTTGTAGAGCTTATTCCGTTGAACTCCATATAACATGGATTCAAATACATTTTGAATTTGTATTCGCCATTATAGAATTTTTAACTCTGGGACCTATCATTTAAAAAAATGATTTTTGAATGTTTTTATTTAAATCTAATGGGGATAGATTAAGTCATAGCGAAAAATAACAAGGAAGGGGACGGGCCTAGGATTGAACCACCGACGAACCGACATGCCACTGAAGCATTTTATTTGTCCGCAATTAGATTTGTCAAATGAGCGATACGATCTGTCAAACGTTCAATCAGATCTGTCAAACGAGGTGAGGCGCAAACCAAGTCAATATAAAATTTACGTGTGTTCGTGTTTTTTTTTTTAATATGGCATCTTGGGTAAGAATTTGAATGTAGCTTCTATGAGCTATCACGTTGGTTCGTCGGTGATTGAACTGCCGACCTTCTGCTCAGTGAGTAGAATCGGTAACCACTAAGCTACTATGCCTCAACTATGTAAGGGTGTTTTATTATGTTCACTAAATACTCAGAACTTATACTACCAAGAACATTAATAACTGGCGATGATAAATTGTCATTTTTTTTTTCAAAGTGTACAAACGATCCCCGCTTAGAGTCGGTAAAGCTACAAACCATGCTAGCCGCAGCTGGGTTCTTTTACTACCCGGGCAATTTTTTTTGGGTTCGAAAATTTCTTGACTTCCTTGGGCATAGGATAGTATGAGCATAGAAAGCTATCAATTAAATTGTGGAAGTGGTTCAAAGAACACTAAGTTTGAGAGCAGGGAAAAGCTATTATGCTATAAGCAATAAGCTTGAAATGCCATGCAGTAGTAATACAAATGGTATTTTAAAGCAATGAAAACAGTTTTTTTTATTTGTCGCGGATTAGTATTTTAAGTCGGGGATTTCTTAGTGAGAAATCGCGGGTTTCGAGGATCAAATTTTGAAAATCTTGTAACGTCTAGTATAGGTGAACTGATTAGTCGCGGTCGACTCGAGGCCAGAAAGGGTAACATGTGTTGGGTGAAGGATCAGGGGAGGAGCATTGAAATGGGGTATCATCTTACCAGAGAATTGTCGCAGGCACTAGCGTTGTGCATTGTGACCAGGGTTTGCGTCTGATGTTTGACCGGCTGTCGATGGTGGGCGACTTTAACACTACTTATGACAAGCAATAACAACGGTTACTTAGCTTGCGTTACTTATTGTTACTTAGGGGAGAAATGGATAATGACATTGATGTATTAGTTTGGGGCGAGTTTTAATATGATAAAAACATCATTGTTTCGGAGTGTATCCACCAATAGAAAGATTAAAATGCTGTCATTTTCATAGTTTATAAGTGTTTATGCAACGAAAGTTTACATTTTACGAGAATATTTACTGACTACATTATTTTAAAACGCCATGTCTCAAGCAACAGTGCATTTTCCTTTGGTTCGATAAGTGTTGTAAACTGAAGAAAAAAACTGGAGAAACCGTTTTTGAAGAGAGTCCATAATAAATACGTTGTTTATTACTTATGTAAAAATAACATAGTTGGCAACACTGCCAAAAATAAACAGTATTTTTTTTCAGATTCCTTTCTAAATTCCAAGTTGAAAACAATCGATTACATACTGCAGTTCAAATTTCGCACGGAGATATCGATGTTTGAAAATAGCATGTTTTAGAGGGGTGCATGGATTAGAGGGGAGGTCCAACCAACACAATCAAATAAATGTTCAATAGGTTGACCCAAAATGAGCATATTCTATTCATTTTGCATCAAATACAAAGAGGTCGATTTCAATTCAGTATATTCTTGAGATCTTTTGACGTGGAATGATCATTATATGTGTATACCACCCTTAAACATGTGTTTGAAGAACATGTTGGCAAAATATACGATGTTTTTTTTTCCACAATCTTCAAGTAATTTTCCTCCAACCTTGCTTACGGCAAATGCCGCTGTCAGTTCAATCGGATAACGAAGCAGAATGGCACTTCCGGTTGTTTTTCTTTTTCCGACACCCTTTCGTTTGATGACCAACAAGAGAAAGAAAACAACCACAACAACACGCTCCATGGTTTATCCACTAGTTCACGCGATAAAATTTCACCAGTTGATTCAGAAATTCTTTGAACACTCAAATGGGGTTTTTGTTCTTTGCGTGCGAATTGTAAAACTTGCCGGGCGCGCATACCATTGCCTTTGCGGCAGGAATGACTAATCATTAGTGTGGTTTGGTTCGACTCCGAAGGGAAGCGTGTGGGAGAGGTGACCGAGTTTGGGTTGCTTTCTTTCCTCGTCGCTGCTTCAATCGCGGAATTTTCGCATATGGCGGCGGTGGTGGCGGGATGGAACATCAATTCCCGCCCGCTTTCTGCAATAGATCCATTGTTGATTACACGCATCAGACTTTGTGTGGGATTTTCGGTCTATGGCAACGTCTATTCATATGCCTAGTGCAGTAAGAGTACAGTTATTTTCCAATCAACAACAACATTATGCTACGTCCGCCGCCACCGCAGTCTTACCCTGTATATTGTAGAGCGGATTCAGCTTTTTGTTTTGATTCCCGTTGTTGGCGGAAATCGGGCCTTCGTTTCGCAAGTCAATCGATGATAGTATGATGATCGATGCGATTGATGCCGGAGCAATTGATTGAGCTCGGTCATGAGAGGTCGAACGTGTCGTTAATGGAATGAATGAAACCGAGAAGTAAAGGAGCCGACTTAAATTTGATTAATGAACACATGCCGATCCGGTCGACAGGGTACATCAACTAATCTCGTTGATTCATGTGAGTTTTCTTTTTAGATTAGTTTCACTGAAGACAAATTTAAATGTTGATATTATTTTGAGGTTTTTTTTTCCTTGATTTGTTTTTCCGTCGATCTTGTTTTCCGTGCTGAGCACAAATGCTACTGACGCCAGGGAGGCAGCTCCCACACCCGGACCCTACCTATCGACCCATCAACTCATGAACCGGAGACCAACGGCTTTACTGATAATCGACTAAATATGGTTTTTTTTTTCGTTTATTGAAAACAGTTTCATTATCTTGTATGATCAACATTAGAATATTAACGAGTAAATTGAAGGTAATTATTTATTAAACTAAATACTAAAGTTATAGATAGTCTAATTATGAAAAATCAATGGTTGTGGAGCCGGATCAAAAAATTCCTCTGATTTGAAAATCACCCTCTCGGATTCCGAGTTTTATTGAATAAATTAAAATTTAAGTACAATTTCCGGTTTTAATTTAAAGCAAAATCAGGAAAAACAAGTAAATGTCCACGTACAGCAATTCCAAAGAAAATAGTTGAAGTGGACTATTGTTAATTTTATTTCTTATCGAAACATATTAGTACCGTTTTTTTACCTTGCCATTAGAATGACCCTTCCTTGTTAGAGTGGTCCGTAGAATCAGCATTTTTCTTAAATTTTACTTTTTTTTAAACATATTGAACTTTTGAAATTTATTTTAAAACAATATGTCAAATAAAAGATTACTAAATCTGGTTAAAATAAACTATAAATATGGGCTTTAATCATCGTTTTACATTGGAAAACATTGATTATAATCGATTTTCATGGAACCAAAGGAACTTTTTTAAACAACATATCAAAAATTCAGCGATGTATGTTTTTTTTTTCATTTCTGACCTACAATTTGACAAAAACTAAAAACTTAATATCTATTTTAATTCGTTCGTTCGCATCACCATGTTGTTGAAAAAATACGTCTCTTCGCAACCATTATTTTTCCGCAAAGCACGCTAAAAGGAGCTAGACTTAGTGATGCCGGTCACACGGTGGAGGTACGCGAGTAGCAATTTTGTGCTGTTTGGATGGTAGACGATAGACTGTTGGTATCCATAGAGAAATCAACAGCTGATAAAAACTAATTCTGTTAGGCTATGGACGAGACGCCTTTAGTCTTTGGACTTGAACAATCGTAGGTTTTGTTGTGATATAAGGGGCTCTGTGGCCTAGGGGTGACCGTTTTCACTTATTGAGCAGAAGATCGTGGGTTCTATCCCAAGCCCCTTAAAATTACTGAGTTGATAGTTAGAGTCGTGTCATTTGCTTACCATGCTTTAAAAGACCGCATCACTTTCTTATGTGAATCCAGATCTAATTCACCATTCCTACTATCAAAAACGTCCTTCCAGTGACAAGTGTGGAGATGCGTCTCTGGTATGAACGAATGTAGAACTAACAATGTTTCCTTTACTCGATGACCGTAACGACTTGACCAGCGCCGTTATTGATCTTGAAACTTTGATTCATTAGAATTTGCGCACTGATAATAGATTACCAATCCTAAGCTGCATTCATTGGCAACTACGAATTGAAGGTCAGTAATGCTCATGCTGAATCTAATACCGCTTTCGTTTTTGCGGTGGTGCTACACCGGTGCAATGGCACCAATAAGCGTGTGTCATTGACAGCCTAACATCATTTGTTTGTAAACAAACGTACTCCCAACATCTATACCCTGAATAGTGTTGATGTATGTGGTGATGGGTAAATAGGCTGAAAGCGAAATGGATCCTTAGGCCGAATGGATACATTATACGACATCTGTATTGTTCGAGATTAAGAAGATACTGCCTCTCACTCTAAAGGGTCTGGGTTCAATCGCAGTCGGCGCCATCGGGATATTTGTGAGGCATGCAATGTCTTATTACACCTTTTTCGGTAGGGAAGTAAAGCCGTTGGTCCCCGGTCCATGAGTTGATGGGTCTATAGGTAGGGTTCAGGTGTGTAAAAGCTGCCTCGCTAGCGTCGGTAACATTGGTACTCAGTACGGAAAACAAGATCGACTGAAAACAAATCAAGGGAAAACAAAAATATGCCGACATATTAGATCTCGAAAATCATTCCAAGTCTCAGTTCCTAAAATATGTTGTACGTCCATTATTTTATAATGTATCTGAATTTAAAAAAAAATATCCAAGCACGCTTAGTTCCTAGTTGGAAGTTCATTAAACTAACGAACGGAAAAGAACGCAGAAGAAACCAAGACGATACATCATCAAAGCACACTTTTAATTGCGTTTCCGCACCTTTGAGGAGTCCAGTTTAAACTGCAAAATACAATAATCAGGTTGACCAGTTAACCGGGAAATCGGGAAAATGCCGGAAATTTGAACCGGTAAAAGCTTGGATATCCCCGTGAATATCGATGTCAAATCAAAAAAAAATTGTGCTTCTTCTTCTATTTAAAACATGTCAAGACCCTTGGACTGGACTAGATTTTCAGGACAAAAAGTTCTAGGAAACTTTGGGATAAACTCTACCCAAGCAACACACATGTTCTATAGCAATTTATATAACCTTTGAATGACTGGTTTTGTTTGTATCGCAGCTTACTCAAGATAATTCTATGAATTTGTGTTACTCGGATAAGCGGGTTATGACTAGAACTCCAAGTCAATTGTGAGTAATCAAAGTCTTTGTTAAAGTAGCTCTGTGAAAATTTCCTTGGGTATAATTTCAACTGAATTTTGCGAAGAGCTTTAAGGAATTTCCGAGGATAATTGCAAGGGCTACTCGGAATGCATTGCTAGATAATGTTATGGAGAATTCCGTGTGAATTTTCAGTAAAATTTAGAGCAGAACTCCAAGATAATTCAGACTAAAAATCTATGAGAACTCTAAAGTAAATTAAATGGAATTTTTTAAGGAGATGAATTAAAAAAAAGTTTGAATGCAAAGAGAATATAAGGATGATTTTTTTGTGTGTCTGCACTGTTATACTCTAAATAAATTTTCAAGGTATTCCCAGATATATACTTTGAATTAGTTAGTTAACTATGGATATCTCGATGTTCTATATCTTGATACGTGTGCACTTTTTTGTATAGGTTGATATTTATCTCAGTCCCTTCAAACGGTCTTGTATGCCATTTTTGCTCTATATCTCTATCTCTCCATACATCGATGGTCCCTTCAATATAGAATTACGGAGAGTTGGCTGTAACTCTGTAAAGAGAAATTATTTTGAAAGAAATACTTTAACTTATGGATATCACACGATTCCTTATTCTTTTATCTTCATTCTGATTTCAGTTGTACGACTGAGCAATCCCGTTATGCCATATTTTTCTTGAAATGTGTGCACTACAAAATGCGGATGATTTCGAGTTGGCGATAATATAAGCTTTAAAATTTGTCGAACCTCTTAACGGAATCCCTTTATGAAGAGCTTAGTGTGTTGGTTTATTTCCTTTAAATTCCGTTATAATTGCTTATCTTTTGACAGATACGCGTATTTCGTCTACTACTTACAGACTTCATCAGTGTCAAGTACTCAACACCACTTGGCACTGATGAAGTCTGCAAGTAGTAGACGAAATACGCGTATCTGTCAAAAGATAAGCAATTATAACGGAATTTAAAGGAAATAAACCAGCACACTCAAAGCTCTTCATAAAAGAAGCTGGTTAACACGCAGTTCAAATGGAAAGGCTGCCGAAGAAGAAGAGATTGCCGACAATAGTCACACTCACCTGAGAAGTTTGGAGCATTGTAAAACGTTTTCAAACAGTTTTGAACAATTCTGTCGATTGGAATGGATAGAGAAGCAAGCAGCAGATAAATGTAAACAATATGTGTGTGCGTGACGCTGAGGAAATGCTAGTAGAAGTGCGGACGTCAACCTGATGAGTTTAAAATTTCGATTCTTTCTAATGTTCATAACATTTAGATCTTGGATCACTTTCGTCAATTTCCTAGAACTCTAGTTTTGTTTTGAGTAATTACATCGTAGAAATTCTTTCCGTTCCGCAAGGTGAGATTGTTTGTTAAAGGTCTGGATTTATTTTTCAGGTTCCTTGTAATGTTTTACAAGTCCATGATCTTCTGTTTTCCCATATTTTGTGCCTAGAAACTTTTTAGTCTAGAAGATTCTCTAAGTATCGTTTTTTTGAGTCTCAAGTCGAAAAAAAAAATTCTGAATCTTAAAGATTGTCTAAGATTTTCAAAATATCTCCCATTCTCACACCATAACTTTTCCAACAATTTTTTTTTTAAATCAGTGGCGTGAATTTGTTTTTTTTTGGTTCTGGTTCCTGAACATCGATTTTTTTAAATTCTGGGCTTAAAAACAGTCATGCTTGTAGACATTTTCATGAATATGGATCGAAGGTAAATTTGCATGATGCCGGGCAGATCATTTTTGAGGACCAATGATTATAAAAACAAATCAATACGAAGAAGAATTTGTTGAGGTTTTTTTTTAAGGAACTCATTCCAATAGAGTTCTGGGATGAACTACTGTTACTGCTTTTGAGGTAGTTCAGAGGAACTACTGATTCCAGGTGAATCCTTTGGAGAATACCAAGGTAGATCCGAGTAGAATTCCAAGGCAACCCTGAATAAGATTCAAAAGAAATTTTAATGAAAATTCCTAACAGTTTTTGACGTTACTCATGAAGATAATGGAGAAAAGGAATTCTGAGCATATTTTCATCGGAGTTTTCGGAGAATTTTAAACAACATTCATAAAACCCTGGTCAATACAGCTTTGCCAGTATTACATCCACCAAAACCTCATTAAGACTAGAATATATCTAGTTAGTCCACCCTGGAATAGGTTTTGAAGGGCATATTTTCGAGGCACTTAAGGTTGATTTGCTGTAAAAAGGTTATACGGCGAATGCATTGAGAACTATTTGAAAGCCTTATTAAAACTACAATAAAAGCCATTTGGCATCAATATTTACTTGTACCATTTGCCTTTGACGCTTGCTAAGCGCACTAATAATAAAGCATAAATCAAGATGAAAAATGATACATTAACTGAACTTGATCAAGCTTAATAACCTCTGATTGTAATCAGCAAATCGCTGTATGAAGGGCCAAAAACGATAAAACACTTTTATGGAGTATTTTGTCGTGACATAAAAAAAAATCCGAGGAAGTTATGAACAGTTTTATGAAGGAATAGAGTGCTGCATTAAATTCATTTCTAAAACCAGACACTTTCTGACTCTATCATCAGACTTTAAAAGGTTTTTAAAGAAGCATAAAGCATATGATTTTGCATCCAGAAGTAAATATTCATCATACCATGGACAAACGGGTGGATCTGGCCGGATACAGTATCCAATAATGTTTGAAAATATCGATTGAGATACATGCATTGAATTTAAATCTATTTATTGTTGACTTTTTGATGATCACGACTACATCTTTTATGGCAAAGATTATCAAAGGCCCGTATAATTTTGGAGTGTACCCCATTAGACATAAATACGTTAGGCATACGGATGTTAGGCATAATGGACGTTAGGCATTAAGTCATTAGGCATAATGGACGTTAGGCATAATATACGTTAGGTATAACGGACGTTAGGCATAAAATACTTTGCTGCTGTGCAACTCTAGAAACCTGTTTCGAGCATGGTAAACAATGCTTAAATTAGGCTAAGCGTTGAATAAAAAATGATACAAGTTAAACAAACATAGTTTATTTAATAAGCACAGTTTGGAATCCATTATTTATCACATCATAAGTGACGTAGCTACATAATTACTTAGATCCAAGATTAGTAGCGATAGCGGTTAAATAATCTGGCAATGAAAACTCAGCATAGTTTTGAACTATATCTTGAAATCAATCGCATCCAGAAATAAAAAAAATCACACATATGTTGTAATATATTGAATTGGTTAAAAAATCTATAAGCGTGAGTTTAGACATATTCAGGATAGTTCCATGAGGTGTTGAAATAAAATCGAGAATTCTTAAGATGTTCGAAGTGATTCAGTATAGAGACCTTCAGAAAATTTATGAAAACTACAGAAATATTTCAGGGACTTCATAGAAATCCAAAGAATTTCAGGGAAGTTTAAAGGTGTTTACGAGAATTCCATTTATTTTAAAGCAGAACTGAGATCTTCATTAAGGTTGAGAGTTTTAGGGAAGCTCCGAGACGTGAAATAATTTAAGGGTAGTTCAACTTCAAGGAAATTGCAGAAACCGGAATTTCCGGAAACTTCGGTTTGCTCAGAGAAAATTTCTGGAATGCAATAAAAATTATATGAACATTCGGAAAATATGATAGTTTTTCAAGGGTGTTATACCATGGAAATTTCAAGCTAAGTTGATTAGAGAACATCAACGAAGTACCATTAATTAAAAAAAGGCGAGAACTTTTAGCAAGCACTGATATTTTCAAGAAATTTCAGAGAACTTCTACATTGTTTCATTATATTCAGTGAAGTTCCGAGTAGTTCGAAGACGATTAGATAACATCTGAAAAATCCCATTAACTTAAGGAAATTTGCAGCGATTTACTTACTTATAAATATATATCAGAAAATTTACCGGAACATTTGATAAATTTACAGAAATTAGGGTTAGCATATAAATCTTCTTGCAGGGAAAATTGGTGATTTAATGCAAAGTTCCGTGAGCGTTTATAAACTTTATAAAAATTTAGGAAAATTGTAGAACTTAAAGGCAATTAAATCAATCCCAGTAAAATGATGGGTTCATTTAAAAAAATACTAAGACAGGGCAGTCTAGAAAATTGTAAGGAAATTGAGAAATATTTTGGGCAGTTTTAAAAACATCAGGAAACTCTAGACTATTGAAGAAGTTAATAATTAGTTTCGATAATTTGAACTTCAGACAAATCTTGAGAACTTCAGTGAAAATCATAGAACTATATTAATTATATTTCGCTGCGGAGCGGAAGCCTATAGAAGTTCCTGAAGTCCAGAATAACTTCGAAAATTTCACAGAAGTACAGAGATCTTCAGAAACATTTCGAGAACTTCATAAAAGTCTGTGTAACATAAGGGAAGATCCGAGAACTTCAGAAACTTATATGGACAGTTCGGTAGCATTTCAAATGTGTTTAGTAAAGCTCCAAAACAAGGGACATTTCAGGGGAGTTCAGATCCATTAGTTCCACTAAATTAGCGGAAAATTTAAAAAAGTTCCCAAATTTTCAGAGAATTTTAGAGATGTTATGAAAATTATTGAGGTTTTCACGTAAGTTCACGGAAGCTTAAACATTTTTAGAACCGTTCAATCATTGTTGCTTCATGAGAACTGCAAACACTTTAGAGAAGTTTCGAGAGCTTCAAGATACGTATTGATCTCGCTAATAAAGCTTTAAAAAAAACTTCAAGAAAGAACAAATATCCTCAAAGCAGAGAAATTCCAGAGCACCAAAATTACATAAATTAAAAAAAAAAGTTTCGAGAAATTCCATGAATTCTTAAAACTTTAGAGAAGATTCATGATCGTTTGGAAAATTTTGAAAACTGTAGGAAGTCCGAAAAAGTTTAGAGAAGTTTAAAACATTGATGAGAAGTATTGCAAGCATCAGGTTAGTATCTCAAACTACAATAGAACTTCAAAGCAGTTTCAGAAACTTCATGAATATTTTGGAAATTTTTAAGTTGACCTCAGAATAGTCCATTACATATTTAATTGAGATTTCTCATGCAAATTCGCTTGGAGCTATACTCCTCATTCGCTCGTATTCTCCCGAAACTCTCATGGAATTATTTCTTAAATTCACTTGGAACGCTTCTCTGAATTCTCTAAAAAAATATCACAAGAATGTAGTTAGAATACTCCTCGCTATTCCATTGAAATTTTCCTCAAAATGTCGTTGAAACTATTCTAGGAATTCAATTTTCTTTTAATTTTCATAGGAATTGCCTAGGTGAACCTCAGTAAGAAATCCTGTGGAAAGATTCTCTGAATGTTTATTGAATTAATTTCAGATTTCCTTATTAATCTCACTCCTTCACTTGGAATTTTACTTACATTGAAAGTCATTTTCATTTCTCCTCACAAACAACACTAGTACATAAAGTTTGGAAAGTGTCCTTTTTGAGCCCTACCAGAACCGGTTCCGGGTATCCAGATGTGTCCAGATCCACCTTGTGGTCCGTGGCATGATGTATATTTATTTCTGGATGAAAAATCATACATTTTGAGCCGTCGGACGGTACCAGTACGTGAGGTTTTGGAAGTGTCCATTTGAACCTTATCGGTGCCAGGTATCCTAAATGGCCGAATTGGAGAAATAGTGGGTAGGGTGCCATTCTAGGAACCTTCATATTTCATTTGAGGCCAATAGATCAAGAATCGGTTCAAAATTGATTTTTGGGAGCGAGTTGCAGTTTGGGTCTTTTTTCACCCGCTATTGCACAATGTGTATTTTTTTCCTGATGCATTAGGAAGGTTAATTCACCATTTTATTTCTTAGCACTGCTATCAGCTCTGAAAACGACAAACCTAAAACTATCTGTCGGAAAATTACCTGCAGAAAGTAATGATTGACACATGGCAACTGCATTTTGCTAGAATTCTCAACAGATTCATCATGAAAAAGCTTCATTCCTTGGTTGACCACCCCAAAAATCGTGCAACAACAAGCCAATCACATTCGCGAAATAAAAACCCGTAAACTTCACACAAATCAAATTGCGGTAGGTCAGTTTTATAGCCGCGCAGCTGGCTACGGTACAAATAAGCTTACACCGAACCATTAACATCATCCATTCATTCCGCGGTGAGCATCTTTGAACCGTCCATCTCCTCACCTGCTATTCTCGCGTCGCATCGATCGCATCCCATCATTGCTTCCCTAGTAGCAGAAATCACCCGACGACACACAGAGAGAGAGGTCGGACCATCCTCCTCCTTACATATAGACATACATTTCCATATTCTAAAGAGGTTGTGTTTCATTTTTCGTCTTGATCTTTGTGCACCTAACCTGCCCTGCCCCGGCCTCCCTGACTTGAGGAGGTCGTCGAAAACGATTTATTTTATATTTATAGTTTGTCGATTTTGCTAAGTTTTTTTGTTCGCGGTTATGGTTGTCCAAATTTGATATGTTAATAATAGAACAACTCTGGGGAGCATCATGCAAGACTGGTTTGTGTTGATCCCCGAGGGGCTGCCGAACCGCACCGCGCAACCGATAAGAAGAATGGAACATGCCCACTCAAATCGATTGTTTGTACACGAGCCAACATCAGATCAATCATTGTATATGGGAGGATAGGTGAAGTCTCAACACCGACCAGACCATCGCCTTAGGCAACGTATTTGTGCTTCTCTTTTTCTTGATTGATGGATCTGCAACGGGACGAATTGGCAGAAAAATGACTCATTCGTCTTGGTTAAATCGATCGCGTCGATTAGGTTGTTGGCAAGTTGACATTTTTTTTTTATCAACGAATTTGCAGGTCTTATGGGTTATGACAGAAGGTACCTAGTAGATCCTCAGGTTAATTAGTTTGTTCAGCCTGACATGGAACTACCGTTAAACGGCAGCACTTGAAGTAGCATACCAGACCAATTGACACATTATCGTAAATATTAACAAGTTGCCCTATTAGGGGACCTACTGAGTCATCATTTAACACTACTTATGCATCAGAAGCAACTCAAGCGTTTTGTTTGTTTAAATGCCAAGTTCCATTACCATCGCCACCATCTAGCAGCAATTTACCTAAAGACTAGTTTAGTAGTTCCAAATGAGCGCTCGCTTCCCGGGACGCTGAAAAGCAATAAACTTCTTTAAAAAAAACACCCTACTCGCACTTATGCGGTCAATTAAACGGTTCCCTTCTTCTGCTGCGGAGTCTTATCTCTCGCACTCAGTAGCAGCTCAGTAGATGAAGTTGAAGCACTAATCAATTTAACCCGTCTGCTCCAACAGGCGCCGTTTCCCTTCCAACTTGTACTTCCTCTTAAAAAAACTCACACATTTGTAAGAAGGTGCGTTCGAAAAGTGCGTTTATTGCTTTTAATGTGCAGCACTTCGGATCCGTTGCTGCTGCTCGGAATGGGTTGAACAGTATTGATTGTTTCTCTTACTGGTTATTTACTTACCAACAGCACACTGTTAGAAAAATTAGTGTGAAATATTTAAAATATTGTATTTTTTTTTAGGAACATTCATTGCCAGTTGCTATATTGCGTGGAAAGTCATACAAGTTTACAGGTATGGATGTCTACATCACCAGGCAAAATAATATTTTTTTTTTCTGTGCAAGATAAAATGTGAAGTGGGTCGATAAAAATGAATGCAAAAAAAAAGCAAGAACGTATCACCATTAGGATGCATACCTTACGTTATTGCTGTGGGTCTCGATTCAATCCCCACGGAGAAATAAATTGCAAATTTATGTATCGAGGTGAATTGGTGCAGGCTTGGATGCTTGCCCATTGAGATCAGCAGCACTCGGCGTTTCATTAGCAGGGTTTTCAACGGGCAAACAAAGTGCACAAGCCGGTTGTGCTGATCTGCAGAGAGCAATTAGAGAGTGACAATTTACAATCAATGATGAAAAATACGGGAATTCATATAACGGATGTTACACTGAATTCCGAACATATGACAACACGGACTGTGATCTCATTCAAAGATTAAAATGTAACATTCGCTATGTCTTCACCAAATATCCATTGCGTAATGATGGGACTTCCTTTCTGCGTAGTTTTCTTAATATATGATTGTTTGTATATAGGTAAGATTTACGATTATAGCGACGAAAAGATTCTTATTAGGGGGAAGCCCTTAAGTCATGCAAATGCATACGTTCAATCAAGCCTCCGTACTGCTTGGGGAAGTACAGTTGAGACTCTATTCATTTGTGCACTGCACTTAAAAGACTGACACTATCAACCATCAAGAGCTATAAAAAACTTCTCTCTTGAATCTTCATTCAACACGCGAGAATTGCACATAAAAACAAAACCCCAACAATGCTTAGGGTCTGGCCGTCGCAGTCTGAGCCAGGGAGTAATAATAATAAGTGCCATCACCATATATATTCCAGGAAACTGAGTGTAAAATCTGGATCCCTACGCTGCTGCAGTTCGTCACCGCAGTCATAGGGAACCGGGAAAATGAAATATACGAAGTGTGCCACTCACTTGAGCGGACTTATTCACGCGATTTATTATTTACGCTTCTGTGGCATTCCGTGACAGACGGCGACGACGTCGGGCTCGTGTGGTTCACAGAACGCGACCATGTGCACCAAGGTCAACTCAACTGTCATCAGACGGAACATGGTTGCCCTTATGGGTTGACTTCTCTGCACCACACCGTACTTGTGTTTCGATTCATATCTGTCTAGGAAATGCTTCTAATTATCTTTTCGCAATGCTTTCGCACAACATTCATACACTCCATGTGGATGGTGGACATGTTCATTAGAACGTCTGAGGAACGGCGAAATGCGTGGTTACAATTCAGATGACAAATGTTTAACATAATTATTGCTGCTGTTGATACGCTCTACTCTTCCGCCAGTGCCAAGATGTGCTTGTCATGATGGTTACGGTACATGTGTGACCGTCGGAAGGTTATTACCACGGTCAGTGAACTTATTTTGAGAATGAATAGGTATTCTTCTTCTTAGCTATTACGCACCAACTGAAACTTGTGTCATCTGGACAATACAAATGACATTCCGATTGGTTTGTTAATGAATAATTGATCAAATATGCTTTATTTATAGGAATGTACGGATGGGTCATAGATTACGACGTTGAATACGACTCTGTAACTCTTTACTCCTATGAGAAAATCCTATAAGCTACTGCCAGTCATTTCAGGAAACATGACGGACTTTTCCATATCCTTTTAAGGAAGATCCAGGTTGCTTCCAGGAGACTTGAAAAAATTTCAGCCGTCAATTTTTTGCCCTGTTTTTTCGTAATTTGTGAATTTAATTAGTGTTCCTGCAGCCAGGCTTCGTTTGCTCTATTGGCCCTCGGGACTTCTTCAACCACCGATCATCATCACCGATCGGTTCGGTCGACCTCCCGAGACCTAGCACCAACAGCCGGCCTTATTGGTTGTTCTTACGAGTTGGTCAGATCTTCCGATTAGCAGACTGAACACATGTCATCTTCGTTGACCATTTCTGTTGGTATCGTCTGGTCAATCAACTGATTGGCCACACAGAAATTCACTGGACGCAATCACCGACACTAAGAATAGGCAAACCTATTATCGTGCTCAGTCAACCAACCCTTGATTATGGAGATTACAATAACGAGAAATCGTTCATGGATCGATTTGGTGAATCCGTTCTAATTTATTATATTAATTATTTTCCTTATATTATAGTAATGCTCTCTGTTGTGTGATGTTGGGAGATGTCTCTATTGTTAAGAGATTTTCTATTCCCGAGAGTTCCGCGTAAGAGTCTGCACTCCTCCATGTTTGGCCCTTCATGCAGCTGTGAATTGACGAAATCACAGATTGATCTATTAGGAGGATCTGCGCGTCACGGCGAGTTTTGCACTGATGGTGGCTTTTCATCACATCACATCAAAACACAACTTAACACTTTTTTATGTGAATCTTCTTCTTCTTTTTATTCTTCTTCTTCTTCTGATTCTTCTTCTTTGTCTTCTTTACATTTCAAGTTTATTGCTAGTAGCATGTTAGCTTATTGTGTGTTCTCAAGTTAGTAGTCTATAGATGCACTTCCACAGTTATTAATTGAGAGCTTTCGATGCCTGTACCATTTTTGCATTAGTTTTATTGTGTGGCAAGTACAATCATACTCTATGCCCAAAGAAGTCGAGAAATTTTCCAAACCCGAAAAATTCCTAGGCCGGACCGGGAGTCGAACCCAGCTACCTCCAGCGTTGTCTTGTTTTGCAGCTGGGCCTTTACCAACTGAGTTAAGGGAGGCCCTGTGAATCTCATGTTAAATAACTTTATGAATTCGCAAGAAATGTTCAATTAACGTAGAAATTCGCTGTTTTCAACGTCGTCGTCGTCGCAGAGCTGGTAGTTAGTCACTTTTTAGTGACTTGGTCACTTTTTTCAAGCCAGTCACTAAAAAGTCTCTTTTTTAAGGGTAAAGTCACTAAAGTCACTTTTTCTTTCAATCAGTCACTATTTTCAACTTTTTTTAGCGTGAATTTATTTCAAGATTAATCACTCCTTGCTTTGTGAGGTTTAATCGTCTTTCTCTATCAACAGGGTGTCTACTCATTTTTCTAAATAAAATTTCCTGAGTTTTCCAGGTTTTTCCAGAACTTTTACGGATGAATTCCAGGCTTATAATAAGAAAGCTATTTTTAAAATGCGTTCAAAATATGTGTTTGGCCAGGATACGACTAGGTCCTACGTTGTGGTTTTACAGTGTGATGGAAATCGGCAAGGCGAAGACTTTTCCAGAGTATAATTAAAACACTGCAATTATTTACCACTTGGTTCACTGTTTTATTGCCTCCGAAAGGCATCCTGCCTGCTCGGAGGAGAAACGAATAACTTAAACTACTTACAACAAATGAGTCCTTAAATATTATTCCCGAACAATAAAACTCATTCACAATAATTATTTACAACTAAAAACAACCATACAAAAGGTAAACAATAACAAATGCATACAAAATACTATGATACAAACAATGTGGATCGCATCGCTACCATCGTGCCGGGGGGCTTTTACTGGTAACGCTTTATATATTCAAATGCCGTAGAGCCCGGCACCGATGGTGCGATCCAACAATATGCTTTTTCTGAAAGATCAAAAACAACAGTAGTTAACCCAAAAGTTTTTAAGACATGGCTATCAGTTTTAAAGAAACAACTTTATAATCAAATCCATTGAATGTTGAAATTTAGCACTTCCTTAACTTCTCACTTTAATAAAGTTAAAATAAAACCGTAATTAATTTGAGGAAGTCCAAGATCTAAAAATATTCAATGTCTTGTAGTTTCGTATTCCATGTATAAGTTCAAGATATTGAAAATTTTCAAAGTGCCTGAATTAAGGAAAACATGAAATGATTTATTTCAATTTCATTATTAACTTTATGAAAGATTAGAGGTCTTCATTATAGTCCCATTAACTTCACAACAATTGTACGAACTTCGAAGAAGTTCTGAGGAATGAAAGGAAATGCTGAAAATTTAAGTAAAGCTTCTTAAACAAACTACGGTAACATAAGGGAAGTTAACACACTGAAATTATGGGGAACTTACTGGAAGCTTTAAGATCCTCAAATCGGTTCTTTTAACATCCAAAAATTTTCAGGAACTTTTATGAAGTTCTTAGAATTTCAAAGCACATCACAGGTGTTAAGCGAATTTGAGAAATATAGAAACCTTGAGGGGTATTGTGAAAATGTTTAAGAAGTTCTAAGCACCTCAGAAAAGCTAGATCTAGAGATCTTTGGAAATTTCAGATCTTAAGAGCAGTTCCCATGACTTTAGTTCTATAATCGTAAATTTAGAAAAATGGAGAACCCTTAATATTTTCCGAGAATTTCAGGGAGGTACAGAGAATTTATAAAAACTTCACAGATGTCCAAAGAAGTTCCGGGAAATGTATTTTCAATAGAATTGAGAGCTTTAGGGAAGCTTCGAGAACATCAAGACAGATCAGAGAATCAAAGTGCAGTTCAAATAATTTCAAGAAAATTGTAGAAACCTTAAAGAAGCTCCGGAAACTTCAGCAAACCTCCGATAGAACTTCTGAACGTGATAAAAATTATATGAACAACCGAAAAACGTGAGAGTATTTTAAGGGTGTTATATCATGGATATTGCAAGAACTTTAAAAAATGCGAAAATTAAGCTATGTTGATTAGAGAATATCAACAAAGTTCCATTAATTTAAAAAAAAAATGCGAGAACTTTTAGCAAGCAGCGATAAATATCTTCAAGAAATTCCAGAGAACTTAGAATTGAGATAATTTAATGATATTCGGCGAAGTTCCGAGTACTTCCAAGACGATTAAATAGCTTCAGAATAATCCCACTAACTTAAACAAATTTGCAGAGACTTACAAGGAATTCCGTGGATGGGGTATTCCAAGAATTCTATGATTGATCCATAAACGTCAGGGAGTTTTAATTATATATATCAGAAAAATTGCCGGATTATTAACTTCAGGTAAGCATAGGTACGTTCAGGAAAAATAAGTGAGCGTTTTTGATGGTTAGAATACCTAAGGAAAATTGTCGAAACTTCAAGGCAAATCAATTAATTTCAGTAAAGTTGCGGATTCTTAAAATATACTGATCAATTTAGAGGGATCAGGGAGAGGTTTCAGGGAAGTTTAAGAATTTGATGAGTAGTATTGTGAGCATCAGGCTAGTTTCTCAAACTACAAAAGAACTTCAAGGCAAATTAATTAACTTCAGGAAAAATTTGGGAAGTTCTCAGAATAGTCCATTCTATATTCAATGGAAATTTCGATGAAGATATCATTCGAACTCTATTTTCTTTTAGTTTTCCTCGTAATTTCCTTCAAATTCTCAATTCTCAATTCTCAATTGAATTTCACTCCTTCCCTTGGAATTCTACTCACATTGAAAGTCTCCTAAGAAATCATTGGCATTTCTACTCACAATTCCTTAGATTTCTTCTCATATTTTTTTGGCAAACTCTCCTGAATTTATTTTCCGAATTCCTTTGAAGATGTCCTGGAGTTATTCTCAGATTTAATTGTAATCCTTTTTTTTAGTATTTTCAAAAAAAAAATCCAATGACTTATGCTCCGAATTTGTTTTCTCCCACAAACTTTATGAAATTATCCTCAGAGTACCCTTCGAATTTAGCTTTGAAGTTCACAGGAGTTGTGTTCCTCAGAAATTCGTAAGAGTTTTCAATATAATTTATTTTTAATTCAATTCAGGGTCACTTTTTGGTCACTATTTTTACAACTATAAGTCTCTATTAAGTCACTTATTTCTTCAACATGGTCACTAAAATCACTATTTTTGATGCAGTGATGGCTACCAGGCCTGTCGTCGTCATCGTCGTTGGCAATATCATTAGTATATTTAAAATTAACCATGTACATTCAATTCAAGTAGACTTTTTTTGCACCATATGTAGAATATGTGTATTTCATTCCGGAATATATTGATGTCTTCTTCATTTCTTATTTCCAAAAAGAGCTTCATGTCGTCGGCATAAATAAGCAATTTAAGTTTTTTGAGAATGTAAGATATGTCGTTTACGTATAGAATAAAAAGGAGAGGTCCCAAAATGAGAGCCTTGGGGGACGCCTGAAGTGACTTGAATTGGGCTCGATTTCTTTCCGTTGAATTTAATTATTTGTTGGCGGTTAGTTAAATATGATTCAAGCCATTTCAGGAGCCCTGACTTAATTCCAATTTTTTGCAGTTTAAAGAGTAACATTGGTATGTCAATGCGGTCAAATGCCTTGCTAAAGTCTGTATAGAGAGCTTCTACGTGGTTTCCATTATCCATTGCATTCAATGAATAGTCTATAAATTCAAGTAAGTTGGTCGAGGTCGAACGACCCTTGAAAAAGCCGTGTTGCATGTCAGTAATTCTATTTTTGATTTGGAGAAATAATTTTTCGTTGATAATTGACTCGAAAAGCTTAGGAATGCAAGAGATAATGGCTATTCCACGATAATTACGTACGTCAGATTTTCGACCAGATTTAAAGATAGGTACTAGAAATGAGGTTTTCCAAATTTTAGGGAAGGTTCCGGATTCCAGGGACATATTAAAAAGCCAAAACAATGGAGCAGTGAGTTCCATTGCTAGACATTTAATAAATACTGGAGGAATTCCGTCAGGTCCAGGACCTTTTGAGGCATCTAAATTTTTTAAAGCCTGCAAAATGTCCTGCACTTGAAGTTGATTGAGGCCAATGTCCCTTGAAAATTCTGGATAAAATGCAAAATAATCGCGGTCACGATCTTCTTCAGAAAATGTCGTATAAATTTCTTGAAAAAATTTTGCGAATAGATTACAGTTTTTTTCCGAACTATCACCGACATTTTCGTCTAGATGCATTATTGAAGGAAAATTGTCAGATTTTAATTTCGTTTTTACGTAATTAAAGAAGTTCTTCGCACAGGACTTTATTTCACGTTCAGTTTTTGCATTATATTCTTCAAATGCAGTACTGATAGCTAAATTCAGTTGATCGCATAGATCCAAATAAATTAATAAATTATTACTACTATTGTGTTTTTTATAAATTTTATGTGCTTTTTGCTTCCGATTTTTCAAGTTTTTTATTTGTCTGTTAAACCAGACTGGATTTTGTGTGTTTCTGTTACGTCTTTTTTTCTTCAAAGGTATTTCTTCCGAAATTATTTCTGTTAAAATTTTATAGAACACGTCTATACCAATTTCGACATTTCCTACATTCCTTAAAATTAATTGCCAATTGACACTGTTTAATTTAAATTTTATTTTTTCGTAGTCTGCTAATTTGTATTCAAAGACTTCTTCGTATTCGCAGTCGTTGGGTCTTTGGTTTTCATGCATAAATAAAGAATATTCGATTGCTGTGTGAAACGCTTCATTTTTCCACAGTGGATTTAATGATTCGGTCACACAGAAATCTTCATAAATATTCGTTAGTAAAAAGTCCAAATAGCAATTTTGTTGGTTTTTGATGTGGTTAATTTGGTTCAGTCCTAAATTAGCAGTTTTGTCAAATATGAACTGCAATGTTTCATTATCCCCAACGACTGGGAGTAAGATGAATTCATTTTCAGAGTCCAGAATGAAGTCAGCATGGCGTTGATTAAAGTCTCCATAGATGTGAACTTTAACCTCAGGAGGAAGGTCAGATAGAATTTGTTCAGCACTTTGGAAGAAGGCTTCATAAGTGCTTTTATGAGCATGGTCATCATCTGATTGACCAATGCTGACGCGAACCCCAACGATAAATCGAATTTGTTTCTTAATATGAGATAAAGTGAAATTCGTTTGAAGGAACGAGTACTTAAAAGAAATAATATTCGGAAAGACGTGTAGCTCGGAAATCTATAACAAATCCTTCTTTAGAATAGTTGTTATCGTCGTCGGTGAGGTCACCGCCGGGATCGAAATCTAGCAACATCAAGTTGAACGGGAACTTGGTCGTAATTGTTTTGTGAAATGAGGAGCTCGGTGGCCTTGTGGTGACAGATTTTGCTTGCTGAGCAGAATATCATGGGTTCAATCCCATGCTCCTTCGCGATATTGAATCGTTACGGCATCAATTCAGCATATCGTTGACCAAAACAAATCCTGCTGCAATTCGTACCCTTTTATCCATCATACCAATGATTTCACGATAAAGTAAACAGGTGTTCTCAGCTTTCGTTACAGCGAGTATTAACATATTCCTACCCATTCCTTTCTTGGTCAGCATTCGGACGTGTTCGGCGCTAGTATTGCCTAGCTTTAGATTACCAGTATTTATACATTGATGATGAGTGCTAGTCCCAAGCAACTATTACAACTGATCTGGCATAACGGAGTTGCATCCTTGGGCGTTCGAATTTGGTGGGTTCATATCTTTTGGCACAAAATTGACTCCGTTGACTCGGTACCACTCCAACACGTTTCAAACGTAGTGGCAGGATGCTAGATCAGGTCAAAACAGAGTTGATCCTTTGTGCTTCCTTATGAACATGTAACCCAGCACGCTTCATGGTTTTCTGCACAAAACCGACTGATACCTTGGACTTTTTAGGACATCTCGAATTGACATGTTTTGACGGTTCTTGAACTGTTGCACCACTTTCCTGGCCATTTTACTGACGATTGGACCACTCTTACGACCACTCCCTTCCTTTCTTCGGGCACTGAGTCGCTCCTTGAAGGTTCTTACCACACGAGCCACAGTTCTATTTGCAATTCCAAGCTTTTTAGCGATCCATCGGTGGGAATGAATAACTATGAAACTTGACTGATGTTAACAATATACTATGAATAAGATTCAGTAAAATTTTCAGGTTTTTTACTCATACGGTTCAAAAGTTACAGATAAAGATTTTCGGTGTGCCATTTTTATCGAATACACCCTTTATCGCGAATAGCATCGACGGCTAACTCGCTTGAACTCACAATTGAGCCTAACGTAGTGACGTTTCAGCAAAAGCGTACGATGCTTAGTGAATTTTCTTAATGCGGCTCTCTTGGGCGACTTCAACCTACGCAATTCACTGGTCTGCCAGGGAGTATGAGAAATTTTAAGGTGAACTCTTTTCGGAACGTGTCTGTCAATGCCAAGACATGTGAAAATGTTTGCGCAGCGTTATCAGGATACATGTTGCTCTCCCAATCTATACTAGATAGCACGTTGTTGACGATACTACGGTGATCGGCTTTACGGAAATCGTATGACAAGGTCGTGGAAATGTCGTCAAAGACCGGATCGTAATTGTCCTCAACATACAGTGACAACCAAGGGAGGATGATGATGTACTTGATTTACTAGTGGAGAAGGTGCCGTGGAGATGAATGGAGCGGTGGAAATACAAGGAAAGGGACGGGCCTGGGGTTGAAACTCCCGACCTGCGGCTCAGTAAGCAGAAACGGTAACCGCCCCTTGTTTTACGAAAAATATGGGAACTTGTAATCCAAAAATAAACATAAGAAAAATAATATATTTTTCCACATATTTCTTCAACCGATTGTATAACAAAAGGTCGTATGAATAAACGTTGAATGACAAAAGGTCGAATTGACAAAAGGTCGTAAGATGAGAAGAGGAACAAAACGTCGAATTGATAAAAGGTCTAATAAAAATGACGAATCGGAAAAACTCGACCTTCGCCGATTTGCATAAAATTTTGCATAATTCAAGAACAACATGTGAAAAAAGCATACAAAGTTTTTTAATCAATCCTTCTAGACCCGCAATATGATACCAACGCAAACCATCAACATCACCGGTTAGGGGAAACTTTCCCCTTCCGTTGTTGTTGGTTTGTGTGGGCCACCCTCGATTGGCATGAAAAGGGCCTACAAAGGTTTGCTAACAAAAAGCTTGATGCCCTTTTCATATGTTTCTCTTGAATTGTGTGTTATACACAATTTTTTTTAATTCGGCCATTTTGGATGTTGTAATATTTTTAAAAATGGCTTCTTTGTACTTTTCCATTAAGTTATAGCACGAAAACGTCACTCCTGATCGAAATGACGTCTAAGACAAAGTTTTAGAGAAAAATCAAGTCTTTCTGGGAAAAAATTACTGTATATGTGAGCAAAAATTTCAAAAAAAAAAGTGTTAAAAACTCAAATATCTCAAAAAAATATATCTCTATTAGATGTTTCATTTTTTAGAAAGCTCATATAAAATGCACACTTTTGGAATATTTGAAACAATGGACACTTGAAAATTTTACAAAAATTGTTGAACAAGAAGTTTTGGTCAAATATTTGAACTTTTTGCTCCAATCCAAGCGTCCATGGTTTTAAATACTTCTAAATTCTACTTTATTTTAAAAATAATTTATTAATATTGTAGATATACTTTTTGAGATATTTCAGTTTATAACACTTTTCTGAATTTTTACTCAAAATTACTAAAAACAAGTTACCGTGTATGCTTTCCCAGAATTGCTTTATTTTTCCAAATCAGACGTTCGTTATTTAGATCATAAGCAACTCGGAGGCAATTTGACAGCTCCAGTATATTGCCAGTGTACCCCGACAATTTGGTGCTGGTGGTTCTGTCAAACTCACAAATTTCAGAAGTGTTATCTGAAAAGGGCGAATGCGGAAATGATGTTCAATAAACAAAATTAAAGTTTAAAATTCATCTTATTCTCGCGCGTTCACCAAACCACACACGCGACGTTAGCAACAAAGGAACTCCAGTGATGCCTGCTAAAAATAATAAATTCGCTCTTATCATATAGCATTCTTGCCTGTTGTTTGACATCCACACATGGAGAAACAAAAAGTTGGATTCCCATAGAGAAATTCCATAGCGGCGGTGAAGGACAGTCCTTTTGTTTATGTTAAGTGGCGACATCTACTATTTGCAAGTGGGTACGTGAAACTATCACCTTGCCGGGGACTTGATCATAAGTGACGTTTAAGTGTTAATTTATTAAAAAATGTCGAAGCACCCATTTTGAAAAAAAAAATACAAGATCTAAAATGGCCAAATTTTTGCAAAAATGTTTATGATTGCCCATAGCACATAATTATGAAAAGCTTCACGTAAATCGGAGAAGGTCGAGTCTTAAATTTTAATTTAATAAGATATCGGCCGGTAACTGGTCATTTGTCGTTTTGAGCGGTAGTTAAGAGCCTCCTTTATCAAACTCTGTGGTAAAAATAGAGCGAAATCTGTTTGCATAGCAGTGGTTATCGAAGAACGTCGATGAAGAGAATCGATCAAAGCAGATCGGAATTTTTAAGCACTTTTTCGGGCTTTGCAGTGTGGGAATCATCCATGCTCGACCTTCCTATATTTCTGGTACTACACGTTTTCTTCATGTTTGGACCAGTTCTGATAGTGATTATACGAATAAGGATGATGTATACACATAGAAATTATCGCCGACTTCGGTATAAATGGTCGAGACATTTTTCCACACTGGCATATCGCCTGCCAAACCATGACCTTCTTGCCGAACTTTTCGGTGTAAATGGCTTTGACCGATTCAGGAACATCCTTTTCTTTTGGCGAAGTGCAGAACTGCGGTCCTTGTTAAGCCTGATAATCGAGTTTCACGTATGTCTCGTTATCGATGATTATACAACCCGATTTTTTTTCCCCAGCATTGAGTAGTACAGTTTCCAATCCCAATCTTTTCTTGGCCCGCATGACATTTGTTGCCGAAGTACCGATCTTCTTCGCCACATCTCGCACTAATGGTGATGGATGCTGCTTAAAACGATCTCTTGTCTTCCGGTCGATTGCAGGGTAACGGGCCGAGGTTTTCTTCCACGCCTCCGAGAATATTCGAAAGTGCTTGATTCTTCATAATACTTCAAAAAACTTGTGACCAATTTGTCTGAATTCCTGGAACCTATCTAAGAACAGTCCGCGTTTCGCGTGTATGTCAGTAGTCCATATTCAATTTGCTTTTAATTCGGACAGCACTGTTCGTGCTATAAAACTTGGTGCTATAATATGCACACACTGTTAACCTTTCCACCCGTATGCATGTGTATTGGTGTAGCGATAAATTCAACTCTCTCACGAAACCGCTATCTTCTCCAGCGCTGTTTATTTTTCTCTGGCATATTCTCTGTAGCTGAGCAACCGGCAAGAGAAACATACTGTTTGACCTTCTTTCAATCAGCTGTTGTTTACAATATGAGTTTTTCTCTTCATTTTGATTGAATCACGTCCCAATCGCTAAAATCTTCAATTTTGAATAATCAAACGCGAACAAAAAAAATCTTAAGTTTCTTACATTCTATGTATATGTCTTTTTCGAAAAGTAAAGGTAGTTCTTTAAAACAGCTTACACAGTCAATACAAGATGATTTATATTGAAAGCCGGTGACTACATTGCGGAATCTGCATATACGTTGATTTATTGCAGATTTTGTTTATCTTTCATGCAAATCTGTAAGAGAATCTTCCGTTTGCATAGATGAAAGGTGCAGGCATTATGTTCCAGTTCGTAGTAGTTAAAGAAGAATCCTTCGTTGACCTGAACTGGACTTCACAACCAAATTCCCTCCGTGTATTCATTCTCTCTTCTGCTGTGAGTGAGAGAGAGAGAGCATAAAGATAATTGTATCCTCTCTGTTTACAACACTTTCGCATGGGCAATGGGGAGATGCGAAAGAGAAATTGATACGCGGTTGCGGCGGTTGTGTTTGTTGCGTTGATTGGTATAAAAGTATGCGCCTTAAGTATAGAAACCGATATATTGCTGTTTTATAGCAACGTGTCTTGGATGCGGTGTGTAGTACGTAGAAATTCCGCCAGGGACTGCAGAATTGACGAGGAGATACACGGCTGTAGAATCTGACCGAGATTAGAGTTCCGTTTACTCACTTTCGCTAGAATCACCCGATATGAATAGACTGCGTAAAAATCTGCTTGAATGTAAGTAAATGTCGCAAATTTTGTTTAGTCTAATAGTGTTTACTGATTGACGACAAAAGTGTTCATTGTCCATGATTATAGCGGAAATGAGGAAACGGAAATCAAATTCGAGTCAGATTCATCGGCCGGGTACGCTTTTAAGTTGAGGCATTCCTCGAAGGTTCGCTAATCGATCCTGACCGATCATTTCCAATTACGCTGAAACTTTGCACAGTTGTTCCTTTTTAGTAAAGGCGCCATTTTGTGCTCTCAGTTTTTCATATTGAATTACGACTACTTTTTGAAAAGGGCCTGTGTAAAAATAGTACTAATGAGTTTAAAAATATATATTGCCGAAACGCTTTGTTCGATTGATTTGGGGTCTAGAGCAAAGTTGTAGATATTATTTTGGCAATTGTGTAAAAAATATACACTGTAAAAAATTTCATTTGTATCAATGAAAAAAATTATATTTATTATTAAAAAAGTTAATTTCTCAAAAAGTACATTTTTGAAAATTTTCGTTTTAAGCCTCATTGAAGCTCATAATGTTTGCTACTAACTGGCAAAGTTTGGTGATAGTAAACTCAAAAACAAAAAAGTTATGATTTTTTGTATATTTCACGATTTTTACATTTTCATTAAAAACACATTTTTTTTAACCGTGTATATTTTTTCAAGAATTGCATTTTAATTTTGCACAACTTTTCCGAAGACACCATAGCAATCAAGCAAGCCGTTTTTGCAATGTATTAAAATGTTTATTTTATAAGCGCTTTTCTACACAGGCCCTATCGGAAAAGTAGTCGGGGTTCGCTATTACAATTTGTAATAGCGAACCCCGACTACTTTTTTATTTTAAAATCTCAACTTAAATCCACAAAATACATTTATCTGCTCTTTTTTACTTTTCTTTTATTCGAAAACCTTATGGACAAATGATACATAATTTATTTTCATTGTAATACACTTACTTTCTATTTTTATTTACATCACTTCTTAAATACATCGAATATTTTGGCATCATTATCATTACAGTGTGAGTATCGTTTGGCTTTAATTTTATTTTCTGATACAGGAATGAAAGAATGAAACTTTTGAGTTCCTTGAATTATTTTTGCATTATTATATTGCTCGTTGAGGTGTGAAGCCATACATTCGTATTCCTCTGTTGTGGCAAAACTAAATGATAATTTTGTTAATTCTTCTTCTTTTCGATTATTTGCCCAATTATAAAGCTCTCTTGCATTTTTTATTGGATGTTCACGTTCTTTGGCCAAACTTGCTCTAGTAGCCATACGTTTTATTGTACCTCCAATAGCGTCACAAGGACCTTTCCCATGTGATGTTGCAAAGAAATGCCATTCGGCTTCAATTCCATACTTTGATTTAAATTTACAAAGGCTAGCAAAATTTTTCCGCACCGTTTGAAAAATTCATGTAAATTTCTGCGAGATATAGCGCACATAAAATTAACGCTAGATTTGGCATAAATTTACGCGATATTTCGTGTAAATTTAAGCGCAATATCGCGTAAATTAGCAATATTGCATGCAAGCTTGCAAACAATTCCACTGTTTATGCCAAGTATAGCTCAAAATTAAACGAAGAGAGATTTTACGCGATAGTTAAAATTTAGAATTGTTTTCTGTGCGGTTCTTGTACTGTGACGCGGCTCCATCGGACATAAAATAAATCTTGTTGATATTTTTACTTTGGTTAATGCGTAAAAAACTTATCATTTTAGAAATAAATAAGTTAACAGCCACTGAGTCATGCCTTAACTCTTCAGAAATTATAATAAACCTTAAATGTTTAACTTGCATATTTTCTCTAAAATATATAACAAATGGATGAATGGTAGCTTGTTGGACATTCCAGTGATGAGACTGAACTTCATCCTGTAACACAAAGCTGTAGTTTTCGGAAAAATCGCAAGTAACTAAAAATTCACCTTCTTGCAAATTATTTCGTGTAGTTTAAAAAAAATTAGATTGCTGTGTTTTTATGAAATCATGTGGTATCAAACTTGTCAATTTCAAGCAGAAAAATGAAACAAACTCGTCTGCAGGCTTTACAATAGTTTCTAAATCACATCTATCCGTGGTAACCCACTGTTCAAATGAAAGCTGATCAATGCATTTTTCCTCTAATTGTTTTAATAAAATGTTTTCTAATGCGGAAGAGTCTGGACAATCTTCACAACACCGTAGATAGCAATATGTTGTCTTGTTTTCACAAAGTAGGCTGTCAGTGAACGTTTTTACATCATTTAAATGGTTAAGTTTTTTCAAACTGTGTAAAATTAGATTGATGTTTGAACAAAAAAGAAAATTAATCGCTAGTTTGAGCATCATTTCACTTTTATTTAGTTCTAGCTCAATATTCATCAAATGAATTTTTTAGTTTTGTTAGTAACGATACCTTTTCATGGTATCAGATGTAATGAATCCTAACTTTTCAATAGGGCCTGTGTAGAAAAACACTAATGAAATAAACATATCTATATTGCAAAAACGGCTTGCTTGATTGCATTGGTGTCTTCGAGAAAGTTGTGCAAAATTAAAATGCAATTCTTGAAAAATATACACGGTTGAAAAACATGTGTTTTTAATGTAAATGTAAAAATCGTGAAATTTTCAAAAAATCATAACTTTTTTGTTTTTGAGTTTACCATCACCAAACTTGCCAGTTAGTAGCAAACATTATGAGTTTCAATGAGGCTTAAAACGAAAAAATGTACTTTTTGAGAAATTAATTTTTTTAATAATAAATATAATTTTTTTCATTGATACAAATGAAATTTTTTACAGTGTATATTTTTTACACAATTGCCAAAATAATATCTACAACTTTGCTCTGGACCCCAAATCAATCGAACAAAGCGTTTCGGCAATATATATATTTTTAACTCATTAGTACTATTTTTACACAGGCCCTGTTAGAAAAGTAGTCGTGATTCAATTTGAAGAACTGATAACACAAATTGGCATCTTTACTAAAAAAGAACAACTCTGCAAATTTTCATCAAAATCGGAGCCGACAAATTAAAAAAAAAATTAAAAAATTCGTCAATCTGTAGAGAATTGCTCAGTTGAACTTTTACAAAAATACAGTGTTGATGAAGTTTGATTTCTAGAATATGTACATTGTCAGTTATTATGAGCTGTACTATGTAGGGTGTATCACTTATTCTGTAATTACGTTTCCTATTATCGTCAAGGGTGGATGGACCAAATAAAGTCCTTGAGCGCTCAATTTTGAGCAAACAATGTTGTATTTATTGGACGTTGGAGCATATTTCACCCAAGATGTAAAACATTATTGCTTCAACATCCATTCCAAATAAAGAAAAACCTCCTACACCCAATTAAGAAATGTAAAATTTTATTACAGATTTGCATGAAAAGTATGCAGAATTTACAATTTTTCGTGACATGAACAGATTCTATAATGTGGTTGCTGGAAAGTTTTTTAAATAATTTTGTAATGTTATGTTAGCTTTTTTTTCGAACTAAGTTTGTTTCCTCGAATGCATTGCGTTCAGAAAATCATTTCGTGAAAGTTTTATACAAACATATGCATTCTGGAAAAAATGTAAGAGAAATTTGTTTTTCGTGTATACAAAATCTTCAATTAGTAATATCTTCAAATAAAAACATTTGTTTGAAAGAAAGAGGTATCAGCTACGAGAAACTGCAGGTTAAAAATTTCATAGTATAAATTATTGTCATATGCAAGGTCTCGAATTTGTTTGTCATGTTTTCAAAATTGGAACCTTAGTTTTCCAAGGCTATCTTATAATTAGGATCAAGTTCGCGATGCATTTTTTCTTTGAAATGAGATCTTCAATATTTTTTCAATAAATAAAATAATGAGGGACATCAGATTTTTCAATTGCCTTCTTCAACACCCCTTCTTGGTCAGAGATCTGAAAAATCTAACAAATTCTTCCCAGAAAGTGTTGCGAAGATTGTTACGATGAACATCCTGAACTAAATTTATTGCCTTTAAATTTTCAGCTTAATTACCCTCTCGGTCTATTGGCTTTTGGTTTAATGACGCGTTCGGCGTAGTAGCATTCGGCCCAATGGCCCTACACCACCGTCATTGCTCCTATGTATTATATTTTGCTCAATTCTCACAGCTTAGGACCTGAAGTTGACTGAAATTGATTACGTGAACCAAGTCAAAATCGCTCAATCAAAGTTTAACTTGAATTATGAATGTTTCATGCCAATCCCAAATCGATCCAAATGCTCACTCACCATAGGTCTATTTTAGGCAATCGAGGTGCCCTTTGGTGGGCAACCTTTTTTAACGCACCTTTTCTGACGGTACAAAAGCGCCACCTACTACAGGTCTGTCTGTACTGGCATGGCAGAACCATTGCGAGTCAGTCATATTTTTAAGTCGGTGGCGCTGGCTGGTTGGTTTACAATGAATAATGCATAAGAATTCAATCCGACGACGACGACGACGACGACGATCGATGACGACGGGGGTACTAGATCGATCAATTAGACAATGTTTCTCTTTGGTTGACTCGGCAGTGCAAAAACCGAAAAGAACCATGCGTAACTCTTATGGTTACGATTTTGTTGCACTTCATTGGCACTTGCAAAAGTGACGACGGAACGAAGGTGTGCAGTGTCAGACGTCATTGTGAAATATCGGTGACTCGTACGGTGACAGCTTGATTCAGACGAAGCACTGCAATGTAGTCGCTGTCGCTACACAGTCGAGAGTGGGATGGATTAAGAAGTCAGAAACTGCCACCACCGCCGCCGCCGTCATCATCGTGATGTGCCTTAATGACACCGATACTTCCCAGGGTGAAGTGGGTGCAAGGAATTCCCGCGGGAGTTGAGGCGTTCAATTTTCTGCTACTGAGGGAGTAAATTACCAAACGCCGGCGTGTATAGATATTTGTGGGTATGATAGGGGCTTCACTATATGTGAGTCTTGTATTAAATTGTTTGAATTCCATTCCAGCAAGAGGAAAAGCTTTTCAAACTTTCGTTGGGTAATAATTGTGCCTACTCCCCGCTCTGATCATAACTGATCATATCATCTTTATTAACTATTGTTCATACCGCACAGAAACAACCAGTAGTGCAGGGGAGTGCAATAAATTACAGGAATGCCTTTAATGGTGATTGGTGCATTCCATCCTTCGTTGCCATTTCTGCACTTCCAACTTACTAGGCGCCTATTGCAAGATCCAAGTGAACTGAGTTTGCCCATTGGTAGTGTGCAATTACTCTGTATGTATTAAGATAATTCAATAAAACACGCGGCAATTATTATCATCATTGTTGATTTTTCAATGCACCATTCAATTAATTGCTGATGAAGTGTGTTCAATAATGGGGTATGGATGCTGCTGTAGTCGGTTGATAATGGGACGAGACGAATACAGAGAGATGCTGTGGTGTCAGAGGTTTCATGTTTTCACGCGTCGCCACCAATGTCTTGTGTCGTTGCGCTAATTGGTGCATGTTATGAAAATTATACGATCGGTAAATACTTTCGGGAGCAATTATTGGCTTCTATTTAGCACCTGTTAATTAATTATTGGTCCGTTTGGAGGTAATGTTTGCGGTTTAAACGAATGTAGTGCGTAGTTTTGGAAAATAACTATGTTTATCTGTTTAATTCTCACATCGAGGAATTTTGTCCGGATCTGCAGGATTACATTTTTCTTGGAGGTTTCCTGGTTTAAAAAACACATAAATCTTTCTCAATTTAAAAGGCTGTAAACCCGTACAACTTCAAAAACCCGTAGTGAAATTGGAAGATCAAAACAATAATAATAAAACCAGTCAGTTTCCGTTTCAGTTAGGTGCGCTTGCCTTTCATAAGTGGCGGAATTTAAATGTTTTAGTCATATTTGCATATGGAGCCCAATGGTTCTCAAAATTTTGTCGACTGCCACTCACTTTGAAAAATTCCATAAGCTCACGCTCACCCACCAATATTGAATACACAAATGTTGTAAGGCTAAAATGAGGCTCAAAGAGACTAAAATGGCGCACGCAAAAATGCATCATTACCCGAAACCCAAAAACAAAATGTCAGTTTTTAAGCCGTTTATAAAAACTTCAAAATACTTCCAAAAAATTCCAAACAAGTAAAAATAGCTAACACCTACAAAGTTGCGTGAATATGCCAAATCAGTCTTAAGCCTTAAATGTGAGAGAATGTTATGATATATCTGAAGGAGTAATCGAAACGCATGAGTAGTATAAAAACTACGAAGTAGTATTAACACTAGCTAGAAAAGCTGCTCTAAGCGATGAAATTGTTAGAATAAACCCGACTCCGGGCCAACTTTCAACGCCAAAATGACATCAAAAATACAAAAATGACCTTGAATCGCGAAAAAGTCCTCATAACTCTGAAGTGGCTAATACCTCATACCTAATGGCTGATACCGACCTAAAAATTTCAAAATAATCTTGAAATCCCCAAAATAACCTTTAAAATGTCACATTACCAAAAATAGCTACACAATTGTTAATCCAGCCTATAATTTTGAATTGGCTCAAAAATACTCAAATGACCTAGAATGGACTTAAAAACGCCAAAATGACCTAAAAATTCTTAAAAAAGGCCAGACCATTCTTGTATTAACCTGGAAAACAACAACTCTCAATGTAATGTTGAATCGTCAAAATGGTCCTACGAACACGTGAAATCAAATGTAAAAAAGTCGGTATTCATTGGTATTTATTATTTTAATTCATTTTATATTTTGCCGTTTTTCAAGGCGAAAATTAGAACTTTTGGACTAAGAACGGAAAAAATGCTTTCCTGGAGAAGTCGTAAAACAATTGCGGGGAATATTTGAATTAGCTTGAGCAGGAAGCTGAACAATCTCCTATTGAAAAGTTAAGAAGCTCTTCTGGAGGAAATTTAAAGAAAGTTCTATGAAAAGTCTGAAAAACATCCCGGATGTCGTTCAAAACAAATATTGAGAAAGTTCAGGTGAAAATTTGATCAAACTTTTGGAAAAAAATCGGATGGCACATCCAGAGGAATCCATAAAAGATTCGTAAATAGGAAAGATTAAAGAATTTCTGGAGTAGCCAATTCCAGGGGAAGCCAGAATAAGTTCAGAAAAACTTTCCAAAAGATGTCGGAAATGTATGGAAAAATTTCCAGAAGAACACGAAAGAAACTTCTGGGAGAATTCTCTAGACACATTCGGTAGAAGTTTAATTGAACATCCTGGAGAATACGGAAGAAACTTTCTGGAGATAGTCGGAAGCCAGAAGGCATACGGAACAGTCGAAAGAAACTTCAAAGAGTAGTTGGGAAAAATCCGTAAGAAAGAGATCTCTTCGGGATGTTCGAACAGCATTTCTTATATTCATAAAACATCCCTGAAGACACCGCAATATCCCTGAAGTTTTTGGAACATTCCAAAAATTCGTTTTAGAATATCCCATAATTCCTCGGAACTCCTTGAAAGTTCCTGCAATTTTCCTGAAGTTTACTGGGGTTGTTTTGAAGCTCTCTGATTATCCATCGGGGCGAGAATGCTGCAACACCGCACGAGATTGAATGTGGAGCGATACAGCCAAGCGTGGAACAGACAACACTCGGTTTTCCAAAGGAAGAAGCGTCAGCAGGAAGACCGAGATCGCGAGGCGATG
The DNA here is from genome assembly GCF_037179485.1 of Ochlerotatus camptorhynchus. Classification (NCBI taxonomy): domain Eukaryota; kingdom Metazoa; phylum Arthropoda; class Insecta; order Diptera; family Culicidae; genus Ochlerotatus; species Ochlerotatus camptorhynchus. The sequence goes on from NW_027040988.1 coordinate 7,325,737, forward strand.
GAAAATCTGTACCGCGTAAACGACACACGGAAGTTCTACGAGAAGCTAAATAGTTCGCGCAAAAAGACTACGTGCCGCAAGCCGATATGTGCAAGGACTTGGATGGTAACCTTCTCACGAACGCGTGTGAGGTGATTGAGAGGTGGAAGCAGTACCAGGGCTGTCTTGCATCAACGTAAAGAGAGCAAAGTCAGTGATGAAAAATATTGTATTACTATCTTCGTATCACTCCAAGCAACGCAAGACAAATTCCGTATGAAGACAGTTCTCTTTCATTAACGGCGCCGGTGGTGTAGTAGTAAGCGTGATTACCTCTCACCCCAGCAGGCCTGGGTTCAATCCCAGTCGGCGCCGCCGGGATGTTCTGAGGCATAACATCTCTGATCACGCCTTCCTTCGGATGGGAAGTAAAGCCGTTGGTCCCCGGTTCATGAGTTGATGGGTCGATAGGTAGGGTCCAGGTGTGGGAGCTGCATTCCTGGCACGTCGGTAGCATTGGTGCTCAGCACGGAAAACAAGATCGACGGAAAAAACAAACCAAAGGAAAAAAAGAGGTTCTTTTTCATTTACGTCGTGAAAAAAACTAGCTCAGTACGTTCTCTCTCTCTCTCTCTCTCTCTCTCTCTCTCTCTCTCTCTCTCTCTCTCTCTCTCTCTCTCTCTCTCTCTCTCTCTCTCTCTCTCTTAGATCTGTCGGTTACTCGAAGATGATTAAAAACTGCACATTTTAGTCAGCCGTTCCGTATTTTTTGACAATGGTTTTGTACCGCGACAATTTATTTTTGGTTTTCGTCAAACGTCACTGACCAAACTGACCGTTACCAACTCTGAGCAGTACTATGACGAGCACCTCAACGGTGAAGCAGCAGAAAACGAAGGTGGCACCTCAACATACCTTAGAGCACGCGCAGAAGACGACAGGCTACCGGCCCCTGATCTTCAAGAAGTTGAGGAGGAGATCGGTCGGCTGAAGAACAACAAAGCAACTGGTGTAGATCAACTACCAATCCTTACCGTAACCCCCTTCAAGATTCAAAGGGACTCGAGAGTGTCCCCGATACTCGAACAACGCACATCAATCGTCGCCTTGACCAATCGCGTCAGTTTATGCGGAAATCCGTACTCGTGCATAATCTGCCATAGCTGATCTCGATAGATTGTGCCGTATGCGGATTTGAAATCGATGAACAAATGATGTGTTTGCACGTTGTATTCGCGGCATTTCTGCAGAACCTGCCGAATCGCGAAAATTCGGTCCGTATAGTGCGGGCACCCATGAATCCCGCCTGGTATTGCCCCACGAACTCTCTTGCAAATGGTGACAGGCGTCGGCTTAGAATTTGGGAGAGTACCTTGTAAGCGGTGCTCAGAAGTGTGATCGCGCGGTAGTAGCAGAAATCCAACTTGTCGTCCTTTTTGTAGATTGGGCATACGACACCTTCCATCCACTCCTCCGGTAATATCTCCTCCTCCCAAATATTGGCAAACTTCACCACCGTATTTTAATAGCTTACTTGGTAGTTGATCTACACCAGTTGCTTTTTTGTTCTACAGCCGTCCGACCTCCTCCTCAAGTTCTTGAAGATCAGGGGTCGGTAGCCTATTAACAGTTTGAATTCGCCGTCAAACCAGTCATTCTTTCGGTCCGGGATCGCAGTACCTAGTGCCGCTGCAGCAGTACTACCTATGGCGGAACGGATGTCCCTCTAGCCATCTTCAAGAGTAGATGCGCCAAGCTGCTCTTCCGTGGATAGTGCAACTTCCAGCTGCTACGCGTAGTCCTGGGCAACTCCGGCGTCCCGTAGTTGCTCAATGTTGGGTCGCGGCGTTCGACTTCGACGGGTGTTATGCTCCGTCGAGAGTTTTGAGCGCATACCATTCACATTTACATACTATTATTCAGCACACCACTATTCCATTTTCCTTATTTCGATCGAAACGCATTTCCCATACATAAAAAGAAAATCAGTTTTGATCGATTTTTGATTATTTTATTCTGAACTTAAGAATTATGTCCAGCGTTCAGAATCATAAGGGGCCTAGCTGCGATGATCGATTATCTTCGTCGATTTTCTCTTTGGATTACTACAGTTGAGTGAACCAATTTCCCGATTATTTTCCAATGCAGTGTCGTAAAATAGAAAATCGATCATCGCGGTTAGGCCCTTATGATTCTGAACGCTAGATGTATTGTTGACGTATCACTTTTCAGGCGGAGTCAGGCAGTCAAAATGTCAACATTTACTTAGTTCTTGTTACGCACTGCCAGAGGTGTTCGCCCTCATAAAAACAACTGCCTATCGATCCACTGCATAGGCTTTCCACGGCGAAAGCCGACAATATTTATGACACTTGCCGTCATATATATATTGATCAGAGCGCAGGCCGTTTCGCAAGAACATCGGCTGTACCTGGTCATATTATATTTATTTTTGCCAAGTTTTTACGGCAGAACCCCGACGACGACGTTCGCTGTATGTGCTTAGGGCACCGCTCTTACCTTGCCCCTATCGCCTACACACGCATGAATTGCAACAGCGACCAGATTGGATATGCAACAGGCTTGCCTCACTCACTCGTCGTCTCTAAGGCATGCAAATGGGTCATGAATGTTGTGGATTTTTTTGTTTTCATTTTGCCGTGCTTGCTTTGGCGGGATGTCTAGTTTTATTATTTGTTATATTGTTTAATATTTATGTCTGTCTCGCGTGTTACGATATGGTAATAAACAAGCTAATATATATGTGCCCATGTGATGGGTTTCAATCAAGTAGATAATCAGATAACATTGTTGGCATTGATCGAGTTGAATGTCCTTTATCCGTATTCCGTTATCTGAAAGTCAGCGGGGTGGTTCTACTGCAGGGATTACATCATAAAATAAGAATAAATTCTCTGGTTTGTCGTTATCACGGTTGTGCAACATTGTACTTGATAAGAGTAATGATTTAGTTCGTCGACTTAACTGAGCTTAGAATGAATTAACTAATTGTACATTTTTTCCTTTCTTTTCAGGTACGTTGCTAGGCGTAACATTTGGCGTAACTCATTTTGAGCGGCATATTTTTGGCAATCGAGTTGGTAAATTTTGAGTTCACTCTCTGTCACGGTTTGTGAATGAATCAATTCTTAGACGAAGTGGTTAGATGAAGCGAGTAACTTAAATAGCGCTTGCCGTCACGGTTATTTTTGAATGTGACGGTTTGTATACACACTGATTAATAAATGTCATCGGTATGCACATAGATCTATAGACAGTACAAAAATGTCTGTTACGAGCGTGATTTGTACCTTTGGTTTTACTGATATTGTATCCTTCTTATTCAATATATTCCCCATTGTTGCCGGTATTACACATCAAGCGTTTGTTTCTACACACCACATCATCGTAAGTGATCGTTTTAACGGCAGACTTTTAGTTATATCGAGTTTCCAAGTAGTAACATAGTACGACTAGTTTCTTTCCCAACAGATGCCAAAATGCATTCTGCTCGTACCGACCAGATGCTATTCTTAGAATCAGCTGATTTCACACCAAAGCGAATACGTTGCGTATTCTTCTGCGCACGGAAGAATGCCATTGCCAAACTAAACATTTGGGTTTACGACGCATTCGAGAGAATCCCAGGAAAATTAGAACTGCGTCCTCGTCCAATCTCAGTTTGTCAGTTGACAAACAGTGGTGCGTTGTGAAATGGCAGAAAAATGGAAAAGTGCAACGTCCAATTCTATTCCCACTCGATTGCAACCGCGTCGCGAGGGATTTAGTTTCGGCGATGAACCAATTTTTCCCCCGACCGACGAGGAGGGAGTTGATTAAGAGAAAAACAATGGGAAGAAACGGTACAAATTCAACTGTCGCACTGTCACCACCGACCGTTGGTTGTGACAACCATTCACTTCCGTCTCTTTTGAGATGATGTTTGCTGGTTTGTTTGTTTTGCGATCATTAGACGGTGGGAGAAACAGAAGCAGAGACAAATGAAAAGCCGGGAAAAAATTACGCAATTTTCGGTGGGAAAGCAGCGAATGTGTAGGTATGTGGCAGTGCTTCGCGGTGTGCGAAGAGTAGGTTGATAGGTTTGGTACAGTTTTGAATCATCATAAGGAATGCGCAAAATTTGCGAGCTGTTGAGGCCACGACCGAATGGCGCTTCACGCAGTAAATTGGTTTGGTGCAAGTTTTGGCTGGTAGTTTGTAGCATTGATGTACAATATTTAGTGAAATCATATCATTATTGTGTTAGAATGCGATATGTGTGCAATCATGACATTTTAACTATAAGAAAATAACCCAACAATTTTATTTTCTTGTGTTAGAAACTGCAGAGTGACCACTGAACCGGCAAACCGGGAATTATCTGGGAATCGAAAACAGACGGGTAAAACCGGGAATTGGATTGGAATTTTATACATATAATTTTTTTAATAAATATTCAAATTCAGATGTCTTCAATATTTCGTTTATAATTTTAAATCAAGCCCCATAATCTTAAAAAGTTTTTTAAGTCCAGTATTTATTTTCTCAACTGGAGTCTTAGAATCCTGACATTTTTTGGTTAATCCTGGATCATAAATTTCTGTTTTTTGGAATCTAAAACTTGTCTAAATTATTTCTTTGAAACTTACCTCAGGATATATATGCACATTTCTCAAGGATTTCCTTAGCATCAATTAAAAATGTATTCAGAATTACTTTTACTTTCAGGAATTCAGTTTCAGGATATTCTTATGATTCTGTCCGGTAATCCTTAATGTGTTTCCATAACATTTATTTTCTTTTTTTTTTGTTTGATATATTCCTGGAAATCTCGTGGTAAACACTCCCGGTCATAAGTTTGGGGTCACGTTCGTTCTCTTTAGATCACTTGAAAGGTATTGAATGGAACTTTCTTCGTAGGAAAATGGCTCAATATAACTTTCTAAGTTTGTACACTAAAAGTTCACCAAAAGTTGCAACATTTTCCAAAATTTACTCTGAAGAATCCGTTGTTACAAAAATCTATGAAACAAAATTACACAAGGTTTTATAATCTTGATATTTCCTTTTGCTCGGGCTCCCTGGAATACTACTTCTAATCCCAATAATAGTCTCGTCCGAAGAATTCGCCTGTTCTGGTAGCATGTCACTTTTTAGTGACTTGGTCACTATTTTCAAGTCAGTTACTAATAAATCACTTATTTCACCTAAAAGTCACTAAAGTCACTATTTCTTAAAATTTAGTCACTGAAGTCACTTTTTTACGACTAATAGTGTCAAGAGTAAATGATTTACCTTTAAAAAATCACATCAAGTAACAGCTTGGTAACAAATTTGTGTTAAAAAGATTAATAAAAAATCAGCGTGAAAAAGCTGACAAATAAGAGTTGCGAACAGACCAGAACTGTCCAATTGGAATCACTAATATTTAAGAGATGAACTAGCCTATGGCTAAAAATCTCTATAATAAAGTAAAAAAAAAAAAAAAAAAAAACACTAATATTTTTATTTTATTTTTAATCTCCGTGATCTAGATTCATTCAGACATTCTAGACATTCAGGTCCGTTATCTTCGTTTTTTTCCAGACCAGATTATAAAATTTCTAAGTTTTTCCTTTGCACAGTTATCTCGAAATAGCCAAATAAAATTTTATCGCAAATTTTCTGAGGTTTCGTAAAAAATCTGATTCCAACATCCTGGCTTCTTTACTTCATGATCTTGGAAGTCTTAGATATTTTGAAAAATGGTCTAGGAAAATTTACTTGCGCTAGACATTTTTTCAAAGACTAAAATTTTGAAAAATCTTTCAAGCACGGTAGCTTTAATATTCGTCCAAACATTTCCATGACCAGATTTTGCGTAAATGTTTGCTCAAATATGAGCAAATATCACTCATATTTGAATGACATTTATTCATATATAAGTGACATTTACGCATCTTTGAGTAATTATTTACTCATTCCTGTGTCTCTTTTTTTAAGGTAAAGTCACTAAAGTCACTTTTTCTTGTAATCAGTCACTATTTTCAACTATTTTAGCGTGAATTTATTTCAATATTGATCATTATTTGCTTTGTGACGTTTAATCGTCTTTCTCTATCAACAGGCTGTCTACTCATTTTTCTAAATAAAAACTCCTGAGTTTTCCAGGTTTTCCCAGAACTTTAACGGATAAATTCAAGGCTTATAATAAGGAAGCTTTTTTTAAATGCGTTCAAAATATGCTTTTTCTGGAAGGAAGATCAACAGTAATTAACCCAAGCGTTTTTAAGACATGGCAATCAGTTTTTAAGAAACAAGTTTGTAATCATATCCAATTAATGTTGAACTTAATTTTTCACTGTTCACAGTTAAAAAAAAAAGTACTTAATTTGAGTAAGTCCAAATTCTAAAAACATTCAATGTCTTCTCGTTTCGTATTCCATGTACAAGTTCATGATATTGAAAATTTTCAAAGTGCCTGAATAAAGGAAAACATTAAATGATTTATTTCAAGTTCGTAATTAACTTTATGAAATATTAGAGATCTTCATTGCAGTCCCATTAATTTAATAACAATTGTATGAACTTTGAAGAAGTTCTGAGGAATGAAAGGAAATTCTGAGATTTTCAGTAAAGCTCCAAAAACAAACTGCGGGAACATAAGGGAAGTTAACACACTGAAATTATGGGAAACTTACTGGAAGCTTTAAGATCCTCAAATCGGTTCTTTTAACATTCTAAAAGAAACCTTGAGGGGTATTGCGCAAATTAAAAAAAAAAATCTAAGCACCTCAGAAAAGCTAGATCAAGAGATCTTTGGGGAATTTCAGATCTTAAGAGCAGTTCCCATGACTTTAGTTCAGACTTTTTTGAGCAGTTTGAATCTCTATAACCGTAAATTTAGGAAAATTTAGAACCCTTAAGATGTTCCGAGAATTTCAGGGAAGTACAGAGACCATCAGATAATTTATGAAAACTTCATAAATATTTCAGGAACTTCACAGAAGTCCAAAGAATTTCAGGGAAATTTATCTTCAATAGAATTGAGAGCTTTAGGGAAGCTTCGAGAACATCAAGACAGATCAGATAATCTAGGGCAGTTCAAATAATTAAAAGAAAATTGTAGAAACCTTAAAGAAGTTCCGGAAACTTCAACAAAGCTCCGATAGAACTTCTGGAACGTGATAAAAATTATACGAACATTCGGAAAACGTGAGAGTATTTTAAGGGCGTTATATCATGGAAATATCAAGAACTACGAAAGTTTAGCTAAGTTGTTAAGAGAATATCAACGAAATTCCATTCATTTAAAAAAAAATGCGAGAACTTTTGCAAGCAGCGATAAATATCTTCAAGAAATTCCAGAGATATTCAGCGAAGTTTCGAGTTCTTCGAGGACGATCAAATAGCTTCAGAATAATCCCATTGACTTAAGCAAATTTACAGCGACTTACAAGGAATTCCGTGGAATTATGGGGTATTCCAAGAATTCTGTGATTGATCTAAAAACGTCAGGAAATTTTAAATATATAATATATATATCAGAACATTTGCCCAGCCGGCGCCGGTGGTGTAGTGGTAAGCGTGACTGCTTTCTAACACCCCAATGGGTCTGGGTTCAATCCCAGCCGAGGTCGGTGGGATTTTTCTGAGGCATAAAAATCTCTGGTCACGTCTTCCTTCGGAAGGGAAGTAAAGCCGTTGGTCCCGGCCCATGTGTGTTGAATGGGTGCGATATCCTACGCAAGTGTAGAAGCTGCCTTTCTGCACATTCGATTGCCGTCAATGGATGGCAATCGATGTCCGTCGGTGATTGGCACTAGATTGCGGAACAGAGACCGACGTTAAATAAAGGAATGAAGAACATTTGCCGGACAAACAAATTTAGAGAACTTCAGGTAAGCATAGTTCAGGGAAAATAAGTGAGCGTTTTTAATGGCTAGAATACTTAAGGAAAATGGTCCAATTAATTTCAGTAAAGTTGCGGGTTCTTAAAAAATACTGATAAATTCAGAGCAACCTAGAGAACTTTAAAGAAATTCGTTTAGGCAGTTTTTATAACACCCGGAAAGTCTAGACTATTGAAGAAGTTGTAATGGAAGTTTCATGAACTTCAGAAAAATCATGAGAACTTAAGTGAAAATCATAAAACTATACTAATTATTTCATTCTAATTCCATGAAAACTGCGGGAGCACAAAAGTTTCAGAAGTATAGAAAAACTTCGAAAACTTCTCAGTAGGACAGTGGTATTCAGAAACATTTCGAGAACTTCATAGGAAAAATTTGGGAAGTTCTCAGAATAGTCCATTTCATATTCAACGGAAATTTCGATGAAGCTATCCTCCTAATTCAAATTTCTTTTAGTTTTTATCGGAATTACCTTGAAATTCTAAACAAGAAGACACCCTTTGGAAATATTATCAGAATATTCATTGAATTCATTTCAGATTTCCTTTTGAATCTCACTCCTTCCCTAAAAATTCTACTCACATTGAAAGTCTCCTAAGAATTCATTGGCATTTCTACTCACAATTTCCTTAGATTTCTTATCATAATTTGTTTGGAAAACTCTCCTAAATTTATTTTCCAAATTCCTTTGAAGATGTCCTGGAGTTATTCTCAGATTTAATTGAAATCCTTCTTTTAGTATTTTCAAAAAAAATCCAAGGACTTATGCTCCGAATTTGTTTGCTCCCACACACTTTATGAAAATATTCTCAGAATGCCCTTGGAATTTTCCTGTGAAGTTCACATGAGTTGTGCTCCTCAGAAATTCCTAAGAGTTTTCAATAAAATTTATTTTTAATTCAATTCAGGGTCACTTTTTAGTCACTATTTTTACAACTATCAGTCACTTAGTCACTTATTTCTTGAACATGGTCACTAAAATCACTATTTTTGACAGCAGTGATGGCTACCAGCCCTGCATTTTTCAGTCCAGGGGTTTTGCAATTTTTAAATGTCCAGAATCTTATTTTCCCCGGTTTGTCATCGAAATTCACTAGCTTTTCCCGATTTTTTCCCGGCGATTTAGAATTCCTGCCTTTTTCCCGGGTTTCCTGAATTCCTGGTTCACTGTATAATAAATAAATAATAATTTTTCGAGACAAATATATGGAATCGGTAAACCATTATTTGTTTTATTTTAAAGGAGCATGAAAAATTGTGATTGTAAGTTTATAAAATTTTTCGAAGTGGGTCGCAGTCAACGAAATATTTTAACCGTCTTTTTTCCTATCAAGAAATGTCACTATTAGTCACTTTTTTATTGCTTTAAAGTCACTATTTGGTCACTATTTTCGTTATTTTAGTCGCTAAAGTCACTACTATTATATTACTTATCCACTACCAGCCCTGCCTGTAGTTCTCCTTCCAATTGTCTTGTAATACATCTATAAATTACCTGAAGTCTCTATTCAATGGACTGAAACTCTCCCCAGAATTCCTTTATCATCCCGAGAATTCATCTACAATTCTCTTCAACACTCATTTGTCAGTCTCATCATAAGTCTCTAGCCAATGCTTCCGATTGTCAGAATCCTAAAATGTTTTCCAAGTCCAAGAACTATGTTTTTTATCTGAGATCTTTATCCTCCCTTCTCCGGTTTTCCGTATTTCATAAAAAATGCTGCATTTTTTTCCAATAATAGTAAATGCTGAAATTAATCATGCTGATGCTCTTGATATAGAACCTAGGAAAATATATTGGGTAACTGGGAATTTAATTTACCAAATTCAGTGGCCACCCTGCAACTGACATCACACACACGTTATTTTTTCTAGACTTGTATTCAAGTGAATACAATGCAAGTAAAACTATTCCCCAGTTTTCCAAATCCATCAAACGCCTCATCGAATTTGACTCACCAACGTCCAAAGGCACTCTACTGACTAACTTTCAGCAACCGATAGGTATGCAGAAGTCTCTACACGGGAGTATCTATCTGTCCGTTCCTTGGATCGTTCGTCCGTTATCGCCCGTATGTGATCAACATAGCGAAATTTATGAGGTGTGGAGAAGCAAGCGAGTAAATAACTGTGCTGTATGCATGTTGCAGGGAAATGACGGGGGAAACCTTTACGTATACCGGTTGCAAATAAACCAACTAACAGTCGGTGCGCGGTCCGGTCTGCCTTGGCCCGGGGAAAGTAGTTGCATATCGCTCTCTCTCTCTCGATCGCTCGCTCGAAGGGTATGATTAAATACATACACACATACATTCGCTCACGATCAGCCGGACCGAAAGGGGTTGATCTGCAGAAATGCTTGACTGAATTTTGATCTACATTTGGTGTGTTATACTGCACTTTTGCACCTCTCTCCCTATGTGTCTCGCTACCCGAGAAAAGTTAAACAACAGCCTGATATCATCTAAATAACATTGCTGGTTATTCCAGGTTTAATTTTGTTTTCAGTTGCTATCGTATTTCTAATTTAGTTATCAACCAAAAAAGTAGTTGTTCACGAAGGATGTAAGGTTTGTTCAAAACGTTAAATATTTTCCGCATGGTAAGAAGACAAATTTGTACTTTACACCGCTAATCACATTTCAGTTATAATCGTATGGCTTTAATATCAAATCGGTAACATAATTTGAAACACACAACTCACAACTCACAAACTCACAAGATTTGTTATCAAGATGTTATCAATGATAACCAAATTAGTTATTTTTGTGATATCTAACGCGCACTTTTGGCGGTTTATTCGACCACAACGATAATATATTCAGTTATCAAACCTTGGCAACCGGGTATTAGAACTTGTTATCACTTTGGTACAAATCTTTGCTCGGGTAACGATCCAAGGTAGTTCGGGCGAGACTTGTGGGCTGAATGCCAATCGAATGGATCTGCGGTGTGTAGGTTTGAATGTAGCTAGGCTAACTCCATCAGGTAAGCCCGGACCGGAATGTTGTTGTGTGGTTGGTTCGTTGGCGAGATCTTGCCGTTTTTCCTAGGAAGTCTGTGGCATTAAGGCCAGTCCAAGTCTTTAAAAATGCATTAATTTAGACAAGTCTATGCAAATAGCTGCAGCGGATCGAACATCATCGGCTGAAATAGTAGCAGGGTGATGAGAGGAAACCAAAACAAAACTTCCGACTTAGATGACACATCCGTCCTAGATTCGGAGAGTAGAAAATAGTCTTAGAACTTTCCCGCGCTCGAACCGAATCGATATTGAGTAAGAGTAGGATTAGTGAGAAGCATTCTTGAAATGGCGCTAGAATCAGTTCCGACGGCTGAAGCTGTGCACTATTTTTGCCTCGCCAACCAGCGTAACTCTAAACGCTCGCTGATGGTTCGTGAATGACTCAACCGATTGATGTGTAGACGGCGATTTTTTTTTTGCTATCATCAACTTAACTTATGTAGATCGGAAGTGAAACAAGATTTACTTGCACCGAGAGAGGGAGAGAGAAAAGGAAAAAGTAGGATG